>NC_079190.1:118112695-118734084 GCF_029499605.1 Hyla sarda | reverse complement strand
GGCATACTCGCCAACGGAAGAATTACCCTGGACCAGGTTCAACAGGGCAGTCTCAGCAGAAGAGGCTCGGGCAGGTTCCTCAAAGACACTTCGGATTTCCGAGAAGAAGGAGTGTACGGAGGCAGTGACGGGGTCATTGCGGTCCCAGAGCGGTGTGGCCCAAGACAGGGCTTTTCCAGACAGAAGGCTGACTACGAAAGCCACCTTAGACCTTTCAGTGGGAAACAGGTCCGACATCATCTCCAGATGCAGGGAACATTGGGAAAGAAAGCCACGGCAAAACTTAGAGTCCCCATCAAATTTATCCGGCAAGGATAGGCGTAGACCAGGAGCGGCCACTCGCTGCGGAGGAGGTGCAGGAGCTGGCGGAGGAGATGACTGCTGAAGCTGTGGTAGTAACTGCTGTAGCATAACGGTCAGTTGAGACAGCTGTTGGCCTTGTTGCGCTATCTGTTGTGACTGCTGGGCGACCACCGTGGTGAGGTCAGCGACAACTGGCAGAGGAACTTCAGCGGGATCCATGGCCGGATCTACTGTCACGATGCCGGCTGGCAGGTAGTGGATCCTCTGTGCCAGAGAGGGATTGGCGTGGACCGTGCTAGTGGACCGGTTCTAAGTCACTACTGGTTTTCACCAGAGCCCGCCGCAAAGCGGGATGGTCTTGCTGCGGCGGTAGTGACCAGGTCGTATCCACTAGCAACGGCTCACCTCTCAGGCTGCTGAAGATAGGCGCGGTACAAGGGAGTAGACAGAAGCAAGGTCGGACGTAGCAGAAGGTCGGGGCAGGCAGCAAGGATCGTAGTCAGGGGCAACGGCAGGAGGTCTGGAACACAGGCTAGGAACACACAAGGAAACGCTTTCACTGGCACAATGGCAACAAGATCCGGCAAGGAAGTGCAGGGGAAGTGAGGTGATATAGGGAAGTGCACAGGTGAAGACACTAATTGGAATCACTGCGCCAATCAGCGGCGCAGTGGCCCTTTAAATCGCAAAGACCCGGCGCGCGCGCGCCCTAGGGAGCGGGGCCGCGCGCGCCGGGACAGGACCGAGGGAGAGCGAGTCAGGTACGGGAGCCGGGGTGCGCATCGCGAGCGGGCGCTACCCGCATCGCGAATCGCATCCCGGCTGGAAGCGGAATCGCAGCGCCCCGGGTCAGTGGATCTGACCGGAGCGCTGCAGCGGGGAGAGTGTAGCGAGCGCTCCGGGGAGGAGCGGGGACCCGGAGCGCTCGGCGTAACAGTTGTGCAACCACAAAGGCAGCTTCCTGATTATCAGCTAACTTTGTGAAAGGGCTTATGTTATGCAATCAGTAAAAGCCAATGTAAATAAGACAATAATTTCAGGTACAGGGACGAGTGAAGTCAAGATGTTTTATAAGACCCAACCAAGCTCTGCAGCCCCAGCTGACCAATAAGGAATTCATAGGAAGAGATTGGATGCCAGTGAGACAGATTGCAGCAATGCTGGCCTCAACGTCACTTAGGGCCCAGGCATCACGATTTCTGAGCTGAAGAGAAGCGCATCCAGGAACCAGAGCGGAACATCGGAGGCACCACTGGAGGTAAGTAAAAAAATATATATATTTTTTAAATAGACTTTTAAGTGGGAAAAATTGTAGAAAAAAAACCCTTTCCCACTAGATAACCCCTTTAACCCTTTCTAGGTATTGTATATAGTATTAGCTCAACAGTAATATGCTGGTGAAAAAACTGGATGAGGCCCCTTTTACACTATACATTCATCTGTTTTTAAAGATCTGTTATATGTTCCATTATGAAAACTTTGAAAACTGGCCGTTAAACAGCCATTACAAAATCCCATTATAGTCCAAAGGATTTTTACATTCACCTATTTTAACCGTCATAGACCATTATTAATAACGGACATTATTTTGTGACGGGAGAAAGTAACGGGAGAAATAGTGCATGCACTATTTCTCCCGTTACTTTCTCCCAAAACAAAATTAATTTCCGTTATTAATAATGGGCTAGGACGAGTTAAAATGGGTGAATGTATAGTGTGAAAGGGGCCTGAGTCAAAGGTGCACACCTGGAGAAATAAAGACCCCGATAACATGATAGTAATCAGCAAACATACCACACCAAATAGGTGTAGTAGTCCCCTGAGGTAAAACTCTAATTTGGAAAACCACAAACCACATGGGATGCCTGTTAATAAACTAAGTGTGAAGAGAAATGTACTAGCTGCATCCCATATGACCTGTCCTTAAAGGAGAACTCCAGAACTCCCGTTGTACGGGGTATAGAAAAATAAACATCTTCTTACCTCCAGCAACCCCTGCAGCGATCTTCTTCCTGAAGCAGCAGCGTGACTGTCGTCTGCAGAAGCAACTATGTGTCACGCTGCAGCTCAGCATATCGCTGGCCGAGGCGGGACATCAATGTGGCCAGTTATTTGCTGAGTGCTCCAGTAGATGACTGCAGCTGCAATAAGGTAAGTAGATGTAAAAAAATGTATACCCCACACAATGGCCATATTGTGTTCTCCTTTATTATGATAGCGACTAGAAGACTTCTAGAGGTGGTGGGATTCAGCGGTGCTGGTCAGAAGTGGACACGTCAGGTAGGTGAAAGGATGATATTTATTCCAAAAATGCAACGCGTTTCACCGCAGGTGCGGCTTCATCAGGCATGCCTGATGAAGCTGCACCTGCGGTGAAGCGCGTTGCATTTTTGAAATAAATATCATCCTTTTACCTACCTGACGTGTCCACTTCTGACCAGCACCGCTGAATCCCACCACCTCTAGAAGTCTTCTTGTCGCTATTGTCTTGTTTGGATGGGAAGGCTGCAGGCCGGATTCTGTTCCTCCCCATGCGGACCATTGTTGTGTGTGAGTCCACACAACCGCATTCGGTAAGGGCATTCTCCATTTTACCTTTTGGACCCTGCACCTGCGGTATCACGCTAAGGAGCGCTCTCTTGTCTTTTCCTTTATTATGATGGCAGAAATATTGCAGCCTCATAACTCACTCATTATGTACCAAAAATAAAATGACTGCAACTCCTGGCTTCTTGGGATTTCATTGTACCCTCAACCTTCAAAAAAGAAAAAAACACTGATATAGAGGTAGATACCGGCTGTACACAGATCTGTACGCTATATAAGTGATTATATACAGGACCATATAGAGGTAAATACCAGCTGTACACAAGATCTGGCTACCATATAAGTGATTTAAGTTACATCTAGCGACTCACAGGAGACATCTTTTCTGATCAGTGTCGTCCTCTTTCCTTTTCTTCTCCATCCAGGATAGTAGGTCCCCCGTAGGTATATCCCCCAAAATAGCAGGTAGTTAAACCATTAGGTAGGTATGTCTCACAGTAGTTAGATAGTTCCCTAATTATGTACTCAGGGAGGTAGTTCCTCCATGATAGGTAAATACATCATTAAGTAGATAGATTGACCCCCCCCCCCCCAAGTTTATAAATATGATAGTAGGTAGGTTGTTAGCTATGTAGAAAGCAGGCAGCACAACCACGTATTCTGGCAAAATCTTGGGGTGCAAGCAAAGATAGCAGTCCCAATCGCAGTATGTGCAGATAATCCAATATGCAAAAGATACAGCAGAACACCCAGTAGTAATGTGCAAAAAATGGGATTTATTTAACCCATATCAGATGCGATGTTTCGACGGCATCCCGCCATCTTTTTCAAGCATGGTACACAGGTTGTTGTAACCTGTGTACCATGCTTGAAAAAGATGGCGGGATGCCGTCGAAACGTCGCATCTGATATGGGTTAAATAAATCCCATTTTTTGCACTTTACTACTGGGTGTGCTGCTGTATCTTTTACATTTTAGGTTGTTAGCTAGCTAGGTTGTTGACTACATAGGTAGGCTGTTAGCTAGACATATTCTTAGCTAAGTAGGTAGGTAGCTATCTATGTAGGTTAGCTAGTTAGCTAGGTAGATAGCCAAGTAGTTAGCAAGGTAGGTAGGGGGATAGGTATTTAGGTAGGTGGTTAAGTAGGTAGGTAACCAGGTAAGTAGCCAGCCAGGTAGGTAGGTTACTATGTAGCTAGTTAGTTAGCCAGGAAGGTAGCTTGCTAGGTAGGTAGACAGACAGGTAGGTATGTAGCTATGTAGGTTATTTCCTAGCACAGTAGATAGCCAGGTAGGTAGCTAGCTAGGTTAGTAGATAGCCAGGTAGCTAGAAAGATAGCCAGGTAGTGAGGCAGCTAGCTAGGTAGTTGGATAGCCAGCTAAGTAGATTGGTAGGTAGAAAGCCAGGTGGGTAGGAAGGTGGGTACGTAGGTAGACATCCAGGTAGGTGGCAAGCTAGGCAGACAGCCAGGTAGGTGGGTTGGTGGTTGGGTAGGTAGACAGCAAGGTAGATAGGTAGTTTGGTGGGCAGATGTTTAGTCAGACAGGCGGGCAGCCAGGCAGGTGGGCGGGCTGGTCGATAGTCAGACAGGCAGGTGGGAGGGTAGTTAAACAGGCAGGCAGGTAAGTGGTTAGTCAGACAGGTAGTTAGACAGGCAGTCAGTCAGACAGGTGGGCAGAGGTAAACACTTGAACTGGGGTGGTCAAGCGAGGAGAGGTAATATTCACATCAAGGGATGCCACTCCTACTTGTCCAAGATGAGAGCGTTCTCCCAGACGCAGAGGACGTATAGAACAGTCTTTGAGAAAGTGCTCCGGACTGGCACAATATAGGCACAATTTCTCATTGTGTTGACGGGATCTTTCCTGCTGCGTTAAAGGGGTTATCCACCATAAGGTGATTTTAGTATGTACCTGGCAGGCAGTAATATACATGCTTAGGAAGGATCTGCACTTGTCTTGGGGCTAAATGGATATGCTGTGAGATTACCATAACACTGTGGCTAGCTGTTTGTGAACTAGTATTTCCTGTTTGACTTTTCTTTTTTTGACTACAAATCCCACAATTTCATCTTCCTCCCTCCCACACATCAGCCACCCCACCCATTGAAACATAAATGAGCTGCAGACCTGTGGTTTTCAATCAGGGTGCCTACAGCTGTTGCATTAGTTGCAGATTGATCTCTCTCCCACCAAGAGATCGCTCCACACATTGAAGCAGACATGCTCCCTCTCATCAGCTGACTAGTGAGTCAGGTCATGGCCGCATTGCAAGCTGGGAAAAATCTGAGACAATAGTCATTTTGTATGCTGGTAAAAAAAAATATTGGGGTGAAAATCACCGAAGAATTGTGAAAAAAACATCACACACAGGCACAGACACTATATTATGAACTACACTAACTTTACAGCCCCTGTAGCATAGTCAAATAAAAAAAAATCTTGAAATAACCCTTTAAGAGAAAACAGTCCATCTCATTAGCCTCTTCGGCAGGATGCAAAGAAGAAAGTAGAGGTGGATGTTGGAACACGGGTGCCAGATGAGGTAAACACCGTGTTCTGGCAGGTTCTTCTTCCAAAGGAAGTTCTTCCTGCCTCTCGGCAAAACGCACATGAATTCAAGTGGCTAAATGGATACGTTTACTCAGGTTAGTCGGAGAATCTCGTGCAGCAAGAGCATCCTTGATTCGAGAGGAAAGTCCTTTTTTAAAGGTAGCACACATGGCCTCGTCGTTCCAAGCAAGTTCAGAGGCAAGAGTGTGGAACTGAGCCTCGTAGTCGCCAACGGAGGAGTTCCCTTGGCTGAGGTTCAGAAGAGCAGTCTCGGCAGAGGAGGCTCACGCGGGTTCTTCAAATGCACAGCGGAATTCTGCAAGGAAGGCAGACAGGTTCAAGGAGACCGGATCTCTACGGTCCCAGAGAGGAGTAGCCCAGGCCAAAACTTTTCCAGACAGTAGACTGACCACAAACTCCACTTTAGCATGTTCCATCGGGAACAGATCCGCCATGAGTTCTAGATGGATAGAACACTGTGTCACTGTCACGATGCCGGCTGGCAGGAGGTGGATCCTCTGTGCCAGAGAGGGATAGCGAGGACCGTGCTAGTGGACCGGTTCTAAGACACTACAGGTTTTCACCAGAGCCCGCCGCAAAGCGGGATGGTCTTGCTGCGGCGGTAGTGACCAGGTCGTATCCACTAGCAACGGCTCACCTCTCTGGCTGCTGAAGATAGGCGAGGTACAAGGGAGTAGGCAGAAGCAAAGTCGGACGTAGCAGAAGGTCGGGGGCAGGCGGCAAGGTTCGTAGTCAGGGGAGATAGCAAAGTTCTGGTACACAGGGTATAAACACACAAAAACGCTTTCACTAGGCTCTAGGGCAACAAGATCCGGCAAGGAAGTGCAAGGGAGGAGACTAGATATAGCCAGGAAACAGATGGGAACCAATTAAGCTAATTGGGCCAGGCACCAATCACTGGTGCACTGGCCCTTTAAGTCTCAGGGAGCTGGCGCGCGCGCGCCCTAGAGAGCGGAGCCGCGCGCGCCAGCACATGACCGCAGGAGACGGGAACGGGTAAGTGACCTGGGATGCGATTCGCGAGCGGGCGCGTCCCGCTGTGCGAATCGCATCCCCAACGGCCATGACAGGGCAGCGCTCCCGGTCAGCGCTGACCGGGGAGCTGCAGGGAGAAAGGCGCCGTGAGCGCTCCGGGGAGGAGCGGGGACCCGGAGCGCTAGGCGTAACAGTACCCCCCCCCTTAGGTCTCCCCTTCTCTTTATCGGGTAACTGCCTCCCCTGGGATGAGGACACCGGGAAAGGAAGGAGGGATTCCTCAACGGCAGGCAGAACCGCAGGAGTAGGAATGGGGAGAGAGGGCAGAGGGCGAGACCTGGCACGGGGCAGTGTGACACCAGGACGAGGGCCATGAGGGGACACAGAAGCTTGCCTGGGAGGGGGGGAGGGGCATTTCCTGTGGCAGGCAGAGTCCTTAATGACCTTAGGGGGACCGGATACAGGAGGAACCACAGAGTTACGGCAAGGGTTACTGGGAACCGGTTTTAGACAGTTCTTGGCACAAGAGGACCCCCAACTCTTGATCTCCCCAGTGGACCAATCCAGGGTTGGGGAATGAAGTTGAAGCCAGGGAAGTCCAAGGAGAATTTCCGAGGTGCAATTGGGGAGGACCAAAAGTTCAATCCTCTCGTGATGAGATCCGATGCTCATAAGAAGGGGCTCCGTGCGGAAACGTATGGTACAGTCCAACCTGGCTCCGTTGACCGCGGAGATGCGGAGTGGCTTGACAAGACGGGTCACCGGAATATGGAATTTATTCACAAAGGACTCCCGAATAAAATTCCCAGAAGCTCCAGAGTCCAGACAGGCCACGGCTGAGAGGGGAGAGCTGGCTGAAGTGGAAATCCGAACAGGTACCGTGAGACGTGGAGAAGCCGACTTGGCATCAAGAGACGCCACACCCACGAGAGCTGAGTGTGAGCGTGCGTTTCCCAGACGTGGAGGACGGATTGGGCAATCCACCAGAAAATGTTCAGTACTGGCACAGTACAAACAAAGATTCTCTTCCTTACGGCGATTCCTCTCTTCCAGGGTCAGGCGAGACCGATCCACTTGCATGGCCTCCTCGGCGGGAGGCCTAGGCGCAGATTGCAGTGGAGACTGTGGGAGAGGTGGCCAGAGATCTAAGTCTTTTTCCTGGCGGAGCTCTTGATGCCTCTCAGAAAAACGCATGTCAATGCGAGTGGCTAGATGAATGAGTTCATGCAGGCTAGCAGGAGTCTCTCGTGCGGCCAGAACATCTTTAATGTTGCTGGATAGGCCTTTTTTAAAGGTCGCGCAGAGAGCCTCATTATTCCAGGAAAGTTCAGAAGCAAGAGTACGGAATTGTATGGCGTACTCGCCAACGGAGGAATTACCCTGGACCAGGTTCAGCAGGGCAGTCTCAGCAGAAGAGGCTCGGGCAGGTTCCTCAAAGACACTTCGAATTTCCGAGAAGAAGGAGTGTACAGAGGCAGTGACGGGGTCATCACGGTCCCAGAGCGGTGTGGCCCATGACAGGGCTTTTCCAGACAGAAGGCTGACTACGAAAGCCACCTTAGACCTTTCAGTAGGAAACTGATCCGACATCATCTCCAGATGCAGGGAACATTGGGAAAGAAAGCCACGGCAAAACTTAGAGTCCCCATTAAATTTGTCCGGCAAAGACAGGCGGAGGCTAGGAGTGGCCACTCGCTGCGGAAGAGGTGCAGGAGCTGGCGGAGGAGATGGTTGCTGCTGCTGTAGCTGAGACTGAATCTGCTGTAGCTGCGACTGGAGTTGCTGAGTCATGGTGGTCAAGTACGACAGCTGGTGATCTTGTTGGGCAATCTGTCGGGCTTGCTGGGCGACCAGTGTGGGGAGGTCGGCGACAACAGGCAGAGGAACTTCAGCGGGATCCATGGCCGGATCTACTGTCACGATGCCGGCTGGCAGGAGGTGGATCCTCTGTGCCAGAGAGGGATAGCGAGGACCGTGCTAGTGGACCGGTTCTAAGACACTACAGGTTTTCACCAGAGCCCGCCGCAAAGCGGGATGGTCTTGCTGCGGCGGTAGTGACCAGGTCGTATCCACTAGCAACGGCTCACCTCTCTGGCTGCTGAAGATAGGCGAGGTACAAGGGAGTAGGCAGAAGCAAAGTCGGACGTAGCAGAAGGTCGGGGGCAGGCGGCAAGGTTCGTAGTCAGGGGAGATAGCAAAGTTCTGGTACACAGGGTATAAACACACAAAAACGCTTTCACTAGGCTCTAGGGCAACAAGATCCGGCAAGGAAGTGCAAGGGAGGAGACTAGATATAGCCAGGAAACAGATGGGAACCAATTAAGCTAATTGGGCCAGGCACCAATCACTGGTGCACTGGCCCTTTAAGTCTCAGGGAGCTGGCGCGCGCGCGCCCTAGAGAGCGGAGCCGCGCGCGCCAGCACATGACCGCAGGAGACGGGAACGGGTAAGTGACCTGGGATGCGATTCGCGAGCGGGCGCGTCCCGCTGTGCGAATCGCATCCCCAACGGCCATGACAGGGCAGCGCTCCCGGTCAGCGCTGACCGGGGAGCTGCAGGGAGAAAGGCGCCGTGAGCGCTCCGGGGAGGAGCGGGGACCCGGAGCGCTAGGCGTAACAGTCACAAAGCCTCTACACAGCTTGGGATCCCTGTCATACTTAGAAGGCAAGGACAAACGAAGCTTGATCCCAGGAGAAGCTGCAGACACAGGAGGAGGCTCAGGAACAGGTGGCTGCTGCTGTTGCTGTTGTTGCTGCTGAGCGGCAAGAAGCTGTTGCACCATGGCTGAGAGTTGATTCAGTTATTGTACCTGATGGGCCAACTGCTGCGAGTGTTAAGCCATGACGGTGGAAATATCCGAGACATCTGGTAGATGGTGGATCCTCTGGGCCCGCGTGGATGATGACGTGAGCCGTGCCAGGGAGCGGTGTCTAAGGTGCCGCTGGTTTTCACCAGCGCCCACCGTAAAGAAGGATGGTCTTGCTGTGGCAGGCGGCACCCAGGTCACTACCCCTGGCACGACTTGTCCACACAGGTTGCTGGGATGTGGCGTGGCACAAAAGGACACTGGCAAGACGAGGTCAAGGTAGCAGTAGGTCAGGGCAGGTGGCACAGGAGCAGGGTCAGGTAATGGAACTAGGATCAGGTACACAGAGATATGAGGAACACAGAACACAGTAGCTTTCTCTAGGGCACAAAGACAACAAAGATCTGGCAGCGAACAAAGGGAGGAGCTGATACTTAAAGACAGGGTGCAGGTGGATACTTAATTAAATGAGTACTGGCCCTTTAAATGTAAGAGCTCTGACGCGCGTGCACCCTAGGAGGCGGGGTCGCAAATGCCAGGGCTGCAGGAACAGAAAGACCAGTGAGGTGAGTGACGGGCTGGGACTCGCATGCGGGCGCATCCCGTGATGCGAATCCCAGCCCCGCCGACAGCGGGAACATGACAAGAGAGCACTCACGGCCAGCGTGTCTGGCCGAAGCGCAGATGTTACAATAGTTAGACAGGCAGCCGGGTGTTAGAGTTGCTCCCCCAACAGCCTGAACCTCTCCGCCCCACCCGGGATATATAAAAAAATAACAAATATTTATGCTCACCTAGTCCTGCGGTTCAGGCTGGACACGTCCTCACTCCTCTGCATCAGGGCAGAGATCACAGCTGCGGATCACAGGCAGCTTTCAAATGTATGCATATTCTTAAAGTTTGGCTGGGCCTATTTTCAATTAGGGGCCTGGAGCAGCATCTCCATCCGCCCCTACGTTGATCCAGTCCTGGGTAGAAAGTACCACAGATCTGTAGAAGGGTACATAAAAAAAATTATGCTGTACTGAAAGTTCCCAAAAGCACAGTAGTCTCGTAGTGCTTCAATGGAAAATGTATGGAACAACCAGGATTCTTCCTTGAGTTGCCCCCCTACCATACTAAGTAATCTGGAAAGAAGGGCCTTGGTAAGAGACATGATCAAGAATACAATGGTCGAGGGCGTGGTTTGGATGCCGAGCTAAGCGGTCGCATGTTCGGGAGCTCCCGCCGCTCGGCACTGAATATCCTGTATTGATCCTGAATTAATGGCTGGCTCTTACCCCCTGTGGCTCTCCGGTGACGGGGGACGGCTTCGGGAACCTACTGGATTTTTCTGTGGAACTTCGCAAGCAGAGGGTGCAGTTCACGGAGGTCAAAGCTGCGAGCCAAAGGCTACCGTTACTCCATGTTGTATCCTGCTCATCTCTGAGTGGTCGATGAGGCTTCTGCTAGGTTCTTCACTACCCTGAATGACACTCTTCACTGGATGGATGTGGCCCCTCCGGACTGAATGGTGCTGGACTGTCTTGCTATGGATTGCTCTTTGTTGTGGGGTATTCTTTTTAGGTAGTGGTAGGGAGTTAGTTCCTGTTTAAGGCCTCCACAGGTTCTTGTCTCTTTAGGGCCTCCCTGGGTAGTTTCCTTAGTTACCGGACGTTTTAATTTATTGTGGGGTGGTGGGAGGGAATTTTGGTAGGTTTGCACTTAGTTTTCTTTTGGTGTTCCTTTAACTTCTTAAGGACCCAGGACGTATGGGTACGTCCTGGGTCCGGATCCTGCAATATAACACGGTGACCCCGCATCATATCATATCGTCATCATATCATGTCGCGTCATAGTGAAGCCGGGACCCGCCTTTAATAGCGTGTGGCACTGATCGTGGTGCCGAATGCTTTTAACCCTTTAGCCGTGCACTCAAAGCTGAGCCGCGCGGCTAAAAACGAAAGTGAAAGTTGTCGGTGAGCTCAGGGAGCTGTTCGGGATTGCCGCAGTGAAATCGTAGCATCCCGAACAGCTGTACTACAGGTGGAAGGTCTCTTACCTTCCTTCCTGCAGTCCGATCGCCGATTGATTGCTTCAAGCCTGAGATCCAGGCTTGAGCATTCAATCCCCGAAAACACTGATTCATCCATTCCTATGGAGATGAATAAATCAGTGTAAAAGATCAGCTAATGCAATGTTATAGCCCCCTATAGGAGCTATAATATTTCATAAGAAAAGTGTAAAAAAAATAATTAACCCTTTCAATTATCCCTTCCCCTAATAAAAGTTTGAATCACCCGGCATTTCCAAGAATAAAAAAAACACAGTGTAAGTAAAACTAAAAATAAACATATGTGGTATCGCCGCGTGCGGAAATATCCGAATTATAAAAATATACCACTTTTTAAACCACGCGATCGATGGCGTATGCGCGAAAAAAATTCCAAAGACCAAAATAGCGCATTTTTGATCACTTTTTATACCACAAAAAAGTGAATAAAAAGTGATCAAAAAGTCTGATCAGCACAAAAATGGTACCACTAAAAACTTCAGCCCTCATATCACCCTGAACACAGAAAAATAAAAAAGTTATAGGGGGCCGAAGATGACCATTTTAAACATATAAATTTTCCTGCATGTATTCATGATTTTTTTCTGAAGTGATACAAAATAAAACCTATACAAGTAGGGTATCATTTTAACCGTATGGACCTACAGAATAAATATAAGGTATCATTTTTGCCGAAAAATTTACTGCGTAAAAACGTAAGCCCCCAAAACTTACAAAATAGTGTTTTTTTCATCAATTTTGTCGCACATTGATTTTTTCCCATTTCACCGTACATTTTTGGGTAAAATGACTAATGTCATTACAAAGTAGAATTAGTGACGCAAAAAATAAGCCATCATATAGAATTTTAGGTGAAAATTTTAAAGAGTTATGATTTTTTAAAGTTAAGGAGGAAAAATTGAAAATGAAAAAACGGAAAAAGCCCCGGTCCTTAAGGGGTTAACGCTCCATGTAAGTTTTATTTCAGGGTCTAGGTCTGCACTGTGTTAGGGACTAGCTGTTTTACGTCCCTTTAAGTGTTAGACAGGGTGTTCTTGGGCATGTTATTGTTTTGCCTGATTGCTTTTGTTTTTGTGTTATATGTCTGTTCCCTGTATGTCTTTTTGTTGGTTGAATCTGGTGTGGATGGTCCTGGTGTGACGGTGCGATGGAGGTGGATCCTCAGCGGACCAACTCTGTTTTTAGGGGCTTTTACTTATCTTTATATGCTGCCCCATTTTCGCACTAACCTAGATGTTTTTCCTCCCTTTCTCCTTGGCCCTTGGGGCGAGGCAGGAGTGCCCGCTGTCTCCCTTCCTTTTTGCGCTAGCAATGGAGCCTTTGGCGGCTGCTATTCGTGGGGACCCTGCTATCTGTGGTATTCCTAGGGGTTCCATTGTTGAGAAGGTCTCCCTCTATGCGGATGACACCCTTGTGTTTTTAGCGGATGCCGAGGGCTCGCTTTTGCCCCTTATCGATCTACTTGACCGGTTTGGCTCGATTTCGGGATTGCGGGTCAATTGGACTAAATCATCTCTAATGCCACTCTCCTCTGGGGTCTCCCTCCCTCCTGGCTGGGGTGCAGGTGGTTTCCCGCTTTAGATACTTAGGGGTGGAGGTAACTAACTCCTTGCTGGATTATTTGCCCCTAAATTTAGAGCCCCTTCTAGGTTCCACTGTGGAACGGCTGTTGGCCTGGTCGTCACTCCCCCTCTCTCTTGCCAGCAGGATTAATAATGATCTACCTTCCTAAATTCCTATACTTGTTTCATTTAGCTCCCATGATTCCCCCAAATAAGAATTTTTTTAGCACACTGTGTGGTGCTCTGGGATCCTTCCACTGGCAGGGAAAGTCTCCCAGACTCGGTCGGGCTCTACTCCAAGCTCCTAAGAAGCAAGGCAGCTTAGCTGCCCCTGATGTTGATAACTACTCAGTTGCTGTACGCAGCATGGTGGATCGACCTGGATCTGTCCAACTCAGCAACTGCCTTGGCTGGAGAGCTTATGGGTTCGTATGAGGCTCTTACTAACACTCTTTACAGATACCACTCTCGTTCTTCCTTTTCTCTTCCCCTTCAGTCTGTTGCTAAAGTGTGGTCCGTGGTGTCGAGTAGCTTTCCACAGCCTCTGGTATCTTCTAGGCACCCTTGTGGGAGAACGTACATTTACATTACCTGCATGGGTTACAGGCTGCCAGATTCTGGGGTTCTCATGGCGTTAAGTTTTTGATTCACTTGTTTGGAGAGGACCAAGTTTTCTTGTCCTTTTCTGACATGAAGGAACATTATAGCATCCCTGGAAATGCCTTCTTTAGGTATCTTCAGCTTAGGCATGCGGCTCAGGCGCAGTTTGGCTCCTTGACATTTACCCCTGTATTTTCTGAGGCGGAGCATCTCCTGGGCACCACGGACCTTGCTAAACCCCTTGCTCAGGCCTATGCTCTCCTGCAGACACTGGGACCAAACCCGTTCTCACAAGCGTTTCATAAATGGGTGGCTGATGTCTCGGATCTGTCTGAGGATCTGTGGAAGGAGGCTGAAGGCTCTTACTATTCTACCGTAGTCAGTAGTAGAGATATGCTGATCCAGTCTAGGTGTGTTCTACGGTTGTACTATACCCCGGCTAGGCTGAAACGCATTGGTGTTTCGAGTTCTGACTTGTGTTTCTGTTGTTCGGGTGCAGTGGGTACTTTTCTGCATGCTGTGTGGGACTGTCCTGTGATTGCTCCTTTCCGGAGGGAGGTGATGGGGTTTCTGGCTGACAATCTGGAATTTCCTTTTCTACTTACCCCTACGGTATGTCTGCTGGGAGTCATTAATGAGGTGGTTTCCAGCTCACATAGACGCTTATTGGTTTGTTTTTTGCTGTTCTATGCCCGCAAAGTGGTGTTGATGACTCGGAAGAATGCCTCCTCTCCTTCACTGTCACGGTGGCTAGCTCTGGTTAACAAGTATGTCCCGTTATTCCAGACTCTCTATGTGAGTCGTAAGTGTCCAAAGCAGTTCGACAAGGTATGGACCCCTTGGCTTTTGCTTGATAATTCAGTGGACCCCCCCCCCCCCCCCGGGTATTTTGTCACAGTAGTTTCTTATAGGCATTGTACATCTTGTTGGGGGGGGGGGGGGGGTGTTAGGGTTTCCGGGATGCGTGGCTGTGTGTTTGTTTGTGTGTTTGTTTGTGTTGAGCTTTTTCCAGCTGGGACTCAGCTGTACCCTGTAACGCTGAGCGCTCAGGGTCCCTGCTCCTCCCCGGAGCGCTCGCGGCGTTCTCCTCTCTGCAGTGCCCCAGTCAGACCGGGAGCGCTGCACTGTCACTGCCGGCGGGGATGCGATCCGCGTAGCTGGACGCGCCCGCCCGCGGGTCGCATCCCAATCCACTCACCTGTCCCGTTCCCCGGCTGTCACGTCCCGGCGCGCGCGGCCCCGCTCTCTAGGGCGCGCGCGCGCCGGCTCTCTGAGATTTAAAGGGCCAGTGCACCACTAATTGGTGCCTGGCCCAATCAGTGTCAGTTAGCTTCCTCTGCTCCATGTGAATAAAAACCCACTTCCCCTTCCTGTCCTGGCCAGATCTTGTTGCCTTGTGCCTAGTGAAAGCGTTTTTGTGTGTGCCATTACCAGTGTTTCCAGACCTTCTGCCATTGCCCTTGACTACGAACCATTGCCGCCAGCCCTGACCTTCTGCTACATCTGACCTCACCTCTGTCTAGTCCTCCTGTACCACGCCAGTCTCAGCAGTCAGTGAGGTTGAACCGCTACCGGTGGACACGACCTGGTTGCTACCGCCGCAGCCAGACCATCCCGCTTTGCGGCGGGCTCTGGTGAAAACCAGTAGCAACTTAGAACCGGTCCTCCGGTACAGTCCACGCCAATCCCTCACTGACAAAGAGGATCCACCACCAGCCTGCCGAATCCTGACATACTCTTCTGTTTTTCTGGACAATCTCCCATACGTTTTCTACTGGATCTGATATCTGCGTCCCCCGGTGTTTATTGTACTGTTGTATTTTGTTCCACTGTGAGTGGTTTTTGTTGCTTTCATTATAAAAATTTTAATAAATACAAAATACAATGGTCAAAATGGTCAAAAAAAAATACAGCTAGCTAGCTAAGCTCCAAAGATCCAAACCTGGGCTTTATGGTAGTGGCCTGAAGGAAGCCAATTCTTGGGAAAAAATAAATAACTTAATAACTAAATAAATTCACACATAAAAGCCTGTCCGGAGTTGTTAAAAAAAAATACTCTGGACCTTAGACTGGGCCAAGTTTTACCTTCCAACAAGGCAATGACCATACACACACAGCCAAGACAACAAAAGGAGTGGCTTAGGGGCAACTCTGTAAATGTCCTTGAGTGGCTCAGTCACAGCCTTGACTTGACTCCATCCTAAAATGGCTTCCACCTATGGTCCCCATCCAACCGAACAGAGCTAGAGAGAATCTTCAGAGAAGAATGGCGCAAATTCCCCAAATCATAGGTAGACAGGTACCCGCAGTAGCTAGTTTTGCACATTAAGTAGGTACCCCCATTAAGTAGGTAGTTTCTTTCATTAGCCGGCCCTAGAAGGTAATTTCCCCCATTAGGAATAAGCCCTTGGCAGGTATTTTAAACCATAAGTTAGGTCCCCCCATCCCCTGTAGGTATGACATTAAACGGGCACTGTCACCAACTTTATTTTTTGATATGTTGTAGTACTTATGTACTACAACATATCTCTAATATACTTTTATTATTTTTTTTTTCATTAAAAAGGTTTAACTTACATTTAAAAACTGGCCACTAGGGGTCACCCTCCAAGTGGCCGGCTGCAGCCTGGCGTGATGTCACACCTGAAAAAGGACTGATTTTGGAGTGGCAATCAGTCCTTCTTCAGTTAGGCTGCACTCGCTCCCTGCCTGTCAATCAGACAGGCGGGAGCGAGCGCATTAGCTCCTCGGCCACTCCGCCCGCACATCGCCGCCTCGTCGCCGCCGCTGTCCCTGCACGCCCGCTGCCGGACTCTGCAATAACTGCAAGTGTAATGAGGGAACGGGGTATGCGGGGCGGGGGGGGGGGGAAGGAGGGAACGGGCTAGCGCAGTAGCGGGGGGGGGGGGGGGAACAGGCTAGCACCACAGCGCCGCTTATAACTAACTAATAGTTTATCTACACAGGGTGCCTCCAGCTGTTTCAATACAACAACTCCCAGCATGCCCTGACAGCCAATAGATGTCAGGGCAAGCTGGGAGTTGTAGTGGTGAAACAGCTGGAGGCACCCTGTGTAGATGAACTAAGGGCAGAAGTCCCCCCCCCAGCAGGCATCAGTGATGTGGTTCCTGCTGGGCAAGTCTGCCTGGTAGTGAGCACACTGCCAGGCAGACAAAAGACATTTTTAATATAGTAAAAATTAAAATTAAAAGCAGGGAGGGGTTAGGGATAGATTGGCAATAGGCAGGGACAGAAAAAAAATAGGATGGTGGGAGCTACCCTTTAAGTATAATGGTAACATATTGCTTGTTAAACTGTGAAGAATTCAAAGAAAACTTTGTTTTTAAATGACTAACACAACACCAGAGTCATAAAAATGTACAGAATTGTTTTTAAAGGAGTACTCCGGGATAAGAAAACTTATCCCCTATCCTAAGGATAGGGGATGCGTTTCAGATCGCAGGGGGTCCGACCGCTGGGCCCCCCCCGCGATCTCCCGTACGGGGCCCCGACAGTCAGCGGCCATGGGCTGTGTCCGATCACCGCATGACGCAGCAGCCGACACGCCCCCTTAATACATCTCTATGGGAGAGCCGGAGCACTGCAATCAGCAGCCTCCGCCTCTGCCATAGAAATGTATTGAGGGGGCGTGTTGGACGCCGCATCATGCGGTGGTCGAAATGAGCTATTTCTGCAAAGAGCCGAGAGCCCCGTACAGAAGATCACGGGGGGCCCCAGCGGTCGGACCCCCTGCGATCTGAAACTCATCCCCTATCCTTAGGATAGGGGATACGTTTTATTATCCTGGAGTACTCCTTTAAGTGATCCCATTGTATTTATCCTGCAATAAAAATATATATTTTGTGTTTAATAAGGCAACATCTGTTTTTGTTCCATCAGGAAACTTTTATATACATACTGGTTTTCACAGACAAAAAAATAATCATACCCTGGCACACCATGATTCCTAGCATAATGAAAATATTTATTTAATTGTGAGCCATAAGGATGCTTTGCGTGCCCATCTATGGCTAGGTTCACACTGCTTTTGGTCATGATCTGGCAGCTTCCATTTAAAGTCCTGTACATGCTGTGTTTCTGCAGTATGGTTGAGGTATCCGTCCGCTAGTCAAAAAAAAAGGGATACCCGCGACAAAACTATTCTAGCATACTGCAGTGGGCCCTATTCATTTTAATCCCTTGAACAGGGTAACCTAATGACTCCCTTTGGGACCTTTCCTACTACTATATGCTAATTTGACAGGAAACAATAACGTGGTCTGCTGAGCCATTGTGTCCTGTAAAATTAGTGTAAAGTAGTGGAGTCACTAGGTGACCCTGTTCGGACCTTTGAAATGAAGGGGCTCTCTGCAGTATACAGTAAAATGGATATCTCTATCAAACTGCAGAGACATTGTATGAAGAGGGTCTTACACAAGCAACGGCATTGTCCCATAAAATGGATCCATGGAGCGTAACTTGTAGCTCCTGGGCACCAATGCAAAATCTGCAACAGGGCCCCATGTGCCAATTATAATACTGGTCTCTTAGGGTCTATTCACACGGCAGAATTTCTGCTTGTGGAAGTCCACCTCAAATTAAAGCCCATAGACTTCTATGGGATTCCGCACTCCCATTCACACTTCTGAATTTCCGCTTTAATTTGAGGCGGAATTCCACAAGCAGAAGTTCTGCCGTCTGAATAGACCCTTATGGGGCAGATGTGCTTTGGGGCCCTCTTAGGCAGCAGGGCCCGGTGCGACTGCTACCTCTGCACCCTCTATAGCTATGTCCCTGCGGGAGCCCCATTCACCCAATGGAGGCCAAAATTGTGCAATTTTTGTCTCCGCTAGGGACGTATATGCCAGGGTTTGCTGGATAAGATAACTCTGACTACCATGCTATCTGGCTGGAACCCAATAAAAAATCTTTTTAACATTGGACTTTATGTATGACAATTGCCACCAATCATAGCTATAAGTCAGACGTGTGGAGGACTCCCCTGCCCCAGACGTGTACTATTACTTACACATTATATAATAATAGATGCTAGTGTGACAGACAGGAGAAAAAATCCAAGTGTTATATGGAAAAAAATATACAATAAATACAGATATAAGAAATACAGACATATAAAAGAAATACAGTTTCCGTAGTAGAAAAAAAGTGAACTTTTATTAGAAAAAAATATGTTGCAGAACTATAGATGTTTGTGTGTATATAATGTTTGTATAACTAGGACTATACATATACAATATATGACGCTTCCTCGATCCGTAGGAAACTTAGAGCGCATGTGCAGCACTACACTGACAGCATAGGGCTAACGTAGGCCGCACTAGAGTAGCGCTAGCGTAGCCATGCGCATACGCAGTTGTCCGTACCATGCAAGCAGTTTTCTACGATTCGTAAAAAACTAAGAACGCATGTGCAGCTTTCCTCCGCTATGCAGTTAGCGTAGGGAGGCCAGCGTAAGCGCATGTTCAGAGTAAACTATGTGCGCATGCATATGTAGTTAGAGTAGGTAGCGTAGAAGACAGGGAGAGAAGGAAACCAGCGTAGGGATAGCGTAGTCTAACATTAGTGTAGCGTAGCTATCTTAGATTGTAACATAGTTATCGTAGCTTAGGTTTTATAGTGAAAGGAGGTAGGTTATAAGTTTTAAAGTAAAGAGACTACAACTCCCATCATGCCCAGGCATGATGGAAGTTGTAGTTTTGCATGTTTACAGTAAAAAGACCACAACTCCCAGCATGCCCAGACAGCTAAAGGCTGTCCAGGCAGGATGGGAGTTGTAGTTTTACACAGGTATAGAGTATTTAGCGTAGTGTAGTGTTAGCGCAGTTTTAGCGTATTTAGCGTAGCGCAGTTTTAGCGTATTTAGCGCAGCGCAGTTTTAGCGTATTTAGCGCAGCGCAGTGTTAGCGCAGTTTTAGCGTAGTTGGCGTTGCGTAGTGTTAGCGTTTTTTGCGTATTTAGTGTAATGTAGTGTTAGCGCAGTTTTAGCGTAGTTAGCGTAGCGTAGTGTTAGTGTAGCATTATACAGGTATAGTGTAGTTAGCGTAGTATTAAACAGGTGTAGTGTAGTTAGCATAGTGTTAGCGCAGTTTTATAAAGGTGTAGTGTAGTTAATGTCGTATTACACAGGTGTAGTGTAGTTAGCGTAGTTTTATACAGGTGTAGTGTAGTTAGCGTAGTGTTAGGCTAAGTTTCCACTTGTTTTTTTTTTTTTCTTGCAGTTTTTGGAATACTGCCACTGCAGTTTTTGAGCCAAAGTGAGAAGTGGATCCAAAAGGGAGGAGAAGTGTAAGTCCTTCCTTTATATGTCATATTCCTCTTGAATACATTTCTGGCTTTGGCTCAAAAACTGCAGTGGTAGTTTTCCAAAAACTGCCAGAAAAAAAAAAACAAATGGAAACTTAGCCTTAGCGTAGTATTACACAGGTGTAATGTAGTCAGTGTAGTGTTAGCACAGTTTTGCACAGGTGCAGTGTAGTTAGCGTAGCGTAGTGTTAGCATAGTTTTATACAGGTGTAGTGTAGCTAACTTAGTTTTACAGGCAGATAAAGTGTAGTTTAGAGAGTGTAGCGTAGGGTGTAGCTTAGCTTAATCATACAGTGAATGGGCTAAAACTCCCAGCATGCCCAGACAGCCAAAAGCTGTCCAGGCAGGATGGGAGTTGTAGTTTTGCAAAAGTAGCAGAGGCAATTGCACTCTGCTACGTTAATGTAGCAGAGGCTATTGCGCGATGCTACATTAACGTAGCAGAGGCCATTGTGCTCTGCTACGTTAAAGTAGCAGAGGCAAGTACGCCCTGAGCTGTGCTAGTTAGTTCATTAGGGGAAAACTGTCATCTATGGCTTGATACAGTGATCAGAAGGGCACTTACCCTCCTCCGTTCCTGCTCCGTCACAAGAGATGGAGCAACACAGGAAGATGACAGAGTGGGACGGGGGTGGTAAGTTAGGCTCTCCAGGTAAAGAACCTCCAAAAATGTACTAACCCATTTATTTGTGTTTTTCTTCTGTTCTCGTTTCAGACATGTGAATGCGGAGAACTACTTTGGATTCGGTGGACTACGTCGATGACCTGCATTTTTTGTTTGAATAAAATGGTTAACGAGGGCTGTGGGGGAGTGTTTTTCCTAATAAAAATGTTTTAACTTGTGCATGTTTTTTTTATTACTTTACAAGCTTAGTAGTGGAAGCTGTCTTATAGACGGAGTCCATTACTAAGCCAGGCTTAGCGTTAACCCTCAAAACAGCTAGCGCTAACCCCCAATTATTAGCCAGGTACGCACCACCATAGGGTTCCCGGGAAGAGCCAGTACCAACAGGCCCAGAGTGCCAAATATGGCACTTTTGGGCCAAGGCGGTAACAGGCTGGCGTTATTTAGGCTGAGGAGGGCCAGCAACTATGGTCCTCGCCCACCCTGGTAACGGCAGGCTGTTGCTGTTTGGATGCTATCTGGCTGAAAATGAAAAGACAGACTAATTCTGTAAAGTAATAAAGAAAAAAACGCACACATGCACAAGTTAAAACATTTTTATTAGGAAAAGCACTGCCCCACAGCCCTTGTTAACCATTTTATTTAAACCAAAAAAATGCAGGTCATCGTCGTAGTCCACCAAATCCGACGTAGTCCTATGCATTCACGTATCTGAAACGAGAAGAGAAGAAAAACACAAAAAAATTGGTTTAGTACATTTTTGGAGGTTCTTCCACTGGAGAGCCTAACTAACCACCCCTGTCCCAGCTCTGTCATCTTCCTGTATTGCTCCATGTCCAATGACGGAGCGGGAACGGAGGTGGCCTTCTAATCACCGTATACAGCCATCTATATAGATAGCTGTATACCCCGAATGAACTAACTAGCGCAATGGCCTCTGCTACATTTGCAAAACTACAACTCCCATCCTGCCTGGACAGCCTTTGGCTGTCTGGGCATGCTGGGAGTTGTAGACCCTTCACTGTATGACTAAGTTAAGCTACACCCTATGCTACACTCTCTAAACTACTACGCTAACTACACTAAACCTGTATAAAACTACACTAACACTACGCTAACTGCACTACACCTGTGTAATACTACACAAACACTACATTAACTACACTACACCTGTGTAATACTACACTAACACTACGCTAACAACACTACACCTGTGTAATACTACACAAACACTACATTAACTACACTACACCTGTGTAATACTACACTAACACTACACTAACAACACTACACCTGTGTAATACTACACAAACACTACATTAACTACACTACACCTGTGTAATACTACACTAACACTACACTAACAACACTACACCTGTGTAATACTACACCACGCTAACAACACTACACCTGTGTAATACTACACTAACACTACGCTAACAACACTACACCTGTGTAATACTACACTAACAACACTACACCTGTGTAATACTACACAAACACTACATTAACTACACTACACCTGTGGAATACTACACTAACACTACACTAACAACACTACACCTGTGGAATACTACACTACGATAACAACACTACACCTGTGTAATACTACACTAACACTACGCTAACAACACTACACCTGTGTAATACTACACAAACACTACATTAACTACACTACACCTGTGTAATACTACACTAACACTACACCTCTGTAATACTACACAAACACTACATTAACTACACTACACCTGTGTAATACTACACTACGCTAACAACACTACACCTGTGTAATACTACACTAACACTACATTAACTACACTACACCTGTGGAATACTACACTAACACTACACTAACAACACTACACCTGTGGAATACTACACTACGATAACAACACTACACCTGTGTAATACTACACTAACACTACGCTAACAACACTACACCTGTGTAATACTACACAAACACTACATTAACTACACTACACCTGTGTAATACTACACTAACACTACACCTCTGTAATACTACACAAACACTACATTAACTACACTACACCTGTGTAATACTACACTACGCTAACAACACTACACCTGTGTAATACTACACTAACACTACATTAACTACACTACACCTGTGTAATACTACACTAACACTACGCTAACAACACTACACCTGTGTAATACTACACAAACACTACATTAACTACACTACACCTGTGGAATACTACACTAAAACTACACTAACAACACTACACCTGTGTAATACTACACTACGATAACAACACTACACCTGTGTAATACTACACTAACACTACGCTAACAACACTACACCTGTGTAATACTACACAAACACTACATTAACTACACTACACCTGTGTAATACTACACTAACACTACACCTCTGTAATACTACACAAACACTACATTAACTACACTACACCTGTGTAATACTACGCTAACAACACTACACCTGTGTAATACTACACAAACACTACATTAACTACACTACACCTGTGTAATACTACACTAACACTACACCTGTGTAATACTACACAAACACTACATTAACTACACTACACCTGTGTAATACTACACTAACACTACACTAACTACACTACACCTGTGTAATACTACACTAACACTACGCTAACAACACTACACCTGTGTAATACTACACAAACACTACATTAACTACACTACACCTGTGGAATACTACACTAACACTACGCTAACAACACTACACCTGTGTAATACTACACAAACACTACATTAACTACACTACACCTGTGGAATACTACACTAACAACACTACACCTGTGTAATACTACACTACGATAACAACACTACACCTGTGTAATACTACACTAACACTACGCTAACAACACTACACCTGTGTAATACTACACAAACACTACATTAACTACACTACACCTGTGTAATACTACACTAACACTACACCTGTGTAATACTACACAAACACTACATTAACTACACTATACCTGTGTAATACTACACTAACACTACGCTAACAACACTACACCTGTGTAATACTACACAAACACTACATTAACTACACTACACCTGTGTAATACTACACTAACACTACACCTGTGTAATACTACACAAACACTACATTAACTACACTACACCTGTGTAATACTACACTAACACTACACTAACTACACTACACCTGTGTAATACTACACAAACACTACATTAACTACACTACACCTGTGTAATACTACACTAACACTACACTACACCTGTGTAATACTACACTAACACTACGCTAACAACACTACACCTGTGTAATACTACACAAACACTACATTAACTACACTACACCTGTGGAATACTACACTAACACTACGCTAACAACACTACACCTGTGTAATACTACACAAACACTACATTAACTACACTACACCTGTGGAATACTACACTAACACTACACTAACAACACTACACCTGTGTAATACTACACTACGATAACAACACTACACCTGTGTAATACTACACTAACACTACGCTAACAACACTACACCTGTGTAATACTACACAAACACTACATTAACTACACTACACCTGTGTAATACTATACTAACACTACACCTGTGTAATACTACACAAACACTACATTAACTACACTATACCTGTGTAATACTACACTAACACTACGCTAACAACACTACACCTGTGTAATACTACACAAACACTACATTAACTACACTACACCTGTGTAATACTACACTAACACTACACCTGTGTAATACTACACAAACACTACATTAACTACACTACACCTGTGTAATACTACACTAACACTACACTAACTACACTACACCTGTGTAATACTACACTAACACTACGCTAACAACACTACACCTGTGTAATACTACACAAACACTACATTAACTACACTACACCTGTGGAATACTACACTAACACGACGCTAACAACACTACACCTGTGTAATACTACACAAACACTACATTAACTACACTACACCTGTGTAATACTACACTAACACTACGCTAACAACACTACACCTGTGGAATACTACACTACGATAACAACACTACACCTGTGTAATACTACACTAACACTACGCTAACAACACTACACCTGTGTAATACTACACAAACACTACATTAACTACACTACACCTGTGTAATACTACACTAACACTACATTAACTACACTACACCTGTGTAATACTACACTAACACTACACCTGTGTAATACTACACAAACACTACATTAACTACACTACACCTGTGTAATACTACACTAACACTACACTAACTACACTACACCTGTGTAATACTACACTAACACTACGCTAACAACACTACACCTGTGTAATACTACACAAACACTACATTAACTACACTACACCTGTGGAATACTACACTAACACGACGCTAACAACACTTCACCTGTGTAATACTACACAAACACTACATTAACTACACTAAGCCTGTATAAAACTACACTAACACTACGCTAACAACACTACACCTGTGTAATACTACACAAACACTACGTTAACAACATTACACCTGTGTAAAGCTACCCTAACTACGCTAAAACTGCGCTAACACTACGCTACTCTAAATACGCTAAAACTGTGCTAACACTACACTACGCTAAATATGCTAAAACTGCGCTAACACTATGCTGCACTAAACTGCGCTAATACTACTCTACGCTAACTAATCTATACCTGTGTAAAGCTACAACTCCCATCCTGCCTGGACGGCCTTTAGCTGTCTGGGCATGCTGGGAGTTCTGGTTCCTTCACTGTAAAACATGCAAAACTACAACTTCCAGCATGCCTGGGAATGCTGGGAGTTGCAGACTCTTTACTTTAAAACCTATAACCTACCTCCTTTCACTATAAAACCTAAGCCACACTACGTTACAAAAAAGCTAGCTACGCTGCACTGTTAGACTACGCTATCCCTACGCTGTTTTTTTTTTCTCCCTGCCTTCTACACTACCTACTCTAAATACGTGCGCTAACTTACGCTAGCCTCCCTACGCTAACTGCTTGCGCGGTACAGACAGCTGCGCATGCACAGGGCTACGCTAGCGTTACGCTCCTATAGTATCCTACCTTAGCCCTACGCTGTCAGCGTAGTGCTGCGCATGCGCTCTAATTTTTTTACGTATCGAGGAAATCACCAGGCCGGTTGCTATGGAACAGTTCTAAACCGGTGAAGTGTTGGAGCGGTGGAAGTTCTGCTCTGCGGTCACGTGACACCGGCGCAGGTGGGTGACATGAAAAACTACCGGACTAGGATCCCGTCATAGCGTCTGTATAGTAGAGAAGTGTGTGTATACAGGCTGCGTTCTGTTTACTGTCACACAATGGATTAGACGTGGTCTCCTCCAGGAGGAGTTATGTGTCTGCCATCCTTATATCCTGCCACATTACAGTCATGGACGCCTGTGACAGGGGCACTATTGCACCATATACTATACCCAAGTTCCACAATATACTATACCAGTGTTTCCCAACCAGAGTGCCTCCAGCTGTTGCAAAACTACAACTCCCAGCATGCCTGGATAGCCAACGGCTGTAGGAGTTGTAGTTTTGCAACAGCTGGGGGCTCCCTGGTTGGGAAACACTGACCTATACTATATCCTACTTCTATATAGTCCAACATGCTGGGAGTTGTAGTTTTCGGTTGGGGCAGCTGCTGAGCCACAGGCTGTATTAGGGCATGCTGGGAGTTGTAGTTAGCAACTAACTGCAACTCCCGAATGTAGTAAAAAAAGAAAAAATGCGATCAAAAAGTCTTTAAAAAGAAAAAAAAAGTAGCAATCTGGTTGCAATAAGCAACTGCAGAACTGTCCCTATACACAGGTTTTTAGAAGTTTCCCCCTATATGCTTTGAAAATGACCATAATGTACTCCAGTGTTTCCCAACCAGGGTGCCTCCAGCTGTTGCAAAACTACAACTCCCGGCATGCCCGGACAGCCAAAGGCTGTCCGGGCATGCTGGGAGTTGTAGTTTTGCAACAGCTGGAGGCACCCTGGTTGGGAATCACTTATGTAGTCACTAGCTGACTGAATACTACAGAGGAAATGGTTTCCTTTTTATAACACAGAGCTCTCTGCTGACATCACGACCACAGTGCTCTCTGCTGACATCTCTGTCCATTTAAGAACTGACCAGAGTAGGAGAAAATCCCCATAGAAAACATAGGCTGCTCTGGACAGTTCCTAAAATGGACAGAGATGTCAGCAGAGAGCACTGAGGTCATGATTTCAGCAGAGAGCTCTGTGTTCCAAAAAGAAAACCATTTCCTCTGTAGTATTCAGCAGCTAATAACTACTGGAAGGATTAAGATTTTTTAACAGAAGTAATTTACAAATCTGTTTAACTTTCTGGCACCAGTTGATATAAAAAAAAATATATATATAATTTCCACCGAAGTACCCCTTTAACGACAATGGACGCAAATGTACATCATGGTACTTTACGCACCATGACGTACATTTACGCTCCGCCATGACCATAATGGGCGGCAGGTCCCAGCTGCTATCAGCAGCCAGGGACCCGCCGGTAAAGTTGGACATCCGCGATCGCCCGGATGTCTGCCATTAACCCCTCAGATACCGTGATCAATACAGAAAACGGCATCTGCGGCACTTTAAATGGATAATCGGATGGCTCGGAGCCCTGCCGCGGGGATCCGATCATCCAGCATGGCAGCCGGAGGTCCCCTCACCTGCCTCCATCCATCTCCTGGGGTCTTCTGCTCTTGTCTGAGATTGAGCAGACCAGAGCAGAAGATGACCGATAACACTGATCAGTGCTATGCCCTATGCATAGCACTGAACAGTATTAGCAATCAAATGATTGCTATAAATAGTCCCCCCTATTAAAGTGTAAATAAAAAAAAGTTAAAAAAATTTAAAATAAAAAAGTAAAAAAATTTGAAATATCCCCTCCCCCAATAAAAAGGTAAAACATCAGTTTTTCCAATTTTACCCCCAAAAAGCTAAAAAAAATTATTAATACACATATTTGGTATCGCCGTGTGCGTGAAAGTCTGAACTATTACAATATATTGTTAATTATCCCGTACAGTAAACATCGTAAACGTAAAAAAATAAAAAATAGTCCAAAATTGCTGCTTTTTTTTTCACATTTTATTAAATTTTTTTTTTTTTATAAAAGTAAAACCTAACCACAAGTGGTACCGATAAAAACTACAGATCATGGCGCAAAAAATGAGCCCTCACAGGGGTGTGGAAATGAAAAAAAAAACTACTTGCCCAAGGGACTAAAATGGAGTGCAATCTACTTGTCCCTCATGAAAATCCACTTGTCCTGGTAGACAAAATTTGAATTAAAATAGTACGTAAATTTTGGGGTTTTCTTTTTTTTTCGCTATTCACCTTGTGGTCAAACTTACACATTATTTTAATACTTTAGGTCGGCCTGATCCACCCCACTAGACCACCAGGGATGTTTATAAGAAATCTTTAGACTCCACTGTCAACTTTGACAGCGGTGATCTAAAAGGTTAATAGCCTAATAGGCGGCTGCGGCGAGTGCCAAATGTCATAACCCGCCAGTGCGAATGTACCCTAAAAACACTACACTAACACATAATAAAGGGTAAAACACTACATATACCCCTTACACTGCCCCCCCCCCAATAAAAATGAAAAACGTATCGTATGGCAGTGTTTCCAAAACGGAGCCTCCAGCTGTTGCAAAACTGACTGTCCAGGCATGCTGGAAGTTTAGCAACAGCTGGAGGCACCCTGTTTGGGAATCACTGGCGTTGAATACCCCTATGTCCACCCCTATGCAATCCCTAATGTAGTCCTCAAATGCGCATGGCGCTCTCTCAATTCGGAGCCCTTTCGTATTTCAAGTAAACAGTTTAGGGCCACATATGGGGTATCTCCGTACTCGGGAGAAATTACACTACAAATTTTGGGGGGCTTTTTCTCCTTTTACCCCTTATGAAAAGGAAAAGTTTGGGGCTACACCAGCCTGTTAGTGTAAAAATTATAATTTTTTTACTCTAACATTCTGGTGTTGCCCCATACTTTTTATTTTCACAAGCGGTAAAAGCAAAAGAAGACCTCCAAAATTTGTTACACAATTTTCTCCTGAGTACGGAAATACCCCAGATGTGGGCGTAAAATGCTCTGCGGACGCACAACAAGGCTCAGGGTGATTTGCACAGGGGTGGCTGATTTTACAGCGGTTCTGACATAAACGCAAAAAAATAGATACCCACATTTAACCCCATTTTGGAAACTACACCCCTCACGGAACGTAACAAGGAGTATAGTGAGCCTTAACACCCCACAGGTGTTTGACGAATTTTCATTAAAGTTGGATGAGAAAATGAAAAAAAAAATGCTGGTGTTACCTTAAATTTTTCATTTTCACAAGGGAAAATAGGAAAAAAGCCCCCCAAAATTCGTAACCCCATTTCTTCTGAGTTAGAAAATACCCCATATGTTTATGTAAAGAGCTCTGCAGGCGAACTACAATGCTCAGAAGAGAAGGAGCGCCATTGAGATTTTGAAGAGAAAATTTGTCCGGAATTGAAGGCCACGTGTGTTTACAAAGCCCCCATAGTGCCAGAACAATGGACCCCCCCCACATGTGACCCCATTTTGGAAACTACACCCCTCACGTAATGTAATAAGGGGTACAGTGAGCATTTACGCCACACAGGTGTCTGACAGATTTTTCGAAGAGTGATCCGTGAAAATGAAAAATAATTTTTTTTATTTGCACAGCTCACTGTTCCAAAGATCTGTCAAACACCAGTGGGGTGTAAATACTCACTGCACCCCTTATTAAATTCTGTGAGGGGTGTAATTTCCAAAATGGGGTCACATGTGGGGGGGGGGGGGGGCTTTGTAAACGCACATGGCCCTTGACTTCCATTCCAAACAAATTCTCTTTACAAAAGCTCAGTGGTGCTCCTTCTCTTCTGAGCATTGTAGTGCGCCAGCAGAACACTTGACGTCCATACTCAGAAGAAAAGGGTATACAAATTTTGGGGGTCATTTTCTCCTAGCACCCCTTGTAAAAATGTAAAATTTGGGGAAAAACCAGCATTTTAGTGAAAAATTTTTTTTTTTCATTTACACATCCATCTTTAACAAAAAGTCGTCAAACACCTGTGGGGTGTTAAGGCTTACTTTACCCCTTGTTACGTTCCTTGAGGGGTGTAGTTTCCAAAATTGCATGCCATGTGTTTTTTTTTTTTTTTTGCTGTTCTGGCACCATAGAGGCTTCCTAAATGCGACATGCCAAAAGCCAAATGTGACTCCTTCTCTTCTGAGCATCGTAGTTCGCCCGCAGAGCATTTTACGTCCTAACATGGGGTATTTCCATACTCAGAAGAGATGGGGTTACAAATTTTGGGGGGCTTTTTCTCCCATTACCCTTTGTAAAAATTATAAATTTGGGGAAAAAACAGCACTTAAGTGAAAAAAAAATATTTTCATGTACACATCCGACTTTAAGGAAAAGTCATCAAACACCTGTGGGGTGTTAAGGCTCACTGGACCTTTTGTTACGTGCCTTGAGGGGTGCAGTTTCCAAACTGGTATGCCATGTGTGGGTTTTCTGCTGTTCTGGCACCATAGGGGCTTCCTAAATGTGACATGCCCCCCAAAAACCATTTCAGAAAAATTCTCTCTCCAAAATCCCATTGTTGCTCATTCCCTTCTGAGCCCTCTACTGCGCCCGCCGAACACTTGACATACACATATGAAGTATTTCCTTACTCGAGAGAAATTGGGTTACAAATTTTGGGGGGCTTTTTCTCCTAAAAATTCAAAAACTGGGTCCACAAGAACATGCGAGTGAAAAAAATTAAGATTATGAATTTTCTCCTTCACTTTGCTGCTATTCCTGTGAAACACCTAAAGGGTTAACAAACTTTTTGAATGTCATTTTGTATACTTTGAGGGGTGCAGTTTTTAAAATAGGGTCATTTATGGGGTGTTTTTTAATTTAAAAAAGCCCTTCAAATCCACTTCAAAACTGATCTGGTCCCTGAAAAATTCAGATTTTGAAAATTTTGTGAAAAATTGGATAAATTGCTGAACTTTGAAGCCCTCTGATGTCTTCCAAAAGTAAAAACTTGTCAACTTTATGATGAAAATATAAAGTAGATATATTGTATTTTTGAATCAAAATATAATTTATTTGGAATGTCTATTTTCCTTACAAGCAGAGAGCTTCAAAATTAGAAAAATGCAAAATTTTTAATTTTTTCATCAAATTTTGGAATTTTTCACCAAGAAATGATTCAAGTATCGGCAAAAATGGTGTACGTCATGGAGAATTCCGGCCCCTGCCGCGCGCCGTGTGGGGATCGGACCGGGATGCCTCCTGAAATCATCCAGCAGGCATCCCGTGCAAACGCCCAGGGGGGTCAATAGACCCCCCCCCCATGTTGGCGATCGCGGCAAATCGCAAGTGAATTCACACTTGCGATTTGCGCGATTCCGGGTCATTACGGGTCTATGGTGACCCGGAATATAAGGGGGATCGCGGTTGTCTAAGACACCCACGATCCCCCTGAAGGGATAGGAGTGAGGTGGCAGGGGTGCCACCCCTCCTATCCCTGCTATTGGTGGCCTAGACGCGACCACCAATAGCAGATCGGGGGCGGGGGGGTTAACTTTCGTTTTCCCCGTCCTGCCCACCCACAATTGGTGGGGCAGAACGGGGAACAGAAGGAGACCGGCGCCGAAGATCCACTTACCCATCCGGGCGGGCGTCGGAGGCAGCGGGCGATGGAGATCGGCGGGCGGTGACGTCGTGCGGCTGGATCATACGGAAGCCGGTGAGTTGCCTAGCAACATCTGGAGGGTAAAGTTTCTATACAGTGGTCTCTAAATTTAGCCCTCCAGATGTTGAAAAACTACAACTACAGCATGCCCAGACAGCTGTTTGGGCATGCTGGAATATGTAGTTTTGCAACAGCTGGAGGGCTACATTTAGAGTCCACTATACAGTGGTTTCTAACTCTATCCCTCCAGATCTTGCAAAACTACAACTCCTGGCATGCCCAAACAGTTGTCTGGGCATGCTGGGATTTGTAGTTTTGCAACAGCTGGAGGACCACAGTTTGGAGATCACTTTGCAGTGTTCTCTAAAACTGTAGCCCTCCAGATGTTGCAAAACTGCAAATCCCAGCATGCCCAAACAGCAAACAGCTGTCTCAGCATGCTGGGAGTTGTAGTTGTGTACCTCCAGCTATTGCATAACTACATCTCCCAGCATGCCCTTTGGCGATCAGTACATGCTGGGAGTTGTAGTTTTGCAACAGCTGGAGGCACACTGGTTGGAAAATACTGAGTTAGGTAACAGAACCTAACTGAAGGTTTTCCAACCAGTGTGCCTCCAGCTGTTGCAAAAGTACAACTCCCAGCATGCACAGTCTGTCAGTACATGCTGGGAGTTGTAGTTTTGAAACAGCTGGAGGTTTGCCCCCCCATGTGAACGTCCAGGGTACATTCACACGGGCAGATTCACAGTAAGTTTCCTGCTTCAAGTTTGGGCTGCGGCAAATTTTTCGCCGCAGCGCAAACTCCTAGCGGGAAACTCACCGTTAAACGCCAGTGCGAATGTACCCTAAAAACACTACACTAACACATAATAAAGGGTAAAGCACTACATATACACCCCCTTACACTGTCTCCCCCCCCCCAATAAAAATGAAAACGTATCATAGGGCAGTGTTTCCAAAATGGAGCCTCCAGCTGTAGCAAAACAACAACAGCCACTGACTGTCCAGGCATGCTGGGAATTTAGCAACAGCTGGAGGCACCCTGTTTGGGAATCACTGGCGTAGAATACTCCTATGTCAACCCCTATGCAATCCCTAATTTAGTCCTCAAATACACGTGGCGCTCTCTCACTTCGGAGCCCTGTCGTATTTCAAGGAAACAGTTTAGGGCCACATATGGGGTATTTCCATACTCGGGAGAAATTGCACTACAAATTTTGGGGGGCTTTTTCTCCTTTTACCCCTTATGAAAAGGAAAAGTTGGGGCTACACCAGCTTGTTAGTGTAAAAAAATAAAACATTTTACACTAACATGCTGGTGTTGCCCCATACTTTTTATTTTCACAAGCGTTAAAAGGAAAAAAAGACCCCCAAAATTTGTAACGCAATTTCTCCTGAATACGGAAATACCCCATATGTGGGCGTAAAATGCTCTACGGGCGCACAACAAGGCTCAGGAGTGAGAGTGCACTATGTGCATTTGAGGCCTAAATTGGTAATTTGCACAGGGGTGGCTGATTTTACAGCGGTTCTGCCATAAACGCAAAAAAAGAAATACCCACATGTGACGCCATTTTGGAAACTACACCCCTAATGTAATGTAATAAGGGGTTCAGTGAGCATTTACGCCCCACATGCGTTTGACAGATCTTTGTAACAGTGGGCTGTGCAAATAAAAAATTACATTTTTCATTTTCACGGACCACTGTTCCAAAAATCTGTCAGACACCTGTGGGGTGTAAATGCTCACTGTACCCCTTATTACATTACATGAGGGGTGTAGTTTTCAAAATGGGGTCACATGTGGGTATTTCTTTTTTTGCGTTTATGGCAGAACCACTGTAAAATCAGACACTCCTGCGCAAATCACCAATTTAGGCCTCAAATGTACATGGGGCTCTCACTCCTGAGCCCTGTTGTGCATCCACAGAGCATTTTACGTCCACATATGGGGTATTTCCGTACTCAGGAGAAATTACGTTACAATTTTTTTTCTTTTACCTCTTGTGAAAATGAAAAGTATGGGGCATGTTAGTCTAAAAAATGTAATTTTGTTTACACTAACATCCTGCTGTAGACCCCAACTTTTCCTTTTCATAAGGGGTAAAAGGAGAAAAAGCCCCCAAAATGTGCTGGCCAATTTCTCCCGAGTATGGAAATACCCCATATGTGGCCCTAAACTGTTGCCTTGAAATACGACAGGGCTCCGATGTGAGAGAGCGCCATGCGCATTTGAGGGCTAAATTAGGGATTTGCATAGGTACGGACCCGGATGCAAGGGGGTTAACTGTGTAGGGGTATATGTATATGTAGTGTTTTACTTTTGAGGGTAGTGTTTTTAGGGTACATTCACACGGGCGGGGGCTTACACTGAGTTTCCCGCTGGGAGTTTGAGCTGCAGCATAAAATTTGTCACAGCTCAAACTTGCAGCGGGAAACTCACTGTAAACCTGTGGTTGTACCCTGTACATTCACATGGGGGGGGGGGGGGGGGGGGACCTCCAGCTATTGCAAAACTACAACTCCCAGCATGCCCTTTGGCTGTCCGTGCATGCTGGGGGTTGTAGTTATGCAACAGCTGGAGGCACACTGGTTGCAAAACACAGGCTTTGTTACTTACCTCAGTGTTTTGCAACCAGTGTGCCTCCAGCTGTTGCAAAACTACAACTCCCAGCATGTAGGGTCACTCGCCTCCTGCTGTATCCTGCTGCCTCCACTGAGAATGCTGCTGCTGCCGCCCACTGACTCCAGGGTCGTTCGGACCAATCAATCACGTGATCGTGAGGTGGCACCCCTGCCACCTCACTCCTGCTGGTAAAGGGTGATAGGTGGTGTCTCGGACGCCACATATCGCCCTTTTTTTCTGTGTCATCGGGTCACTGGAGACCCGATTGACCAGGAATCTCCGCTAATCGCCGCAAATCGCTGGTCAATCCAGACCGGCAGTTTGCCGCGATCGCAGACATGGGGTCTCAGGACCCCCCCCCCCCCCCCCCAGGGGTTTACACAGGGTGCCTGCTGAACAATTTTAGCAGGTATCCTGGTATGTTCCCACCCAGCGAGTGGCGGGAACCGGAATTCCCACGGGCGTGCAGGTACGCCCTGGGTCCTTAAGTCCCAGGGAGTATCTGTACGCCCTGTTTCCTTAAGTGGTTAATACCACACACAGTGTGTGGTATTACTGGATAACCACTTTAACCAAATACACTACTAGTTATGTCACTTAGTAGTCATTTTGATAGAGAACAGTGATATGTCAGTTTTACAAATAAAAAGGGTATCTCAAAATTACAGCTTCTCTGTTCAGAATAAGTGATAAATGTCTGATCTGTGGTGGTCCGACCACTGGAGCTCCCACTGATCCCAAGTGCTCTGCTGCTTCATTCAGTCTATGGGTCAATTCAGATTCTCTAATTAGGATTCTTAACACAGGATATAGGCATTGTACATCTTCCTGCTGTGATCGACACATTTTGTCTGCGTTTTCTTGCTGAATGCTATACACCTACTACCCACATCCTCAAAGCCTGTGCTAAACTGCAAATCGTCAGATGTTTATTTCCTTTTCACCTATTTCTATTGGTGCTTGATGAAGTTATACTGTATGTGCCGAGCTGATCATTGACAACAAACATTTAGTGGCTTGCTGAATCCCCCCCCCCCCCCCTATTTTTTTTCAAAATGCAGCCCTGTTTATTCCTTCTTATCTGGAATGTCCTCTGGTTTTGGTAATTATTTTGAGTAGTGCTTTATATGTATTCCATTGTAGCTTGGTTGTTTAGAACTGTAGTTAAATTTATCATGAAGTATAAAGCACTATTTTCACTGAACAATTTTTAACATTATACAGTACATATTACAGTTGTCAGAGAGTAGTTTCCATTATTGCCTCGCTGTGACTCTTCCAAAAGCAAAGTGCAAGCTTTGTAAATGTAACTACTTTTACTGATGCTGCATCTGACATTCCTTATTTTGGTATTTATGCATCTTTAATACCGCACTTAATTGTAACATTTATTTGTTTCTTTTATTGGACTATACACCCTGTTCCAAATTATTATGCAGATGATATTTAAGTGTCACAAAGATTAAATATTTAGTTTTTCAGTTTAACTCATGGATGGCATTGTGTCTCAGGGCTCTTTTGATCACTGAAAACAATCTCGGACAACTGTGATAATTAGATTGCCAGGTGAGCCCAATTTAAGGAAAAATTACTAAAGGTGGGTGTTCCACATTATTAAGCAGAGCACCTTTTTCAAGCAATATGGAGAAGAAAAAGGATCTCTCTGCTCCCGAAAAGAGTGAAATAGTTCAGTGCCTTGGACGAGGTAAGAAAACATTAGATATTTCACGAAAACGTAAGCAAGATCACTGCACTATTAAGGCCCCTTTCATGCTGCCGGTATGCTCCGGCAAATTCGTCTGTCAAGCTCCCTCTTTTTATAAAATTTTTTTTGCATTTTGCCGGAGCATACTGGCAAATAACAGGTCCCGATGGACCCCATTGTATTCAATAGCAGCCGTTCTTTTTGGAGAGAAAAGCCGGTGAAAAAGATGGTGCAAGCACTATTTTTTCTCCGGCTTTTCTCAATCCTAAAATAACGGACTTCACAACCTAAGAGATTTGTGGCTGATTCAGAGCACAGACGGGTTAGTGTAGATAAATGCACATTGAGGAAGATTTCTGCCAGATCCATGCATAGGATCAAGAGAGCAGCTGCTAAAATACCATTACATAACATCAAACAGATATTTGAAGCTGCTGGTGCCTCTGGAGTCCCACGGACATCAAGGTATAGAGTCCTCCGGAGTCTTGCAACTGTGCATAACCCTTCTATTCAGCCACCACTAACCAATGCTCACAAGCAGAAACGGCTGCATTGGGCAGAAAAATACATGAAGACTAATTTTCAAATAGTCCTGTTCACTGATGAGTACTGTATAACCCTGGATGGTCAAGATGGATGGAGTAGTGGATGGTTGGTGGATGGCTACCCTGTTCCAATAAGGCTGTGATGTCAGCAAGGCAGTGGTGGAGTCATGTTTTCGGCCAGAATCATGGGAAGAGAGCTGGTCGGCCCCTTTAGGGTCCCCGATGGTGTAATAGACTTCTGCAAAGTATTTGGAGTTTCTGACTGACCACTTTCTTTCCTGATACAGAAGGAAGAACTTTGCTTTCCGTAATAAAATAATTTTCATGCATGACAATGCACCATCTCATACTGCAAAGAATACCTCTGCATCAATACCTCTGCATCAGTGGCCTCCATCCTCCCCTGACCTCAATCCTATTGAGAACCTTTGGAGCATCCTCAAGCAAAAAATCTATGAGGGTGGGAGGCAGTTTACATGCAAACAGCAGCTCTGGGAGGCTATTCTGACATCTTGCAAACAAATTCAAGCAGAAACTGTCCAAAAACTCACAAGTTCAATGGATGCAGGACTTGTGAAGCTGCTATCAAATATGGGGTCCTATGTTAAATTGTAATGTGACCTAAAAATGTTGTTAAAAGTTTGATTGAAATAGCTTTTGATTTCACAGCAAACACAACAAATGACAATTTTCAGTTCCTTACAACTTATAAAATGTTTTGAAACTTACTGTGCGTCATAATTTAAAAAAAAAATACTGTTATCATTAGGAGGTTTGTTCAATAAAATTTGAATTGTGAATTGTTGATTACTTGAGAATTATGCTGACTTTTATTTACATCAATTATTTAGGTAAATGAGAAAAATATAATTTGCATAATAATTTGGAACAGGGTGTAAAAGAAAGGTTAAATGGGCACTGTCATTAAAAAAAAAATGTAATATGTCATCGAGACGTATATCAAAAGATTTCATCGGTCGGAGTGTTCAGATCCTGACAAACCATGTGATCGAGCCACGAGAAGTGCACGCTTAGCATCTGACTTTGCATCCTGTGACCAGGATGGAATCATAATGTAAGTTAATCCAAAAATATTGATGTCAGGCGGCACTCACCATTTAGTGATTCAGGCTTTATTTATCAGTCCAGCAAAAAGTGTACAGGAGCGGGTGCATTTAATACAGAGAACTACATCCATTTCTCACCCTAAGGATGCTTCTTTCGGCTCACAAGTCATAATTTAACTCTATACGGCTGTCCTGGTCTCGTAGACATAGAGCGGAGGGAAGTGTGCGGCTGCTCTCTCTCCGCTTGTTCTTGTGACCCCAACCAATCAAAAGTTTTGACATGTCCCTAGGATATGTTATAAGCTTTTGGGTTTTTTTCAGGTCCGCCTTTAGTAACTGCTGATTGATTTCAATTACAGAGATATGGTTTGGTGTGTAGATCTCAGAACCCGCTAACACATTTTGCATTTCTTTTTCCTTAGTTATGGATCTTCCATGTCTGCCATTGAAAAGTATGCTGGAACAACCAAAACTTTTGCGTAGACCTCTTCCTCCTAAAATTCTACCTGTCCTCAGTGAAAAATGGCCAAACCCAAGCCAAGAAACAGGTACTGTTGGACTAGAGGCCATGGTTCACACTAATGTCTTTTCCCCTTGGTGGAACCCGTAATCATGGGGTCCCATACCAGAAACTGTAGTAAGGCTCTTTAAGGTATTGCCACTTACAGAATGCTCCAGATTTCCATAGGCTTCATTGAAGAAAGCCTCAAATTCACTCTAGCTGGTATTTCTGCTTCCTCAACTAAATACTGCCACCATTTACAGAACCTATGTTCTGGCAGTCTTCTTAAAAAAACAACCTAGACTTATAATCGAGGGTGCTTTAGAATTGCTGCTTGATTTAGATATTGGCCTATTTTGGAGGGGATTGGATATGAAATAAGTCGGAATTGAAAAGAAATAGCTGCAATGGACAAGGAGTTATAGGAATGGATATGAAATATAGGAAATATCATGTAATGAGGGGAATGGTCATAGAATTATACTATAGAACATGAAATGGGGGGGTGGGGTGGACATGAAATCGGGGGGATAGACATGGAATAATGGGAATGGACATGAAATAGGGGGGAATGGTCATGAATTAAGGGGACCGGACATGAAATGGGGAAATGGACAAAGAATGAGGGAATTGGAAATGGCGGGGGGAGGGGATATAAGATGGGGGGAGGGGGATAAACATGGATATGAAATGGGGGAATGGACATGATAATATCAGTTGTTTTCCCCTCTCCATAAAGTAGTCTTACATGCAGATTTTTTTTTCTTTCAATAAGATCCAACGTTTAGGGGATACGTTAAAAAAAGTCCTTAATTTCTGCTTTTTTGATCACATCAAATTCCTCAAAAATGTTATAAAAAGCAATTAAAAATTCACATGTACACAGAAGTGGTAACAATAAAAACTACAGTGCAAAAAATGAGCCCGCATACAGGTGTATAGGTGGTCAAAATAGGGCAATTTTAAACATACTTATTTTGTTTAAAAAAAAAAGTTTGTCTTTTAAAAGTAGTACAATAATAGAAAAGCATGTAAACATGGGTATCATTTGAATTTTATTGACCCACAGAATTAAAAACCAATTCATTTTTATCGTAAAGTGTACAGTGTAAAACAAAACACTCCAAAAGTTGCAAAATATCACCAATTTCAATAATATTTTCTAGTTATGCCATACATTTAATGGTAAAATGTTGATGAAAAGTACAATTGGTTACGCAAAAAAAAAAACAAGGCTTCATATGGATTTGAAGATGGGAAAAATAAGAGTTATGGCTCATTGAAGACGAGGAGGAAAAAAACAAAAATACAAAAATGAAATTGGCTGTGTCCTAAAGGCCCATATGGACTGTGTCCTTGGGGGGTTAAATTGTGATATCTCTGCACTGGAGGGATCAATTATCATAAACAAAGGTATGCACTTATTCAGGGTTTGAACCCATATACATCCATGATCTTACTTTATACACCAAAAACCGTCTGACAGGTCTGCTTTAATGTCAAGAGAATAGTGGTGTTGGAAGTTCCAGTAATAAAATAAGCTTACACTGAATCTTTGAAAATAAAGATATATAAAATCTGTATTTATTTTATTCAGGAATTCCACACCTATACACACAAGAAGAACAACGCGAGATCCCAGTTGAACAATGCTCAAACCGAGAGAATAATATATCCAGTTATGTTATGGAAAAGATCAACCTGCTAACTGAAAGTATGTATATGTTTACTGGTCCTCTTACTGACACATAATACACTGAACAAACTACTCAGTCGAGTTTAACCAATTAAGCTGCAAGTCTTTCTGCATGGTTGACTTTTTTTTCATCGGCTATAGCAAAACAGAAAAATTGGCTTTTTGTCCTAACTCATTTACAATGGAAAATGAAGTTTGTAATTAGTCTTGTTTCAACATTTCTTACCATTTTATGTGCAAATCTATGTGTCTCCATGGCAATAACAAACATATTTTATGTAGTTTGATCTTGTGTTCATGTGTAGTTTTTGTTAATATACATTTGGCCAGTTAACACGATGTAGGGGACAAACAGAAGGGTGCATGTTAACCCCTTCCCGCAGAATGTCATATATAAACGCCGGGTTGTGCAGTGCGTTCGCGCATCCCGACGTTTATAAATGACATTCAGTTAACCCGGCGATGCGCAGCATCGCACGGGTTAACTGGCAGAAGTCCCGCTGTTTCCAGCAGGGGACAACTTCTGCTTCACCCCCAGGACCATCCATTGATGGTCCTGGTCAGCGATCACTGTGATTGGTCCCTGTGGACCAATCACAGTGATCTGGGGTGAAAGTTCAGATCCCCCGCACTGCCCGCCCCTGGAAGTCGGGCAGAACGGGGGACGATGGCTGCGGGGGGTCGCTCGGGACCTGCAGCATAGGGGGGGAACATCAGGGGACCGGCGGACTTACCAGATCCAGCGGCGGGACCGAGGAGCAGCGCGGGACCGGCCACGAGGACGAGGAGCGACGGGACCAGCAGGTGAGTATATGGTCCTCAGAAGCAGCAGTGAAGATCTTCACTGCTGCTTCTAGGAGTCTGAAAACTACAACTCCCAGCATGCCTAGACAGCCTTTGGCTGTCTGGGCATGCTGGGAGTTGTAGTTTTGCAACATCTGGAGGGCCCCAGTTTGGAGACCATTGTATAATGGTCTCCAATCTGTGCTCTTCCAGCTGTTGCAAAACTACAACTCCCAGCATGCACTGACTGTCCAGGCATGCTGGGAGTTTTAGTTCAGCAACATCTGGCCCTTCAGATGTTGCCGAACTACAACTCCCAGCATGCCCTTCAGCTGTCTGGGCATGCTGGGAGTTGTAGTTTTGCAACAACTGGAGACACACTGGTTGGGAAACATTGTCTGTTTCTAACTCAGTGTTCCCTAACCTGTGTGCCTCCAGCTGTTGCAAAACTATAACTCCCAGCATGCACTAACAGACCATGCATGCTGGGAGTTGTGGTTTTGCAACAGCTGGTGCACCCCCCCCCCTGTGAATGTACAGGGTACATTCACATGGGCGAGGCTTTTACAGTGGGTTTCTCGCATCTTGAGATGCAGCAAATTTTGCGCCGGGAAACTCGCTGTAATCCCCCGCCCATGTGACTGTACCCTAAAAACACTACACTACACTAACACAAAATAAAATTAAAAGTTAAAAACACTACATATACACATACCCTTACACAGCCCCCCTCCCCCAATAAGAACGTCCGGTACGCCACTGTTTCCAAAGCAGAGCCTCCAGCTCTCCAGAGCAACAGCTGGAGGCACCCTGTTTGGGAATCACTGGCGTAGAATACCCCTATGTCCACCCCTATGCAAATCGCTAATTTAGGCCTCAAATGCGCACAGCACTCTCACTTTGGAGCCCTGTCGTATTTCAAGGCAACAGTTTAGGGTCACAAATGGGGTATCGCTGTACTCGGGAGAAATTGCGTTACAAGGTTTGGGGGGCTTTTTCTTTTTTAACCCTTCATGAAAAGGAAATGTTGGGGTCTACACCAGAATGTTAGTGTAAACAAATTAAATTTTTTACACTAACATGCTGATGTTGCCCTATACTTTACATTTTCACAAGAGGTAAAAGGGAAAAAAGCCCCCCCAAATTTTTAACGCTATTTCTCCCGACTACGGAGATACCCCATATGTGGGCGTAAAGTCCTCTGGGGGCGCACAACAAGGCCCAGAAGGGAGAGTGCACCATGTACATTTGAGGTGATTTGCACAGGGGTGGCTGATTGTTACAGCGGTTTTGACAAACGCAAAAAAAAAAAAAACACGTGACCCCATTTCGGAAACGACACCCCTCACGGAATGTAATGAGGGGTGCAGTGAGAATTTACCCCCCCACAGGTGTCTGACGGATCTTTGGAACAGTGGTCCGTGAAAATGAAAACTTGTACAGCCCACTGTTCCAAAGATCTGTCAGACACCAGTGGGGGGCAAATGCTCACTGTACCCCTTGTTACGTTCCTCAAGGGGTCTAGTTTCCAAAATGGTATGCCATGTGTTTTTTTTTTTGCTGTTCTGGCACCATAGGGGCTTCCTAAATGCGATATGCCCCCCGAGCAAAATTTGCTCTCAAAAAGCCAAATATGACTCCTTCTCTTCTGAGCATTGTAGTTCGCCCATAGTGCACTTCAGGTCAACTTATGGGGTACCTCCATACTCAGAAGAGAAGGGGTTACAAATATTGGGGGGTATTTCCTGCTATTAACCCTTGCAAAAATGTGAAATTTGGGGGGAAACACACATTTTAGTGGAAATTGTTTTTTTTTTTTTACATATGCAAAAGTCGTGAAACACCTGTGGGGTAATAAGGCTCACTTTATTCCTTGTTACATTCCTCAAGGGGTCTAGTTTCCAAAATGGTATGCCATGTGTTTTTTTTTTTGCTGTTCTGGCACCATAGGGGCTTCCTAAATGCGACATGCCCCCCGAGCAAAATTTGCTCTCAAAAAGCCAAATATGACTCCTTCTCTTCTGAGCATTGTAGTTTGCCCATAGTGCACTCCATGTCAACTTATGGGGTACCTCCATACTCAGAAGAGAAGGGGTTACAAATTTTGGGGGGTATTTCCTGCTATTAACCCTTGGAAAAATTTGAAATTTGGGGGGAAACACACATTTTAGTGAATTTTTTTTTTTTTTTTTACATATGCAAAAGTCGTGAAACACCTGTGGGGTATTAAGGCTCACTTTATTCCTTGTTATGTTCCTCAAGGGGTCTAGTTTCCAAAATGGTATGCCATGTGAGGGTTTTTTGCTGTTCTGGCACCATAGGGGCTTCCTAAATGCAACATGCCCCCCCAAAAACCATTTCAGAAAAACGTACTCTCCAAAATCCCCTTGTCGCTCTTTCCCTTCTGAGCCCTCTACTGCGCCTGCCGAACACTTTACATAGACATATGAGGTATGTGCTTACTCAAGAGAAATTGGGCTACAAATAGAAGTATACATTTTCTCCTTTTACCCCTTGTAAAAATTCAAAAATTGGGTCTACAAGAACATGCGAGTGTAAAAAATGAAGATTGTGAATTTTCTCCTTCACTTTGCTTCTATTCCTGTGAAACACCTAAAGGGTTAAAATGATGACTGAATGTCATTTTGAATACTTTGGGGGGTGCAGTTTTTATAATGGGGTCTTTTGTGGTATTTCTAATATGAAGACCCTTCAAATCCACTTCAAACCTGAACTGGTCCCTGAAAAATAGTGAGTTTGAAAATTTTGTGAAAAATTGGAAAATTGCTGCTGAACTTTGAAGCCCTCTGGTGTCTTCCAAAAGTAAAAACTCATCACTTTTATGATGCAGACATAAAGTAGACATATTGTATATGTGAATAAAAAATTTTTTTATTTGTAATATACATTTTCCTTACAAGCAGAGAGCTTCAAAGTTAGAAAAATGCAAAATTTTCAAATTTTTCATCAAATTTTAGGATTTTTCACATGGAAAGGATGCAAGTTACCACAAAAACTTACCACCATGTTAAAGTAGAATATGTCACGAAAAAACAATCTCGGAATCAGAATGATAACTAAAAGCATCCCAGAGTTATTAATGTTTAAAGTGACAGTGGTCAGATGTGCAAAAAACGCTCTGGTCCTTAAGGCCAAAATGGGCTTGGTCCTGAAGGGGTTAAAGGGCTTCTGCAACTGTGTAAAAGGATCACTGGCTCACTAAAACTCAACGTTTATTCTCTTCAGCAGCTTATGCTGGGCAGAACGGTTGCAAAAACCATATGAAGCCCACCAAGTTTTGCGCACAAGTCTGCTTATCTGAAAAGGGCTACTGTATTGAACTCAGTGGGTGTCCTATTGTTGCCTCTGCAACTGTACCACCCAGTGTGAGCTACGTATCTGCACTGATCTTTGCAGAACGGGTGGGAGACAAAACATGGGACTTATTACATGGTCACTCCTCTTTACCTTATGTTGAGAAACCACACCACTCACTATGTAAAAACATTCAGAACATTGCTTAACAACAATCAGTATGAACATTCTACAAAACAGAAAACAAATAACATAGTATAATATACAATCACCTTAGAGTACTGTTACAGTTGTATATATGAACCCACATACACACACAACACCTATAGATACAATATATATATAACACCTCCTACCCAGCATAAGCTGCTTTCACATTATACTTTTGCTTCGTTAAAAGATCCGCTATAAACTTCAGTTTGAAAACCCTTAAAAATGGCAGTTACAAACTCCCATTCATGTCTATGGGTTTTTCTGATTATCCATTATCACCCGTTATAGCCCTTTATGAATAACGGACATTATTTGTGATGGAAGAAAAAACGTCACAAGTACTAATTTTTCTTCTGTCAAAAATAACGGTGGAATAACGGCCGTTAAAATTTTCACATTGAAGTCTGTGGCAAACGGAGGAGCCTTTAATGTCATCCGTTTGCACCCAGTTTATAATATCTGTTATTACTTCTGAGCATGCTCAGAAGAGGTGACATCGGAAGACTCCTGCAGTGCTGAGGGACTACTACTACTCCCATCATGGAACAGACTCCTTTCCATGATGGGAGAAGCAGTTCCCCCAGCTGCGGGAGTCTGCTAGTGACTGGGGAGGCTACATTAGTGTTTGTACTACTACCCCCATTAGTGTTTGTACTACACTGTACGGACTCTGTTCCATGATGTGGGTTGTAGAACAGGGGCTGAGGGATTGATCGCACCGGGTCTCGCTTCTAAGACCCGATGCGATCAGCAGTTATTAAACAGGGGAGCGGGCGGCATGTACGGTGTATTTTTAGTTTCACTTTTAAATTCCCCACTGGGAGACCTGAATGGCTGGCACAGAGGAGCCATTCAGGGCTCCTGGTGGGGTTTTTAAACTAATAATTTGTCCCCCAAATGTATGCCCCCCTGCATATTTATAATAATTCATTGCCCCCCCCCCCAAGTGTCCTTATTTCCCCTCCCGTTGCCTGCTCCTCATCTTCTTGGAGCAGGGCAGCAGAAGGACATGTCGTTAACTGGCGGCGGTGAATGAATGAAGCATGTAAAAAATGTCCTGCATGTAGGCTTCATTCTTTAACCGCCTCCTGACATGTCCCCGCTGCTACCCTGCTCCTAGCGCAATCAGCGCACCGCCGGGACATGTCTATTCTCTGCTGCTCATTTCTGTACCGGACGGAGATGATCATCAGAGAATAGACATGTCCTGGCGGTGCGCTGATTGCGCTAGGAGCAGGGCAGCAGCGGGGAGAGGTCAAGCGGCAGTGAATGAATGAAGCCTACATGCGGGACATGTCGGCTTCATTCATTCACCGCCTGTCCTTCTGTTGCCCTGCTCCAAGAAGATGAGGAACAGGCAGCGGGAGGGGAAATAAGGACACTTGGGGGGGGGGGGGCAATGAATTATTATAAATATGCAGGGGGGCATACATTTGGGGGACAAATTATTAGTTTAAAAACCCCACCAGGAGCCCTGAATGGCTCCTCAGTGCCGGCCATTCAGGTCTCCCGGTGGGGAATTTAAAAGTGAAACTAAAAATACACCGTACATGCCGCCCACTCCCCTGTTTAATAACTGCTGATTGCATCGGGTCTTAGAAGCGAGACCCGGTGCGATCAATCCCTCAGCCCCTGTTCTACAACCCACATCATGGAACAGAGTCTGTTCCATGGTGGCGTAGTAGTACAAACTACTAGTCTCCCCAGCCACTGGCAGACACCCACAGCAGGGGAACTACTACTCCCATCATGGAAACAAGTCTGTTCCATGATGGGAGCAGTAGTAGTCCTGGCTGCGGGAGTCTGTAGGCAGAGGTGTTAAAACATCCATAAAATAACGTCACATGACGGATGTTATAACGGGTCTTAACGGATGAATATGCCCGTTATTTTGACGGATGTTATTCAGCCACTAGCATCCGTTATTTCATCCATTATTATACATCCATTTTTTAATTATACAATACAGAAAACGGAGGTTTAATAACGGCTGAATACTCATAGTGTGAAAGCACCCGTACTTCCAAACATGCAATCCCTTCCAGGCCTGAACATTCCCCTTCTTAAAGGGAAATAATGTAAGTTATATGGGGTTCAATAGGATAGTAAAGGGATGGGGATTGATACTCATAAACCTCTTGTCTAAGGCTCTTTTCTATGTTGTTGATTGTGTTTTGCAGAATGGGTTCAATGGTGGTTTCTTCTCTTTGATCAATGTGTGCTTTGCCTCACTATACACAGGAGGAATCATGAGGCCATGTCTTCCTACTTTGCACACTGTACACAGTGTGCTGACTATTTATTATCACACAAGTTTGCATTTGTATAGGGTTTTCTACGCTCTCCTGTGATCACATTGGTGTTGGAATCAGCCCAATGTCTGAGCCTCTGAATTGCTAAATGCTTAGTTACAAAAATCGGAAATTAATGAGCGTATCGGGCTACTGGAATACAAAAACAATGCTAACAATGCAACATTAAGCAATATGTAACAACTAAACAGTCAGTTGGGTTTTTACTTGACAGATTGGATCCTTGAACAGCAAGCCCCTACACCGGCTGCAAGCAGGATACACAGTGATGATTACCCATTATACTGGAACAACATGAGCATATTGCGTCGTAACCAGGGAACACACAAGTATGCTGTCTCTGAGCAAACACAAGATGTAGAGCTAATGCGCAGTGGACCTGCAGATTTTCCATCAAAGAGACTCCACAAACAGCAAATAGTAAATGCTCTGTCAAATGAGAATAATAATCAACCCTACCAACTTCCGCCTCCAGAATTTACCTTTAATGACATTATTGCAACATCAGATCACCATGCAGGAAATGTAAGTGATTTGTTAAGGAAACAGACAGTATCTAAATTGCACTACAGGATAATGGAAGACAACATTGCTAGGTTACAGCAGAAACCCCAAAAAAAGATTCACAGCACGGTATTGTCGTCCCATAACCTACCAGAGATATCCAAACGAATCCCACCACGGCTGCAGCTTGCTCTCGGTAAAAAATTATCTAAGTTGCATATTTTATATACAAAAATATTGTTGAATACATCGGTTGTTAAATTGATCTATGCATTAAACATATATATATACCGTATTTATCGGCGTATAACACGCACTTTTTAGGCTAAAATTTTTGGCCTAAAGTCTATGTGCGTGTTATACGCCGATACACCCCCAGGAAAGGCAGGGGGAGAGAGGCCGTCGCTGCCCGCTTCTCTCCCCCTGCCTTTCCTGGGGTCTAGAGCCCTGCTACCGGCCCTTCTCTCCCCCTGGCTATCGGCGCCGCTGCCCGTTCTGTCCCCCTGACTATCTGTGCCGGCGCCGATAGCCAGGGGGAGAGAAGCAGCGCTGACAGCCACCGGAGGCCTGCAGCAGCGCGGACCCGACCCCGGCAACAGGTAATTATGCCACTGGGGATGGGGGGAGGCAACGGGGCAGCGGCGCCGGCAATGGGTGCCGCTGCCCCTTCTCTCCCCCTGACTGTCGGCGCCGCTTCTCTCCCGCTGGCTATCGACGCCGGCACCGATAGTCAGGGGGACAGAACGGGCAGCGGCGCCGATAGCTAGGGGGAGAGAAGGGCCGGCAGCAGGGCTCTAGACCCCAGGAAAGGCAGGGGGAGAGAAGCGGGAAGCGACGTCCTCTCTCCCCCTGCCTTTCCTGGGGTTGTATCAGGGTATACACGCGCACACATGCACCCTCATTTTACCATGGATATTTGGGTAAAAAACTTTTTTTACCCAAATATCCTTGGTAAAATGAGGGTGCGTGTTATAGGCCGGTGCGTGGTATACCCCGATAAATACGGTATATGTGTTACAGTTAAAACAGTTTTTTAGTTAAAACTGGTTTTCCATAGTGAAAACCAGTTTTGACTGAATGCCTTTGTGAAAACTGCTTTTCGCTAGTTTAAAACCAGGTTTTTGCTGAAAGCCTTTGTTCAAAGTAGAATTTTACTGCCAATACAAAAACCAAAAGTTGTATCCAATATGTTATACTGAATATTGTTCATAACAAATGCTACATCATAGAAATGTTTTAATTCCCAATTAACACTTTTAATTGCTTTTAATTGATTAGTTTCACTGAAAGAGGTTTCCCTAGGTAAAATTAGTTTTAAAACCAAATGCAATTATATATACCAAGCTAATATCTCCTCTGAGTTATCTAATTCCTCCGCATCATCAGGTGCCCGACTTTCTTCATGTATCACAGGTGTTTCATTAAAACTAGTTTTCTCAGTTTTAACTGACATTCAAGTTTTTGATTAGCAGTAAATTCTAGTTAGGGCTGTGCGATTTGGGGAAAATGTGTGATTGCAATTAAATATTTTGATATGCGATTGCAATATAATACTCACATGGTAAAATCTCCCCATTTCATGTCCAATCTCCACCATTTCACGTTTTTTTTTGCCCCACTTCATGTCCACCCCCCATTTCACATTCCCCCTCCCAATTTCACATCTGTCCCCCCATTTTATGTCCACACCCCACATTTCACATCCCATTTCAGGTCCACACCCCCCATTTCACGTCTGTCCACCCCCATTTCACACGCCCCCCCATTTCTATCCCCAATTCCCCATCCTTCTATTTCATGTCAATCTCGTCCATTTCATGTCCATCCCCATTTAATGTCCACACCCCCATTTCACATCTCCCCCATTTCATGTCTATCCCCTTTAATATGGTGCCGGGACGTGGGGAAAACATTAAAAAAAAACCTGATGCTTACCTGGCCCCCGATCCCCCTGTAGGTCTACTGCCTATCCCGTTCTCCTCCATACTATGCAGGTGTCTTCTGTGCTTCCTTCTTCAGAGGCAAGCAGCTGGTTGCACTTTCAGGACCTTCCTGCTCAGCCAATCACTGGTCTGACACATGACACCGCTGCGGCCACTGATTCCCTGTGTGGAAAGTACCAGAATCCAGCTGTTTGTCAGGAGCACAGAGAAGTCACCAGGACCGCACAGAGAAGAACGAGTTCTATGGCAGACCTACGGGGGACTGAGGCTAGGTAAGCATCAGGTTTATTTTTGTTTCCCCTGTGCCCCAGCACCATATTACACAAACATGCAAGTTCTGGGGCCAGGTAGCCGCCAAAATTCAAATGCTAAGTAATAATCACCGGATTTTGCACGCATGTTATCGCAGTATGTATATATGTAATATACATTTGTTAAAAAATTTGTTTCTTTTTGGGTGCTGTCTTGTCCCTGCAACTATTGCCTGTGTGTCTCTGTGCAGAGACAAAATACAGGAAGTGTGAGAGGAAAAACAAGGCTCTGTGTACTGAGGACAAGCAGGGCTCTGTGCACTGAGGATAAGCAGGGCTCTGTGCACTGAGGACAAGCCAGGTTCTGTGTACTGAGTTCAAGCGAGGCTCTGTGTACTGAGGACAAGCAGGGCTCTGTGTACTGAGGACAAGCGAGGCTCTGTGTACTGAGGACAAGCAGGGCTCTGTGCACTGAGGACAAGCGGGGCTCTGTGCACTGAGGACAAGCAGGGCTCTGTGCACTGAGGACAAGCAGAGCTCTGTGCACTGAGGACAAGCAGAGCTCTGTGCACTGAGGACAAGCAGGGCTTTGTACACTGAGGACAAGCTGGGCTCTGTACACTGAGGAAAAGCAGGGCTCTGTGCAGTGAGGACAAACAGGGCTCTGTACACTGAGGACAAGCAGGGCTCTGTACACTGAGGACAAACAGGGCTCTGGGCAGTGAGGACAAGCAGGGCTTTGTGCAGTGAAGACAAGCAGGGCTCTGTATACTGAGAACAAGCGAGGCTCTGTGTAGTGAGGACAAGCGAGGCTCTGTGTAGTGAGGACAAGCGAGGCTCTGTGTAGTGAGGACAAGCAGGGCTCTGTGTAGTGAGGACAAGCAGGGCTCTGTGCACTGAGGACAAGCAGGGCTCTGTGCACTGAGGACAAGCAGGGCTCTGTGTACTGAGGACAAGCAGGACTCTGTGCACTATGCACCATATTACTTAAACATGCAAGTTCTGGGGCCAGGTAGCCGCCAAAATTCAAATGCTAAGTAATAATCACCGGATTTTGCACGCATGTTATCGCAGTATGTATATATGTAATATACATTTGTTAAAAAATTTGTTTCTTTTTGGGTGCTGTCTTGTCCCTGCAACTATTGCCTGTGTGTCTCTGTGCAGAGACAAAATACAGGAAGTGTGAGAGGAAAAACAAGGCTCTGTGTACTGAGGACAAGCAGGGCTCTGTGCACTGAGGATAAGCAGGGCTCTGTGCACTGAGGACAAGCCAGGCTCTGTGTACTGAGGACAAGCGAGGCTCTGTGTACTGAGGACAAGCTGGGCTCTGTACACTGAGGAAAAGCAGGGCTCTGTACACTGAGGACAAGCAGGGCTCTGGGCAGTGAGGACAAGCAGGGCTTTATGCAGTGAAGACAAGCAGGGCTCTGTATACTGAGGACAAGCGAGGCTCTGTGTACTGAGGACAAGCAGGGCTCTGTGTACTGAGGACAAGCAGGGCTCTGTGTACTGAGGACAAGCAGGGCTCTGTGCACTGAGGACAAGCAGGGCTCTGTGCACTGAGGACAAGCAGGGCTCTGTGCACTAAGGACAAGCAGGGCTCTGTGCACTAAGGACAAGCAGGGCTCTGTGCAGTGAGGAGAAGCAGGGCTCTGTACACTGAGGCTCTGTGACACACCCTCGACTCATACAGCAGGATGATTGACAAGCAAGGAGCCTGCACAGAGCCCTAATGTCCTGCCCTCACTTCCTGGACACAGGGCTTTGTGCAGTGAAGACAAGCAGGGCTCAGTATACTGAGGACAAGCCAGGCTCTGTGTACTGAGGACAAGCGAGGCTCTGTGTACTGAGGACAAGCAGGGCTCTGTGTACTGAGGACAAGCAAGGCTCTGTGTACTGAGGACAAGTAGGGCTCTGTGCACTGAGGACAAGCAGGGCTCTGTGCACTGAGGACAAGCAGGGCTCTGTGCACTAAGGACAAGCAGGGCCCTGTGCACTGAGGACAAGCAGGGCTCTGTGTACTGAGGACAAGCAGGGCTCTGTGCACTGAGGACAAGCAGAGCTTTGTACACTGAGGACAAGCAGGGCTCTGTACACTGAGGAAAAGCAGGGCTCTGCAATGAGGACAAACAGGGCTCTGTACACTGAGGACAAGCAGGGCTCTGTACACTGAGGACAAGCAGGGCTCTGGGCAGTGAGGACAAGCAGGGCTTTGTGCAGTGAAGACAAGCAGGGCTCTGTATACTGAGGACAAGCAGGGCTCTGTGCAGTGAAGACAAGCAGGGCTCTGTACACTGAGGACAAGCAGGACTCTGTACACTGAGGACAAGCAGGGCTCTGTATGCTGAGGCAAGCAGGGCTTTGTGCACTGAGGACAAGCAGAGCTCTGTGCAGTGAGGAGAAGTAGGGCTCTGTACACTGAGGCTCTGTGACAACCCCTCGACTCACACAGCAGGATGATTGACAAGCAAGGAGCCTGCACAGAGCCCTAGTGTCCTGCCCTCACTTCCTGGATTTTATCTCTGCACAGAGACACACAGGCAATAGCTGCAGGGACAAGACAGCCTGACGTGAATCCAGAAAAAAATATTCATTTATTTTTTTATATTTCCCACTCATTTGAATCCACTTTTGGCTTTGGCTTAAAATACTGAATAAAAAACTGCCACAAAAAAAAGTTTGTAAAAATGCATGAAATTTATGGTGTTGCTTATACGCTGAAAAACACTGCAGAAAAATGTGAGGAATGACTCAAACCATTGGCACAATAAGTTGACTCTGAGTACTGTCACATATAATACATATAATATAATAAGGTTCTTGCTTGCAAAATAGAATAAGTTCATATTTTTAATACAGCACCATATTTTACTAGAACATACGACCTTCATGCAGTATAATCTATACTGTGTACTTTTACTTAACAGAACAGCAGCAGGCAATGTTAAAAGAGGAAGAAGGCAAGAACATGGAAAGTATGAGTAAGTAGCCTTTTTTCTGAACTGAAGAGAAGGCAACACTTGTAAGCTAGACACAGTCGCCCTGATTTACTATTGTAAACCTGACATGCTTTGTGGGGTTGTGTGCCAGATTCTCGTGCATTGCGCCAGAAATTCTGTCTGCGACAGAATTTGTGCCAGAATTGAAAAAACCCGACTTACCCTCCATTTTACTGAGAAACACCCCACCAAAAAAAGGGGCATGGCCACCAGTAAAAGTGTGCATAGCTGCCAAAAAGGGTCGTGACCCTGACATTTTCACAAAAACCCAACATATTTACTAAGGTTTCTACAGAAAATAGTGGATTTGAGCTGAGGAAAACCAGACAGATCAGAGCATGTGTAAAAAAAAAAGCAAAATGTAGGGCAAGTGGAAAATGTAGGGAAACCTTAGTAAACACCATGGTAAAAAAAATTGTAGGGAATTAAAACCCACAAAGAAAACTCCACTCCACTCTTAGTAAATCAGGGCCAGTGTAACTTAACATTGTTCAACCTCTCACAGTGCGCTTAGTTATTATATATTGTATTTGTGTAGTAGACTTGGTTTTGTTGCCATATGTATGCATAAAGCTTGGTTCTGTTATTGTCTATCTACTGTATTTTCCGGTGTATAAGACGACTGGGCGTATAAGGCGACCCCCAACTTTTACAGTTAAAATATAGAGTTTGGAATATATAAGACTATATGACATTTTATCTTTATTCTACGATTTATTCTACCCTACTTATATAGGTTTGATTTTGTCGTACTTCTGGAAAAAATCATAACTACATGCACGAAAATTTATTCATTTTAAATAGTCCTCTTCTGACCCCTATAACTTTTTTATTTTTTCGTGTAAGGGCTCATATTTTGTGCCGTGATCTGAAGTTTTCATTGGTACCATGTTTTGATCAGACTTTTTGATCACTTTTTATTAATTTTTTTAATGGTCAAACAGTGAAGCTTTATTGATGATTATTCAGAATCACATAGAAACTAGCAGAATAGCCAGAAAATTGGCAATAACATATGGGCCTACCAAGGCCAACGTAACAAGAACATAGGTACAGATGCAGTAATTATACAATATACATTCCACTGCAAACATATATGTAGAATCGATGGCGGTTGGCGGCGGCAACTCAGTCTCATATCATAGACAATAATAGAATACATGTAACTCTCTCAGTACATATTCATGCATTGACGGACACGAGAACAATATGCAGATGACAACCAAGGTTCCCAAAGGGTATTAAACCTCTCTACCGTATCATCTCTGATCGCCGACAATTTTTCATTAATCATAATAGAGTTCACCCTCTCAATGACCCTAAATAGATCGAGTGCAGGTTTCTTCCATTGTGATGCTAAATAGATGCGAGCTGCCATCATAATATATTGTGCAAGTCTGAACTGTCGGTGAGACATCCCCGGGGGCCGAAGACCCAGCAAACAAAAGGAAGGGGTTCTGGGAGCCCGGGTCCCCAGCAATGAAACCACGAGGTCCAGAATTCCAGCCCAGTAGCCCACTACCACCGGGCAGGACCACCACACATGGTACATGGTCCCAAGATGGCCACAGCCTCGGAAGCAAAGCGGGGATATGTCAGAGCAAAAGGCATGAAGGCGAGTTGGGACCATGTATGTACGATGTAATACCTTCAATGCAGTCTCCATTAGGGGAATCTGCCAACTGCCCTTACTCAAAGTCTCGCAACAATCATGCCATTGGGCAGGTGTTAACAGTATATGCAAGTCAGCTTCCCAAGCCACCATGAACGGGAGCTTACTATCTGCAGTAGGAGCATTGAGGTGGGCGTACAACAAGGAGAGTAGCCCAGTCGCCAATGGCCTATAGATGATAAAAGCTTCATAGAAAGTCGGCTTCGGGATCTGGGATACGGCAACCTGGGACCTTATGAAAGAAAAAATCTGATAGGCTCTAAACACCTCGGTGGGGGGTAAGTCAAGTCTGTTAGTCAGAGAGGTGAGAGTGTGGAAAGAACGGTTGTCTATAAAGTCATGTACCTTAGTCAGTTTCCTGTCAATCCACCATTGAAAAGTCTGTCGAGAGAGTCCAGGAGGAAAAAGATGGTTAGAAAATATAGGGGTCATAGGGGTATAGTGAGATTGGAGTTTGAATTTAAAGCGAACCTGACGCCAGAGTGCAAGCGAATACAGGACCATGCGAGCAGAGCTGGGGACTTTACAAGCTACCGGACCGGTGCTCCACATTAGGGCTTCATAGGAAAGTGGTGACAGTAAGGCATTCTCCAGCCGTGTCCACCTGGGCGCCCCGGGCCCGGCATTAACCAGTGCCAATTGGGCCAGTCTCGCAGAATAATAATATTTTAGGAAGTGAGGTACAGATAAACCTCCTACCCTTTTATGATAATGCATGAGTGCCCGGGAAATACGGGACCGCTTACCTGCCCAAATATAATTAAATGTATCACGTTGTAACGCCTCCAGTTCCCTACGCACGATGGGGATGGGCAGTGTGCGAAAAAGATATAAAAGTTTAGGCAAAATTACCATTTTTACAACATTCACTCTGCCCAGCCATGACACGTAGGGAAAGGCCCAGCGACTCAAATCTGATCTAATAGATTGGAATACCCGGGGATAGTTAGCTCTGTACAAGGAGCGCAGGGTAGGGGTTAGAGTTATGCCAAGATAGGGTAACCCCTCCGTGGAATCACGGAAACGAAAAGTGAGTGATATAGATTGTCTGACAGGAGGGGGAACCCCACAATACATTATTTCTGACTTCGTTACATTAACACGGAGGCCAGAGTGGACGGCAAAGCCATCTAGCACCTGGAGGAGGTTGGGAAGGGAGACAAGAGGGTTAGTCAGTGTCAATAGGAGATCATCTGCAAACAAGTTCACCTTATATGCCGAGGTGCCCACTGTCATGCCTGTAATATCAGGGTGCTCCCTGATCAATTGGGCTAACGGCTCCATCACGAGTGCAAAAAGGGCTGGTGACAGTGGGCATCCCTGCCGAGTCCCTCGTCTCACTGATATCGGGCGCGGGTCAGTAGTGGGCAATTTTAAATAGGCAGTTGGGGTAGAGTATAGTTTGGAAAGGACATGTATGAATGGGCCTGCAAATCCAAATCTAGTGAGTGTGGCAAACAGATAGTCCCAAGAGACGCAATCAAATGCCTTCTCTATATCCAAGGCCAGAACTACCAAAGGTGTCGAGGAAGTTTCAGCTAGGTGCATCTGGTCCAGGACTTTCCTAATGTTATCAGGTGCCTGTCTACCAGGTACAAAACCTACCTGGTCCTGATGGACTAGGCCGGGGAGGTAGGGGTTGAGTCGTTCCACCAAGATGGACGCCAAGAGTTTGGCATCCACATTGAGTAGCGATATAGGTCGGGAATTTACTACACTCAGAAGGTCCCTATTTGGTTTGGGGAGAACTGTCACCATTGCGTCAAGGAATTCCCTCGGTGGATCCGTACCAGAGCGGAGGTCATTAAAGAAGTGCAAGAGATGTGGGGCTAAACTAGTAGCAAACTTCTTATAGTAGGAGGCTGTAAAGCCGTCCGGTCCAGGAGATTTGCCCTGTTTAGCACGGGAGATAGCGCTCAGCACCTCCTCCAGAGTAAATGGAGCATTCAAAGCATCCCTGGCGTCAGGGGAAAGGGTTGGAAGGGAAATAGAATCTAAGAAAGAGGAAAGAGAAGAGGGGTCTGGTCGGTCAGTGTCCGTCGCAGTATAAAGTTGTGTATAGTACTTGTGAAAGGCATCGTAAATTTTGTCCGGGTGCGAAGTCCGGAGACCAGGTCGCAACTGTAAGCTATGGACTCTATTAAAAGATACAGTTTTACGTAACATTGCTGCCAAGAGTCTGTCAGGCTTATTGGCAAATTTATAATATGTAGCTTTAGTCCATCGTATTGCCTTCTCCACTTTAGTAGAGAGAAGGGCGTCTAGTTGCGACCTGGTCTCCCTCAATGCCTGGAAAAGGTAGGGAGAGGGGTCCTGTTGGTGCGCATAAGTCAGTCTTTGTAATTTTGCCTCCAATGCTGTCTGCTGGTTAATACGGTCCCTCTTGATGCCACTAGCCAAAGCAATGATCCGGCCCCTCATATAAGATTTGTGTGCCAGCCACGTCCAAGAGGGCGCCGAGGTGGGTCCAGCATTGGAGACAAAATAAGTAGTCAGATCATCCTGTAGTTGACGCTGTACTCTAGGCATGGTAAGCAATGCCTCGTTCAGTCTCCACCGAAATGGGTAAGTGGATCGAGGCTGGAAATCGAAGGAGGCATGCACCATGTCATGATCAGACCAGGATGACGGGATATGACGTGCATAAAGAAGATGAGGTAGAATGTTAGTGGTGGTCAACACCCAATCAATTCTAGAATAATTTTTGTGCATAGGAGAGTAATAAGTGTAACCCCTGGAAATCCCGTTATGCTCTCTCCATACATCAGCTAATGAGAGCGTAGCAAAAAGGTTCTGTAACCATTTCTGTTGGGAGCCCGATCTTCGAAGCGGGGTCTGTGAGGATCGGTCGAGTCGTCCATTATAAACCATATTAAAGTTGCCTGCCCAAATCAGCTCGTCAAAGACTAGGCTCCCAAGTTTCTTGCACAACATACCAAAAAATGTTAAAGGTCTATCCGTAGGGGAGTAAGAATTTACTATACATAAAGTTCTGCCATAGAGCGAACCCAACAGGATCAGATATCTCCCCCCTGTATCCTTATATTCTGACTCAATAGTATATGGGAAGGAATTGTGGAACAAGATCATCACTCCCCTACATTTGGACTGAAAAGAGGAGGTATAGGAACGAGTGTAGGAGCGGTGGTAAAAGGCGGGGGTAGAAGTCGTGGAAAAATGTGTCTCCTGGAGGCATATCACCTCAGGGCGATGTTTAGTATAGTCCATGAACGCCTTCCTCCTTTTCACAGGAGAGTTAAGTCCCCTGACATTGTGTGATAGCAATTTAACCATGACTAACTATGAATAGAGTGCTAAGTAGTACGTTACCCCCGGCCCTCACAGCAGTATACTCAAAAGCATCAAGACTGGTCGCCGCCGCCGCCACATCAGCCAATCTGCAGCAAAGTGAACCATCACTGTACCTAAAAACAAAAAAGGAACATAAAAAAACAAAACAAAACATTAGGACTGCATTTGGGGCAGTCCGTTGAACAGGAAAGGCGGACAGGGTTAATAGAGCGCCCGCCGTACTTCCTGACCCTGTGTACAGGGATGAAGAGGCACAATAGTCCATCCACGGTATCGCCATCGGTGCTATGAGTCCCAGGAACAACTGTCTTAAGAAACAAAACCAGTCCTCCAAAAATAGAGCTTCCCAGTCTAGGGTGCAAGTAAGGCGTCCGCTTGAGCAATGAAGGGATTCCAGCGTCTCACACAACAACGAGGTAGTCCTGCAGATGAAAAGTGGGTCACCCAGCCCAATAGAGAGACCTCAGGGAGGGGGACAGGTCAGCGGGGAGATGTCGGGGCTGCCCGCATGTGCCGAGGTGATTTGTTGCCCCCCCCGACCGCGGTCCACACACGATCCACACGTTTAGCTCGTTGAGGCTGGGGGGGGAGATCCGACAGCACAATGCGCTCCAGGCTCAGCGCTTCTTTCGCTTCGGATAAGGTGCGCACAGTATGCGTGCGATTATTGACCCGGAAAACCAGGGAGAAGGGGAATCCCCATCGGTAACGGACCCCCTCCCTCTGAAGTGCAAGTGTCACTGGGCGAAAGTCCCGGCGTTTAGCCAACGTGGAAGGAGCTAAGTCAGAATATATGCGTACCGATTCTGGAACCCCCGGGAGAGATGGGGTGTTTCTGGCCGCCTGGAGTAGGGTGTCTCTCACCTCGGCATAATGTAGTTTCAGGATCACATCACGAGGTAAGTCCGGGTTCTTTGGGCGCGCCAAGGCCCTGTGGATCCGATCGAAGCGAAGCATCTCCGGTTCCAGTTGAGGAGCAAGGGCGTAGAACAGGGCAGAGATCGCCTTTGATATATCAGTCACCTCCTCTGGTAGCCCGCGGATCCTGAGGTTGGCCCTTCTAGAGCGGTTTTCAAGGTCCTCGAGTTTCAGCTTGAGGGCCTGCAGCTGTTCGGTGTGATCCTCGATCTCGCGGCGATCAGTCTGCGCAGCCTCCGCGAGGTCATCAATACGGGTCTCGGTGTCCGCCACCCTCTGGCCCAGATCTCGTAACTGCAAAGAGAGGTCAGTAACCGCCTTGGCAAGCTCCGTCTGGAAAAGCTTCTTAATAGTTTGGAACATGGCCGTAGGTGAGAGAGCAGCGGCTTCATGGGACTCGTCCTCGGAATTCTCAGTAGGCGAGTCACTGCGGGAGGCCGCCATCTTAGAGCGCGAGGTCGCTCGGAAGATATCCGGGATAGACTGGGATAGCCTTTGGGAGTGCGGCTTCCGACCTTTGTGCTGGGATCGTGGCATATTCTCCCTGCAGAAGGAGCCGTTCCCGGTGCAAAGGAGCCTATAATAGGCTCTTAGAGAGGCTAAAACACCGCGGTCGGCACGGAGCTCACACTACTTCCGTCCTTCCTCGTGAGCTGCGCGCATGCGCCCCCTTTATTAATTTTTTTTATGGTATAAAAAGTGACCAAAAATTTGTTGTTTTGGACTTTGGAATTTGACCGTGCGGTTTAATTAACAATATATTTTTATAATTTGGACATTTACGCATATGTTTATTTTTATTATGTTTATATTTTTTTTATATGGACTTTGGGAAAAGGGGGGTGATTTAAACTTATAATAAGGAAGGGGTTAACCCCTTAAGGACATAGCATTTTTCTGTTTTTGCACTTTCGCTTTCCTCCTTACCTTTTAAAATTCATAACCCTTTAAATTTTGCACCTAAAAATCCATATGATGGCTTATTTTTTGCACCACCAATTCTACTTTGTAATGACATCAGTCATTTTATCGAATAATCTACGGCGAAACGAAAAAAAAATATCATTGTACGACAAAATGGAAGAAAAAACACCATTTTGTAAATTTTGGGGGCTTCCGTTTCTACACAGTACATTTTTCATAAAAAATTTCACCTTATCTTTATTCTGTAGGTCCATACGATTAAAACGATACCCTACTTATATAGGTTTGATTTTTTTATTACTTCAGAAAAAAATCATAACTACATGCAGGAAAATGTATACGTTTAAAATTGTCCTCTTCTGACCCCTAGAACTTTTTTATTGTTCCATGTACGGGGCGGTATTGCTCTGTGATCTAAAGTTTTTATCGGTACCATTTTTGTCTTGATCTGAATTTTTTTATGAATAGAAAAAGTGACCAAATAATATGCTATTTTGGACTTTGGAATTTTTTTGCGCATACGCCATTGACCGTACAGTTTAATTAATGATACATTTTTATAGTTCAGACATTTACGCATGCGGCGATACCACATATTTTTATTTACACAGTTAGTTTTTTTTTTATGGGAAAAGGGGGGGGGGGGTGATTCAAACTTTTATTAGGGAAGGGGTTAAATGATCTTTATTAACTTTTTTTGTTCACTTTTTTTTGCGGTGTTATAGCTCCCATAGGGGGCTTTTACACAGATCACTGCAAAGCCATAGCTTTGCATTGATCAGTGTTATCGGCAGTTGATTGCTCAAACCTGGATTTCAGGCTTGCAGCAATCAATCGCCGTTCGGATGCTCAGGAGGCAGGTAAGCCACCCTCCTGCTGCGTCCTAGCTGATCGGGACATAGCGATTTTATCGTGATGTCCCGATCAGCCCCGACTGAGCTGCCGGGATGCTTTTACTTTCACTTTTAGACGCGGCGATCAACTTTAATCGCAGCGTCTAAAGAGTTAATGCCGGACACCTGCCGGAACGGGTCCTGGCTGCTGATAGCAGCCGGGACCGTGCGGGTATGATGCGAGCAGCAGCACCGTAGAAACCCGGCGTTCTGCTGCATTTTTTTTTACACTTTTAGTCCCCTTAGGGGACTTTTAGAAGGAATCATGCCAGGCTTTATCATTTTCAGCGCAGGAGCCGGTACAGGAGGAGAGGTAAGCCCTCAGGCTACCTCAGCAGTGGGTCGGCCCCCCGCGATTGCGCTGTGGGGGGGGGGGGGGCGATCCACCCCACTGGACCACCAGGGACGGAATAAAGGCACCTTTGGACGCCGCTGTCAGTTTTGACAGCGGCGATCTAAAGGGTTAATAGTTGTCCGCGGCTATGGCCGCATGTCGGCTATTAACGCTGGCCCCAGGCTACAGGAATCAGTTGAGGGCCAGCCAGTATGACGCGTGCTCGAGACGGGATCCCACGCCATATATGGACATGCCGATCAGCGCTAGGAAGCGCTGTAGATGCATAAACTCGAGCCCACTGTGGAGCTCTGGTAACCAATGACGCATTGCTAGGTGTCCTGGTCACGTGGTGTGATGTGCCCAATCACGCTGCAGGAGGCGGGGTGGGACGGAGTCACTGTGAGAAGCGCTCGGATCATGGCATGCAAACAGGTGTAAATATATATAAGGTACGCTGCAGGAGGTATATATATATATATATATATATATATATATATATATATATATATATATATAGCCGGAAATTAGCAGAATACATTTAAAATTAAGACTGCAGCACACGCCCTGTAAGATGACACCCGCTGTATAAGACAACCCCCGACTTTTGAGAAGATTTTCCTGGGTTAAAAAGTCGTCTTATACGCCGGAAAATACGGTATGTAGTATTCTTGGTTCTGTCACTGTATCTATGCAGTAAACATAGTTCTATAACATGATCTATGCAATCCCCCATATGGCTGTTAGTCCCACACTAGATTAGGATAACAGTTGTGTTTATAAAGGAAATAAAAAAGAAAGACGCGGATCACTCACCACAATTCCAATGCTGTGTTCTTTATTCTTAGTGATATAGTTGGCTATACATGGACGGATGTAACGACAGGGCAGTAGGTGATAAGGAGCCCCGTCCGGAGCGACGGCGCCGTTTCATGCCCACTGGGCGTTTCCTCAGGCCCAGAATTGACATCATCTCGCAGGTACTGCCTTTTTATATATAAAATCCATGTATAGTAAAAAATGCCAGTAAAAACATACTAGTGCAAAAAATGTATATACATAATAATACATATAAACTATATAAAACCATTAGACTGAACCTGGAGCTTAATGAAAAGACGATTTCCTGTAAGTTCCAGGTTCAGTCTAATGGTATTAAATAGTTTCTATGTATTAGTTATTATGTATATACATTTTTTGCACTAGTATGTTTTTACTGGCATTTTTTACTATACATGGACTTTATATATAAAAAGGCAGTACCTGTGAGATTATGTCAATTCTGGGCCTGAGGAAACGCCGCCGTCGCTCTGGACGGGGCTCCTTACCACCTACTGCCCTGCTGTTACATCCGTCCATGTATAGCCACCTATATCGCTAAGAATAAAGAACACAGCATTGGAATTGTGGTGAGTGATCCGTGTCTTTCTTTTTTACTTCCTTTATAAATACATCTGTCAAGATGAGCTAGCATGAGCACCACCACTAGTTTGCTGATGTGAACAGCGCTGACTGACCGATTGACCGCGTAGATTGAGAATTAGCTGTCCCAGAGCAGTGCCAAGTGATTTTCTACAGACTTGTAGATTAAGAGAACATTTTGGCCTGGATAGAGGGCACATGTCCATGGTACTCTTAACCCACCCTCTTTTTTTAGGCAATACAATTCTTAAATCACTACATATAGTAGAGACTTATCTTACCAACAATTATTCACATAATTATTATTGTCTGTGTTTTTGTAGAAGATTTTATTCCACAGATCTTTAAATCTCAGAGGTTGCAAAATTCTCAAATACTATATGATGAGCAAAGTAAAATCATAGCAACTCACTGTGAGCTTGCAATGTTGGAGTGCCTTGTAACCGGAGGACATGCTTTGAGCCTAAAAGTAAGTAGTCTTGTATACTATATTGTATGCTATTCCTGTTGAGGATATTGCAGCACTTTTTTCCCTGTCATAACAATGGACACCATACCAGGATTTGGCTAACCACCTCAGTGGAGGCTGTCAGCTGTCAGTGCTAGTGTTTGTCATCATGGATCTGACACTTAATGATGCAGATGTGTATTCAGCCTTCATAACATTTTTGCCTGTTATAAACATGACTTTCTCTTTTTAGGCATATTTTATATCCAAGCTTCCAGATTTGACACCTCTGTATAATTCTTTATTTTACCTCAACCTTTCCTTTAATGAATTCTGGCAATTCCCTACAGAGGTAAATTGAAGTTTTCCTAAGTAAATGATTGTTAACTTTTGTTGTTAAATTAAAGGGGTATTCCGTGTTTATACATCTTATCCCCTATCCAAAGGATAGGGGATAAGATGTATGATCGCAGGGGTCACGCTCACGCCCCCTAGTGACACCACACCCCCTCCATTCATGTCACGGCCCCTCCCATAGAAATGAATCGAGGGGGGTGTGGTGTGACGTCACTAGGGGGCGTGAGCGTGACGTCACGTTCCCGTCTCAGAAGCAGCACCTGGCACAGATTCCCAGGGGCTGCACCGAGATCGCGGGGGTCCCCAGCGGCGGGACCCCTGTGATAATACATCCTTTGGATAGGGGATAAGATTTATAAACCCGGAATACCCCTTTAATTCTCTTTTCTATACAGAGGTTTTGGTGCATTTGTGGTTGCCACATTTCTATGGGCACTCGAGAAGGGGTATTTGAAAACTTTGATGTGAAATTGTGTGCCACATACATATTACATATCAACTCCATAAAGTGCTTTGCTACACTTAAAACATCATTATTTTTCTTTTTTACCTTTTTCTTCCACATCCTACATATGACGGTTGACATTCATTGATGTACACAACATATTCTGCATTACAGTTCATAAAACATTTCATTATAAATATGTTGTTGTCCTTTTTATGGTACATTTACATAAATAATATGTAGCTCCTCCACATATAAAAATCATGTAAGACATATTATAGTTGTGTTTCATTTTAATCCCAATGCATTTCATAAATGCATCCATAAAATTTTTTGTACATCTATTTTTTGACCCCCACCAATTTTTTTTTCTATTTTTTCTATTCCTATTCTATTTTTTCAATTCCCAATTTTTTCTATTCCTACTCCTCTTTCCTTCTATTCACTAATAATCTATGTTTTTAGAAAACCTTTTGTTACTTTTTCTATATTATAAAATTCTTAACAAGTGCTGAATTAATAAGATTTATTGAAAAAAAAAATATTTAAATGCCAATTTGGCCTTACTACTTTGGAGGTATTCAGAAAATGTTTCAGCTGTAGACCTGAGTTTTTTGTCCCTTTTGATAAAAAGTTTAGAGGTATAAAACAGGCCAAACATAGTCACTTCTAGACTAAATTTGGTCTATTGTACCCTATGAATACACATAGGCACACGGTATGCAACAAAATACCTTTTTGATGGTATGCTGATGTATATTGGCAGTTTACAGCCAAAAAGTGATGAGAACAGCCCCTTTATTTATCTGAAAATTTTTATTTTTGCCTCCATGTTTTTCAGGTGTACAACCTTGAACAGTTGGAATCACTTAAACTAAGGAACAACCCAATCAAGGAGATTCCATATGGTATCCACAAGCTGAAGAAGCTCAGAACTTTAATTGTATCATTTTGCTCATTGTCATCTCTTCCTGCTGGGTATAATTCACACCTAACTGTAAAATGCTTAAACACATAAATTACTATTAACCCCTTAAGGACGCAGGACGTAAATGTACGTCCTGGTGCGGTGGTATAACGCACCAGGACGTACATTTACGTCCTAAGCATAACCGCGGGCATCGGAGCGATGCCGTGTCATGCGCGGCTGATCCCGGCTGCTGATCGCAGCCAGGGACCCGCCGGCAATGGCCGACGCCCGCGATCTCGCGGGCGTCCGCCATTAACCCCTCAGGTGCCGGGATCAATACAGATCCCGGCATCTGCGGCAGTGCGCGATTTGAATGAATGATCGGATCGCCCGCAGCGCTGCTGCGGGGATCCGATCATTCATAACGCCGCACGGAGGTCCCCTCTCCTGCCTCCGTCCGGCTCCCGGCGTCTCCTGCTCTGGTCTGTGATCGAGCAGACCAGTGCAGAAGATGACCGAAAAGACTGATCTGTTCTATGTCCTATACATAGAACAGATCAGTATTAGCAGTCATGGTATTGCTATGAATAGTCCCCTATGGGGACTATTCAAGTGTAAAAAAAATGTTTAAAAAATGTAAAAGTAAAAGTAAAAAAAAAGTGAAAAATCCCCTCCCCCAATAAAAAAGTAAAACATCCGTTTTTTCCTATTTTACCCCCAAAAAGCGTAAAAAAATGTTTTTATAGACATATTTGGTATCGCCGCGTGCGCAAATGTCCGAAATATTAAAATAAAATGTTAATGATCCCGTACGGTGAACGGCGTGAATGAAAAAAAAAAAAAAAAGTCCAAAATTCCTACTTTTTTTATACATTTTATAAAAAAAAAAAATTATAAAAAATGTATTAAAAGTTTTTTATATGCAAATGTGGTATAAAAAAAAAGTACAGATCATGGCGCAAAAAATGAGCCCCCATACCGCCGCTTATATGGAAAAATAAAAAAGTTATAGGTCATCAAAATAAAGGGATTATAAACGTACTAATTTGGTTAAAAAGTTTGTGATTTTTTTTAAGCGCAACAATAATAGAAAAGTATGTAATAATGGGTATCATTTTAATCGTATTGACCCTCAGAATAAAGAACACACGTCATTTTTACCATAAATTGTACGGCGTGAAAACGAAACCTTCCAAAATTAGCAAAATTGCGTTTTTCGTTTTAATTTCCCCACAAAAATAGTGTTTTTTGGTTGCGCCATACATTTTATGATATAATGAGTTATGTCATTACAAAGGACAACTGGTCGCGCAAAAAAACAAGCCCTCATACTAGTCTGTGGATGAAAATATAAAAGAGTTATGATTTTTAGAAGGCGAGGAGGAAAAAATGAAAACGTAAAAATTAAATTGTCTGAGTCCTTAAGGCCAAAATGGGCTGAGTCCTTAAGGGGTTAAAAAACAAAGTGTGTTTACAAAAAGAAACTATAAAAATGCTTTCAAGAAAATTACACGAAAAGACATTGTCACTTGTGGTGGGCCAATAACACATCTGAAGAGTGCCCCTGGATCTCAGCAGTCAGATTTATAACTGTTTATGACATGTCAACCATGTGTATTACATGTTGTCAGTGATCAATGTAATATTATTGAATTAAAGAAAAACTGACTGGCTGTTCACCCACACTAAACCCAATACATACTGGGTTATAGTGTGGGTGAAAAGCTTAATAAGTCCTTACTTACATTATGTGCCTTCTTTTAGTTTTATGGTGCAGTGGAGGCGGGGGGCTGGCTCGCCGGGTTCCCCTGACTCCTCTATTTTCCTCATCCAGCCTCCCCCATAATGAATATGCTAATATCTCCCAGGGTGAAGCCGTTGTTTCACTACACCCGGAAGGCAGGGACACCTGCGCTTACCCCCTGCAGACATTTGCATATTAATTACGGGGCAGGCCGGGCGGACAATATAGAGGAGGCAGGAAAGCTTGTGAACCGACTCCTTGCCTCCATTGCGCAGAGCTGCACAATAGACCTAAAAGAAGACCCAAATACTGGACGGATTGATATAAGTGAAGACTTTTTTTTTTTTAAAGCTATTTACCTAGTACAGTGGTCCCTCAACATACGATGGTAATTCGTTCCAAACGACCCATCGTTTGTCGAATCCATCGTATGTTGAGGGATCCGTGCAATGTAAAATATAGGAAGCTGTACTCACCTGTCCCCGCCGCTCCGGACCAGGTCCTCACCGCTCCCGATGCTGTCCCAGGGGCTCCCGATGCTGTCCCGCTGCTCCGGTGTCTTCTTCGCGATCCTCCGGTGTCTTCCGCATCCTCTGCAGGGTCCGGGCCTCGCTTTCAGGTGACGTTATTACGCTGCTGCACCGGCGCGGCGTGCGTAGTGACGTAATAACGGCGCCGGAAAGCAAGGCCCGGACCCTGGAGAAGATGCACAAGACACCGGAGGATCGTGAAGTGGACCCGGAGCAGCGGGAATAGGTAAGCGAACCTGCCCGGGATGCTTAAACTGCTATCCGACAGCAGCTTAAGCATTTTGCGCTGTCGGATAGCAGTTAATGCGATGGCCCCGACATATAAAAGCATCGTATGTCGATGCTGACATCGACATGCGATGGCCTCTGAGAGGCCATCGTATGTCGATTTTATCATATGTCGGGGCCATCGTAGGTCGGGGGGTTACTGTATATTGGTTTTAGTGCGAGTGAACAGCTTGTCAGTTTCTCTTTAATATATAATATATATTTTTATTAGCTAGTATTGAGATACTATGTTTTTTATTTAAAATAATGGCATTTCTTTATTATACAGCATTAAAGATTAGTATTTGTTTATCACAAACATCATGTCCCTTAAAGGGGTACTCTGGTGGAAAAAAAAAAAAATTCTTATCCACTGGTGCCAGAAAGTTATACAGAATTGTTATTTCCATTTAAAAATCTTAATCCTTTGGCAAAGTTTCTACGTGGTTCTTTGTCCTGCTTTTTTTTTTTGTTTAAAACAAAACGCAAGTAAATACGCCTGAAAAAATGGCAGTGCAATTTCCTGCGTCTGGCGTTTTTTAATTTGTGTGGAAATTGCATTTTTGGCACCTTGGCAGTTTTTCCAGCCTTTCCAAGTTGGAATTTTTTTACTTTTTAGCTGATTCCAGAGAAAATGGCTGCTCTTCCTGGGAACAGCCCCTTTTTTTCACAGGTGAAAAAGCACCAAATAAAAACGCCAAATGCAAAACATACATGGCGTTTTTCACTCCCATAGACTTCAATGGGAGAAAAACGCTACGATTTTGACAAAAAAAACACCAGTGGCTCAACATGCTGCGACTTTGGAGAACCGCCAAGGAGCTGAAAAATGCCAAAAAAAGAGAGAAAAAACGGCAAAAGGATTAAAAAAATGCCAAAATGAAAGACGAAAAAATTTAGCAATTTCTCAAGTAGAAACTTAGCCTTCCGGTACTTATCAGCTGCTGTATACTACAGAGGTAGTTGTACAGTTCTTTGCAGTCTGACCAAAGTGCGCTCTGCTGCCACCCTTGTCCATGTCAGGAACTGTCCTGAGCAGGAGAACTTTGCTATGGGGATTTGCTCCTACTCCGGACAGTTCCTGACATGGACAGAGGTGTCAGCAGAGAGCACTGTGGTCAGACAGAAAAGCACTATACAACTTCCTCTGGAGCATACAGCAGCTGATAGCTACTGGAAGGATTAAGATTTTTAAATTGAAGTAATTTACAAATCTGTTTAACTTTTTGGCACCAGTTGATTTAAAAAAAATGTTTTTCACCAGAGTACCCCTTTAATATATAACTGTTAATATATAATATTTCAAGTTTAAAACTCTATTCAATTCCAGTGCAGTGACTAACTGCAAAATAAATGTTTAGATTCCAGCAAACAAACAAATAAAAATATAGCAGGGGTACCACATCCTTTTAAAACCGACTCACCTTCCTAATGTCATGAGTGTAGTGTCTAGGGGGTAAATTACTTGGGGTGAGTCATTTAGTGCAACTTGACTAAATCAGAGGATCAAATGCTGTGCAACTGGTCCTTTGAATATAGTTCTGTAGGCTACCTAGTGATCGATCACTGCCATGACAAACTGAAATAACCTTTAGTGCTATATAACACTTCTCATATGTTCTAAAGATGAAACTGGGTAACCACCCAGTGGACACGCATCTATAACTATGAAGTTAATGTGTAGGCTGAGTTCACACACAGTATTTTGATCCTCATTTGGTCATTATTTTATCCAAAGCCTGAAATACAGCGAGAAAAACTATGCCCACATTTGTAAGATCCAAAGTATCTGAGCCATGTAAGGCAGCTTGATGGTCTGAAATTGAACAACAATGGAGAGACAATGTGTGTACTATAGGTGGTAGAAAAAAATAGAGGTTTTGGTTTAGATGTTATAGTCTTGTCTCTACTCTTATGTGAAGGCGTAGGTAGATCATTTCTGTTTTTTGAAATTACTACTTTCCTAGCTGGATCTAAGGATCACTTTAGGATAGCCTCTATGTTACATACAGGAAGTCAGACTATCCATCTCACATGAAAAGTCATGCATGGTGGTACAATTTCTTCTGGATGATGTCATTAAGCATGATGGAAAGATTTGCATTATTTTCTGTTTTGGACCCACTTCTGGTTTTGGTAAATATACTGTGTGTGAACCTAACATATAGTCATACTCTAGGCTGTTACCAGGGCCAGCTGCACAAGATCGCACTTTTTTGGGTGGATGCTCTGTAGAATGTACAGGGTAGCTGTGTAAGGGTAGACAATATTAAACTGAATCCCCTTCCTTTCCAGCTCCACCCTTGGGTGAACAATATCGAAAGAACCACTTCCAGGTCTGCTTAGGTTCAAGTGGCATTGACTCATCCTGACTGCTTTAAAGGATATCTGCAACATTGTAACACTTATCCCTTATCCACAGGATAGGGGATAAGTGTTTGATCGCGGGGGAGCCGACTGCGGGGACCCCCTGCGATCTTCCAAATGGGGCCCCGCATTGCCGCTCTATGTGAGCGGCTAATGCGTGTAGCGTCGAGCTCTCTGAGGTCGATGGTACGCCCCCTCCACATACAATTCTATGGGAGAGGCGGGAAGGAACAAACGCTGCCTCCGTGCCTCTCCCAGAGAACTACATGGAGGAGGCGTGTTGGCCTCGACGTCACGCTGTGGCCACCACGCCTCCTGCAAGGGAGAGCCACGGTAGAGCCGTGGCCCCGTGCAGGAGATCGCGGGGGGGGTCCCATCGTTCGGACCCCCCGTGATCAAACACTTATCCCCTATAGGGGATAAGTGTTAATTCACTACAGATGGCCTTTAAAGGCTTTGGACACCATTGCACTGATTTTTTATTTTTTTATTTTTTTACTGTTGATTTTTTTTGATTTGTGCAAAATTAAGCAACTTTCTAATTGGTCCTTATTAAAAATTGTCTACCATTTAGCATAAGATAAATCCATCATTGTTAGTAATAACAGCACGTTGGGGGAGTAGTGAGTTACAAACTAGCTCAGAGATTGGATAGGGGTGAGAGAAAACTTAAAGGGCAGCTCACACAGGCTGTATAGAAAGACCTATGGAGAAAACACATTTTCCCCTTGTAATGAGTACAAACAAGAATAAAACATGCTTTTGAAAGGGTCCATAGCCTTTAACCGTTACATACTGCACTTGTGACAGCAGTTTGGTGAGTCTGCTTTAAATGGATGTAATACCTTTGCTATAATTTACATGATGTTTTGTGCCTCTGAGGCACAGATAAGTCTGGAAAATGTTGAAATGACATTCCAACGTATCTGTGCTCGGACAGGTGCACAGCCCAGTTCATATTAATGGCCTGAGCATAGTCAGCTAGAGAATACGTTCGGGTCATTTTCCCAACGTATCTTGAGTTTTGTCTTGGACTAAAAATTACTGCAAGCCGTGTTTCTCGGTCCGAGTCAAAACTTGAAATGACCTGAACGTAGTCACTAGCTGACTACGTTCATTCCACTGAAATTAATGGGGCCATGCCTGTCCAAACAAGGATACAACGGTATTTCATTTTGACATTTTCCAAAAGTATCCATGCCACAAGGCACAATCGTGATGTGAACCTAGCCGCCCATGTACTTTTTATCTAATTTATCAGTCAAACGGAGTAGCTGGATGAAAGCAGTCTAGGGGGCTGTAATAAAGAGGAAATGGTCTGGACTTACCTGGGCTCTTGCCATGCCGGTAAATGCCCCCCTGCCTTTTGAGCCTCATTTGCATAATAAACTAAATATCTTATTGCTGGAAAGGACTACGGAGATTTAAAAAAAAAAGGTATGTCCAGAATCATGATGACTAGCCCTATCTAGCTGTTTGCTTATTTACACCCATTTTTTTTTGCTGACAGGTCCACTCTAATATGTTGTTCTGGATCATATCAATGTCCTGTCTTAGTATAGTCTCAACATTGTTTTTATTCCTTTTTATGTTTTATCTCTGTAGGCTCTTTTTGTTGCCATATTTGCAGGTGCTGGATGTGTCCTATAACAACATTATTTCAATTCCAAATGAGATATCCAATCTCAGGTACTTACAATTACTGTTATAGAATGCATAAAGGGAAATGAAACTTCACTTACATTTTGTTTTCTTACACTACCAATAGCATTACTGAGGCTATGTCCATAACTGCAAATGTTCATCCCAGCCTAGATATAAGATAACTGAAAGAGTTACAAAAAAGCTATTACCAAATACTATTATGTGTAAGAAACACAGCTATTTCACTAAAACCACTTACAATTGTGAGTAACATTGATTGTCGTGTGAACAGTGATTTCTTAAAGTTGATGTGTTGCTAGCAGAAAAAATGTGGGGATCTGAACGACTTTGTGGACCTAATTGCTATGGCTAAACAACAGATAGGCCCTCGTATACTAAGTTTTGGGTTTTTACTAGTGTGAACTGTTGTTTCCGACTTGCAGGATTCCTCTCTATTTACTATGGGGATTAACAGATTTACAAGTCGGGAAAGTTTTCTGACCAGCTTTTTCTTGATGAAAATTTTCAGTCATTCATTCATAGGATATTGTGAATTCAATAGTAAATGTGAAGCCACGCCCCTTTTCTGGTCACCCTCAATGCAATGTGCTTGGGGAGCAAAGGCTGGCCTATGTGGCCTGACCCCATAGAAGAACTACTATACAATACATTTCTACAAAAGTTTTTTTCTGGCTGTAATAGACAGGAGAATAACAGGAGGGTTCCTGTTCTTTGTAACACAGTTTTCAATTAGTATTAGTTGTTCATCCATTCATAATTATTTTGTTCCCGTGGTCTATTTTGCTATTTCTGTATTCCAGCATTAATATTTATGATGTTTTAACAATTTTAACAGTTTTTTAAACTGTCAGCTTGTTATAAAGTTCGGCCTCACTGAACATCCTGGGGTATGTAAATACTGGGAGCAATAGCTAGGACTCCCGAAAGGCAATTGCTATAGGTGATGTCCCGTTCTGCCATCTTGTGACCAGCTGGCATTGTTACAAAGTGTTAAATAATGCAGTGCTTTGCAGCTTGCTTTGTATAAGCCAGCACAAACTTAGGCCAATTCTGAACTCTGTATGGATATAACAAAAGTAGAGTAGCACGGCACTGCACTTTTACCTTTGTAGACTAGGATGCTTGATGGTGGGTAGTGGTGGATATGTAGATGCACTAGTGGTGGTGCTCAGATCCAAAAAGGTCACAGTTCATATGCATATAAAGATGAAGGAAAAGATTGGCAACTCACCGCAGGTAGCTTGCAAGATTCTTCAATATAAAATACTCACATACATATAACAAAGGAAGGAAGGTGGTGGGGGGACAATGGATGGCGACCAAGCTCCGTTGCGCACAGTAGATGTGCTTCCTCCGGCCATCAAGCTCATGGCCGGAGGAAGCACATCTACTGTGCGAAACGGAGCTTGGTCGCCGTCCATTGTCCCCCCACCACCTTCCTTCCTTTGTTATATGTATGTGAGTATTTTATATTAAAGAAGAATCTTGCAAGCTACCTGCGGTGAGTTGCCGATCTTTTCCTTCATCTTTATATGCATACAATTCTGAACTCTGTCCACCATTGAAAGCACTATGAGTGGGCACAATTATGGACATTTATCAACGGCTTTAGTCAGGTTTTCTTTACTATAATTGTCGCAAAATTGTGGCAACTGTGACTACGCGATTTTTCGTGCGACATTTTGACTGGAAAGCGAGAAAAGCAAGTTTTCCTAAAATTTACTATGTAGTAATAATTTTAAAATGGACTACGGGTAGTCAGGTATTTATTAACTGCGACAGTCGCAACTGCGCAAAAAAAAGTCGCAACAGTGTTAAAAATTGACAAAATTTACTCCAGCTCAAACATGGAGCAGAAAAAGCTACTACCAAAGTAAAAAACGAAAAATTGCTTACGTGAAAGAAAATTTATCAACAGGCTGAAACCAGTTGATAAATACGTCACACATAAGCAAAAAAAAAAGTAAGGAAAAAATTACTAAAAAAAAGAATACATGAGCAACCATTGATAAATGTCCCTCATTATCATCAGAACTGGACAAATGAGAAGTATTCAGGCATGACTTGACAAACATGACACAGAATACACAGTGTTAATTTGGCATTTAAACTCCCAAGATGTCAGTCTGACTGAGAATCTGTTAGATGTGCTGGATAAAAGTCCGATCCATGGAGGCCTCACCTCCTAACTTACATGACTTAAAACATTTGGTGATAACATCTTGGTGCCGCAGGACAACTTCAGAGGCTTTGTGGAGTCTATGCTCCAATAGGTCAGCTCTGTTAGCAGGGGGTCCTGCACAATATGGCGGTCCTTCTAGTTACAATATTAATTGGTTCCAGCACAACCATTGTAATTTTAAGATATTGTATCTTGAGACCGAAACTCTATGGAAAACTAGTATAGTGAAACCTTTTTAAAAAAAAATCACCCAAAAGTGCTCAGAAATTTAGTCCACCATATATTACGTATAGAGGTAATTTTCTCTGTCACCTAAATTCTGGTCTTTATATATGGGTGTTTTTTCAATGAGAATGAATAAATTGAAAACTGGGTGTTACCATTATTGGCGTATGGTGTATCCCTACACTAGGTGATCCTACTATTGTGGTAACTGCATGTGGTAGCCTTGTACTTTTATATTCACTTTATCTATAATTTCCCAGAATCCTTATGAATAGATGAAGTACAGATAAAGTACAAAGTTGCAGCATGCTGTTCCCGTATTGTGTAGGATCGCCATCAGACACTGGTTACACGGAGTCAGAATATAAGAGGAGACACCTTATCCACAATGGGAGTGTCAGTTTATATATCCATTTTAGAGGAATAGCAGACGGAGTTCTATGGAAAAATGCTTCAGTATTATTATTTCACTGGGTAAGCAAGTATTTACCAAAACTGTCAGGAGAGCTGTCAAGTTGTTTATAACAAATCGAAGGTTGGATTCATCATAATACATCTTCTAAGTAACATTGACAACACATGTCTCTTTATTGTGGCCACTGTCATTTTCTAATCTTATTTACAGGGCAATGCTCAGTAAGGCTGGGTTCACACTACGTTTTCTCCCATACGGGAGCGCATACGGCAGGGGGGAGCTAAAAGCTCGCGCTCCCGTATGTCACCGTATGCGCTCCCGTATGTCATTCATTTCAATGAGCCGACCGGAGTGAAACGTTCGGTCCGGTCGGCTCATTTTTGCACCGTATGCGCTTTTACAACCGGACCTAAAACCGTGGTTGACCACAGTTTTAGGTCTGGTTGTAAAAGCGCATACGGCGCAAAAATGAGCCGACCGGACCGAACGTTTCACTCCGGTCGGCTCATTGAAATGAATGACATACGGGAGCGCATACGGTGACATACGGGAGCGTGAGCTTTTAGCTCCCCCCTGCCGTATGCGCTCCCGTATGGGACAAAACGTAGTGTGAACCCAGCCTAAACAGGTATGTCTGGTTCAGTCATTTTGTGATTTTTTTTTTGTCCTAAAACAGAGATACACAACTGGGTAAAAGGAAAACCAATCCAGGCTACATCAAGACAGCAGTTAGCAATGTAGCTTACAGAACATTATAAGGAGGTATCACATTGTGGGCGGTTCAGAAACTACTTATGCATTATTGAAATATATTGGACCATTATCAGGCATGAGAAAAAATGGTTGGAGTCCGACTGTAGATTGTCAGTATTGCTATAGTTCCATGCTCAGAATATATCTTGGCAGATCATTTCTCCATATACACACAGGCCCACATTTATCATTGTAGTGTAAGTGAAGCATTTTTTTACACCTTTTTTTGTGTACTGGTAATGTGTAAGAGCACCAAATGTATTAAATGTTCACAAAGTATTTGATTCATTTTGTGCAGGTCACATTTTCTCAAATTTCTCTCTTCACATAGACTAAAAAGCTACGCCATGTCTGGGCTGGTGTAATTTTAGAGACGTCAGTGGCTTTGCGCCTTTTTTGCACCTTTTTACAAAAAGGCGCAGTTCATAAATCCCTTCTATATCATGTGTATTGCCAAAATCAGTGGATTGCAACTCAAAATCAGAGAAATGTGTAAACAAAAAGGCGCTTGCTTGCACCTTTTTGTGCCTTTTGTAGACACAAAAAATAGTCTAAAGACAATGATCAATGTCAGCCAGAAAACTGCAGAATCTAAATTAATTTGATAAGAATATTTGCCCCCTGTTCTACAGAAGAGTTTTCTGTTTAGAGTCTTTTATTTAGACAACCACCTACTAGAGAAGCCACAGATTGCATATGGGATGAAAACTCAATTTGCTAAACACAAACTGCCTGGGTGATTTTCGCCTGCAAACCAGACATGTTGTCTTTTCGCTTGCAAACCAGACATGTTGGAGGAAATTTTTCAAAACCTATGTAGAGGACAAGTGGTACAGTTTTCCATAGCAACCAATCAGAATTCTTCTTTCATTTCTCAGAAGCCTTTTTGAAAATAAAAGAAACGATCTGGTTGGTTGCTCTGGGCAATTGCAACACTTTTCCTCTACTCAGACTTTGATAAATCAACTCCAACATTTCTGGTGTGCAAGCGAAAAAAGATGGGAAAAACACATTTTCTATCTGTCTTTGAAAATCCCCCAGGCAATGGCCTTCTATAAATGTATCTGCTTGGTCTTCTGATCTGACAAGATATTGGATGATAGGTCTGGACTATGCTATGGTAATACAATAGATTCAAAGGAATCCATAGGTTAACAGTAAGCTGGAATTTTTAACCCTTTAAATGGGAACTGTCAGATCCATGAACTTTATATGTTGTTACTGATGAAAATTAAAGACCTTTTTTAATATGGCTGTTTCAAATTTTTTTTAAATATATAATAAAGAAAACGGCCTCTGAAAATCCCACCAATAGTGATGCCCATTCCTAATAGGATACTATCAAGTCCTGCATCATTAGGCTTGTCCATGAGTCATGGACAAGAGATGACTCATTAATAAGGCTGCATGAGCAGACACACCAATCACCTCCCACCACCACAAGGGAGGGGCACGCCTCCTGCCCCTGAGAGGATTTCTAACACTGTGAGCTTAAGAATAGTTTTGTCATAAATGGGTTTTTAAATCTGGGGCCTTATATCACCTAAATTTGTTTTTTACTGAAACGCGTTCTATTTCTCTAATCGGTTTCTATTTTCTGATTGTAATTTCATATTTTGTACATTATTTTGGGGCAGCCATATTGCCTTAGCTGCTTTTAACAGCATTTAGAGATATGCTTTATGGCAAGCCTTTATGGACATAGGAACAATAGACTGGAGCTGACTTTTATCTTACACAGTTACGTAAATATGGACCAATATACTGTGTGTAACCTATGATGCCCCATGTTAAAGACTATGCTGTGAGTCAGCAAAAAAGTAAAAGTTCACTTTAAATGGGATTTGTTGTACACAGGTAAATGAATAAATCTGTATGCTTGTAGGGCGCTGGAGTTCCTGAATGTGGAAGGAAATGGCTTGCCCGGATTACCCTGTGGAGCACTGAGGCTGAAGTTAAAACACCTACGTGTGGGGAATAATCGGATGCATCCGCTGTTCTGGAGAGAAAACACCCACATTCAACCACAGCGTCTACTGGATTTAGCAGCCATGTCTTTTGCCAACAGCAACATGTCTCGCTATTTTGCAGCAATTCCTGATGAAGTAAAACATGTACTACAGAGGTAAGTCCTTCCACAATTCTGTCAGTCTGTAAGCATGATTCCAAATTAGATTACAAAGGGCATGAACAATACTTTGTGGTTAGGGTGCCACTTATACCTCGGTATGTATGCCTGTTACATGTTCACACTTACAACCAGTTACAACTAAAGAAACCGGAAATTACCATACAGCGAGAGAGAGAAAGTGAAATAAAAGCCTTTGGCTGAATGATTGTTTGGCGTGTGCATGATTATTTCAACAGAACAGAATATATTGGGTGAAATTTACTATTAGAGAGAGAGCAGTTTTATTGTCTGTTTTAGGTGCATTTTTCACCTATTCACATGGTGTGACTAAGTGCTTTTGTTGGCTTAAAAAAGTGCCTTCAACAACATGTTTGCATGAGTTAGGTAAGGTGCGTGGACTTGTACCTAATTTGATATATGGCATGTTCCTTTTTGATAAATTTGGTACACCATAAAAACACAACTTCACACCATGTAGAAAATCCTTTCACCCACACCAGCATTTGCTTCGGGCAAGCAGCGCTAAATGCCAGAAGAATTCACACAGGTCCGCTCACACTGTTACTGTACTTACATCTCTCTGCAGCAGTCTATAACGAGACTTCCTTGCGGGGATGTGCGCGGTTGGTGACGTCATCACATACGCAGCTCAGGACATCGGGACGTCCCGTGCGGTGCCTGTGATGACATCACCTATCGCGCGCATCCCCGCAAGGAAGTCTCGTTATAGACTGCTGCAGGGAGATGTAAGTACAGTAACAGTGTTAGCGGACCTGTGTGAATTCAGAGTGAGTGAATGAAATAAACTTGCATAATATGAGGACCTGCCTGATCACCAGGGGCAAAACTATATTCTTAAGGGGCATAATTGTTTAAATACCGGGGGTAATATATATCTGAGGGCCTGTATAAATCTATTGGGAAACCCTACCTGATCATCAGGTAGGGCTCCCCAGGAGGTAGACAGGCCCCCAGATAGATATGATCCCCATCAGTGATGGGGGTCATAGCTATCTGGGGCCTCTATACCTACTTTGGAGCCATACCTAATGGGGGGTCATATCTATCTGGGGCCTGTCTTCATATGGGGGAGCCCTACCTGATTGGGGTCATATCTATCTGGGGGGCCTCAGGGATGTGGAAATTGTATCGCCAGACGCCCGGGACATGCAGTTCCGGGCGCTGGGAAGGTGAATTCTTCAGGCATTTAGCCCTGCTTCGGGCAAGCAGGGCTAAATGCCTAAAGAATTCACAAATAAAGGGGCAATCAATTTTGCCCTGTAACTGACCTCCTACAGACTGCAGCTGTGCGCTGCAGTCTATAGTGAACTGCTCAGGACGACAGCGTCCCTCATCACGTGGCCCTCCGTCCGGACCGAGGATGCGGTCCAGTAACAACAGTGACTGCCGAGCCCCTGAGCCTGCCGGAGCACACATGGGGCTGGAGTACAGGTAGCAGCGGATCGGAGAGGAGGGGAGGTTTGGTAAATAATGTGGGAGAGGAGAGGGGGGGTTGGGCTGAAATATAATGACACGAGGGGCATCAGAAGGGAGGGGGGTATATTGACACAGGGGGCATCAGGGAGGGGAATATAATGACACAGGGGGCATCAGAGGGGGGAATATAATGACACAGGGGGCATCAGAGGGGGGGGGACTATAATGACACGGGGCATCAGGGAGGGGAATATAATGAAACAGGGGGCATCAGAGGGGGGGGGAATATAATGACACGGGGCATCAGAGGGGGGGAATATAATGACACAGGGGGCATCAGATGGGGGGTGACATAATGGCGCAGGGGGCCCTACTTGATCCCTACCTGAAGGGGGACTACCTACTTAAGGGAACCAATCATCAGATTTTACCCTATATAATGCTTGGCAAAGCAGTATATAGGGTAAAATTGTTGTCCTCACCATCCCCGGGGGACGCTCCTGCCCCCAGGGATGGTGAAGATATGAAGTAATAAACTAGTCACCGCCGCCGCCTTAAGTAGTCACCTGGGCGGGGAGCTCTTCTCATCTACTCCTGTTCTTCGGCCGGCAGCGACGCCCCCTCCGCTTGATTAATGGGCCGCGTCATTGTTCCGCTCACTGAACAGACGGAGCAGAGCGATGACACTGCCCATCAATCAAGCGGAGGGGGCGTCGCTCCTGGCTGAAGAACAGGAGTAGGTGAGAAGAGCTCCCCGCCCAGGTGACTAATTACGGCGGCGGCGGTGACTAGTTTATAACTTCATATCTTCACCATCCCTGGGGGCAGGAGCGTCCCCCGGGAATGGTGAAAATAAAGATTTTACCCTATATAACGCTTTGCCAAGCGTTATATAGGGTAAAATCTGATGATTGCTTCCTTTTAAAGGAATACTGTAGTGCAAAATAGCTTATCCCCATAAGTGATAGATCGCGGGGGTCTGACCGCTGGGACAACCCCCCCCCCCCCCATCTCTTGTATGAGGCCCCAGCAGACGGCATGAAGGGAATGTTCCATCCCTGCATGACACGGCTGCTGAAATGCCCCCTCCCTCCATGTATCTATGGGATACAGGGGGGGGTTAGGGCGTGTCGGTCGCTGCGTCATGCGGACAAGCCCCCATTCCTGCCGGGGCCCCTTACAAGAGATCCGGGGGGGGGGGGGGGGGATAAGTTGTTTTGCATTGCAATATTCCATTAATGGGGCGGACTTACTTATCAGGGACCCTATCCACCTAATGGGGTGACATACTGGTCTGCCTATCAAGTTTTTATTGATAAAAGACCTTATTTACATACTATTTGGGTTAAAATTATTTTGTACCAGGACAAGTGGATTGTTATGAGGGACAAGTAGTTTTAAAAAAAAATTTCCACACCCCTGTTAGATCAGACAATCTTGTTGAAATTTGCAGGTTTGGCTATTTTGTGTTGTAGTAAAATTATGTAATAGCCTCAGTATTTTACCGTGTGGATGAAACCAGTGCTAAAAGCCTGACTCATAGGGAAATACTGATCCACTGTTGGAGTTGTACCAGTATTCAAATTATGTGGTGTAGCTTTGGCCTCTGTTATATACAGTCATGGCCGTAAATGTTGGCACCCCTGAAATTTTTCTAAAAAATGTAATTCTTACAGAAAAGGATTGCAGTAACACATGTTTTGCTATACACATGTTTATTCCCTTTGTGCGTATTGTAACTAAACCAAAAAAGGGAGGAAAATTGGACATAATGTCACACCAAACTCCAAAAATGGGCTGGGCAAAATTATTGGCACCCTTAATTTATTATTTGGTTGCACACCCTTTGAAAAAATAATTAATCAGTCGTTTCCTATAACCATCAATAAGCTTCTTACACCTCTTTCCTATAACCATCAATAAGCTTCTTCCCAGAAGAATTTTTGCTTACTCAAGTTCATTTTGGCAAAATGTTGTCTTGCTTTTTTATGTCTGTGTCAGCAGTGGGGTCCTCTTGGGTCTCCTGCCATAGTGTTTCATTTCATTTAAATGTCGACGGATAGTTCGCGCTGACACTGATGCTCCCTGACCCTGCTGGACAGCTTGAATATCTTTGGAACTTGTTTGGGGCTGCTTATCCACCATCCGGACTATCCTGCGTTGACATTTTTTATCAATTTTTCTCTTCCATCCACGCCCAGGAAGATTAACCACAGTGCCATGGGTTGCAAACTTCTTGATAATGTTGCGCACTGTGGACAAAGTAACTTGTAATCTTAAAATTGTTGATATTTTTCCACAATTTTGGTTTTCAAGTCCTCAGACAGTTCTCTTCTCCTCTTTCTGTTGTCCATGCTTAGTGTGGCACACACAGACACACACAATGCAAAGACTAAGTGAAGTTCTCTCCTTTTTATCTGCCTTCAGGTGTGATTTTGATCCAAAATGGGGCCACCTCATAGGAGGTTTTTAATTCCAATTTGATAGTGGATCCTGCATGTCACCCAGTCAGAGGCCATATGCCCAGTAGAAGGTGAATTGATTTAGCATGTTAAGGTCCCATCCGAAATGAGGCAACCTCCACGTGGTGGACACGTGGTGGATGGGGGACACATTTTGATCAAAAAGTGCGCTAAGAGCCTCCATTTTTTGACCAAGGGTGCTGCAACCTTTCTTTCTTTTTTGCATACTCAGTATTTGCCACAGCAGCATGCACCCGTGTATTAGGTAGTTGTGCTGTCTGTTTTTCTTTTTTTGTGTTTTTGCTTTACAAGCAAGGGGGAGTGGCATCCTTTCTAGCCGTGCACTTCTCCCTGTTCACAGGAGGTTTTAAATTTGTACTGGATCCTGCATGTCACCCAGTCAGAGGCCATATGCCCTGCAGAAGGTGAATTGATTTAGCGTGTTAGGGTCCCATCCAAAATGAGGCCACATCCGCGTGGTGGATGGGGGACACGTTTTGATCAAAAAGTGCGCTAAGAGCCTCCATTTTTTGACTGAGTGCTGCAGCAACTTTTTTCTTTTTTGTATCCTCGTGATTTTTATGTTGCCCACACCTGTTACTTGCCCCAGGTGAGTTTAAAGGAGCATCACATGCTTGACACAATCTTATTTTTCCACAATTTTGAAAGGGTGACAATAATTTTGTCCAGACCATTTTTGGAGTTTGGTGTGACATTATGTCCAATTTGCTCTTTTTCCTCCCTTTTTTGGTATAGTTCCAATACACACAAAGTGAATAAACGTGTATAGCAAAACGTGTTACTGAATTCCTTTTCTGTGAGAAATACTTCATTTTCTAGAAAAATTTCCTGGGTGCCAACATTTACGGCCATGACTGTGTGTATCACTGTACAGTATTACATTTTTTTTTTAGGATTTCTAGAAAAATTGCAGTTTTAAGGCCTTTATGTGTACCCAACTTAAGAAGGTCTGAGCTCTAAGTTTTAATGACATTTCCTTTTCTATCCAGTTTGGCGGTCTGTGACTGCTGCCGAGGTGTCTTATCAGGGGAAGGACTTCGCTTTATCCGACCTTGTGAGAAAATCTTTGGGATCCGCAAGCTGCCATTTATATTTCATGCCTGCTCACCCTCATGTTACAGAAGTTTTATGTGCCAAACAGAGTCACTCAGTAATCATCTCTATGAAAGTTAATGTACACTCTTGCTAGCCTTGAGGGAGCAAAATAACATCTTTATAGTTATGGTGTAATGATAGTCATATAAATTATGGATAAAATTATCTTTTGTAAGAGCTTATCCCACAATAAATGTTAAGAAATTTACTTAATATGTTAAAATAAATATATTTTGAGTAATTTCAGTTGCTAAATGCTTAAAGGGGTACTCCTTAAAACTTTTTTTTTTTAAATCAACTGATGCCAGAAAGTTAAACAGATTTGTAAATTACTTCTATTAAAAAATCTTAATCCTTCCAGTACTTATTAGCAGCTGTATACTACAGAGGAAATGCTTTTCTTTTTGAATATCTTTTCTGTTACGACCACGGTGCTCTCTGCTGACACCTCTGTCCATGTCAGGAACTGTCCAGATTAGGAGAAAATCCCCATAGCAAACATATGCTGCTCTGGACAGTCCCCTAAAATGGACAGAGGTGTCAGCAGAGAGCACTGTGGTCGTGACAGAAAATAAATCCCAAAAGAAAAGAATTTCCTCTGTAGTATGCAGCCGCTAATAAGTACTGGAAGGATTAAGAATTTTTAATAGAAGTAATTTACAAATCTGTTTAACTTTCTGGCAAAAAGGTTTTCCACCGGAGTACCGCTTTCAAGACTCAGCCTTTTTTTTGCAAATATGACCACTGTCACTTTATATGTTAATAACTCTGGGATGCTTTTACCTATCATTCTGATTCAGAGAGTTTTTTCGTGACATATTCTACTTGAACATAGTGGAAAATTTTTGTCATTACTTGCATCCTTTCTTGGTAAAAAATTCCCAAATTTCATGAAAATTTTGTATTTTTCTAACTTTGAAACTCTCTGCTTGTAAGGAAAATGAAAGTATAAATTAAATTATATTGATTCACAAATACAATGTCTACTTTATGTAGGCGTCATAAAGTTTTTACTTTTTGAAGACATTAGAGGGCTCCAAAGTATAGCAGCAATTTTCTAAATTTTCACGAAAAATTCAAAATCTGAATTTTTCAGGGACCAGTTAAGTTTGAAGTGGATTTGAGAGGCCTTTCTGTGAGAAATACCCCATAAATGACCCCATTATAGAAACTTCACCCCCCAAAGTATTAAAAATTACATTCAGAAAGTTTAACTTAAAGAGGTACTCCGGTGAAAACCTTTTTTCTTTTAAATCAACTGGTGCCAGAAAGTTAAACATATTTGTAAATTACTTCTATTAAAAAATCCTAATCCTTCCAGTACTTATTAGCTGCTGAATGCTACAGAGGAAATTACTTTCTTTTTGGAACACTGATGACATCACGAGCACAGTGCTCTCTGCTGACATCTCTGTCCATTTTAGCAACTGTGCATAGCAGATGTTTGCTAAGGGCAGCATGGTGGCTTAGTGGTTAGCACTGCTTCATTGCAGTGCTGGGGCCTTGGGTTCAAATCCCACTAAGGACAACAATAAATAAAGACTTATTATAATAACGTCAGCAGAGAGCACTGTACTCGTGATGTAATCAGAGAGCATTCAAAAAAGAAAAGAATTTCCTCTGTAGTATTCAGCAGCTAATAAGTACAGGAAGGATTAAGATTTTTTTAATAGAAGTAATTTACAAATCTGTAACTTTCCGGAGCCAGTTGATTTAAAAGAAAAAAGGTTTTCACCGGAGTACCCCTTTAAGGAGAAAATTCATAAGGTTTTTGTGGGCATGTCGCATTTAGGAAGCCCCTATGGTGCCAGAACAGCAAAAAAAAAAAAAAAAAAAAGAAATAAAGAAAAAAAAAAACACATGGCATACTATCTGGGAAACTAAACCCCTAAAGGAACGTAAAAAGAGGTACAGTGAGCCCTAACACTCCACAGGTGTTTGACGACTTCTTGTTAAAGTTGGATATGTAAATGAAAAAAAAAAATTTGCACTAAAATGCTGGTTTTTCCCCAAATTTTACATTTTTACAAGGGTTAATAGGAGAAAATGCCCCCCCAAAATTTGTAACCCCATTGTTGATTTAAAGTGCTCTGCGGGCAAACTACAATGCTCAGAAGAGAAGGAGCGCCATTGAGTTTTTGGAGAGAGAGTTTGTTTGGACTGGAAGTGGGGGGCCATGTGCGTTTACAAACCCCCCCATGGTGCCAGAACAGAGGACCCCCACATGTGACCCCATTTTGGAAACTACACCCCTCATAGAATTTAATAAGTGGTGCAGTGAGCATTTACATCACACTTGCGTTTGACAGATCTTGGGAACAGTGGGCTGTGCAAATGAAAAGTTACATTTTTAATTTTCACGGACCACTGTTCCAAAAATCTGTCAGACACCTGTGGGGCGTAAATGCTCACTGCACCCCTTACTACATTACATGAGGGTGTAGTTTCCAAAATGGGTTCACATTGTTCTGGCACCATGGGGGCTTAAATTTTCGACAAATTTTCTCTCCAAAAGCCCAATGGTGCTCCTTCTCTTCTGAGCATTGTAGTGCGATAGCAGAGCACTTTACATCCACATATGAGGTATGTTATTACTCAAAAGAAATGGGGTTACAAATTTTTGTGGGCTTTTCCCCCTATTACCCTTTGTGAAAATGAAAAATTTGAGGTAACGCCAGCATTTTTGTGAATTTTTTTCCCCATCCAACTTTAACGAAAATTTGTCAAACACCTGTGGGGTGTAAATGCTCACTATACCCCTTGTTACGTTCCATGAGGGGTGTAGTTTCCAAAATGGGGTCACAGATGGGTATTTCTCTCTTTGCGTTTGTCAGAACTGCTGTAAAATCAGCCACCCGTGTGCAAATCACCAATTTAGACCTCAAATGTACATGGTGCTCTCATTCCTGAGCCTTGTGCGTCCACAGATCATTTTACGCCCACATATGGGGTATTTCTGTACTCAGGAGAAATTGCGTGGTCTTTTTTTTCCCCTTTTACCTTTTGTGAAAATGAAGTATGGGGCAACACCAGCATGTTAATTTTTACACAATTTTTATTACATTAACAGGTTGGTGTAGACCCCAACTTTACCTTTTCCTAAGGGGAAAAAGACCAAAATTTGTAGCGCAATTGCTCCCAAGTATGGAAATATGCTATATGTAGCCCTAAATTGTTACCTTGAAATAAGACATGGCTCCCAAGTGAGAGAGTGCCATGTGCATTTGAGGCCTTAATTAGGGATTTGCATAGGGGTGGACTCTGACGCATGCGTTACAATTGCGTCCGCTACCAAAAATGTTCTACACCAGTGATTCCCAAACAGGGTGCCTCCAGCTGTTGCCAAACTCCCAGCATGCCTGGACAGTCAGTGGCTGTCCAGAAATGCTGGGAGTTGTTTTGCAACAGCTGAAGGCCCCGTTTTGGAAACACTTCCGTACAATACGCTTTTCATTTTTATAGGGGGGGGGGGGGGGTGTATGTGTACGTGTGCGTTTATGTAGTGTTTTACCCTTTATTTTGTGTAGTGTAGTGTTTTTAGGCTACATTCGCACTGGCGGGGGGTTTACGGTGAGTTTCCCACTAGGAGTTTGAGCTGCGGCGGAAAATTTGCTGCAGCCAACTCACTGTAAACCCCCGCCTGGGGGCAAACCTCCAGCTGTTGCAAAACTACAACTGCAACCATGCACTGAGACTGTGCATGCTGGGAGTTGTACTTTTGCAACAGCTGAAGGCACACTGGTTGGAAAACCTTGTTAGGTTCTGTTAACGCAGTATTTTCCAACCAGTGTGCCTCCAGCTGTTGCTAAACTACAACTCCCAGCATGTACTGATTGCCAAATGGCATGCTGGGAGATGTGGAGGCACGCAACTACAACTCTCAGGATGCTGAGACAACAGTTTGCTGTTCGTGCATGCTGGGAGTTGTAGTTTTGCAAGATTTAGAGGGCCACAGTTTAGAGACCAGCGCACATTGATCTCCAAACTGTGGCCCTCCAGATGTTGCAAAACGACAAATTCCAGCATGCTCAAACAGCAAACGGCTGTCTGGGCATGCTGGGAGTTGTAGTTTTGCAACATCTGGAGGGCTACAGCTTAGAGACCACTGTAACTGTGGCCCTCCAAATGTTGCTAGGCAACAACTCACCTGGCAGTAAGCAGGTTCGCCGCCGCACACACACAGAAGAATGCCGCCTGCCGCTGCACAAATGAGGATCGCCACTGGTAAGGGACCTCCCGCGCCGGACCCAGCACAGTTCCCCGGACTACCATGGGTGGTCAGAGCTGGGGAACCGAACTTTAACCCCCATGCACCTGATCTGCTATTGGTATATCGCTTCTGACCGACCCATAGCAGGGGTGGCACCTCACTCCTATCCCTTCAGGGGTATCGTGGGTGTCTTGGACAGCCCTGATTCCCCTTATTTTCCTGGGTCACCCGAGACCTGTATGACCTGGTGTCGCTGAAAATCGCCGGTCTGAATTGACCCCCATGGCGATGTGCGGTCCCTACAGGCTAGCGGTGGGGACTGAAATTCCCACGGGCGTACCTGTACGCCCCAGGTCCTTAAGGACTCAGGATGCAGAGCGTACGCCCTGCGTCCTGAAGAGGTTGAGAGCCATAGCGAGACAATAAGGCATAGGACTTCACTTCTTTCGCAAACATCCAGTGGGTCCTCACATGGAACAGGGGGTAAAGAAGATGAACCTGAGAAGAAGAATAATAAGTATAAACCCATATAAAGCCACACATTAGAAAGGATATGACTTCTTAACAGTTACTTGTCCACTGGTCCTGGTGGGAGACCACCATATAGGTGCAGCAATGTCTCGACAACAGGGGTAACGCAGAGGTAGTAACGAGTTACAAACTTAACTGTCCAGTTGTTCCAAGGGCGATATTGAGAGAGAGTAAAAAGGTAAATGCACAGCAGTGCACAACTGCATAGCGTCCACCACCCTATCAAATTGAGTTTTATTTTAATCGTATAGAACTACAAAATTTAGATAAGTTGTCATTTTTACCGAAAAGTGCACTGTGTAGAAAGGGAAACCCCCAAAAGTTGTAAAATGTTTTTTTTTTTTTCTTTGTTACCTCTTACCAAGGCCCTTTTCCCCAAATGTGTGGTGGGACCTCCTACAGATCACCTAGTTATCCTATATCCTGTGGATAATTTTAAATTGAGGGAATACCTCTTTACCAGCAATGTTGTCAGTCTGTCAGCGGAGTTTAGGAGGCCCTCCTTTACACTAGTGACGGCTCATAACATCAGCTATCATTACCACTACAGACCATACAGCTAATTAAAGCACAGTCATTCCCTTTCCCTCTCCATCTGGTCCAGACCTTCTTGACAATTTTTTCCAGCCACAACTCATCTCTGCATAACCTTCCAGACAAACATGGTAGGCTCTGCAGTTTCCCAGTACCTATAATGCCCCAAAAGTAATAATTCCACCTTGTTGTCTCACAGAGTGGCTACATAAGTGGATTGGAGAACAGTAGTTTGGTCCTTGTTATTAGGTAGTTTGGTTTCTTCACTAGGTAGATAGGTCCCTCAAGGTAGCTTTTCCCACTATGCAAGTGCCCTGGAGGTAGATTCCCCTACAGGTAGTTTTCCCCTTGTTGATAGATGACCCCTGTAGGTGGGTTCCCTCTGGAGGTAGGTCCCCCTTAGCTGCATCACATATGTAGCAGTTACCACCCCAGTAGGTATTTTCCCTTCCCTATAGATAGTAGCCCACCCTGTAGGTAGCAGTCCCCAACCTGTAGTTATCCATGTAGCTAGTTATGATAAGCTAAAATTGGCCAGTGGGTGTCATGGCTCATTGTTGAGGGGTGATCCCACAACTTCCCATGTATACCAGGTGAGTGCCATTTTTACCACTCTTTAATAACTCTCTGCTCTCTCTATTTAAATGAGCACTACCTATTGTTAAAGCTATTTTAGCAGACAGACTTATGAAATGTTTGCATTTACTGCTCAGATGTTGTCTGGCTTCTTGTGGGAACTTACTAAAAATACACAATAAAGCCATATGAGTGATAAAGATATGAAACCGATTACATGTACTGTGTATAATAACAGTATCTATATTCCAGACACTGGGATTGATGTCCAGACAGTCCACCAAGGCTGTAATTCCATTATAATAGAATCTCCTGAGAACACTGAAGTGCACCACTCATATGACACATTTAGAAGAAAACCAAGAAACTTTCTATATGTTTTAATGTGAATATCAAGAAGTATTACATTTTCTTAAACATCTGATTCATTTTGTTTAACCTGAAGCTTATGTAAACAGTTGCATGAACATTAAAAGTTTGTTCATTCACAGTAAAATACAAGTTAAAAAAAAAAGTTTTTGTAATTACAGTAAAAACGGGAGCTTAACATTGTCATAACACTAAGAAAATGGTTAAGCTCCGTAGATTGCACATCACTCCATATTTTTAATATCAGTTACATCATTTACACACAAAAAAGCATTTAAAAGTAACACAGTGACCCTTTTAGAGAAGTTCTCTTTTGTAAGCGCTGCAATATTTTCCTGCAGCCAGTGACAGCTAAAGGTGGTCTCACACAGTGTTAAGTCATTCCATCAGTGGTATACATTGGTAGCCTGTCGAAAAGAAAAAAAAAAAAAAAGTGTATTGCGGTCTACTTGCAGCAGTCCTCTTCAATTTAATGGTCCAAAAAGGTGTCAATTATATTAAAGGGGTGCTCCACTGGCCAGTGTGTAAGTGTTCCGAACACTGTTTTCGCGCTGCTGGGGGTCGTCACGAGGGGCCATGGCCGCGAAAACAGCTTTCGGAACATTTAGTTCCACACAGGCCAGTGGAGTACCCCTTTAAAGGGGTACTCCGCCGCTAGATATCTTATCCCCAATCCAAAGGATAGGGGATAAGATGTCAGATAGCCGGGGTCCCGTTGCTGGGGAGCCCCGGGATCCCCTTCGGTACCCGCGCTATCATTACTGCACAGAGCGAGTTCGCTCTGTGCGTAATGACGGGCGATACAGGGGACGGAGCCGTGTGACGTCATGGCTCTGCCCCCTCGTGACATCATGGCCCGTCCCCTTAATGCAAGTCTATGGCAGGGGGCGTGACGACCGCCGCGCCCCCTCCCATAGACTTTTAGTGAAGGGGGGGGGCCGTGACGTCACGAGGGGCGGAGCCGTGACGTAACGATGCTCCGGCCCCTGTATTGCCCGTCATTACGTGCAGAGCGAACTCGTTCTGTGCAGTAATGATAGCGCAGTGCCGCAGCGGGGATCCCGGGGCTCCCCAGCAGCGGCACCGCGACGATCTGACATCTTATCCCCTATCCTTTGGATAGGGGATAAGATGTCTAGGGGCGGAGTACCCCTTTAAGGCCATTACCCGCACATATGCATTTATTTAGTGGGACTAAAAGTACAGTAGGCCACGCTGAATAAACTAGTACTTGCAGGAAATGGCCTAAACAAAGTTACTAATTGACATTCAGACCAATAAACTGCATTGGCCCAGTACACCATGATTTACATAAGACCTTTTTGACAGGTTTCCGACATATACCACTGGCAGACAGGTCGCTGTTTGAACAGGGCTTTATTGACTGCCTCCACTGTGCCCAACTGCCCGTCATAACATTTCGAAACTAAAACCTTTAAAAGAAATTGAATAAACCTAAAAACAAACCAAACACTTAATAAAAAGCTTCTTATAATAATTTTTACAAAAGTTTACAGGCCTAAAACAAGTCTACATTTTCATAAATAGATTCTGTACATTACAACACAATATACAAGTTACTCCTTATTGCACTCCGGTTGTTGAGCTGGTGTCCACTTCACCACTTGATGTAAATGGAGAGTCACTCCTTAGGGCTTCCCTTGCCTTGATCCTTAAGCATTTGGGACAGTCGTTGGTCTTAAAGCATTCCTTGTGATAGCACGCTTTACAAGCTAGGAGGACACACAAGGAACAACATTTTATAACATATAACACCAAGCACAGAGCAACAGATTATACTGCCTTAGGCCAAAATACTTTATTAAAAACATTCTTAACCCCTTCATGACCCAGCTAGTTTTGGCCTTCATGACTCAGCCCCTTTTTTTCCAAATCTGACATGTGTCTCGTTAAGTGGTAATAACTTTGGACTGCTTTTACCTGGCAAAGTGATTCAGAGATTGTTTTTCCGAGTCATTTTGTACTTTATATTAGTGGTAAATTTTTGTTTTTTTTGTACATGAAGCGATTTTTGTGAAAAACTTGAAAATGTTTCCAATTTTTCACAATATTTAAATTTCTCTATGTTCTCTCTACTTGTAAGAAAAATACCGGTAGTCATGCCAAATAAAACTAATTCATATCCACAACATGTCTACTTTATGCTGGTATAATTTGTTAAACATTCTTTTACGGAATTAGAAGGCATATTATTATGAGCATTTTTTCTAATTTTCCAAAAATTTTCAAAATCACTTTTTTTTTTTTGGGAGCAATAAAATTTTGAATATATTGATTTTGAACCTTTGTAGAAAATTTTAAAAATGGATGTGCGACCATGTCTGTTTTCTCTACTTTAACATATATATTTTCATATTCAAGTAGAGAAAACAGACATGGTCGCACACCCACAAATTACTTCTCAGCATAAATGCAAAAACTAACAGGTTGTTAGTATACATTTTGATCAATTATATAATTTATATGATAATTTACATGCTGGTTACTTTATAGACAGAATCCAGTTTGGGTCACATGTGAATAAAGGGATACTCTGCTGGAAATTTAAATTTTTTATTAACTGATGCTAGAAAGTTATAAAGATTTGTAAATTGATTCTATTTAAAAATTTTAATCCTTCCAGTACTTATCAGCTGCTGTATACTAAAGAGGAAGTTTTTTTTTCTTTTTGAATTTCTTTTCTGACCACAGTGCTCTCTGCTGACACCTCTGTCCATGTCAGGAACTGTCCAGAGCAGGAGAGGTTTTCTATGGGGATTTGCTCCTACTCTGGACAGTTCCTAAAATGGACAAAGGTGTCAGCAGAGAGCACTGTGGTCAGACTGGAAAGAACTATACAACTTCCTCTGTAGTAAACAGCGTCTGATAGGTACTGGAAGGTTTAAGATTTTTAAATCGTGCCTGCGCATGAATGTCCCTGTGCGTCGTCGTCAAGACAACGTCACTAGTCCGGGCCCCGAGCGGAGAAGAGGGCCTCTCGGTGAAGATGGACAGCCCGGAACGACTATCCCTCCCGACCGGACAGTCCCTGCAGCATAGATGGCCCGGACCAGCTCACCCTTCCTTCCCACCGAGGGGAGGTGAGTAGAAAACTAAAGGGGGGCGGGGTCTGGATGATGACGAAGGCCACAGTGGTCTTCAACCTGCGGACCTCCAGATGTTTCAAAACTAAAACTCCCAGCATGCTGGAGGTCTGCAGGTTGAAGACCATTGCGGTGATGATGAAGGGGGGGGGGGGGGGTTGGGATGATGACAGACTGTGATGATGAAGGGGGGGTGGGATGATGATGGGGAAGATGATGAAGGGGGGGGATGTGGGATGATGACAGGTGGTGATGATGAAGGGGGGGATGATGACAGGCGGTGATGGTGAAGGGGGGATGATGACAGGCCGTGATGATGACGGGGGTGTTAAAGGGGCTATCCAGGAAAACTTTTATATATCAACTGGCTCCAGAAAGTTAAACAGATTTGTAAATTAGGATAGAAAAACAGACATGGTGCAGATCTACAATCTTGTATAATGATCTGATTGCTTCTCAGCATAATATCAAAAACTAACAGGTTGTTAGTATACATTTTTGATCAAAAAGTACAAGCCCACTCGCCACGTCAAGGCCACCTATTCAGAGTGGGTCCCTAATGTCCCTAGCATAAAATGGCACAGCACCGGGCGGCGACCACCACCGCCGCGACACTAATGCCCACAGGGGGAACGACCCACTGGCAGAGCGGCCCCAATGCCACTCAAACCAGTCTATGGGCCGCACCCCCCCCATCCCCCCCCCCCCCCCGCAGACACGGCGCCACACCAGTGTGAACAAGGTCCAATAGCTCACTTACCATGCTCTCCCAGTCAGACTGGGAGGCTGCCAGGAAAGAAATGGCCCAGGTGTAGCTAACTACTACTTATATAGCTTTGGGCTGAGGGGGTGATGAAGAGTGCAACACATGTTCAAACAAAAAAAAAAAAAAAAGGAGGGGATAGAAATCACAGTGTGAATTCGGATAGAAAAACAGACATGGTGCACATCTACAATCTTGTATAATGATCTGATTGCTTCTCAGCACAAGTGAGCCATTACACCTTGTTCACACTGGTGTGGTGCTGTGCGATGTCCATTGCTGCCGTGGCGCCGTGTCTGCGGGGAGGTGCAACCCATAGACTGGTTTGAGTGGCATTGGGGCCGCTCTGCCAGTGGGTCGTTTCCCCCCCGTGGGCACTGGTGTTGCGGCGGTGGTGGTCGCCACCCAGTGCTACGCCATTTTATGCTAGGGACGTTAGGGACCCACTCTAAATAGGTGGCCTTGACGTGGCGAGTGGGCTTGTACTTTTTGATCAAAAATGTATACTAACAACCTGTTAGTTTTTGATATTATGCTGAGAAGCAGTCAGATCATTACACAAGATTGTAGATGTGCACCATGTCTGTTTTTCTACCCGAATTCAGATTTGTAAATTACTTCTATTTAAAAATCTTAATCCTTTCAGTACTTATGAGCTTCTGAAGTTAAGGTTGTTCTTTTCTGTCTAAGTGCTCTCGGGAACCGCCCAGTTTAGAAGAGGTTTACTATGGGGATTTGCTTCTAAACTGGGTGGTTCCCTAGACACGTGTCATCAGAGAGCACTTAGACAGAAAAGAACAACCTTAACTTCAGAAGCTCATAAGTACTGAAAGGATTAAGATTTTTAAATAGAAGTAATTTACAAATCTGTTTAACTTTCTGGAGCCAGTTGATATATATAAAAAAAAGTTTTTCTGGATAACCCCTTCAATGACAGGGGTCTGGATGATTACATGGGGGGGGGGGGGGGGTGGGGGGTGATGTATTTCCCACCCTAGGCTTATAGTCGAGTCAATAACTTTTCCTGTGTTTTTGGGGTGAAATTAGGGGCCTTGGCTTATATTCGGGTCGGCTTATACTCTAGTATATACAGTACTTCTACTTCTTCCGCCACACTTCACACTTCCGAAACTGTGCGGAATCCCATAGAGGTCTATGGGCTTTAATTTGAGGCGAAATTCTACAAGCGGAAATTCTGCTGTGTGAATAGACCCTAATAGAGGACACTACAAAAAGGACCGTAAATAACATCCACACCCTTACAGAGTCTGCAGTGACTACTAACACACTGCAAAGAATAAAACCCATGGATAGTTTCATAGTTGTATTTGAAGTCCAGTGTAATTTCGGCAATACAGAGGGCTTGCTGTGGATACGAACATATGCAGCATGTGTACCGTCTGTTACAGATTTTTACCCAGAGTCTGGCTTGTGAAAAGCCCCCTTTACTTATATTCTACTCTACTTTGTTACAGAATCTACACCGGAATTCTGCAGCAAAATCCACCATGTGAGAATCCAGGTTAAGGTCACGGGGGCAGAATCTTTCCAGCTCTCTTTTCAAAACCCCATCCACATGTATTGTACTGTAATCTACAGCAAATGTGCCACGTCTGAGCCAATGCCAACATACCTGCGGCACTGACCTAAACAAAAGATTACCTACCCAAGACCCCAGGCCAATTTACTTTACATACCTTCACATCTTCTGCAAATTTCAGTCTGGAATGGAAAGATCACATTGGGATTTTGGCAAAATTCACAGATAAAACCCTTGGCACTGCACAACTGTAAAAAAGACAAAAGCAAAGACATTTTTTTTTTATTAAATTGAACAGAAATTTTTTTTCCCCATTGAGAGTTTTTTTTTTTTTTTTTTTTTTTAAATCTTACAACACATTGTAAGCTACCTTGTACAAAAAAAAAATAATATTATTTATTACATCTACCACCAGGGGGCACAATTCATCACTACTTTAGAAACCTCAGTACACCTACTAAAGGAATAGTCACAACAATAGAAGTTCAGTAAAATCTCTGAATAGGAGACACTCCAAATAGCTGATGCAGACACTCCTAATAGGGGACAAAACACTCTATAGAGGACAACCAGGCTTATGTGCCGGCCCTACCTTGTACACAGGGCCGTCGTCAGGGGGTACAGCCAATACCTCAGTAAAGGGTCCAGGCACTGCTGCACCCACCTGCAAAAGCCCCAGCACAGAAGCAGAAGACCACTGTGCTGCTTCTGTACATCTGCCAGCCACATCATTCATCCCCCTGCTTCCCTGATGCCCCTGTGCCTCTTTATGTCCTCTGTGCCAAATTATCCCTCCCCTTTATTATCCCCGTCTTATATAATTTCCTCTTGATTCCCCCGGTGGCACCTTATAAAGAGGGGGGGGGGGGGGGGTTATAAATTTACACAGGGGGTAATATAAAGGGGGAATGAAATGGCAAAGGGGGATCAAAATGATGTGGCACAGGGGTAAGGGGGGATAATTTGGCACAAGGCACTGGGGAATAAGGTGTCACAGGGTATAAAGGGGGATGAAATGGTACGGGGGGGGGGGGGCATAAGGGGTGATTAAACAACACTTGGAGATTCTACTGTAATATTGCTTTTTATCATGTTTTATAGGTAATTCTACTCTGTAGTGAGTACAGGACAGTATTCAGTCATTTAGAGAGATTTTTGAGCCTTTTTCCCCCCCAATAGGGGGCATCTCCCAATAGTGGTCACTTTTTTTTTTTATTCCCCATGAGTGTCCGCTATTGGGAGATTCTACTGTACAAACCCTTATGATCTATTCACACGGGCGGAATTTCTGCACCAATTCTACTTCCTGGCTTATGCAGCTTTTGTGTGGAATTGGTGCGGAATTGGTGCAGAAATTCCGCATGCAGAAATTCAGAAGTGTGGGATCCCATAGAGGTCAATTGGGCTTTCATTTGAGGTGGAATTCTGCAAGTGGAAATTCTGACATGTGAATAGAACCTTAGAATGCCCCAAATCAGTAACATTTTTAGATTGTGCCAAATTTTAGACCACTTGGGCCTCTTTCACATTGCCTATGCACTCTGCTATATGGAGGTCCATTGGCATTTCTGTCAAACCGACGGGAGTTTAGCGGGAAAAAAAATTAATAAAATGTATGCACAATATATTTTTCCAGTAAACTACTGGATCCCCGACAGACCCCATTCAAGTGAACGGGACGGATGCAAATAGCTATGTGAACTTATCCTTTGTTAGTTGGCTTACTTTGGTGCATGAGGTTACAATCAGGATATGCCCCCGTTCCCACTGAGCCATGACCCATAGTCAAGACAGACAGAAAAGGGTCTACTACACAATTGATGTAGTGCAGGGCACATGCCCTGGTGCCAACCATGACAGAAATCAGGTGCCTTACTATTGACTGATCCCAAAGCCTCAAAATGTCAGCTAAAAAGAAGAAAATTAAGATCTAGGGCAGTGGTCTCGAACCTGCGGACCTCCAGATGTTGCAAAACTACAACTCCCAGCATGCCCGGACAGCCGATGGCTGTCCGGGCATGCTGGGAGTTGTAGTTTTGCAACATCTGGAGGTCCGCAGGTTGGAGACCACTGATCTAGGGCATTGCCACACCCAGCAGAAATGCAGTGGATTTTCAACAAAAACCACCACTAGGTTAATTTCTGCAGGATTTTTATGGAGATTTAATTTTTAACTCATCCACTTTGCTGGTTCTGTAAGTGCTGCAGATTTTCCTCATTGAAAAATAAATCTGCAACATTACCATTCCATATGACCCTCTCCTAAAGGAAAATCAGATTGCTTAGCTGTCTGGGTATGCTGGGAGTAGTAGTTCTGCAACCAGGCTCCCTGTGTGGGAAACACTGACTTAGCAGATAAATGACAAAGATGAAGAAAGTTCTTCCACATGAAAGTCAAAAAGAACTGCTGGAAGAAATGGATCACATTCTGCAAGGAGAAAAGCTTCTTTATGGCCCTAAAAAACACTCAAAGAACCAATACAATGGTGGCACATTTTGAGCCAAAAAGCTGGCGTACCTGACTTGCACCACATTTGCTATGTGTTTGGGACACTTTACACCTTGTCAGACAAGGAGGAGTAGTATGTGGAATAGGGTCATTTCTTAGCGGGAAACAGCATAGTTTAAAATATGATGCAACACAACTCAGGCACAAATTATAATGTTTGACAGCACTGGCTGAAGCTGTTCACACACAGTATTTTGGGCCTTATTTTTGTTAAAGAGTAGCTCCCACCAGCACTTTTTTTTTTTCTGTCCCTGCCTATTACCCATCTATCCCTAACCCCCTCCCTGCCTTTAATTTTTATTTTATTTTTACATATTAAAAATGCTTTTTTGTCTGCCTGGTAGCGTGCTCACTACCAGGAAGACTTCCCCAGCAGGCACCACGTCACTGATGCCTGCTGGGGCCGGCACTTCCGCCCGTAGTTCACCTATACAGGGTGCCTCCAGCTATTTCCCCACTGCAACTCCCAGCTTGCCCTGACATCTATTGGCTGTCAGGGCATGCTGGGAGTTGTAGTGGGGAAACAACTGGAGGCACCCTGTATAGGTGAACACCAGAGCACATACCTCTCCCCGCCGCGCAGCCCGCAAGATCCCCCCCCGGCCCCTTCGCGCCGCTCAACCCACTCCCCCTCCCACATAGTTCACCCAGAGTACCCCCCCCGCTCAACCCACTCCCCCTCAGTTCACCTATTCAGTGTCCCTCCAGGCTTCCCCACTACAACTCCCAGGGCATGCTGGGAGTTGTAGTGGGGAAACTGGAGGCATACTGTATAGGTGAACAGTATACATAATACAGTGAACATAATACTTTGCCTTGTCCCCGAGCCTGCGCGCGTCCTCTTCATTCAAAGCGCTCGCTCCCGCCTGTCTGATTGACAGGCGGGAGTGAACACAGCAGTGATTGAATTTCGACTCGTTGCCAGGCTTCAACGAGTCAAAATTCAGTGGTGATGTCACTGCTGAATGCATTCGGCCACTAGGAGGGCGACCCCTAGTGGCCGAATTTAAAAGTGATTTTAAACTGTTTTAAAATCACTTTTTTTTATTAAACTATATTAGAGATATGTTGTAGTACTTAAGTACTACAACATATCAATTTTTTGTTTTCATAACAGTGCCCATTTAACAGCTCAAAAAGCAACACAAAATACTGTATGTAAACATAGGCTAAAGTTGCACCAAATTTATAAAACAGCGGTAGCCACTGGGATAAACCTGACAGAATCTTTGTCTAAATTTACCCTGCCAAATGATAAGACACTTTGCCCCCAAGTGTACCAAAATAGAATTCGTCTGGACAGCCAATAGGGTATGCATTTTGCTAATACAGGCATTTTACCAGTGACACGACCGACAGATCTCAGTTACTCAAACTTCACATTCAACATACAGTGCTCCCTCAACTTACAATATTAATCAACCATTGTATGTTGAAACCATCGTATGTTAAGACCATAACTCTATGGAAACCTGGTAATTGGTTTAGAAGCCCCCAAAATTTCATCCAAAAACAGGAAAAAGTGAGGATTAAACAAAAAAAAGTAGATAACTAATAGAGATAAAGCAAATCCTTACATATAAAAGTAAGAAAGATCTGCTGAGAGCTGTAAATCACTGTCAGTGTTTCCCATCCAGGGTGTTTCCAGCTGTTGCAAAACTACAACTCCCAGCATGCCTGGACAGCCAAAGGCTGTCCAGGCATGCTGGGAGTTGTAGTTTTCCAACAGCTGGAGGCACCCTGTTTGGGAAAGACTGGTCTATATAGGAGGACAGGAGCTTCTTCAGGGTCCTGTACAGTAGACGCAAAATGTAGCCGCCCTCACCTGGTGTCCAAAGGAGCAGCTAACCCTGGTACAGGTAAAGAGTAGTACAGAACATCTAATACCTCCCTGTATTGTAGGGAGGCGCTACCAGACACCAGTCAGTGCATGCACTTCAGTAGTACAGGTGTAAATGTCCACTCTGATTGGTCAGTTCTTCCGGCCATTAACACGTTTCACAGATCTGGACTGTCTGTACATTGTATGTTGAATCTGGTTTCAAGTTACAATGGTCCAGAAAAGACCATTGTATGTTGAAACTATTGTATGTTGAGGCCATTGTAAGTTGAGGGATCACTGTACAAGTTCTGACTTAGACACTGCAGAGTCCCAAAGAGCTAACAAAGTTCACTATACATAAAAAATTTAACCTGAAGCCATTATTACTTAAAGGACATAATATACATATATGATACAGGTGTTTAAATCTGTGTCTATACGCATCATGGGCACACTAGATGGACCCCAAGCTAACGATGAACGGTAGTAATGTACCACTGCACACATGACCTTCTCCAGATTGACTCATGTGGAGGTGAGCTGCTTAAACCCCGAATTAAACAAATTTAAAATGAACACTTCTATAATTTTTTTGTTGTATTATGACTAAAATGTCCCAGTTGTCACACTCCTTCCTTCACCCTTCCTCTGATCCCCTGTTAGGACTTTACCCGAAAAAAACAAGAACAACCTTTCAGATTGCAGTTACCATAAAAAAAGCTGATCAGCTGTTTGCATGAAACGGAATGTGTCAGATAAAAAATATGTTACAAAGAGCTGACGTGGTTAAATACATTAGGGCCCCGACACTAATACGACCTTTTGTTTTAGTTTCTGTGGCTGCAATCTGCTAAAATCGCTACTTTTCACTGCTGCCAGGTGTCAAAGAGAGGTGACCAAGAGCACCGAAGTGCCCCAAGCCTGAACACCTCTCCAGGTTTGAGTGACATGACAGGGCTCGGCTTCTAGTCCCGGGCCCTCTTTAAGTCTTGTGCATGCACCTTGTTTTCAGCATCTGGCACACGTGAAGTGACTTTGCCGGCTCTTACAGCAGCCTCGCTGACTTACCGCCCCACAATCCGAATGCCCAGAGCATGCACAAGATTTCAACAGGGCTCGGCACTGTAAGCAGAGCTCCGTATTACTCACATAGTGAAGGGGCCCGAAAGGAGAGTGGTGAGGCATCGCAGCCAGGGGCACTGTAGTGTCTTTTTTATTATTGCCGCTGCTGATTTTCCACAACCTGCAGTTACGGACAGGAAAACTGGAGGTACTATTAGCCTTAGTGACCTTATACGAATCACGGGAGGTGGGGGTAGAATTACATTAAAATATAACAATTATTTATAATGCTAGGGATCCACGTGCTCTCTCCTGCAGCCCCAAGTCATTTGCAGCACGGAGCCGAAGTTTGCTCTGTGCCTGATGACTCAGGATACAGGGGCCGGCGGTTCGTGACATCACAGCCCTGCCCCCTTGCGACATCATGTCCCGCCCCCTTAATGCAAGTCTATGGCAGTGTGTGAGGTCACAAGGGGCGGGGCCGTGGCGAACAGGGGGCGGGTGATCACGAACCACCGGCCCCCGTGCCGTGAGTCAGCCACGGAGCAAGCGGCTCCGTGCTGCAAATTACTTGGGGCTGCAGGAGAGATCGCGGGGTCCCGCTGTTGGGACAAACATCTTATTCCCTATACTTGGAATGAAAAATGAAATTGCTTTTGCATTTTTCACTTATTAAAAGAAAACGGTGCAGAGGAAAAATAAAGCAGTAACCATTCAGATTACTTATTTCATTTTTCAGAAGCCTTTTTAAAAATAATAGAAGCAATCTGAATGGTTGCTATGGGCAACCACACAACTTTTCCTTTGCACAGGTTTTGAAACATCTCTCCCTTTATGATTATGTATTGTTGTAATTAGTACTGGTTTTGCATGGTGCTGTGCGAGCAGAAATTAAACAAATAGCTGCAGCACAGCGAGGAAAGGGTTAATCTAAACACTGAACTTCTGCTGCTGAAGACAAGCCTGCAGACTAAAAGAGTGAAGGAGATTAGATACAGGAGCAGGACAGTGTACATACAGCAGCAGCACAGCAAAGAAGAGGTTATACTAAGCACTGCTCTAAAGTAAAGAGGGAAGCATTGATTTACCTTACATGGACAGTGCAGATCCCCTGAAGAACTGACACCACTTGCAGATGCACAGAATGTGCTCTGTGCAGGAGAGATGGAGAGACTAAGCCCTGCCTACACTTCAGATTTCCCCTGCATGGGAATGAGACACCTCGCGGCAAAGACTTTAGAGCTGTTTTTGTCGGGTAAGGAATCATATTTGGTAAATTAAGTGATTTAAAGAAATGTCTGGATTTACATATCAAATGGAGGCAAGTTGCTTGAAACAGCAGTGACAATTTGATGTCGAACAATTGTGCTTCACATATCTGCTAAATTATTTACAGAATAGAACTTCCTTAATGGCATAGACAGTGATAGTAATCAGCAATGTCAAATTTCCCAGCATTACTCACAAAGTCACAATACTTTTAACCTGACATCAACCCTGCAGACAGAACAGATGATTGTTTGGGTAGATAAGAAAAGATGAAGTGATGAGTTCACCCTATTGATAATATCAATGTACAGGGAAACCCTCACATTTTGTAGGCCATTTCCATTCTTATCAGTCTACGGCTGAAGAGATAGCTGAATACACATGCTCCAATAAATCTCTAGTACAGCATTTAACAACCAGGGACCCCGGAGCCCTGATGAGAGGTTCCTTGGAACACAACAACAAGACAAATAGCTTTTACAATAGGGAAGGTAAGTAGATTTTAGTCGGCTCTTATAGGCATCGTTAAGATATTCTGTATCTATAGTATCTATCAACCAACTCAAAAATAGAAAGGACATTAGCATTCCCTAGGAAAAGAACATTTATGAGAGGCTCCATTGAGGCAAATAGGTTGGAACCTACTGCTCTAATCTAAGACTAGATGAACAATCCACATACCTCACAATCTTCCACATGGGCCACAGCCAGGGCCAGGAGCTCCCTAAGACCTGGCAGGAGGGTCTTCTGCTTGACTTCATACAAATCAGCCAACGTGAAGAGATGCAGCTCCTTAGTCAGGTGGGAGGGGACGTTCTCAAAGGCTTTCACAACACTATTTTAAGAGAAAAAGAAAAAACGGACTGAAATTCTCCATAGATTACAAAACTTTTAAAATTCATTATATACAACCATATCAGATTTAATTGGCAAGCATCCCAAGAAATTCTTCCTGAACATTGTTTGGCCCCCTACCAGAGTTAGGTTCATTTGCTCAGACACTGAAATGCACAGTAGGAAGAAATTTATATAAATATTATAGGCATTGTCCTTCATTTAACTGCTCGAGAGCCAGGGGCTGAATGCAACGGATGTTGCCCTCATGCAAATATTGCAAGATAAGACCAGTCCTCGACTTCACAGCTAGTCCCCTGTGGGGAGAGGAATAAATGGCTCCCAGAAGTGAGCTGCTGGGGAGCACGCATTGAAAGTGCTTTTCTTGTCATGGGACAAAAGCTTTTAAAATTAAAGCTGGCTACATTAAAGCAATACTTCATGGGAAAACATTTTTTTTTTTTAAATCAACTGGTGCCAGTAAGTTACACAGATTTGTAAATTACTTCTATTTAAAAATCTTTATCCTTTCAGTACTTATTAGCTGCTGAATACTATAGAGGAAATTCTTTTCTTTTTGGAACACAGAGCTCTCTGATGACATCACAAGCACAGTGCTCTCTGATGACATCTCTGTCCATTTTAAGAACTGTCCAGAGTAGAAGAAAATCCCCATAGCAAACATATGCTGCTCTGGACAGTTCCTACAATGGATAGAGATGTCAGCAGAGAGCACTGTGGTCATGATGTCAGCAGAGAGCTCTGTGTTCCAAAAAGAAAAGAATATCCTCTGTAGTATTCAGAAACTAATAAGTACTGGAAGGATTAAGATTATTTTAGTAGAAGTAATTTACAAATTGGTTTAACTTTTTGGCACCAGTTGATATAAAAAAATAAATAAATAAATAAAAAGTTTTCCACCGGAGTTGTTGGGTCTAACACAAAATTAAATAGTAACAGGCCCTCGTCTCTCCACCTAGAACCACATATTAACGCCGGCCCCCAGCTACAGGAATCAGCTGGGGGCCGGCTGGTATGAGGCGGGCTCGAGGCGGGAGCAGTCTCAGGCGGCAGGGCATAGAGTTCCTCGCGCCACGCCTATCTGACTGTGTGGCTGTGATCAAAAGCATTTTTTGGAATTTTTTTGCGCATATGCCATTGACCGTGCGGATTAATTATATATTTTTATAGTTCGGACATAAACGCACGCAGCGATATATGTTTGTTTTTATTATGGTTACATAGTGAATTTGGGAAAAGGGGGGTGATTTAAACTTTTAATAAGGAAGGGGTTAATGGGTGTATTTTTATTTATTTTTTACTTTTTTTTTCTTCCTCTTTCTCTCTCTCTACACTTTTAGTCCCTAAATCATTAGATTCCTCATACAGATCAATGTGGTTTCATAGAACCACATATATAAAGCCTGCCAGGCTTTATCATTGACAGCACAGCAGCCGCCACAGGAGGAGAGGCAAGCCCTCCGGCTACCCCAGCAGTGGATCGCCACGCTCACAATGCTCACCCCACTGGACCACCAGGGATGGTTTAAATGTCCCTTTAGATGCCGCTGTCAACTTTGAGGTTAATAGCCGCCCGCGGCGATCGCCGCATGTCTGCTATTAACACCTAGAATAGGGTACCTCACGCCACGCCTATCCAACTGTGTAAGGCTGTGATCAAAAGCATTTTTTTGGGGTGATAAAAATAAGGTAATAATGCTATACACACCATTGACACACAGTACAAAAGCTGTGTGTAGGTTATAGCATCCAGAGTTCATGACAGTTGCGCTTTAAAAGGGGTACTCCGGTGGAAAACTTTTTTATTTTTTTTTTATTTAAATTAACTGGTTCCAGGAAGTTAAACAGATTTGTAAATTACTTCTATTAAAAAATCTTAATCCTTCCAGTACAGTACCTTAAATGGACAGATATGTCAGCAGGGAGCACTGTGCTCATGATGTCAGCAGAGAGCTCTGTGTTCCAAAAAGAAAAGAATCTCCTCTGAAGTATTCAGCAGCTAATAAGTACTGGAAGGATTAAGATTTTTTTTTTATAGAAGAAGTAATTTACAAATCTGTTTACGTTTTTGGCACCAGTTGATAAAAAAAAAAAAAAGTTTCACCACAGTACCCCTTTAAGTTGTTGGGTCTAACACAAAATTAAATTGTAACAGGCCCCCGTCCCTCCACCTAGAACCAAGAGTCATAGAGAGCTCTCCGATTAGAAGATCAAATCAATGCTGGCCATGAATAAAATGGAAGCGTTCACCAATAGAAGAAGTGTGTGTTCTGATAAGCAGTGCTCTATGGTAACTCAGAGTTTACTGAAGTGAGGCATAGACACATGTATACACTGTTCTAGCTTCTACATGAGTAAGACAACGCTTATTTTCAAGTGCTAGTTTTAGACTCACTCTAAATTTTATGTAAAAAAAGGAAGCAAAACAGAAAAGAGGAACATTTTTTTGACTGTAAGCGATGACAAATACATTAAAAAATTATAGCCTTCGAGCATCGAAAATGCGCAAATCATACAACAGTTACAGAGTAGTCAGGTGGGCAGGAACTTTACTGCAAAACGGATGTGAATACTAGGCTATGGGGGAGGGGGGGGGGGGGGGGGGGGGAGTCACTTTACACTCAAAGGTCAACCAAAAAAAAAGAAAAAAAGTCCCTATAAGGGTGGTTTCACACAACGTTTGTAGTGTACGGGTTTCAGATCCGGTTGGGAGAAGCAAAAACCGTCCTCTCCTGTATCCCAGCTGGATTCAGCCCGAACCCCAATTTATTTCAGTGAGCCGGCTGGAGTCAAACGCTGACCCCGGATGGCTCATTTTTGCCCGGTATACGGGTCAAAAATGAGCCGGCTGGAATACAGGAGCGGACGGTTTTCACTCCTCCCAACCGGATCTGGCACCCGTACACTACAAAGGTAGTGTGAACCCAACATAACCTGGGTTATTATAAAAATCCAAGTTTTTCTTCGGAATGACCACATGTCGTCTTTACCCCTTAAGGATGCAGGGCTGACATATATGCCTTGCACCCACTGCATGAAGCAGGAGCGGAGTGCGCTTCATACCTGGTGGGTCCAGCAGCCAGGCCCACACCAGTTGATCACAGCATCTAAAACCGGAAAAAATGCTGTTGCCCGTATTCTAAAGTTTGCTAAAACCCATAGGAAACTGATGCGGCTCCATAACTTCTTCTCTTAGCCTGTGAGGAGTTGATTCCCTGCTCCATTTACACATCTCAAACCTGCCTCTTTCTTAAAGAAGAGAAGCATGGCAGGGGGAGGGGAACAGGGGGTGGAGCCTCAGACCCATGGATTTATGCTGATTCGCTGCTTCATGTACACACCTACACTCTGCTTCTCTCCTACAGCAGAGAAGTGATCAGGGGGCTGAGCCTTGGACCCATGAGATTTTGCTACTAACATATCGAAAAACTGGCGGTAATAGTTCCCTATGGGGATTAAAAATTGTAAAAATTATTATTTTTTATTATAAATGTGAATAAGCCCCTCCTAATAAAAAAGGTTTAAATCCCCGCCCCCCCATTTTTCAAATAAAATGTAAACAAATTTAAAACATATTTGGTATTGCTGTGTGCATAAATGTCCGATACATTAAAACATAACATTAATGATACCATGCGGTGAATTGCGCAAAAATGAAAAATTGCTGCGTCCTTAAGGGGTTAAATAAAGGATGTGTCTACATGTGTCTTACCGATACTTGTATTCCTCATGAAACAACAATAAAATACATTTTCTAACAATTACATTGTGCCGTTTCGCTGTTATTCTTTGTGGAAATATATAAATTGGCCACTGGGTATTGTCAATAACGTGTTCCCTTATACTGTTTGGCTTGGTCAGCGCTGATTGGACAGGGACACACTGGGTCCCAACATAACCCTCTGACAAGGAGACTACAACAACTATCAGGAATAACAATGCTAGTCGACAAGTCAGGAGAGCAGATTAGGCTGGGTTCACACTACGATTTGAACTACGGTTCCCGTATACGGCTGGGACTTAATCGCGTCGCCCGCACTCAGCCGTATACGGGAACCGTAGTTACAAACCGTAGTGTGAACCCAGCCTTACTGGTATAAAACATCTTTACTCCAACTTCAGTGCAGAAACTAGGGGATATAATGGCAATATGGACTTTACTTTAAAAGCATCTTAATTTATCAGACCCACACATTAAACTTGGAAATAAAAAGGTTTCCAGTAAAGAAGGGACAACTTACAATTCTACATATTCTAAAGCTGAACCTGAATCTTACCCATCAGCAAAACGACAGGTTGTCACCAGCTTCCCGATGTGAATTAGCTGCTGCTGCACTTCCTAAGGGGAACAACAAGAATTCGCACAAATGAATAAACACAATCATTTACTTCTGATACGACCATTTTCTGCTGAACCGAGAGCAACACAGCAAAATGTATAAAAAGAATAAATGCTGGCATTTGGCAAAAAAATTAATAAAAACATTACAAAAAGCTGCCATCCACTATGATGCATTTTTTTTTGTGGCATTTCCCCCCCCAAAATAGTATCTGCATATGCATTTTATGTGGTGTTTATTTTCACCTGCATCTGTCTTTTTGGAAATCCTTAAATCCCATGACTTTAGAAATAAATAAATAAATACATACAGTATGTAGGTATGGCAGGGTATGATCGTATTGGATAAGATTTAGAAAGTTTTTTTAAGTGCACGCTGTTTTTTTTTTTTTGCATACTACAACATCACCCTTATTTATGGGGAAGGAGTAGGGCTGGTCGGTATATCCAAATATGTGTATCGCGGTATTTTTGTAACACATGGCGGTTCCACGGTATATAACGGTATTCCCCCCCCCCCCCAAATTAATTATTAGCCCAGCGCTGTGCTGTCCCCATCAGGGTACTACCCACATCACCCGCAAGCGCTGCTCTCCTCGTCCTCCTGTTTGTTGCGGCCGCCGGCGCTGACCCTCTATACTGTACGCTGTATCCCTATGCCCGAGCTGCAAAAGGTAAACAAAAATACATTTTAACGCATGTTCCTACGTTGGCCTTACGCTCCACCTGGGGACGAGAACATTGGAGAGCCGTCAGCCTATCACCGGCCGCAGCGATGCTCCGCCTCGGCCGGTGATAGGCTGAGCCCACTGTCATGTAAGAAGCCGGCTCCTTACATGACAGCTGGCTCAACCCATTACCGGCCGAGGTAGAACATCGCTGCGGCCGGTGATAGGCTGATGGCTCTCCAATGTTCCATTCCCTGGGAAGCTGGTCCGGACCGACGGGGAAGAAGAGTTAAAGTTTATTTTGTTTACCTTTTGCAGCCCGGGCATAGGGATACAGTATAGAGCAGTGGTCTTCAACCTGCGGACCTCCAGATGTTGCAAAACTACAACTCCCAGCATGCCCGGACAGCCGTTGGCTGTCCGGGCATGCTGGGAGTTGTAGTTTTGCAACATCTGGAGGTTGAAGACCACTGGTATAGAGTGTCAGCGCCGGCGGCCGCAACAAACAGGAGGACGAGGAGAGCAGCGCTTGCGGGTGACATATGTGAGTAGTAGGGGACAGCGCAGCGCTGGGCTGGGTTAATAATTAATTGGGGGGGGGGGGGTTTGAAGCAGAACAGCGCTCACAGGACATATATGATTAGTTCCCCGATGTGGGGGACAGCGCAGCGCTGGGCTGATAATTCATTTATTCCCAAGGGGGAGGGGCCAAACCGGTATTGCGGTATGATTTAGAAATTCATATCGTTCAGCACAAAAATTTCAGTATTCGGTATGAACCAGTATACCGCCCAACCCTAGGAAGGGGTGTTTGTTTTTGGAGCTGCCATCACAGGACAGTTGAGTAGTGTTTCAGAGATGCCAATGTTAACAGAACTGAAGCAAATAAAACTATAGGTACCCACAAGTTTAACAATGTTTAAGATGCCAGATGTAAACTGTGACCGTTCCCCTTAACATGATATTCTGTACACATTCCAATACATGTGAAATTTCCCTTTAATACATGCTTTATTGATTTACAGTTAAACATTGAATGAATAAATTAACTATTGCCAACCTTCACTCTGTTTAGGTCCTTCACTTTTTTGTAAAGATCTGGGTTTTCACTCTGCACATTAAATGTATGACTGTCCCATATTTTATCTAGAAGGTTTTTGGAGAAGTTGCAGACATAGTATTTGCTGAAGTTCCATTTAGAAAGAATGCGGCCCGGAATGGAGCTCTCTGAGTAATGGTGACAGCAATCGCAGAAATACTTCCCTAGGTAGTCACAATACCGCAGTCTGCTGGTGTACCCTGTACGCAAAATACACAAAAACAAGTTCCCGTCATAATTCCACAAATGCCTTAATAGTACAATACATGTAAAAGGGAGTAGCTGAAGGATGAACATAGGAATATATAAAAGGGCAACAATCATCAATAATTGGTGTGTGTCATTGCTGTTCTCTCACACACGGTCACACCATTGGCATGAGGATCAATCACCTTTCCCACCCAATAATACAAGAGTCACTGTATGATTTCACTCCACAGGCTATCAATTAGAGATGAGCGAACTTACAGTAAATTCGATTCGTCACGAACTTCTCGGCTCGGCAGTTGATGACTTATCCTGCATAAATGAGTTCAGCTTTCAGGTGCTCGGTGGGCTGGAAAAGGTGGATACAGTCCTAGGAAAGAGTCTCCTAGGACTGTATCCACCTTTTCCAGCCCACGGGAGCACCTGAAAGCTGAACTCATTTATGCAGGATAAGTCATCAACTGCCGAGCCGAGAGGTTCGTGAGGAATCAAATTTACTGTAAGTTGGCTCATCTCTACTATCAATGTTTGAAGCAGGACGGCATGAGCATTATATAGGACATTTATAGGGAATATATAGGGGTCAAAAGCCACATGAAGTCAGCACAAATCAAATACCAAGTTCCATTATGGCAGTGGCCTCGTTGAGCAGGATGATGCAAAGTACAGACTGCAAAAATTGTTTAGGAATGGTTTGAAGAATGCAACAATGTTGACTTGGCCCTTTAAATTCCCTCAATCTCAATCCAATCAGTAGAACGTGCTGGAAAAACAAAGTCTGCCCCATAGAGGCCCCATCTGATAAAGGGGTACTCCGATGGAAAACAATTTTTTTTCAAATTAACTGATGCCAGAAAATTAAACAGATTTGTAAATTACTTCTATTCGAAAATATTAATCTTTCCAGTACTTATCAGCAGCTGTATACTACAGAGGAAGTTGTATAGTTCTTTTCTGTCTGACCACAGTGCTCTCTGCTGACACCTTTGTCCATGTCAGGAACTGTCCAGAGCAGGATAGGTTTTCTATGGGGATTTGCTCCTACTCTGGACAGTTCCTAACATGGATAGAGGTGTCAGTAGAGAGCACTGTGGTGAGACAGAAAAGAACCATACAACTTCTTCTTTAGTATACAGCAGCTAATAAGTACTGGAATTATTAAGATTAAAGATGAGCGACCTTACAGTAAATTCGATTCATCACGAACTTCTCAGCTCGACAGTTGATGACTTTTCCTGCATAAATTAGTTCAGCTTTCAGGTTCTCCCGTGGGCTGGAAAAGGTGGATACAGTCCTAGGAGACTCTTTCCTAGGAATGTATCCACCTTTTCCAGCCCACCGGAGCACCTGAAAGCTGAACTAATTTATGCAGGAAAAGTCATCAACTGTCGAGCTGAGAAGTTCGTGATGAATCGAATTTACTGTAAGTTCGTTCGCTCCTCTCTAATTAAGATTTTTTTAATAGAAGTAATTTACAAATCTGTTTAACTTTCTGGAGTCAGTTCATAGGGAAATTTTTTTTCCCACCGGAGTACCCCTTTAAAGGACTTCTGCTAATTGGTGCAGATACCACAGGAAATCTTTAGAGGTCTGGTGGAACAAAGGAGTTCTCCTGAATACTAAGAAAGGGTGATGTCAGGAACGGTTGTCAGCTCTATAATCCTGTGCTGCAGACATGATTTTATAACTTTGCATCTGTCAGCTAAGAGACCGGCATCATTAGGGTCACTGTCCAGCAAGAGTCCAGCTCCATAGACTAATAAAGGAGTTTGTCTTGTGCAGGGAGATGAAGATCGCAGCAAGCCGGGAAGTAAAGCACATAACGGTGCGCTTCTCCTGGCTCATTTTAGAGATCTTGGGGGGGGTCTAAACACCCAGACCCCAATCAATCAATATGTTTCACATGTCTCTGCAACATATCAAAAGTTTTTGTTTTAATGGCAGGCATATTTGGCCTCAGGCTCTGGCCAGAGACTTACAAACCAGATTATAGGAATCTTACTGTTATTTGTATCTGAAAAAAATCAAGATTTAAAAACACTGTAATTTCCAACCAGCATTAGAATTTGTAAGTTGAACTGCTCCCCCCTAGTAAAAAAAAAATAATCTGCTTACTTGGTTCTACTTTTGTTCCACACCCAGCACATAAATAGTTTTGTGACTCTACAACTACATCCCTCCTGAAAGACAGAGAAATAAAAAAAGTCACAATTTAAAAGCCATGCATGCCTTTATATTACACAAACACATATATGCAGATTATATAAGAATACAAAATAAATAAAATAAAAAATAAAACTACTAAAACTATTTGTTTTTGGCAAAATAATATGCAGAATAATTTGGGGCTGTGTCGCAGACTAAAAAACTGTGGACAAACATCTAGGCCAGTGGTCTTCAACCTGCAGACCTCCAGATGTTGCAAAACTACAACTCCCAGCATGCCCGGACAGCCAACGGCTGTCCGGGCATGCTGGGAGTTGTAGTTTTGCAACATCTGGAGGTCCGCAGGTTGAAGACCACTGATCTAGGCTGTTGCAAAAATACAACTCCCAGCTTGTCCGGACAGGCAGCTGTATGGGCAAGCTGGGAGTTATAGTTTTGCAACAGCTGGAGGCACCATAGGTGGGAACCAATGGTCTATGGGCTGGTTCTGTGCACCATGCCTGGTGTCCTCATGTCACCAGGCTATATACACACACTCAGAAAAGTTAAAGGGGTACTCTGCCCCTAGATATCTTATCCCCTATCCAAAAGGATAGGAAATAAGATGTCTGATCGCAGGGTTCTTGCTGCTGGGGACCCCTGTGATCTCCCTGCTGCACCTGGCATTCCCTTAGGGTGTCGGGTGCAGCGCCGAAGGCTCGTGATGCCATGACCACGCCCCCTCAATGCAAGTCTATGGGAGGAGGCGTGACATCACACACTTGCATTGAGGGGGCATGGCCGTGACATCACATGCGGGCACGATTGTGACGTCACGAGCCTCCGTGCCGCATTGCCAGTCATCCGACACGTAGCGAAATTCAGTCCATACACCAGATGTCTGGGGTGCCGCAGCCGGGATCGAGGGGGTCCCCAGCAGCGGGACCCCCGCGATCAGACATCTTATCCTCTATCCTTTGGATACTGGATAAGATGTCTAGGGGCCGAGTGCCCCTTTAAAGAACTTGTATAAGAAAAAGACTTTCAAGTTGGCTCCTTCACATCATGATTTTTACTCTAAGGCTAGGTTCAGACTACAGAATCTCCGGGCAGAAAATTTCCGCCGGGAGATTCAGAGTGCGGCCAGCGCTGACTGAATCAGTCGGCACTAGGACCGCGTGGACACTGCAGTCTCCAATAGACTAATGTGTTCCGCGCGGATTTCCTCCTGAAGAAAGAGCAACGCCATTCTTCAGGCGGAAATTTCCAAGCGGATTTTCCGTTCACAAATTCCGCTTCACAAATTCCGAAGTGTGAATTTGTGAACGGAAACCCATTCACTACACTATACATTTTAGCAAGCGGAATTTCCGCCTGCAATTTCTAAACGAAATTGCAGGCGGAAATTCCGTAGTCTGAACCTAGTCTAACAACTAGGGAAATGAGGCATATACTGTATAATGTAGAATTTTCTTCACTGGGTTAACTACAGCCAAAAAGGTAATACTAAAGAAACGGACAACTCATATCTCACGTACTGTGCATTATTCACACAGTGACAAGGTCATTCATCTGCGGCGCCCAGTCCCCTTTATAATCTACATATCTTATCTCATCCAGCATTCACTTTTCTGAGAAAACCTGCCCCTACTCGAGCCAAAAGTCAATACATCCCATGACTAGAGGAGACAAAAATGTGCCCATTTTGCAGGATGTGTATGTGTGTCTTATGACTTGTTTAGCGCCAGGCCAAAACAATGCCATAAAGTTTATCATATCACCCCTTCAATAAGTGCAAAGGGCACAGCATGTTTTTTGTTTTTTCACGTAAAATTAGGAATCACCATCTTTACTGATCAACCACCTACCTGCCCCATCACGTTTCCACTTGGAGCAGCTGAGTACGCATGTACTCTGAACTGGGTGAGGGGAGTGCGATGATGCCAGACACCTCTAATGATGGCTTACCACCAACAGAAGAAATGGATCGGACAGGTTGAAACCCAACATGCCCTTCCACTCTCTCCAGGAACACGTGCTGGACTATGTGTATTAGTCTGAACATATCTATTTGACCGCTTTCTTGGCTGTCCCAGGCCCCTGCTATTTCTGTGCCGGTGCCGAATACGCCAAGGACAAATAGCACAGCAAATTCTGCTGTATTGTGCATGTGGCAAATGTGTTCAGCGCCTGCACAAAAAAGAAGATAGTCTGGGACAGCCAGGGACGGAGTCACATCAATAAATCACTTGACCTCTGGATCTACATGGTGCAAAATAATAGTGCCTGCCGGTAATTATTTATACCAAGGGACGAACTTCCAGGGTTGATGGGAATCAGCGGCGCTGACCAGGAGTAGACACGTCAGGTAGGCAAAAGAAGAATTTATTTTCAAATAATGCAACGCGTTTCACTGCGCTTGCGCGGCTTCCTGCCTGATGAAGCCGCGCAAGCGCGTGAAACGCGTTGCTTTGTTTGAAAATAAATTCTTCTTTTACCTACCTGATGTGTCTACTCCTGGTCAGCACCGCTGATTCCCATTAACCCTGGAAGTTCGTCCCTTGGTATTGTTCACCTGGCTGGGAAGGCTGCAGACCGGGCATATTGCTCACATCACGCTGTCCATTGTTGTGTGCGAGTCCACACAACCGCCTTCGGTAAGGGTCAAACCTATATTGGCTATGTGTACTTGTGACCGGCGGTATTACGCTATGGAGCGCTCTTCCTTCTCTTTTTTGGTAATTATTTATAACAGTTAATAGCTTTTTATATTGAGGTCCAATCACCACGAACAAGTGAAATCTCTTTATCAGTGTTTCCCAACCAGGGTGCCTCCAGCTGTTGCAGAACTACAACTCCCAGCATGCCTGGACAGCCAAAGGCTGTCCAGGCATGCTGGGAGTTGTAGTTCTGCAACAGCTGGAGGCACCCTGGTTGGGAAACACTGATCTATATTATCAACGTAAAGAAATAGATCATAGAAAGGACCAAGAACCTACTTGATGTAAGGTTGCACCGTGCTAATAATCTGAAAGCGTGGGGGAGACCATTCTTCAGTCTCCCTCATTTTGATCCGTTTAATCTCCTCTACCAGACTCACGCTAGTTTCAAATTCTTCTGGAATGGCATTTATACAAGATGGCTAGAAAGCAAGACAATATATATATTAATAAAACAAGTGAAATTTAGTAAACTGTCTTCAAGATTGGTAGCAGAGCACCAACAGCAATATATATTTAGCCCCAATCCCAAACCTGATCATTGAAGGTGCAGTGTATTTAAAGGAGTACTGAAACCAACTGGTGCCATAAATTAAACAGATTTGTAAATTACTTTTAAAAATCTTAATCCTCCCAGCACTTATCAGCTTCTTTATGCACCACATGAAGTTGTGTATTTTATTCCAGTTAGACCACAGTGCTCTCTGCTGACACCTCTGCCTGTGTCAGGAACTGTCCAGAGCGGGAGATGTTTTCTACGGTGAAAAGTATTGGAAGGATTTATATTTTTAAATAGAAGTCATTTACAAATCTGTTGATTTGAAAAAATGTGTTTTCCACCAGAGTACCCCTTTAAGAGGATATGTGTGTCTGTGCAGCAATAGGGAGGGGGCTCCATGGATAGGACACCTGGCATTAAGAACATAGAAATGGATGCACAATGCAGATCCGAAAACAAGTAACTAACTAGAAGTGTCACATCAACGCCTATAAACTCCTGTCTTGCGGAGCGTACCTTCTCGATGGTCAGTCTTGCAGGGAGCTGCATATCTCCATCAACCTGAGTCCATTGCTGTCGGAAGGCTCTGTACAAGTTCCGGGCCGTCTCTTCAGCAGAGTTGGAGGCCGCAGGCTCCGTTCTTAAAAACACATTTACAGACAATGTCAGCCATTGCTCCTGTGTCATTCCATCCATGGGTAGATAGCTTTAAAATCTGACCCTACCTTTGGGATTTGTCACAGGATGTCTTGTTTGCAGATAGTTTCTCACCGTCATCCATTTCTATTGGGAAATGAAGTAGACACACAAATGGTTAATGCTATGCTGCCCATCTGAATCCTTGCAGCCTTTACAATGCCATACAAAATGACCATTGAGGGTGCATCATGGCGCTTATACACAGTGCAGTTTTACACTATGGTTTTAAAACTGCATCCCAAGACAACCCATTGTTTTATTATTAAACTGCAGGGGAAAACTGCACTGTTTAAGACCACCCCAAAAAAAAAAATAAATAAATAAAAATAAAAAAAGAAGGTCTACCCACACAGAATGGAAAGGTTATGAGCAAATAAAGTACAATAAAAGGGGTTATCCAGAAAAGCAGGATAAGAAAAAAGAAAAAGATCCTCACTCAACACTCACTCAAATCTTCTCCAAAGTTTGTAACAAGTAGTAGACGCGTTTCGGCCAAAGCCTTACTCAGACTGACATAAGGCTTTGGCAGAAACGTGTCTACACAGTGTTTGTAACAAGTAGTAAATAAACACTTAGCACTATGGCAGAAGATGTGTGAGTGCTGTGATTTTTTCCTTTACCTGCATACTGCTCTCCACGTGCACCACTACAAGACACGAGTGCCGACCCTTCCTTTTGATTGTTTATCCAGAAAAACCAGATATGATTTCTTTAGCTCAGTTCTATTGAATTAAATGTGAAGTTGTAATACCACCAACAACCTGGTGTGGTGCTGTTTTTGGAAGAAATCAGTTTTGTTTTTCTATTTTTGGATAACCCCTTTAAAAAAAAGGAGTTACTCAGCAGTGTTGAGCCATTCAAAGTGCTGACAGTCCAGTACAAAGGCCAGGGAGCGGAGTGCAACAATATATCTCAATAATGCTACTTATGTGACCAAGGAAAACATGATTTAATCTCTTAGCACTCAGCACCATTGTGGCAGGCTCTTCTCGTAAGGTGCATGGAGCTTCTCAGGTCCTGCCTAAATCCAATCAGGAGACCACTAGAGCTGTAAACCATAGCTGAGAAGAAGGGCCAGGGAAGCACTCAACACAGACAGTTAAAAGGGGTACTCCGCCCACAGACATCTTATCCCCTATCCAAAGGACACGGGATAAGATGTCTGATTACGGGGGTCTTGTGCTGGGACCCCGCAATCTCCATGCAGCACCCAGCATTCTAAACAGCAAGTTTAGAAAGCTGGGTTTCTGCGGCCAGAGACACAACCCCACGCCACCTCCATTCATGTCTATGGGAGTGGCGTGACATGAATGGAGGGGGCATGGCATCACATCACAAAAGGGGCATGGAGTCATGTCTCCGGCTGTGGAAACCCATTGTTCTAAACTTACTGAGTGCCAGGTGCGGCATGGGTTCTGTACAGAGATCTCGGGGGTCCCACCTTTGGTTAGGGAATAAGATGTCTGTGGGCGGAGTACTCCTTTAAGGGAATCTAAGACGAAGACATGCCTCCTGGGCCCATGCAGCTTCGAGAACAATCTTTTTTTTTTGGGTCAGTTTTGATGCCTCCAACCTACTGATAGACTCCTTATTAAAACAAGATTATGGTGACCTGCAATGTTATATAAGTAGATGAGTTAGTTATGTCAGTCACTAACCCCAATTGGATGTCAACCTTGCATGTTATGGACAAGTTATCACAAATAAACATTGCTCCGTAGGTTGGGGGTAAAATACCAAAGCGACAGCGGGCATGTGAAGAATCTATTTACCTATTATCACATAGTCGTCGTAGCCTTCATAGATCTCACAGGTTGCAGAGTTTTTATCATCTTCCTCCTCCTCAAATATGGTGTCAGCAGGAGAATTCTGGAGTGCAGCCAGGCCTGTAATTTATAGACAGAATAAGTCATTATCGGAATATGGATTTGTTACTTCAGCGTCAGAATAAGCTCGTGTATGTACATGAGGCACTGCACTTCGTCTGGCCATTATAGGAGGACACCGCCTATGACCACCAGATCCTGCATCAGATTGACGGATTCACATTTTACATGCAACTGCAATTCCTGCATTCAAATGCTCTATAGTCCATAGTACAAAGCTAAATCCGCCTCTGCATCTTTCAGCATATACTCCATAGTAAATGCTTATATATGCAATTTGAAAATTAAGATTCACTTTTCTTCTGAGATTCTAGCAGTCCCCCATTGTATGTTAACCCACACAAGTAGATGTATACACAGGTAGTAATGTACGGAGCACTCACACTGCGACTCTCTTGCGGGGGTAGGCGGCTGATGGCTGATCTCAGTCCCGGTCTTCCATAGCGGGGAGGCGGCAGGTGTAACGAGGGGAGCCTCAGACGCCGGCTAGCCGGCGTCTGAGGCTCCCCTCGTTACACCTGCCGCCTCCCCGCTATGGAAGACCGGGACTGAGATCAGCCACCTACCCCCGCAAGAGAGTCGCAGTCTGAGTGCTCTGTACATTACTACCTTTTCTGATTGCTATAGTTTTCACATTGTCTGATACACGTAGAGCACCTCCAGACACCACAGCTCCCTCCCACCCGCATATCCAGATTATTTGGATTATATCCACTTGTTTGGAATTTATTAACATATCTGCAATATATTGGAAGATAGTAGCACTAGTGTCATCTCCGACTTTAGATGTATACACAGTTGGATATATACCTTCATAACCACTATCAGTTGAAACGGCAGATTCGGAGTTTGCCTTGTGCCTCCGGTAACAGGTCTCCTCTGCATCTTTCTTGAGCCAATACATTCCTCCTTCTGTCCTCCACTGTTCATATTGCCATTTGCTCTTCATCATCTCAACTAGGGATATAAAGAGATCGGCTGCCAGAAAGTGTTCATTTTCCTGCAGAAAGATAGCAATGTGTTACCTAGGCTACACGATAAGGCTCGTTCACCTATTCAAAAAGAAAAAACCAAACCAGCTGGTTAGAACATTTTTTACATCTATGCATTATTCTTCATGGATATCAGGTTTATGTGATCAGAACCACTGACTACAATAACACAGTAACCAGTGTGTGTTGTCTTTGCAGAAGAGATTGGGCTAAATAGTATTTAAACGGGCTGTGTCCTTAAGTGGGCACTGTCCGATTTAAAAAGTTTTTGTATGTTATACATCTTGGCAGTTTTTTTTTTTTTGTTTTTTTTTAAACACATTTAGGGAGATTTATCAAAACCCGTCCAGATGAAAAGTTGCTGAGTTGCCCATAGCAACCAGATGGCTTCTTTCATTTTTCAAAAATGAAAGAAGCGATCTGATTGGTTGCTATGGACAACTCAGCAACTTTTCCTCTGCACAGCTTTTTATAAGTCTCCCCCACTGTGTACACTGACAACCACTTTTCCGTAGAATTAAATGCAAAAAAACCTTAAAGCCCCAAAATGTCACATTTTTGGGGGTGAAAAAATGCCAAGGCCAGGTGTTAACTGACAGTCAGTATGGATTTATGAAATGTCAAACCCACTTGGCGTGTTCTCCTTGTCAAGATACAAACACAGTGGGGGGGAAAGAAAAAAGATTTAAAAAAAAAAAAAAAAAAAAACACACCAAAAGGAAAAAAAGAAGCCAAACAAATACACAAAGACTCATCCCACCCCCAGAAAGGAAAAAGAAAAAAAAAACAGGAAACCTGCCATTTTTTGGTCTTCATTTTACAATGTGTAAACTCACCCTCTTGCTGCGATGTTTCTGCTCAGTAAATCATGTACACAGAAATAATATAGAGATATCACCCTGAGCATGGTGAACATGTACGAGGAGGATTATTAACAGAGCTCTTACTTTCTCTAAGCTCACAGATGGTTCAAATAGGTTTTCTCTGGAGTTGTGCAGGGCTTCCGTGCTCGGGGTTTGTGAATTTCCGGTTACTACAGAAAAGAAAACAATCACATCAAAACATCAAAAGTTATGTCTTCTCAGGGAAAAAAAATATGATAATGTTATCAAGACTCACAGGCAAACCTGATAAAACCAGATATAAAATTATTAATAAACATAAGAAATATATAATAACAAACATAAGAAATATATAATAACAAACATAAGAAATATATAATAACAAACATAAGAAATATATAATAATCAGAATCATAATAAAAAAATACTAGAAAAAGAGGTCTACAAAAGATACCACTCTGTCCAAGAATAATGCGGTAATCCAGGTTATGTCTGCAAGTGGCAATTTCTCCAATCATTATGGTTGACAGTAGCTCTGGTAAGTGCATGTCCTAGGAGGTCTCGCTAGCATAAGCGGGAAGTTGTAAGAACTCCCTGTTTAGCTTCAGGCCGAGGCTGGCAGGCTTTGGCCCAGTAGTTGTCGTTGAAAGTTGCGCAGGTTTGTCCTCATGAAGTGTCAGCAACCCAAGAGAGAGACTATTGGCTGCAGCTCCCTTATATGGGCAGGGGCTGGTCGTTTTAGGATTGGTCCACACCATCTGTCAATCAGCTTTACAAAGTGTTATGGGTAATCACATGACCCATGAACCTCCAAAGGTCCTTTTACCTACCATAGAGTACTAACCCGAGTCACATGACCCAAGGTCCTGCGACGCCACGAAGGTAAGCATACATATTATATACAGCATTTACATGTAATTTAGTAAACTATTAACTATATGAGGGGTGTCTAGGGGATGACTAGGGAAGCGGACCTCCACAGTTCCTAGGAACTCTACCTTGGTTCGGGGTTCCCAAAGGCAAAGTATGAAATACGGTACCGGGACACCACAATTTATTTTAACCCAGCCTGACAATGTTTAAAATAAACAAATATCGGACATCCTCTTTACCATAGATACCAATAGTAAATCGGGAAAGTTCTGAAAAAAATAAAAAAAAATATATATATATAGCAACAGAAGAATGCAGCAGCACACTGCCAGCACAAGGATATAGGTGAAACATGAACATGCAGTTAAAACATGGAGAGCTATACAGCTATGGTGTAATAGATACAAATGTGAAACTATGAAATAGTGAGGCACTTAGCTCGCGAATTTGTCTCCGCCGGCGGTCAAATAGCTTGGACCATCCCACCGCGATAAGGTGGCCTCATTAGGATAAGGGCCACCTTATCGCGGTGGGACGGTCCAAGCTATTTGACTGCCGGCGGAGACAAATTTGCGAGCTAAGTGCCTCACTATTTCATAGTTTCACATTTGCATCTATTACACCATAGCTGTATAGCTCTCCATGTTTTATCTGCATGTTCATGTTTCACCTATATCTTTGTGCTGGCAGTGTGCTGCTGCATTCTTCTGTTGCTGTATATTTAGCCTAGTAGCGTGCACCTGCAGGCCAGGTCCATATAATAGTTTGGTATCAACTAAAGTGCTGGCTGACTTATTCTTTGTCTATATATATATCTCCCACTTGTTCCAAAGCCATGCGATACCAACAGAACCTATAACCACTAATCCAGATTGACAGCCGAGGTAAAGAAGACACAGATATACTCCTTTACGGATGACGCAAGAGGCATCTATTGTGAAGCTAATGTGACCACACCGGTTCTTCTGGAATGTAGAATCATGTACAAAGGCTTAAGGTTACACCATGGTTTTTTACATAACCAAAACACTATTGTTTTGACACGTCCTGATGTCAAATGAAATCACACTTTTAGAACCAAAACATTTGTCTGGTCAATAAAGGAACCGTGCATTCCCGCAGGACTTAGCCTCCGCCAGGCTGTCAACTTTTACTACCTAGTTAAACATTAGACTGTTAAAAATTTTTATTTGAAAAAGCAAAGTTTAGCGTATGATGTGAAAGTGCTGGGGCTGAAGACAGTTTTGTGTTTTCAAAGCAGCAGAAAATTGGTTAGGGTGCATGCACACCACGTTTCCACTCTACAGGTGCCGGATCAGGCTGGGGGAGGGGAAAACCGTGCGCTCCCGTACCCCAACCGGACCGACACCCTAATCCACTGACTTTAATGAGCCGACCGGAGTCACCGTTTTACTCCAGTCGGCTCATTTTTGACCCGTATCCGGTTTTCTGACCGGACCTCAAAACGTAGAATACGTAAAACGGTGACTCCGAGTCAATGTATACGGTTTTCAATACGGTTCCGTACGGTTTTCACATTGAAAATGTATACAGGAACTGTATAGCAAAAACGTGGTGTGAACCCAGCCTAACACAGTTTGATAAATCTGGATCACTGTGTGGATGCGCAGAAAGCACAGTAAAGGACGGATAATGTACAAGGCTACCACATGCCGTTTCTGTATGCGGCAACCACGTTGTAAGAGCTCACCCTTCAAGAATGACTGAACGCAATTTGTGCCATTATTCATAACACAAATAGCAGTAGTTTCCGGATGCTCTTGCACAGGAGTTGGCGATAAATCGATGAGGGTAGCCACAGCTATTTGCGGGCTGACCTTGGACTTGTCACTGTTTTAAGCTGTGAGTCCACATAAAACATAAATATCAGTACATAACAAGCGACAGCTATGGTTGCAACTAGAGATGAGCGAACTTACAGTAAATTCGATTCGTCACGAACTTCTCGGCTCGGCAGTTGATGACTTTTCCTGCATAAATTAGTTCAGCTTTCAGGTGCTCCCGTGGGCTGGAAAAGGTGGATACAGTCCTAGGAGACTCTTTCCTAGGACTGTATCCACCTTTTCCAGCCCACCGGAGCACCGGAAAGCTGAACTAATTTTTCGTTCGCTCATCTCTAGCTGCAACCAGTCATCTAAAAAGTGCCCTTAAAAGCAGTGTTTCCCAACCAGGGTGCCTCCAGCTGTTGCAAAACTACAACTCCCAGCATGCCCGGACAGCCAGAGGCTGTCCGGGCATGCTGGTAGTTGTAGTTTTGCAACAGCTGGGGGCACCCTGGTTGGGAAGCACTGCCTTAAAAGGGGTGTTCCAGGAAAAAAAAAAAAAACTCTTGTTTTATATCAACTGGCACCAGAAAGTTAAACAGATTTGTAAATTACTTCTATTAAAAAAAATATTAATCCTTTCAGTACTTATGAGCTGCTGAAGTGGAGTTGTTGTTTTCGGTCTAAGTGCTCTCTGATAACACCTGTCTCGGGAATATATATATATTATATATATATATATTCCCGAGACAGGTGTCATCAGAGAGCACTTAGACAGAAAAGAACAACTCCACTTCGGCAGCTCATAAGTACTGAAAGGATTAACTATATAATATAACACACACACTCTTTCTCTCTCTCCAGGAGAGCAGCACAACCAAATAGAGATAATCCGTATAGTAGGTGCAAGCCGTATGGAAGCTCTGGTCAGTGGCTCCACTCTTCCATGTTCCAGAGAACAGCAGCACACACAAAAAAAAGGTGTAAAAAAAAGGGAAGATTTATTGCATCAATGCAGTGTAGTACAGAACAACGTTTCTGTGACCTCACGTTGCCATATTATTTATTTATATGTGTGTGTGTGTGTGTGTTTTCCAGGATAACCCCTTTTTGAAGTTTCTTCAGTTGTTACACATTAACTGCTATAATTTAGTGTGTAATCCATTACAAAAAAAAATTACAAAAAAAAAATTACAAAAAAAAAATTGGAGAACCCTCTGGGGTGACCACTCAAACTGGTTTGTCTCTAAGGCTGAATTCACATCACGTTCTGATTGTACATAAACAGACCTTCAAAAAAGTTATTCCAACGTGTACTGCAGTTTGGCCATAGACTTTAATAGACCAAACAAACAATCTATTAAAGAGTAACCGTAATCAACAAAAACTTTTCATATAATGTAGATAATACCATTATATGTATATTTGTAATATACATTGGTTAACAAATATGTATATTTTTGTCCCTGCAGCTATTGCCTGTGTGTCTCTATGAGGAGTCCAAATACAGGAAGTGATGGTGGACAAGCAGGGCCCTGTACACTTAGGACAAGCAGGGCCCTGTACACTTAGGACAAGCAGGGCCCTGTACACTTAGGACAAGCAGGGCCCTGTACACTAAGGACAAGCAGGGCCCTGTACACTGAGGACAAGCAGGGCCCTGTACACTGAGGACAAGCAGGGCCCTGTACACTTAGGACAAGCAGGGCCCTGTACACTTAGGACAAGCAGGGCCCTGTACACTTAGGACAAGCAGGGCCCTGTACACTTAGGACAAGCAGGGCCCTGTACACTTAGGACAAGCAGGGCTCTGTACACTTAGGACAAGCAGGGCTCTGTACACTTAGGACAAGCAGGGCTCTGTACACTTAGGACAAGCAGGGCTCTGTACACTTAGGACAAGCAGGGCTCTGTACACTAAGGACAAGCAGGGCTCTGTACACTAAGGACAAGCAGGGCTCTGTACACTAAGGACAAGCAGGGCTCTGTACATTAAGGATCTGTGACATGCTATGGGCTCACACATGAGGATTTTTTCACCTAAAAATATACAAATTTTTTAACCAATGTATATTACAAATATACATATAAAATTGTATTATCTACATTATATAAAAAGTTTTTGTTGAAGATAGGTACACTTTAAGCACTATGTTTGGTCTGTTTCACAATGTTATACATTATACTCATTATTTTTATATTAACATTAGAGTCTCATAACTACATACAAATACTACAAGAAATTAGGAGAGAAGGTTCCTGAAAATGTCAGTAAGTGGCTTTAAAGCCTCAGCAAGGCAGCAATTTCACTGTGAGCATCTGACTTCTTGTTCCTGTCTAGCAATGACTTGCTGGACACTTGTAAGTAAGGGGGGGGGGGCGCAAAATATATCTATTTCAAGATTTTACACAATGTCTGTACATTTATTGGCCTCAGGAATTGACCTTTTTTTCTCTCTCAGCTCAATAGGATGTCTTCCAGGCTTCTGTACACGTATGGGGCTATCCAATTGATTTACTACCCAACACCACTTACACGATCCTGCAAGCTCTGCTCTGGGTCTCATGCAGTCGAGCTGTTTGTCTGCTCACAGAGCGGGAAAGCCGAACTGGATAAGGGTGCATTCACACTAGGATTGTGCGATACGGCAGCTGGACCCGGCAGGAAAATGTAAGAATCGTCCTCTGCTGTATCCTTGCCATCAGACAGTGACTCCGGTCGGCTCATTTTTGCACCATATCAATTATATCGCCGGACTAAACCATGGCAGACAGCAGTTTTAACTCCGGCAGGCTCATTTAAATGAATGGGATGCAGCGTGGGTTGGGCGGGGAAATGTAAAAAACCCATGCTGCATCCCATTCATTTTAAGGGGTACTCCAGTGGGGAAAATTTTTTTTTTTTTTTTTTTTTTTTTTTTTTTTTTTATCATCAATTGGTGCCAGAAAATTAAACAGATTTTTTAAATTACTTCTATTAAAAAAAAAATCTTAATCCTTCCAGTACTTATTAGCTGCTGAATACTACAGAGGAAATTATTTTCTTTTTGGAACACAGTGCTCTCTGCTGAATCACGAGCACAGTGCTCTCTGCTGACATCTCTGTCCATTTTAAGAACTGTCCAGAGTAGGAGAAAATCCCCATAGCAACATATGCTGCTCTGGATAGTTCTTAAAATGGACAGAGATGTCAGCAGAGAGCACTGTGCTCGTGATTCAGCAGAGAGCTCGGTGTTCCAAAAAGAAAATAATTTCCTCAGTAGTTTTCAGCAGCTAATAAGTACTGGAAGGATTAAGATTTTTTTTATAGAAGTAATTTACAAATCTGTTTAACTTTCTGGCACCAGTTGATTTAAAAAAAAAAAAAAGTTTTCCACCAGAGTACCCCTTTAAATGAGCCAGCCAGAGTAAAAACCGCGGTCTGCCACAGTTTTTAGTCCGGCGATTGATATGGTGCAAAAATGAGCCGACCGATCTGATGGCAGGGATATGGCAGCGAATGTTTCTTAAATTTCCCTGCCGGGTCCGGCTGCCGTGTCACACAATCGTTGTGTAAATGTAACCTGATTGATTGTAGCAAGTAAATCAGACAAGCTAGGGTAAGTCAGTTATCAAAACAATTACATACAATTATTATAAATCCATCAACCATTACTAAAATGAGAAATATCCCCCTATTTACCAAAAGTCAAAGCTGAGAAAACCCCTTTCAGATTTTGAAGAACAGCATTTTCACCAATTTATTGATTCTGAACATTGAGCTTACATAACCTAACAGTGGTCATGTACTATAAATAGCTGTTGGCCAAAGGTTTTATTCGGGCAACAGCTACACCACCCCCTACCCCCATACACAAACAAGCTCAGCCAAAGGTGTTAGTACTGTATGCTATATGGGGAGGATGAAGAAAGCAATTGCCCGGCACCTCATCTATTGGACATTCTGAAATTCACTAGATCCCCCCCCCCCTCACCCCAGCATCTGCTATCAGGGAAAGTTGGGACACCCAAGCAAGCAAAAAAAAAAATCAGTAGGTATAGTCAATATGAAACAAATATATATAGTAATTTTAAGTCAGTCTCTTTATGATGCCACAGTCTCCACGGCCTCGCCCATGCTTAGAGAGTGACCCGTTTTCATGATTCATGGGGCCCCCAGCAGCCAGACCCCCACTGAACAGCTAACTGTCCTCTATTCTGTAGATGAGAGATACATGTTAACCTTGGGATAACCCCTTTAAATTCTCAAAAGCGGCTATATCCACTCCCACTGACCCAGAAACAATACCTTAGCAGAAGCAACTCACAAGTCAAACATCAAGGGAACTTACCTTTAAAGAGATTTGTACAGGACTGTGATCTCTGAGGGAAGGACTTAACCTCTTCTATGGTGGAAGCCTCAGTGTCCATTGTAGCCTCATTTAAGTCCAAAGTGAATTGTTCTGGAGGAGTATCATACAGACTTATCGTAGGTGGTGCAATACTAGGTGAAGAAAATCTTCGATTCTGCTTTTGTAAGTTTACAGGTAAGTTCAGTGGTGAAATAAATTCAGGTCCAGGTGATATGACCTCGAAGCAGTTCTTGCATTTCGTGAAAGTTGACATTTCCAGGTCAGGTTCCCCTAGTGTGCTTGTGATTGGTGCTCTGGGTGAGGATGCAAGAGAGTCCAATGGCGGAGTATTAGGAGAGTCCAACTGAGCGTTATCCCAGGCGGCTTTGTTTCGATGAAAGCGGATGTCATTTTGTAGAAGTGGCAGTAAAGGTACACCTTCAGCTTCACTATCTGAATCCTCATTACCAGCGATGCTGCTGTTCTCCGAGTTCTCCATATCATTGTCCAGCAAAAGTGTGTTTGCAGACAATGGGGATTTAGCACTGCTCGGTAGCTTTAAGACTGAAGAGAGGATTTCTTTAATTGCAGTAGCGCTATCAGGGTAAGAGCCATAGCTACCCCTTACTCCAATAACTGCTGGGCGAGGTAGTTCATCTACAAGAGAAGAAAACATATTCAGAAGGAGAGAAAAAAATATATATATAAAAATCAGGAAGGCTGGGTTCACATATATCAGGCATCCGGCATAGTTTCCCTCCGGCGTGCATCGGAGGGAAACTGATGCTAGAACAGATCCCATTCATTTGAATGGGACAGTAACAATCATCCAGCGTTTCAGTTTTGACGCCAGAAACAATGGAGGTCCAGAAGACCAGTCCGGCTTCTCCAACCACCTGGCGTCAAAACTGAAACGCTGGATGATTGTTAACTGTCCCATTCAAATGAATGGGATCTGTTCTAGCATCAGTTTCCCTCCGATGCACGCCGGAGGGAAACTATGCCGGATGCCTGATATATGTGAACCCAGCCTAACAAAGTAGAACTGCCCAAAATTGAACAAAGTCAAAAGCCAAGGGTGACAATACAAAATTTCTATGTGTTATCGCTAACAGTGAAGGGTTAGTAGCGCAGGTTTATACATGCTGCCAGCATACAAATGCACCATTTTTAATACGTTATCACATTTAGGTTTAACATTCTGTGCAAATTATCTTAATTCATCTTTATGGGAGCTCACAGGTCTTGTAAGCTCTTAAAAGATCTGCAGTAAGATACACATATGTATACATACCCTAAAGCTCTTTAAAAAAAAAATTTGATTTTAAAATCTTTTTTATGTAAAAAAAAAAAATTGTTTTTATTTTTTATTTTTTGTCCCCCCATTTTAAATATTTGTTATCTAAAATATTGCTGATTTCACTCAGGACACTGAACCCAATAGCTTGGGTCATAGGATGCCTACTAAATATTTCCTTAGAAGTCAATGGACCAGTCATAAAAAAAAACTGCCTTAAAAAAAACAAAAATAAAAACTCTTTGTTGTCCATAGAAACCAATCACTAAAGCAGGACACTAAATTATTAGTTGCTATGGGCAGTAAAGACAGTTTTTTAGTTCAAGTTGTTTTGATTAGAGGTTTTTCAAGATTATAATACATACAACAATTAATACAGTCATGGCCGTAAATGTTGGCACCCCTGAAATTTTTCAAGAAAATGAAGTATTTCTCACAGAAAAGGATTGCAGTAACACATGTTTTGCTATACACATCAGGGATGTGGAATTTTTTTTTTTTTTTTTTGTGTTTTGGTCTGTTTAGGTTTATTTTGTTTTCTTTCCCCCTCATGGAACCCTTCTTCCAGTGGGAAATTAGAAAACGTGGGGAGAATATTGTTGTTTACATTTTTGAGAAACGTAACATGCCTTTGTAGAGTTAATGTATAAATAAAAAACTGAAATAAAAATGGAAGTATTAAAAAAAGGGATGTGGAATTCCTATCGCCCGACACCCGGGACATGCAGTTCCGGGCGCCGGGCAGGTGAATTTTTCCGGCCCTTAGCCCGGCTTCGGGCAAGCAGGGCCGGACCAGACAAGCGCTGCGGCGCTCTGCAGACTGTATGGAGCGGCTCCCGACTCCTGCCCGCTCCATACTCTGCAGCCCCCGGCTGTGGAAACGTGTGTCCTCCTAAGCAGAGCAGTGGAGATGAGAAGCTGTGCACGTCCTATTTCCCCTGCTCTGCCTTCTTTCTCCCCGTGCAGGCCTGCATCCTCTGCCTTCGCTCCACACAGCTCTAGCTTTGTAGAGCTGAGGGGAGGAGCGGACGCAAGTCTGCATGGGGCGCAAGTTTCCAGCCAGCATGCAGCACTTAGCAGCCTGTATGGAGCGGGCTCTGGACTCCTGCCCGCTCCATACTCTGCTGCACCCGGCTGTTCCCAGTAGCCGGGGGCCGCCGCTAATAGCCAGCATGCGGCGATAGCCGCGGCTGGCTATTAACCCTTTAGATCGCCGCTGTCAAAGCAGACAGCAGCATATAAAGGGACATGTGTATGCTCCCTGGTGGATCGCCGCCGTCGAGTCCACCCCCCGCGCAGCACGATCGTGGGCGGGCGATCCACTATAGAGTTAGCCAGAGGGCTTACCTCAGCTTCCTGCTGTCCCGTGGCTCTGTCATTGATAGATCCTGGCTGGACTAGGCTCTATCAATGGATCGCAGAGCACAAATCTAATGATTCCTCCTAAAAGTCTAATAAAGTGTTAAAAAAATAAAAAAAAGTTTGAATAAAAGTTTTAAAAACACACCTTAACCCCTTCCATGTTAAAAGTTAAAATGACCCCCTTTTCCTATATAAAACCATGCAAACATAATAAAAATAAACATATTTAGTATCGCTGCGTGCGTAATTGTACAACCTATTAAAATATAGCATTATGTATGCCATACGGTAAATGTAAAAAAAAAAAAAAAAAAAAAAAAAAAAACACTGAATTGCAATTTTTATAATATCCCAGAAAAAAAGTTAAAAAGTCAGATCAATACCAAAATGGTGCAGATACAAAAAACAGATTATGGCGCAAAAAATTTGCCCTCATACAGCCTGGTATGCGGAAAAAAAAAAGCTACAAGTTCAGAATTTTTTTTAAATTAGTAAAACATGACGTATCCTATAAAAATCTGGTATCGCTGTAATCAGGCGGCCTAAAGTGTGAAACTAACATGTTATCTGACTACAAGGTAAATGGTGTAGAAAAGAAAACCACAAAATCTGCAAAATTATCTTTTACTCTTTCAATTTCACTTCACCTAAATATATATTTATTTTGGTTCGGAGAATAGGTTATTGAAAAATTAAAAAGGTATCATTATAGTAGGTATTTATGGCTATTATAGGGCGAGGAGGAAAAAATCAGAGCGTAAAAGCGAAAATTGGCCGGACAAGTGGATCGTCATGAGGGACAAGTAGATTTTGCTCCATTTTAGTCCTGTGGACAAGTAGTTTTTTATAACATTTCCACACCCCTGCACATGTTTATTCCCTTTGTGTGTATTGGAACCAAACCAAAAAAAAGGAAGGGGAAAACATTTTTTACAAGAAATTAAATAAAAAAAGAAGCACATTGGACATAATGTCACACCAAACTCCATAAATGGGCTGGGCAAAACTATTGGCACCCTTTCAAAATTGTGGAAAAATAAGATTGTTTCAAGTATGTGATGCTCCTTTAAACTCACCTGTGGAAAGTAACAGGTGTGGACAGTATAAAAATCACACCTGAAAGCAGGTAAAAAGGAGAGAAGTTCACATAGTCTTTGCAGTGTGGGACTGTATGTGCCACACTAAGCATAGACAACAGAAAGAGGAGAAGAGAACAGTCTGAGGACTTGAGTCCAAAATTGTAGAAAAATATCAACAGTCTCAAGGTTACAAGTCCATCTCTAGAGATCAAGATTTGCCTTTGTCAACAGTGCGCAACATTATCAAGACTTTTTCAACCCATGGCACTGTAGCTAATCTCCCTGGGTGTGGACAGAAGAGAAACATTAATGAAAGGTGTCAACGCAGGATCGTCCGGATGGTGGATAAGCAGCCCCAAACAAGTTCCAATAATATTAAAGCTGTCCTGCAGGCTCAGGGAGTATCAGTGTGAGCACAAACTATCAGTCAGCGTTTCATTTCATTTAAATGTTATGGCAGGAGACCCAGGAGGACCCCACTGCTGACACAGGCATAAAAAAGCATGACTACATTTTGCCAAAATGAACTTGAGTAAGCCAAAATTCTTCTGGGAAAACGCCTTGTGGACAGAGGAGACCAAGATGGAGCTTTTTGGTAAAGCACATCATTCTACTGTTTACCAAAAACGGAAGGCCTACAAAGAAAAGAACACAGTACCTACAGTGAAATATGGTGGAGGTTCAATGATGTTTGGGGTTGTTTTGCTGCCTCTGGTACTGGATGCCTTGAATGTGTGCAAGGCATCATGAAATCTGAGGATTACCAACAGGTTTTGGGTCACACTGTACAGCCCAGTGTCAGAAAGCTGGGTTTGAATCCAAGATCTTGGGTCTTCCAGATGGACAACATATGTCAAGAAATGGATGGCAACAAAGCTCTGGAGAGTTCTGAAGTGGCAGCAATGAGTCCAGATCTAAATCCTATTGAAAACCTGTGGAGAGATCTTAAAATTGCTGTTGGGAAAATGTGTTCTTCCAATAATAGTGACCTGGAGCAGTTTGCAAAGGAAGAGTGGTCCAACATTCCAGCTGAGAGGTGTAAGAAGCTTATTGATGGTTATTAAGAAGCCACTGATTTCAGTTATTTTTTTCCAAAGGGTGTGCAACCAAATATTAAGTTAAGGGTGCCAATAATTTTGTCCAGCCCATTTTTGGAGTTTGGTGTGATATTATGTCCAATTTTCTTTTTTCTCTCCCTTTTTTGGTTTAGTTCCAATACACACAAAGGGAATAAACATGTGTATAACAAAAAATGTGTTACTGCAATCCTTTTCTGTGAGTAATACTTAATTTTCTTGAAAAAATTCAGGGGTGCCAACATTTATGGCCACGACTGTAAAGTAGGTACGACATAATGTTATAAATGGAGTATGCACTTTTAGACTGTTTTAATAAGTTACTTCCAAAGGCAAATCCCCTCCAGTTTATTGTTCCCTATGGTCCATGTAGCTGCAGTAAAGCATCTCTCTAAGTGATGTAAATGAAGCCCAGGCAATATGTCTGTCCCATACTAATGTACACTAACAAAGAAAAATTCTAATAAAAAATAAATAAATAAAGTTACAAATCAGAAAATAAAGGTTAGAAAAATAGCATGTTTCAGCATCAATAAGGAAAAAAAAAAGTCTAGCCATCACATACAAGTGTAGCTGTCTCTTTAAAAACATTAGCATTGACCTAAAGAGATGCCAAAAGTTATGGTCAGTTCATGTCTGAGTGTTTAGACTCCCACTAATTGTTAGAACAAGCAAAAAAATTTATAAATAAATAAATAAATAAAAAAAAGCTGACCAAGACAACCCCATAGACTTACATATGTTATTTATAGGTGATAATGAATTAATCTTATAGCCCATGCATGATAAATACCTTCAGGAAATAGAATGGTAGGGATCCTTGGCACCAGGGTCAAAGGAGAATCCGGAACGCCCAGTGATTTTAAGTCAGGATAGCGTTTATCACTTACCACCTAAAAAAAATATTTTAAAAAACAAAGCTGTAAATAAAAGCTGTCCGGTATATCAGCCTCACACATACCCTGCCATCAGTTAACCTAAGTAATGGAACATCAGTACTAGTGCGCAAAGTAATTGTATGTAAAATAATAGCTGTACCTACTTACAATCTAAGCACAAGAGAACAAAAGAAAGGAAAAGAAATATATGTTTGGGCTGCAACTTCCTTAACAACAACAGCATTAGATAGTCTTTTCTAACCTAACAGGAACAAATAACCGGTATTAGGAATTACCCTGCGGTCCAGTTATTCATACCTGTGCAGCTCTCGTACAATTCTGAACTCTCTTTGTAGTGTAGCTGGTCAATGTAATAGCGTGCACAGACATGGCTGGGGGCCCATGAAGTCTGCTACCTAAAATATACAATAAATAAGAGATTAGTCATATACAGGAGACATAATAAAGAATAAGAAACAACTAAAATAATTATTCTGCTGAATACATATCACAAGCAGAAATAAACACCAATAAACAGGTAACAGACTTCCCATAAATTGGTCATGTTCAAAAGATAGGCAAGTGGAATAGTCAACCCCATAGATCGTGGTGAATGGTTTCTGTACAGCAGTTATGGTGGAAAACTATTATTTATTTATTTTTTTTAAATATACTGGTGCCAGAAAGTTAAACAGATTTGTAAATGACTTCTATTTAAAAATCTTAATCCTTCCAGTACTTATCAGCTGCTGTATGCTCCACAGGAAGTTCCTTTCTTTTTGAATTTCCTTTTCTGTCTGACCACACACTTTCTGGCACCAGTTGATTTGAAGAAAAACATATTTTTTAAGATTTCCTCCGGAGTACCCCTTTAAATGTGCTGGCACTATGTAAGCAACATGAAACATAAAATGTGAAGTTCTGTGAGGTGTCAGTGCCAACAATACAATGCTCAGTTTTGTTTGCGGTAATTCCCAGCCATTCACAGGTTAGTCCAAGTACAGTTCTTTTACTGTACCAATCCTATTATTAGCTTTGGTGTGGAAGGACGAAAATAAATGTCAAAAAGCACATTCCTCCTTTCTAAGCAAGAGCTGCTGAAAATAGCACCGTCAGCTTCAGATAAACCCTTCTGCTTTGTTCTCCTACAGAAACAGATGACATCAGCTCGTATATTCCGGAGGCCAAAGCAAGTACTTGAAATGCAATATTATGAGAGAAGGCAACGTCCAGTCCACACAATAAGTGATAAAGCAAAGGGTTCAGGAGCTCACCTCTTCAACCACCTGTGTGACAGACCGGCCAGCAACATCTCTGGCTTCCATTTCAACCACAAAGAACAATAAGGATGTCCAGCAGAAAGGTGTGAAGATGAATTTCCTGGCTTAATGGAAGCAGCCACATAACATACAGGGTAGACATAAGAGCGATGTATACACCTGACACATTGCGTAATAGTCATAGTGTGCCCACTCGCAAAACGCGTCAGGTGTATACAATTGCTCGTATGTCTACCCTCTATGTTGGATTATTCAGTATAGCAAAGAAATTCACCTTAACACCTTTGTGCTGAACAACCTATTTATTGTGCACAGTAAATGCTGTGGAACTTGAAGTTTCTCATTGTGGTAATTTCTCCCAAAAGGCAAAATGTGTGAAGATTGTAGTTACGTAAAATTGACCACATAGGCCCTGATTTATCAAAATGTGTAAGAAAAAGTGATTATTCGCATAGTAACTAATCACAGCTTAACTTTCACTTTACCCGTACTTAACCCAATATACTGGGTTATAGTGCGGATGAAGAGTGGATGAAGGGGTTACTTACATTTATAGGTGTAGTACTTTTATAGAGTTATGCCAGTTTATTCATTGCTATTACGCTTCTGTGCACAATGGAGGCGAGGGGCCAGCTCACTGAGCTCCCCTGCCTCTTCAATATTCACTGCCCAGCCCGTCCCAGTGCAGTTAAACCACAATAAGATAAAAAGGACTCACAGGAAAGGTGAAAAGTTGTTCCTTTCATTTAACCCCAGATGACCTGTGACATTCAATTTTATAATCCAGAGTGCTTATTTGCACAATAAATATGCATCTTTATTTTCTCCAATGGGGACACTTGTAACTTTCTTCAATCCGGCAAACTTCAAGCCAGCGCTGCTATTGTCATGGCATTCAGCCATATGGGCAATAAAACGGGGGGCACCCTTGCCTGTTTGGAGGGAGTACAAATGCTCTCTAATCTGTACACTCTGTTTGCGTTTAGTTTTCCCAAGTACAGAAAAAATTACAGGGACATAGCATACAGTATACGGTGTAGGATGACTTGCAGGTTAGCTTTATAACGAAAATGTTAACTCCCCCTAGAATAAAATTTCTTTTGGCCAGATCAAACTGGCAAAAGTTACAATTTCTACATGGCAAGTAACCTTTGGGTTCTATTTTTCTCAGCCAGTTTTCGCCTGCAGCCTGAGCGGTTAGTTTTTTCTTTTTTTAGAAAATCTCCTACCGTAGTAGTTTTTCCAAAAACTGATAATCTGTTTTCCTTTGCATCTTTTCCCAGTTTTGTATCATTCTCAAAAAATACCAGTTATCCAATATGCTTTTCTTAATTATTTGGTTTATAGGAGAATTTGCAAAGGAAAAAACTAAGCGTTTATTTTTATTGTCACTGCCTGGATTTCTTTATTTTTCATAATTTTTTTTTTTTAGGTAAATAGTTGTTCACGTGTGCTTTTTTGTGTTTTCTGGAATGCTTTTTCAATCAATGCTTGTGGGTAACCCCTCTCTTACTCGTATGGATAAATCTTCGGCTTGTTTTAGGAAGGTGTTCTGATCGCTGTTTACTCATTTTAATCTCAAAAACTGACTGTAGAGAATATTGTCTTTCACATAGATGGGGTGGGAACTGTTCTAATGTAATATAGAATTTTTTGGCAATGATTTTTCTATAGCCAGCAGTAATTAGATTTCCCTTTTCTATATTTAGTCTGACATCTAGAAAATGCAGTGTAAGACCACCAAACACGCTTATTAACAGTGTTTTTTTTTTTCCGTTCAGAAACTTAATAAAAGCATGGAAGTCAGATTCAAGGCCATCCCAGATGATTAGGACGTCATCTACGTACCTAAGAAAATATTTGATCTGTTGGATATACAGATTATTGGTGGAAAACACAAATTTTTGTTCTAATATAGCCAAAAAAAAAAAAAAATGTGCGTAGGTACGTGATACAGGAGAGCCCATGGCTGTGCAATGGGCCTGCCTGTACCATCGACCAATATGCAAGAAATTGTTATTGTTAAAGGACAAAGAGAAGGGACTCGCATACAAACTCAATGAAATCCTTAGATATTCCAACACCTGACAAAAAAGGTATCCATTGTCTCTACACCCGCATCGTGGGGGATGCGGGGTGTACAGGCTTTCAATGTCGATAGAGGCTAACTGATAAGAGTCTTGCCAAATGAATCCTTCAAATGCGGTCAATAATTCACCTGAATCTTTTAATACAGTAGGAATCCCTTTGAGTAGTCGGGCTATCAGCCATTCTAGATAGCTAGATAAAGATTTTGTAGGAGCCTCTATTCTGGCGACCAATGAATAAATAAATGGGCATTACTCAACAAGTACCACACCTATTAATGTAAGTAACACCTCTTTTCAGACCTGTTCACCTGCACTATAAGGCCTCTTTCACACTATCAAATAGTTCCGTTTAGGAACTTCCGTCACAAGTTCCGTCACTATATCGGGGAAAACCTGCTGTTACAAAACCCCTGAGGGCCGTGACTAAATCACATTGCAGCCTATGGGGTTTTGTAACTGTCCGTTTGCACCAGTATATGCCCGTAATTCATTACGGACGTGATACAGTGGCGGGACATCGTGGCAGAAAAATTACTGCATGGAATACCCCTTTAACCTTACATTTTGTGCCTCAAAAATAAACTCCAAATAAAGAACGTGTTAACATAGCCTTAAACTTGATCTTCTGCTATAGAACTATGAACAGTCAGAAGGACTACCTCAATATCAATGGAACATCTGCATTACAATATGTAAGTGATGTCATTATATAACTAGTTCAGGCCATCCTTTAGATCGGGAAGAATAAACCTAGTGAGAGAATCTCTTCACCAACAAAACTGTGAGTGGTAAATTGAGAACCTCCGTCTTTCTTGTTGGTATGAAGAGACCCTGCCTATACTGGAACCTAGAATAACTAGGAGGGTATGTAAGCATTTATATTTGGTGGTCACTACACCACTCTGATCAGGTCACTATGTAGTTACAAAGATGGGAACAGATCAGTAGAAACTATAGAAGCGACACAAAGAAAGAATCCAAGTCTAGACCAATTGTATACCTAAAAATACTACAAACAACTCAACACCATTAACAACTCACCTGAGAGACGGGCAAGAAGTTCTTCATAATAACATAAATTGGAATATAAAGCAAACGAATGCATCAAAAACTAAAAAGCAAAATTATTTGGAGAAGATATGAGAACTCGCTGTTCTCCAAAAGGGAGTAGACACTGCTTTAATTTATGGGGGTTTTTTTTTTGCACTTATTAAAAGGAAGTTACTGTGGTCACTGCAGAGGGAGGGTTTTTTCTATTATTAAAGGAACAGACAAAAGGAAAACAAGAAACTAGATTGTTTCCCTAGAACAACTGCTAAGTTAAAGAGATTTTCTGGAATAATAAAAAAAAAAAAAAAAAAAGCCAACTTAGCCCTCGGCTCACCCTTATCCCAGCACCACTGCCAAGCTCTGGTGTTCCTGACAAAAGGTGCCTCAATGGGCTCCCTGTGCACATAATACATTGATAGGACATTTGTTGTATTTTATTCCATGAAAACCTGCGATGCTTCTAACAAGGCTTCACACAATAGGACAACGCAAAGATGGATTCATTCACCTTCCACTTTTTAAATATGGGAAAGAGGAGTCGGTAGGAGCCGACTTCCTGACATTTTCTTCCAGCCAAGTAGGACATTGCTAGAGGGCCGCATCCTACACATTCCTGTGCTGCCGTCCTCTTATACTGGCAGGAAGTTACATGTGATCCCCTCTTCCTGCCATCTTCTTCGCAGAAGTGACCTATTGCAGTATTCTTCCACCAAGGCATAAGAAAAACCAGCGCTGACAATTCAGGATACATAACATTTAAGGTCAGCCCACACTGCGAGGACATTCAACCAGATTGGTTTACTGTATAGCCAATATAATAAAATGTTTAATAGCTGAAAATTCTGATTTCATGAAACATCCCTAAAACAAATGAGCTTTCCATATAGTGTGACCTCTCTAGTTCACCATTTCTTGTGACAGATTTTTAGTTTCACCATACATTATGTATACCAGCCAATTTGTAGGAGAAGACCACCCCTACAGAATACCATGAAACGGTGGGTCGTCTTAGGCTACTTTCACACTGCTGTTGGACCCACCTGTAACGGGTCCATTAGGCTTTTTTTTTTTTTTTGCATTAACGGTCGCTATTGTGACTCGTCAAAATGTGCACCACAGGATCCCATTGATTATAATGGGGTCCGTTGTTTTAGAGGAGTAAAAAATAATGAAAAATAAAAACTGTGCATGCACAAATTTTTCTCCGCATATACTCCTGCTTACACACTGCCAGGACATAACCGCAGTGGGAAAGCAGCCTTAGGGTGCGTTCACACTGAGTAATTCAAGAGGAATTTACTTGAGTAATTCCTCTTGAATTCTCCGCTCCAAATTAATGCACATCTCCTCTGCCCATTGACTTTAATGTTTTTTCTGCTGTCCTGTTCACACATCGGAAATTCTGCTAGCGGAATTCCGATGCTGAATTCCGTTCCGCTTGAAGAATGAGCATGTTCATTCTTCAAGCGGAATCCACTAGCAGAAATCAATAGAAGTCAATGGCTAAAACAAATTCCGCCCGACATAGTTTTCGCTCGGAATTTGCGTGGAAATTGCTGAAAAACCCCTTAACTTCTTTCTCCCCCATTTCCGCACGCAATTCCACGCGAATAGAAAATTCTTTTTTCCGCACGTAAATTTTTCAGCGTGAATTCCTCTTGATTTGCTCAGTGTGAACGCACCCTTAAAAAAAAAAACATCCATTTTTTTTCCAGCGCAAAATAGAAGAAGTTTATTTTATCCCCATCAGACCTACTTGATGGCTGCTTCCTACTTCTTGTCTATAGATCTATCAATGTGAAATAGTAAAAGAGAAGAAAAAAAATTAAAAAAAAATAAAAAAAAAGCCTGCTAGTCATTACTCTGGTCCACCTGATTCTTCTGTTCACATTCCCTGAGGATGTTCTAAACATAAATCCCCACTTGCTAGAAAGGTTTATTCATTTTAAGTCATTGTCATTTACAATTTACATAGATCAGGTTGTTATGGATGTGGTGCTATCAATGTTGTGCATTTTTGTTTACATTTTTTTTTTTATGAGACTTTATTAAAATATATTGACTGGAAATGCAATTGGTTTCTTGCACAATACTTTGCACTGTATTTTCAGGCCTTGCCCTTCATTAGGTCCCTAAGTGTCATAGAACACAAAGGGCACCCTGCGATCGAAGCACTGACCCACAGTTTGATGCCGTAGTCACTAGAGACAGTGGCAAAAGAAATTAAATGGCCAGTCAGAGGTTTCCTTTGGTTAGACAGCTGAAGTACTGCTACACGTGTGTCATACAGTGCTGAAAATGTATAAAGAAAAAGCCCCTTGTCGTAAAAAGGTGTATTAGCGGTCACTAAGGCATTATCTACATGCTAAATGGTTAAAAGGCTCCAGTAAACCCATGCATTTTTAATCAACTGGTGCCAGAAAGTTAAAACAGATTTGTAATTTATTCTATTAAAAATATCTTAACCCTTCCAGGACTTAGCTGCTGTATAATACAGAGGAAGTTCTTTTCTTTTTAATTTCCTTTCTTTCTGACCACACTGCTCTCTGCTGACCCCTCTGTCCATTTTAGGAACTTTGCAGAGCAGGAGAGGTTTGCTATGGGGATTTGCTCCTACTCTGGACAGTTCCTGACATGTACAGAGGTGTCAGCAAAGAGCACTGTGGACAGACAGAAAGGAAATTCAAAAAGAAAAGAACTTCCTTTGTAGTGTACAGCAGCTGATAAGTCCTGGAAGGGTTAAGATTTTTTAATAGAAGTAATTTACAAATCTGTTTAACCAGTTGATTTAAAAAAAAAAAAATTTCCAGTGGAGTACCCCTTTAACACATTTTACTGGAATTTTGTCACTTGAACTCATCATAAACTGCAGGATTTGGAGATTCAGATCTGATTTCAAGATGGTCAGACTCCTAGGAACAACTTCCTGCAACATCTGTCAACCTTCACCCATTGGGTTTAGAATATATAGCTGTTCCCCGTCAGATCATGTGTTCGGCTGAATCACAATCTTTGCAGGAAATAAGGTTTAACATTCTAGTACAGTTGTAAACTCAACATTATTTACTTTGCTAAATTTTTTACAAATTTTTTAGAACTATAGTCACACTGGCAGCAAAACCCCTCAAGGTACGTTCACACATACAGGATTTGATGCATATTTTCTGCAGCTGATTTTGCTACTCAACATCAATGGGAAGCAATATCGCTGCACAAAATATGCAGTAAAAATATGCGGCAGATCCTGTACATGTGAACATACTGCATTATCTGCCTAAGGGTATCACAACTTTCCATTTACCCTGGGTCTGTTTTCTTACTGGGCTTTTGCGATTGTTAAGGTTGAAACTTTTTTTTTTTTTTTTACACAGCCATAGCTCCAAAAACATTTTTTTTTCTCAAATGCTGGAATGCCTCTTGAAGCCTTTTAAGAAAAAAAAGGTATGCATTATAAAGCATGAGGGAAATAGCAGCAGCTTGGGTCTGTGATGAACTGGTTGGTTTCAGACTACCATATTCTCAATAAGTGTGTAATGACACACCACACCACATCTGCAGCTGTAACACAGTTGTGGCTTCTTCAAGGCACTCAAATATACATACAGTGGGGATCAAAAATTTTGGGAACCCCAGATAAAAAATATGTATTAATGTGCATAAAGAAGCCAAAGAAAGATGGAAAAATCTCCAAAAGGCATCAAATTACAGATTAGACATTCTTATAATATATCAACAAAAGTTAGATTTTATTTCCATCATTTACACTTTCAAAATAACAGAAAACAAAAAAAGTGGTGTCTGCAAAAGTTTGGGCCCCCTGCAGAATTTATAGCATGCACTGCCCCTTAGCAAAGCTGAGACCTGCCAGTGTCATGGATTGTTCTCAATCATCATCTGGGAAGACCAGGTGATGTCAATCTCAAAGGTTTTAAATGCCCAGACTCATCTGACCTTGCCCCAACAATCAGCACCATGGGTTCTTCTAAGCAGTTGTCTAGAAATCTGAAACTGAAAATAAGTGACGCTCACAAAGCTGGAGAAGGCTATAAGAAGATAGCAAAACGTTTTCAGATGTCAATATCCTCTGTTCGGAATGTAATTAAGAAATGGCAGTCATCAGGAACAGTGGACGTTAAAGAAAGATCTGGAAGACCAAGAAAAATATCAGACAGAACAGCTCTCAGGATTGTAAGTAAAACTATTCAAAACCCACGTTTGACTGCACAATCCCTCCAGAAAGATCTGGCAGACAGTGGTGTTGTCGTACACTATTCCACTATAAAGAGATACTTGTACAAATATGGTCTTCATGGAAGAGTCATCAGAAGAAAACCTCTTCTACGTCCTCACCAAAAAAAAAAAAAATCAGCATTTAAACTTTGCAAATGAACATATAGACAAGCCTGATGCATTTTGGAAACAAGTTCTGTGGACCGATGAGGTAAAAATTGAACTTTTTGGCAGGAATGAGCAAAGGTACGTTTGGAGAAGAAGGGGAACAGAATTTAATGAAAAGAACCTCTGTCTAACTGTTAAGCATGGAGGTGGATCAATCATGCTTTGGGGTTGTATTGCAGCCAGTTGCACAGGGAACATCTGACGAGTAGAAGGAAAAATGGATTCAATAAAATTTCAGCAAATTTTGGATGCTAACTTGATGCCATCTGTGAAAAAGCTGAAGTTAAAGAGAAGATGGCTTCTACAAATGGATAATGATCCTAAACACACCTCGAAATCCACGGGGGATTACATCAAGAGGCGTAAACTGAAGTTTTTGCCTTGGCCTTCACAATCTCCTGACCTCAACATAATTGAAAATCTATGGATAGACCTTAAAAGAGCAGTGTGTGACAGACAGCCCAGAAATCTCAAAGAACTGGAAGACTTTTGTAAGGAAGAATGGGCAAAGATACCTCAAACAAGAATTGAAAGACTCTTGGCTGGCTACAAAAAGCGTTTACAAGCTGTGATACTTGCCAAAGGGGGCAGTACAAGATATTAACTCTGCAGGGTGCCCAAACTTTTGCAGACGCCATTTTTTTTTTTGTTTTCTGTTATTTTGAAAGTGTAAATGATGGAAATAAAATCTAACTTTTGTTGACATATTATAAGAATGTCTAATCTATAATTTGATGCCTTTTGGAGATTTTTCCATCTTTCCTTGGCTTCTTTATGCACATTAATACAAAATGTTTACCTGGGGTGCCAAAACTTTTGATCCCCACTGTAAGAATTGCCTTGTATAATCTGATCTGGAATTTCGGATTTTACAGCTTTAAATCTGTAGCAGATCCTTTGTGTATGTCTGAATGCACCCTGAGGAAACCTTTCAGCATTTTTGAGGCATGGACACTGCTGACAGCCCCATAAAGACATATCGGCTGTCTGAGAAAAATGCTGTTTAATGGCCTGGCTGCAAAAAAAAAAAAAAATAATAATAAAAAACCTGAAGTCTTGTTCCATGCAAACCAGCTATGAATGCTTCCTCTACCATCCAGTCAGAAGACATCTAGAGCTGTCAATCATGGCTTAGGGGAGGGGCCAGGAAACCTAATACAATGAGCTCTGTTCATGGAACAAGAAGACCCCACCTCCTGGACTCCTCTCAAGGGGACATTAAACATGCTGGATGGCAGAGACTTCAGGTTTGCTTTCACCCCCCTCCCTAATGTCTTTATGGGCTGTCATCTGTTTTGATGCCTACACACAGCCAACATTCACTTTAAGACCCTACAGCTTAATTACATCATTTAGACTTAAATTTAGAAACAAAAATGGAGGAAGAAAGAAAAAAAAAAAATCTTGCTACATGTAAACAGTGTTAATACATTACGTTCCGCTAGTTTTTATGATTCAGGATTCTTGAAAGTTGAAATTTTGTAAAGATCGATAGTTTCTCCTCAGGTGGGTCATTCACACGGGACCACTGAAAGGTCTGAGGTTCCTGTTTTAGGCCGCTTGCCAAAGCATTATGTGAGAGATTCATCAAAACTTGTGTAAAGGTAAAAGTTGCCCACAGCAACCAATCAGATCGCTTCTTTCACTTGTCAGAGGCATTTTCAAAAATGAAAGAAGCGATCTGATTGGTTGCTATGGGCAACTGGTCAACTTTTGATTAGTCTCCCCCTATATGCAAATCATAAAACGTATGTCAGCAACAAGTCTACTGTAGGAAGAAAACCAATTGTGTCCTTTCTAAGCAACTTTGTTGGCACAAGGGAACAATGTAAAGACACCCAGGTGCCCAACCTTGTTCTCTAATTCACCTCTACCAGAATGAGTGTAGGTAGCTGTACTTCATTTTGCAGTGAGCGTAACCTAAATGTACACGTCTCCCCCCCATGCAGTTTTTGTGGCCAAGGCCACTGAGTTTCACATTCTGTTTGAGCTGTAGTGCTATTCCGGTCTTCTCTCTCCTCACCACCAAGTATGCGGAGTGATCCCTGATGTGGTGAGCTGGCTGCCTCTGAAGTTAAAGGGTCTTCACTTCTCAAAAAAAAATGCTTAAAAAGGGGTACTCCGGTGGAAAACATTTTTTATTTATTTTTTTATCAACTGATGCCAGAAAGTAAAAAAAAAAAAGATTTGTAAATTACTTCTATTAAAAAAAATCTTTATCCTTCCAGTACCTATTAGCTGCTATATAGTACAGAGAAAGTTCTTTTCTATTTGGATTTCTTTTTTTTCTGTCCACGGTGCTCTCTGCTGACACCTCTGTCTGTATCAGGAATTGTCCAGAACAGGAGCAAATCCCCATAGCAAACATATGCTGCTCTGGACAGGTGTCAGCAGAGAGCACTGTAGACAAAAAAAAAATCCCCCCAAAAAAAAGCACTTTCTCTGTAATATACAGCCGCTAATAAGTACTGGGAGGATAAAGTAATTTACAAGTCTTAGAAAAAAAAGTAAATAAATAAAAAAGGTTGCAGCAGCACACTTGGTCAAAAAATGGGGGCACTTAGCGCACTTTTTGATCAAAACGTGTGTCCCCCCCCCCCCCATCCACCACGCGGAGGTGGCCTCATTTCGGATGGGACCCTAACACACATTATGAGCCTAACACTCATTTCACTCACCTCTGCTGGGCATATGGCCTCTGACTGGGTGACATGCTGGATCCATTATCAATTTAAATTAAAATACCTCCTGTAAAAAATGGGAGGGGTGCACGGCTACAGAGGGTGCCATTCCCCAAGTTGCACAAAAAAAAGAAAAATAGCCAGCACAACTACCTAATACCTACCTAATCCACGTTGTGGATAGGGGGACACATTTTGATCAAAAAGTGAGCTAAGAGCCTCCATTTTTTTGACCAAGTGTGGTGCTGAAACCTTCTTTTTTCTATACTCTGTATTTGCCACAGCAGCGTGCACCAGTGTATTAGGTAGCTGTGCTGGCTATTTTTCTTTTTCATTTTGTTAATTTACAAATCTGTTTAACTTTCCTGCTGATAAAAAAAAAATAATAAATAAAAAAAAAATAAAAAAAATGAAAAAATTCCACCAGAGTACCCCTTTAAGGGTGCGTTCACACTGAGCAAATGAAGAGGAATTCACGCTGAGAAATTTACGTGCCGAAAAAATAATTTTCTATTCGTGCAAAATTTGTGCAGAATTGCACGCAGATTTTTCGTGCAAATTTCGTGCGAAAACGATGTCGGGCAGATTTTTTTTTTACGATTGACTTCTATTGATTTCTGCTAACGGATTCCGCTTGAAGAATGAACATGTTCTTTCTTCAGGCGGAACGGAATTCAGCGTCGGAATTCCGCTAGCAGAATTTCTGCAGTGAGAACAGGTCAGCGGAAAAAACATTAAAGTCAATGGGCAGAGGAGATGTGAATTAATTTGGAGAGGAGAATTCAAGAGGAATTACTCAAGTAAAATTCCTCTTGATTTACTCAGTGTAAAACGCACCCTAAGGCAGAGTTTCCCAACCAGGGTGTCTCCAGCTGTTGCAAAACTACCACTCCCAGCATGCCCGGACAGCCTTTGGCTGTCTGGGCATGCTGGGAGTGGTAGTTTTGCAACAGCTGGAGGCACCCTGGTTGGGAAACTCTGCCTTAAGCCAACATCTTTAGTAGCATCTAGTTTACTACACCAGGGATCCCTATACATAGCCGATGAAAATGAGAGAGAAGACTAAACATGTGCGACCCCCTCAGCACATCGACTGAGGAGGACAAACAGCAGGTGGCGCTATACTAACATTGTTCCTGGAATATGTGGAAAAATGGACTATATTTTTCGCCGTATAAGACGCACTTTTTCTTCCCCAAAACTGGGGGGAAAAAGTCGGTGCGTCTTATACGGCGAATACACCCCTATCGCGGCGGTCCCTGCAGCCATCAACGGCCGGGACCTGCGGCTAATACAGGACATCACCGATCGCAGTGATGCCCTGTATTAACCCTTCAGATGCGGCGATCAAAGCTAACCGGCGCGTCTGAAGGGAAAGTGAGCGGCGGGGACACGTGAGTATTACCTCCTATGCAGTGGTCTTCAATCTGCGGACCTCCAGACGTTGCAAAACTACAACTCCCAGCAGTTTAATTTAATCAGGTTAATTAAAAAAAATAAATAAACAAACACTTTAGTGGCATGATATGAGGTTATTATTGTTACCAATTTGGAGTAGATTTGATGTTTTGATTTTTTTTATTCCATTTTTTTCTGTTATTTGATGTGACAAAAAAAAAAAATCAAATAAAAAAAAATGAATCTGGCGTTTGGTATTCTTTAGTTTACTCCATTGACCGTGTGGGATCAAGTAGGTTATATGTTAATGGACATATTGTGTGGTATACAACGATGAGATAGTCTTTCTGAGCTGCTTCTGATGTCACCAGGAAGCTCTGGCTGAGGTGGGACATTGCTGCAGCCAGATTCACTAAGCCAGTGTTTCCCAAGCAGGGTGCCCCAGCTTTTGCAAAACTACCACTCCCAGCATGCCCGGACACAACACACACACCACACACTCTCCCACCAGATAACCCCTTTAATAGTTTGACAATTCTGCATGAGGTGATACCAAATATGTAAATTTTAAATTTTTGTTGGAGGAAAATGGGAAAAAGAAGGGTCATTTTTTTTTTTTTTGGCCCCTTAGGGGACTTGTATGAGCAATCATTCAAGTGCTTATACAGATTAATGTACTGCATTCATCCATGTGATCTGCATTCTATCGATAGAGCCTGCCATGTAGCTATGTAGGCCTAGATAAGCCTTGGAGTGCCGTGTCAACGGATCGGCTGCATGCAATCGCGTCACTAGGAGCAGATCCAGACCACTGTCGCACCAATGACACTCGCAAGGCGGGGTTAATAGCTGGCAGCAGATAAAAGCTATTAGTGGTGGACCTCAACTTTTGAAAACAGCTTGGTGCCGCTGAGAGTGGAGATTCCAGAGCACTTTCCATACAACCTTTACTGCTGGCCAACAACAATTACAGTCCAGGCGGGCAGACTAATCAACTGACTAATCCATAATGAACATGGTTGACAACCAACAAGTAGATAATGCCCTGTGTATCAGAGGAAGTGGTCAGCAGTTTGCTTGTTTTTCTGGCTGATCAGGTTGGATTGTGCTGCCAACTAATCCTCCCCTGTCGCCTGCACATCTCCTCATGAAATAGGGGATGGGTGGCCGACATCTGTAGTATCTGATCGATACTACATATAACATCACAGCGGGAGTATTCGGATAGCTGTGAGGGGTTTCCCCTAAAGGGGTTCTCCACCGTAAGGTTATTTTAGCACCTACCTGCCAGACAGTAATGGACATGCTTAGGAAGGATCTGTGCTTGTCTTTGGGTTAAATGACTATGTTGTGCGATTACCAAAAAGTTGTGGCTTTTTTGTGAACCTCAGTATTTCCTGTTGAACTTTTCTTTTTTACTATAAATCCCAGAATTCCACTTCCCTACCTCCCACACATCAGCCACTCGACCCATTGAACAAACAAGCTAGATTCAATGAAAAAGGTCAGTGCTTTCTAATCAGGGTGCCACCAGCTGTTCCACCCATTGAAGCAGACTCCTTGTCATCACCTGACTAGTGATGTCAGGTTTCGGCTGCACTGCATCTTGGGAAATACCCAAGACAGGAGTAATTTTGTATGCTGTTAAAAATGAACATCCAGAGCAAAGATCACATAAGAATACAAGACCAGCCGTTACAGACAGGTATATACACTATATTATGAACTACACTAACTTCACAGCCCCTGTAGCATAGGCAAATAAAAAATCCTGGAATACCCCTTTAACTGGAAGCTTGTCACAAACATACCTAGGCTCTGGTGTTTATACCAATACATGTCCCAAGAAGAAACTTTTATTTTTATTTTTATTTTTTATGATAAAACACACCACCTCCAGACATGCGTGCAGTTGGTATAGAGGCATTTGCATTGCTAACACCTACACAGCCAGATGTATCTTCTGTACTACTAAGGCTGCTTTCACACTATGAGCATTCATCCGTTATTAAATGTCCGTTTTCTGTGTGAAAAAAGATGTATAATAAATATTCATCCGTTAAGACCCGTTATAACTCATGTATGGCCGTAACACCTCTGCCTACAGACTCCCACAGCCGGGACTACTACTACTCCCATCATGGAACAGACTTCTTTCCATGATGGGAGTAGTAATTCCCTGGCTGCGGGAGTCTGCTGACAGCTGGGGAGGTTACATTAGTGTTTGTACTACTACCCCCATCATGGAAGAGTCTGTTCCACAATGGGAGTTGTAGTACAGGGGCTGAGGGATTGATCGCACCGGGTTTCACTTCTGAGGCCCGTGCTATCAGAAGTTATTAAGCAGGGGAGCGGGCGGCATGGTCTGCAACCCTGCAATGTATTGTGTGTTTTAACTTTCATTTTTAAATCCCCCGCGGGGAGCCCTGAATGGCCGGTACTGAAGAGCCATTCAGGGCTCTCAGCACTATGCACTGCCAATAGAAATACTTTTCATTCATAGCGCTGCAGGGGGGTGCAGACATATAGCGTTATCTGCCCCCCACAGCGCTTCTATATACATTTGCCAGCACTGCACTATGAAAAGTATTTCTATCAGCAGAAACAGGCCGGCCGATGCTGCTGCTAGAATGCTTTTCATTCATAGCGCACCGGTGACATATGTATGTAGATGGCTGTGCTGCTAGGGCACATTATACATGCGCTGCGGGGGGTATACATTTATTAATGCGCCAGCGGGGGGGGGGGGGGGGATATATACATTTATTAATGTGCCGGCAGGGGGAATGTACATTTATTAATGCGCCGGCAGGGGGAATATTATAAATGCGCTGGGGGGGCTAGATATATAGGCTATATGTCTCCCCCCTACTGCGTTATATATCTTGCCCCCACAGCACTTAATATATATATGGCCCCCGACTACTCACAATGTTCATTTTTCAATCTCCCGCTGAGGGCCCTGATTGGCTCCTCAGTACCGGCCATCCAGGGCACCCCGTGGGGGATTTAAAAATGAAAGTTAAAACACAGGATACATCACAGGGGAGCGGACCATACCGCCCGCTCCCCTGCTTAAAAACTTCTGATCGCATCGGGTCTCAGAAGTGAAACCTGGTGCGATCAATCCCTCAGCCCATGTACTACAACCCTCATGGAACAGACTGTTCCATGATTGGGGTAGTAGTACAAACACTAATGTAGCCTCCCCAGCTGTCTGCAGACTCTTGCAGCCAGGGAATTACTACTCACAGCATGGAAAATAGTCTGTTCCATGATGGGAGTAGTAGTAGTCCCTCAGCACTGCAGGAGTCTGCTGATAACAGCTATTATAAACCAGGTGCAAACGGATGACATAAAGGCTCATCCGTTTGCCAAAGACTTCAATGTTAAACATAACGGCCATTAGTTTACCAGTTTCTTTTGACGGGACGAAAAATTTGTGCATGTCCCGTTATTTCTCCCGTCACAACTAACGGCCGTTATTCACGACGGACTATAACGGTTCATAACGGGTAATAAAAAAAAAATCCCATAGACTTTAATGGGATTGTATAACGGCCTTTTAACATGGGTTTTCTGATGGACGTTTGAAACGGATGAATTTTTAAAGTGTGAAAGCAGCCTAACATCTAGGACAAAGCTTATCACCCATCTGTAGAGACAGCTCAGTCAGTACAGGATAAGGGGGTTTGTGAACAGGACATGTTTATCTTACTGCTGTGTAGGATTATAAAACACACACACACACACACACACTACAAAAGACAGCTTCTGTACACTGCTCCTTAGGTCTTTATGATGATAATCAGAACCTGGCCAAAATAAATAAACAAAATACACACACATCTGCATGAAAACAAAATGGAGCTGGGCAGTTAGTCAACCACTGCTTGGAGGAAGGGCATTGGTACAGTATATTATACACACATATCTGCACCTGTGCATATCATCATGGTTCCACAAGCAAATTGCAAAGTTGTAAATTCAGGTAGAAGACAGACATGGTGCACATCTACAATCTTGCACAATGATCCAATTGCTTCTCAGCATAATTTCAAAAACTAACAGGTTGTTAGTATATAAGTTTTGATCAAAAAGTACAAAGCCCACTCGCCATGTCAAAGCCACCTATTTATAGTGGGTCCCTAACGTCCCTAGCATAAAATGGTGTAGCACTGGGCGGCGACCACCACCGCCGCAACACCAGTGCCCACAGGGGGAATGACCCACTGGCAGAGCGGCCCCAATGCCACTCAAACCAGTCCATGGGTCGCACCTCCCCACAGACACGGCAGCAACAGACACCGCACAGCACCACACCAGTGTGAACAAGGTGCTTCAGCTCACTTACCAAGCTCTCCCAGTCAGACTGGTAGGCTGCTAGGATAGAAATGGCCCATGTGTAGCTAACTACTACTTATATAGGGTTGGGCTGAGGGGGTGGGGGAAGAGTGCAGACACATGTTCAAAAAAATAAATAAAAAAATAAAAACAAGGGGGATAGAAAACACAGTGTGAATTCAGGTAGAAGACAGACATGGTCGCACATCTACAATCTTGCACAATGATCTAATTGCTTCTCAGCATAATTAAAATGTGTATACTAACAACCTGTTAGTTTTTGAAATTATGCTGAGAAGCAATTAGATCATTGTGCAAGATTGTAGATGTGCGACCATGTCTGTCTTCTACCTGAATTCAAATTGCAAAGTTGTGCTCAACTTGCTACAGAAGTGGACATAGGAAGAGACTTGGAAAATCTCATTCACTTGCCTGCCTCTGTACCCAGCTACAGAATTAACCTGAACGCACCCACAGGCATTGCTCTACCATGTGAATTTACCCTAAGGGTGCGTTCAAGCACTTTTTGTTTTTGAGGGTTTTTTCCATGGGGGAATTTACGTTGCAGAAAATCTGCTGCGGAAAATCTGCTTCGGACAGCCGAGAAGAGCCTGCCCACTTTCAAATATGGAGCGGAAAACCCGCAAAAACTAAAAGCGTGTGAACGCACCCTAATATAGCCATGTACAAAAGCCCCACTTAAATACTTATTCATACCATAGATTAAAACCAGGTCAGTTGTTGACAGTCAGCACCAAGCTACCCCCAACCCCCCAGCCTGAGTGCAGTGTGAACATCTGCCAAATGACAAATCATTAACATCTGCCACAAGCCTCATCAAGTAAAGTGAAGTATAGCCTACTAAGTGTGCTTCATATATACACTGCTGCACTAAGAACACATCCTAGATCTGAAGGAGTGAACTACTCGTATGAAATACTTTCGTCTTTACATAGCCGAATGTGCCGACCACAAAAATCACACAAAAATTATCAATGGAAATCAAATTTATCAACCCATGGAGGTCTGGATATGGAGTCACACAAAATCAAAGTGGAAAACCCCACTACAGGCTGATTCAACTTTATGTAATGTCCTTAAAACAAGTCAAAATGAGGCTCAGTAGTGTGTGTGGCCTCCACGTGCCCATATGACCTCCCTACAATGCCTGGGCATGCTCCTGATGAGGTGGTGGATGGTCTCCTGAAGGATGTCCTCCCAGACCTGGACTAAAGCATCCGCCAACTCCTGGACAGTCTCTGGTGCAACGTGGTGTTGGTGGATGGAGCAAGACTTGATGTCCTAGATGTGCTCAATCGGATTCAGGTCTGGGGAACAGGTGGGCCAGTCCATAGCATCAATGCCTTCCTCTTGCAGGAACTGCTGACACACTCCAGCCACATGAGGTCTAGCATTGTCTTGCATTTGGAGGAGCCCAGGGCCAACCACACCAGTATACAGTCATAGCTGTAAATGTTGGCACCCCTGAAATTTTTCAAGAAAAGAAAGCATTTCTCCCAGAAAAGGATTGCAGTAACACAAGTTTATTCCCTTTGGAACTAAAAATTGGAACTAAACCAAAAAAGGGACGAAAAAAATAAATAAAAAATAAAAAAAAAGCAAATTGGACATAATGTCACAACAAATTCCGAAAATGGTCTGGACAAAATTATTGGCACCCTTTAAAGGGCTTCTCCGGTGCTTAGACATCTTCATAGCTGTCACGCCCCCGCCCGTAGGCTTGCATTAAGGGGCAGAGCGTGACATCACACGATGCCCGCCCTGTGGTCGCCGGTAATCAGTCCCGGAGCGAACACGCTCCGGGGACTGATTACAAACGGGGTGCCGCGTGCAAGATCACGGGGGTCCCCAGCGGCGGGACTCCCGCGATCAGGCATCTTATCCCCTATCCTTTGGATAGGGGATAAGATGTCTAAGCACCGGAGAACCCCTTTAACTTAATATTTGGTTCCACACCCGTTGGAAAAAATAACTGAAATCAGTCGCTTCCTATAACCATCAAAAAGCTTCTTACACCTCTCAGCCGGAATGTTGGACCACTCTTCCTTTGCAAACTGCTCCAGGTCTCTCTTATTGGAAGGGCGCCTTTTCCCAACAGCAATTTTAAGATCTCTCCACAGGTGTTCAATGAGATTTAGATCCGGACTCATTGCTGCCACTTCAGAACTCTCCAGAGCTTTGTTGCCATCCATTTCTGGGTGCTTTTTGACGCATGTTTGGGGTCATTGTCCTGCTGGAAGACCCAAGATCTAGGCCGCAAACCCAGCTTTCTGACACTGGGCTGTACAGTGCAACCCAAAATCAGTTGGTAATCCTCAGATTTAATGATGCCTTGCACGCATTCAAGGCACCCAGTGCCAGAGACAGCAAAACAACCCCAAAAAAAAAAAAAAACATAATTGAACCTCCACTATATTTCACTGTAGGTACTGTGTTCTTTGTAGGCCTCATTCCGTTTTCGGTAAACTGTAGAATGATGTGCTTTACCAAAAAAGCTTTATCTTGGGCTCATCTGTCCACAAGACATTTTCCCAGAAGGATTTTGATTTACTCAAGTTCATTTTGGCAAAATGTAGTCTTGCTTTTTTTTTTTTTATGTCCCTGTGTCAGCAGTGGGGTCCTCCAGGGTCTCCTGCCTTACCGTTTCATTTCATTCAAATGTCGACAGATAGTTCGCACTGACACTGATGCTCCCTGAGCCTGCAGGACAGCTTGAATATCTTTGGAACTTTTTTTTGAGGCTGCTTATCCACCATCCGGACTATCCTGCATTGAAATCTTTCATCAATTTTTCTCTTCCGTCCACGCCCAGGGAGATTAGCTACAGTGCCATGGGTTGCAAACTTCTTGATAATGTTGTGCACTGTGGACAAAGGCAAATCTAGATCTCTGGAGATGGACTTGTAACCTTGAGATTGTTGATATTTTTCTACAATTTTGGTTCTCAAGTCCTCAGACAGTTCTCTTCTCTTTCTGTTGTCCATGCTAAGTGTGGCACACAGAGACACACAATGCAAAGACTAAGTGGACTTCTCTCCTTTTTATCTGCTTTCAGGTGTGATTTTTATATTGCCCACACTTGTTACTTGCCCCAGGTGAGTTTAAAGGAGCATCACGTTCTTATTTTTCCACAATTTTGAAAGGGTGCCAATAAATTTTGTCCAGCCCATTTTTGGAGTTTGGTGTGACATTTTGTCCAATTTGCTTTTTTTCCCCCCTCACTTTTTTGGTTTAGTTCCAATATACACAAAGGGAATAAACGTGTATAGCAAAACATGTTACGGCAATCCTTTTATGTGAGAAATACTTCCTTTTCTTGAAAAACTTTAGGGGTTCCAACAATTATGGCCATGACTGTATGGTCTCACAAGGGGTCTGAGGATCTCATCTCGGTACTTAATGGCAGTCAGGTTACCTCTTGCAAGCACATGGAGGGCTGTGCGGCCCTCCAAAGAAATGCCACCCTACACCACTATTGACCCACCGCCAAATCAGTCCTGCTGGAGGATGTTGCAAGCAGCAGAACATTTTCCATGGCGTCTCCAGACTGTCACATATGCTCAGTGTAAACCTGCTTTCATCTGTGAAGAGCACAGAGTGCCAATGGTGAATTTGCTAATCTTTGTGTTCTCTGGCAAATATCAAACCTCCTGCACTGTGTTGGGCTATAGGCACAACCCCCACCTGTGGATGTCAGGCCCTCATACCACCCTCGTTTGAGTGGACGCATGGACGTTTGTGGCCTTCTGGAGGTCATTTTGCAGGGCTCTGGCAGTGCTCCTCCTTGCCCAAAGGCAGAGGAAGTGGTCCTGCTGCTGGGTTGTTTCCGTCCTACGGCCTCCTCCATGTCTCCTGATGTACTGGTCTGTATCCACTAGAGTGAAAGTACTGCCTCCATTCAAAAGGTAAACAAAACATCAGCCAGGAAGCATAGGAACTGAGAAGTGGTCTGTGGTCACCACCTGCAGAACCACTCCTTTATTGGGGGTGTCTTGCTAATTGCCTATAATTTCCACATGTTGTCTGTTCCATTTGCACAACAGCATGTTAATTGATTGTCAATCAGAGTTGCTTCCTGAGTGGACAGTGTGACTTCACAGAAGTGTGATTGACTTTTAGTTACATTGTGATGTTTAAGTGTTCCCTTTATATTTTTTTGAGCGGTGTAGTAGTGCTTTCGCATCAGACAGGACTGCTGGGGATATTCAACAACAAAAACTTCACTAAAAATAATAAAAACAAATATCCACAATAACTACAAGTTTATTGTACATTTTGATTTCACCATTGAAGTCAATGGAAAAAATCCACAGGTAATCACTGCATAAAATTGACATGTGGCTGATTTAAAGCCCTTAAAAGGAAAAGTTTCACAAAAATTAACATATCCCCTATCAACAGAGATGGGACCCGGCTCTCAGTGAGGATGGCATGCTGCAGAGTACAGCATTCGGGCATCATCAATGCTCCCTTAGAAATGAATGGAGCACAAGCCGCCCACCAGTAGACAACACGAGCTCCTCACCGAGAGAGCTGGGATTCTGTCTCGGAGATCACAAGGGGTTCCAACAGTAGAAAACAAGATCCTGGGAAACAACCGAAATTAAGCCCCTCTGACGGTCATTCTAGATCGCTTTTCTTTTAATTTCAGCCCATATAATATCACCATATGGGGCCAAGATAATACAGATAATTGCAGTACACAGAATACTGTCATATAGTGCCCAAGTCATAGGAAGTGTGAACTCTTGTTTCTTAAAAGAAACCCATCTAAGACCGTCCTATAGTAAATACATTATACTACAATTCCATTCCTAAATAATACCGCCTGTTCCACTAACTGATTGTGTTCATGGCAGCCATCAGCACATTACAGAAGTCCCTCACTACCATTCAATGAATGCAACTGCTGTACACAGCTCCTGTATAAAATCCAAATCCCTGTGGACAGCGCCTATATGGTGGCACATGGAATCACCAAGCTACATGCTTTGATTATGTATTCTTCCAAATAGATCCTTGATTTAAAGGGGTACTCCACTGGAATACATTTTTTCTTCAATCAACTGGTGCCAGAAAGTTAAACAGATTTGTAAATTACTTCTATTAAAAAAAATCTTAATCCTTCCAGTATTTATCAGCTGCTGCTATGATCCACAGGAAGTTGTTTTCTTTTTGAATTGCCTTTCTGCCTGACCACAGTGCTCTCTGCTGACACCTCCGTCCATTTTAGGAACTGTCCAGAGTAGGAGCAAATCCCCATAGCAAACCTCTCCTGCTCTGGACAGTTCCTGACATGGACAGAGGTGTCAGCAGAGAGCACTGTGGTCAGACTGAAGAGAACAACTCGGCTTCCTCTGCAGCATACAGCAGCTGATAATCCTTCCAGTACTTAAGTTTTATTTATTTTTTTAATAGAAGGAATTTACAAATCTGTTTAACTTTCTGGCAACAGTTGATTTAAAAAAAAATGTTTTCCAGTGGAGTACCCCTTTAAAAACCTCAGGGTCACCAGCAGTTTATCACATGTAATTGAGAGTTTTTGTGTGGTGTTTTTTTTGCTTTAATTTGATTTAGTAAATTCATCTGGGGTTTAGATTTTTTGTTGTTTTACTTATTAGGATTCATTTTATACTGAATTTGAGATTTAGTGATTTCTCATGAATAATACAGGAAAAACACAACACATTTAAAAAAGGAAAAAACTGTCAGTACAAACAGGATGGTCATGTGACACTGATGACAATGATCCTGTTCCCTGCTCAGGTTCTTCTGCAATCTTTCGCCGTATCTTACATTTCGAAGCCGACTTCGTGCATGGGCAGAGCTTCGTGACATCACCTCTGCTCTTTGCTTGCAGTGGGATTCAGGAAGCTCCGCCCATGCAGAAGATACGGCGGAAGATTGCGGGAGAACCGGAGCACGGAATAGAACCAGGTAAGGATAGTCGTCAGCTGACCTGTCTGTACTGACAGGTTAGTGCAGGTGAAACTGATGACAGATTTAAAGGGGTACTCCGCTGCCCCAGCGTTCAGAACATTTTGTTCTGAATGCTTGGAGCGGGCGGAGTGGGTCATGACATTACGGCCATGCCCCTTATGATGTCACATCATGCCCCCTCAATGCAAGTCTATGGGAGGGGGTCGCCACGAATGCAAGTGCTGCACAGAGACCGTGGGGGTCCCAGCTGTGGGAGCCCCGCAATCAGACAGTGGTAAAATGTCTAGAGGCAGAGTACCCCTTTTAGCAAAAAATAAATAAATAAATAAATAAAAATTTATTAAAAAATTATTATTATTTAAAAATGTTTTTTATAGTAATACTACATATTAGTAGTGACCTATAAGAGAACATTGATACCTAGGCTTCACATCAAGTTTTGCATCCTCTTATAATGTCTTTTATTTTGTCCTCCACCCCAATCCAGAACAGAAAACATCAGGTTTTGGTTCCTTTTTTCTTTACAGGAAACCTCTTTTCTTCACCGTATTTTCCTTTTGACAGCTCGGGTTTGTCAAGTGCAAGTTTTATTACGACAAAACGGATGCCAAACAGAAAGGTTCATGGAGCGTCTTTCCTGCAGCATCCTGCTGCCATTTATTTGCATTCTACAACAATACAGATCTGTCAGGATCCTGGTTTTTTTTTTGTTTTTGTTTTTTTGACAGGACAGAAGAATTAGACAATCTCTGTACATCTGTCCTAGAAGAAAAAAAAGGCTCCTGAGGAAAAACTCTAGAGATGAGCGAACTTACAGTAAATTCGATTCGTCACGAACTTCTCGGCTCGGCAGTTGATGACTTTTCCTGCATAAATTAGTTCAGCTTTCAGGTGCTCCGGTGGGCTGGAAAAGGTGGATGCAGTCCTAGGAGACTCTTTCCTAGGAATGTATCCACCTTTTCCAGCCCACCGGAGCACCTGAAGGCTGAACTAATTTATGTAGGATAAGTCATCAACTGCCGAGCCGAGAAGTTTGGGACGAATTGAATTTACTGTAAGTTCGCTCATCTCTAAAAAACTCAACACTACACATTTCAACATGGTGAATTAAAACCAATGGATCTATAAATGGACCATATTAAAAAAATATATTATAATAATTCTACAGTACACTGTGTTTTTGACAAGTTGCCAATGACCTAAAACACCCAAAAAAGGCACATTAGGTATAGCGTTTAGAACATCACCAGCGATATCCAGCTAACAACGCTATTTATTACTACACCAGCTTCATACTAATGGACCTGGGAGAGGAGTAAAGAAATATATTAGGGAATTTCTATACAGATAATTATAGAACATACAACCCATGGTAACTGCATAAAAAGCTGCCAACAAAAGGCACCAAAAAAAGCGATAAGTACTTCAACATTCGTAGCAGCAAACTGATGTGCAGGATATATACGGAAAAGAAAAATCCAATATTCAGATCCAGGTTGATCAATAAGCCATCTGTTATATGAGAGCAGTAAGGGTTAATAGTCTCAGCCCCCTCCAATAAGTCTAAGCCCATTACCATGTGAATGCAGCTCTTCCAGATGACACAGAAAGAATGCAAGCTCTTCCTACCCAGCAGGACCTGCACCCGCAGGGGAAGGGGGGGGGGAGGGGGTCTGCAATGAACAAGATCCGCTCTGTCCGGTCATTGATCGGTGGCTTCCAGCTGTAGCAAGGTGGCTACCTCCATTACATATACCAGTGTTTCCCAACTTGTGTGCCTTCAGCTGTTGCAAAACTACAACTTCCTGTGCAAGCCCGGAGCATGTAAGGCTATGTTCACAAGAAGTTTCTCGCAATGCAGTGCATTTCAAATTTTATTGCAGACTAGCTGAGTACCCGGCATTGCCCGGTTTTTCCTTCCTAATCCTTGTTGGGGAGGAGAATAAAGAAAGGAGGAAGCTTTTGACTTCATATCCCGTCCTCATATATTGTTGTCATATCCCGACCTCCTATTATGTCCTCATATCTCAACCTCCTATCCTGTCCTCATATCTCGTTCTCCTATCCCGACCTCCTATCCCATCCTCCCATCCCGACCCGTAATATGTGTACCAGGTATTGAAATATCTCCAGCTGTATGGAAGTTATGTGGGAACATACATTCCCCATTGATTTGCATGGGACTTAAAACAAAAACCCCGACCCTCACAAATGGGGGTAGTTAAGGGTTAAATTAACTATCCTATATTTTAAGTGGACATATAAGTAACATGTGACCAAGTATTATCGAAATATCTCCAGCAGTTTGGAAGTTATGCAGTAACATATATTTCCCACTGACTTGTATGGGACTTTAAACATAAACCCCGTCCCTGGCAAATGGGGGTGGGTAAGGGTTAAATCACCTATCCTATGTTTGTTGTTGACATATAAGTAACATATGGCCAAGTTTCATGTTAATATCTTTAGCCGTTTGGACGTGATGCTGGAACATACACACACGCCGAATATATATATTGTATTGCTGTGTCCAATCATAAAACCCACAGATTACACCAAGGGTGAAAATCCGCCTGCAAAAACTGCTTCAGAAAACCTGTGGTTTCAGCCCTTCTTTTGATGTGGGTTTTCAGGGTTTTTTCCCCCTTCTCCAATCTCTCATTGATTTAAATAAGAGCTTCCAAGTTGAACCACAATAAAAAGTAACGTCATGTGTTTCAGCGCCGTTTTCATGCCTGTTGGGCACTCTCCATTGGGGTCAATGGCTGCAGGAAACCACATGTTTTTAAGGGTAGGTTCACATCGGGTTAGTGCCCTTTTTAGTCGTATCTGTCCGCATCCCATTGACAACAGGAGACCGACTTATCCTATTAATGGGATCGGCAGACCCCATTGATTTCAAGGGTTGAATTAGGCCACCAAATGAGTCAGTTTGGGATGGATAAGCCATTTTAAGCGGAATCAAAAGCGGGGTCTGCTTCACTTTTGAGTGCTGAACATATCGCATGCGGCCCGAAAGGAGACCTTTTGGCTATTGAAATCAATGGGGTCAGCTGCTCCTGTTAACAGTATATGTCTGCATCCTGTTTGTGGCTGAATACCGAATGATATGACTAATTTAAAGGAGTACTCTGGTGCAGACTACTGCTCCCTGCTCCGTCCTGCAAAAAAAAAAAAAAAAAAGTAAAATAAACCATCCCTCACCTTCCTGGGTTCCCGCGGAGCGCCACTACAGCTGATTGGTCCACCGGTCTATCTTCTTCATACTTCCATGTGAACGAAGCGTCACATGGCGTTCAGCCTATCACCGGCCGCCGCCATGTTCTGCCTCGGTCCATAATAGGCTGAGCGCCATGTGACGCTTTGTTCACACGGAAGTATGAAGAGGATGGACCGGAGGACCGATCAGCTGTAGTGGCGCTCCGCGGGAACCCAGGGAGGTGAGTGATGGCTTATTTTCATTTTTTTTTTTGCAGCCCGGGCAGGACAGAGCAGGAGTATTCTGCACCAGAGTACTCCTTTAAGGCTGGGTTCACACCACGTTTTTGCAATACAGTTCCCGTATACGTTTTCAATTTGAAAACCATATGGAACCGTATTGAAAACCGTATGCACTGACTCTCCATTGAAAACCGTATACGCCAAAAGATGCATCAGGTTTTGTCCGTTTTGCAGCCTGTACAGTTTTGTTAGTTTTTTCCCGTACCCAAAACTGTAGCCTACCACGGTTTTTGGTCAGGGTGAAAAACCATATTGAAACGTATACTTTTTTTTCTTCTAACAAGGGAGTCAATGGGAATCATATGTGCGTAAGGTTCCATCCGGTTTTTGACTTTGCACAGTTTTGTTTTCTTGGAATTTCAATCAAACAAGTGAAACTTTATTCATAATGGAATAAAAAGTTAAAAACGTATACGTTATTTTCTTAAAAGACAGCTACAACCGGACATCCTTCTTCAAGTTGTATATGGATTAAAATTTGTACACGTTTTGATACAGTTTAGTCAGGTTTTGAGGAATCCGTTTTTTTTTAAATCAAAAACATGACACAGGAACTGTATTGCAAAAACCATGACATGTTCTTTCTTTGCGCGAAACAGTTTCAGCGGTGGAATTGTCCGCCGCTGAAATTCTGCAATGTGTACGGGTTTCGCGGATACTCGTTCACACTAATGTTATGTTCACGCCATGGAATTCTGTACGGTGAACGTACCCTCAAAGAGATTATTCCATATAAACTTAGCTTTACCTGCGGGTTTCCTTGCATGATGTCCACAGTGTATACCAGCTGTTGCAAAACTACAACTCCCAGCATGCCCGGACAGCCGAGTTGTAGTTTTGCAACAGCTGTTGGCACCCTGGCTGGGAACCACTGGTGTATACACTAAGAGGGAGATTTATCAAAACCTGTCCAGAGGAAAAGTTGCTGAGTTGCCCATAGCAACCAATCAGATCACTTCTTTCACTTTTGACAAGGCCTCTGAAAAATGAAAGAAGCGATCTGATTGGTTGCTATGGGCAACTCAACAACTTTTCCTCTGGACAAGTTTTGATAAATCTCCCCCTAAGTGTAAACCTACCCTGTATCTGGTCAGGCTAATACGCATGTTATGCAATAGAGAAGGGGGGGGGGGGGGGAGATAAGTGAAGCCAAAAGCATAAGGCCGGGTTCACATTACAGAATCCAAGTTCGGAAAATTTTAGGACCACACGGATATTGTCATTTTCTGATAGAAATTGCACCTAGAAAATTCCAGTGTGAATGGGTTAATGGAAAACACATTCACCTGAATGAAACCTTCAGACAGTGGAATTCCAGTAGAAATTCCATAGTGTGAACCCGGCCTAAGGGGGAAAGTTATCAAATTCTGAGGAAAAGTGGAACCGTTGTCCATAGCAACCTGATTCCTTCTTTCGTTTTTCAGTGGCCTTTTACAGAATTAGAGGTAACCTGCCTGGTTGCTATTGGCAACTGCTCCAGTTGTGTACAGATTTTGATAAATCTCCCCCCCCCCCCCCCCCCCCACGGTGCAGCTCCAATCTGGATATAGATCATGAATCTAAGCGATCAATACTTCTCCTTCCAGCTGCCTGTGGGCAAATATTTCCATATAGAAAGGATAACCTGACATAGGATTGGTGACCCTAATCTTCTATTTCAGTGGTCTCCAAAGTGTGGACCTCCAGATGTTGCAAAACTACAAACTTCCAGCATGCCCAGACAGCCAATGACTGGACGTTGTAGTTGGCAACAACTGGAGGTCCACAGTTTGTAAACTAAGGTTCTATATTATTATAATTGGTCTACATGAGCAGATAGCATGGCATGATGGGAGTTGTAGTTTTACAACAGTTGGAGAGTGACAGGTTGGGGCATAACGCAGCGTTTCCCAACCAGGGTCCCTCCAGCTGTTGCGCAACTACAGCTCCCAGCATGCCCGGACAGCCAAAGGCTGTCCGGGCATGCTGGGAGCTGTAGTTGCGCAACAGCTGGAGGGACCCTGGTTGGGAAACACTGACATAGAGGTATTGAGTCCCAGGTAATATAGGACTGCTGGCTGTGCACCCCTCCGGCTGACCCCAGCACACACCATGTGACCTCACGGACTATAATAGGTATAGGCAGCTGAGACCCCCGGATTACAATGTGCACAGTCCCCAGAGTGATTGGCAGGCACAGCCGCCCCGCACATCGCCGCGCTGTCCCGCCTCTTACCTTGGTTACGGGCGCAGAAGTCTCCGTACACCGCTCAGGTCCCCTCAGGATAAAGTTATCTCCAGTGATCTACCGCACAACTTGTACCCTGACCGGCAGCAATCTAAACCCTGACCGGCAGCGGTTCCGTTCAGACGAGTGCGGCTCTACAACACAACAGGCGCGATATGTACACAATCCACCAACACAACACAGTTATCGCAGGCTGCCGGCAACCCCCGCCTACAGATCCATCTAACCCCACCCACATCCCATGTGTCCCGCCCGGCCATTCATAGGTTCAGCTGAGTGTATGTGGGGTCTATTATGGTGTGCGGAGGGACATTCAGAAATCCTACAAATACGTCTAGTACTACACTTATATGGAGAACAGTGTTCACCCCACTTTTTAATCATTGAATTCAAGTGTTTTATTCTATCCCATTCACACAGGCAGAGTTCAAGTCCTGGAGGAACGCATGGGAACTGAGTTTCTGCACTTTTTCACAGCAGGAACACTGTTCCCTATTAGCAGGAGTCCTGCAGGACCAGCCCTTGAGGGGAGATCTTGGATGAGTTCCCTCACTTTTTTTTCCAGGACTTGACCCCTGCACACAGGTTAATTAAATTGGGCACCTACCAGGGCAGTCACCTTTAGCGGATGCTCACACTGCATTCTGGCCCCTGCTAATCGTATCCATCGGTATCGGATGCCAACGTATACTCTGAATGGGAGCAGCGGACCCCATTCACTTCTATGACTGAGCGAAGTCACCTATTGGCAACATTTTGGACGTATGCGCAAAAGTGCAACAGCCCCCATCATGAGTCTGCTTAAAATGGCGGATACGTCCCGAACTGAGTCGCCAGCGGTGACACCTTTCGACCATAGAAGTAAATGGGGTTTGCTGCCCCCATTAACATTATACGTCGGCATCCCATTTTCAGTGGATGCGATTAACGGGGGCCAGGATGTAGTGCGGTTGTACCGGTAGGTTTCTACAGTGTTCCTGGCTTCCGTATACGGGACAGCGGACCCCATTGCTTTCTATGGCCGAGTCACCTAGTATCCACCAATTTTTTAAATAGCGCATACGTCCTGCTACTACAGCATATGTCAGATACAACTAACGGGATTGCAAACGCAGTGTGAACGAACCCTAAGGGTATGTTCACATGGCAGAATTTCCACAGTTCCGCAGAAATTTCGTTCAGAATTGCAGAATTCTGACTGAATTTGCCCTGAATTTTGGCAGAATTTCTGTGTTCTCTGAACACGGAATTCTACCAAAATTCAAGCAGTGGAATTCAGCAAAATATAAGACTGGTTTTATATATTTGTGAAATGCTGAAAACGGAATTTCTGCAGCGGGCATTGCACCGCGGAAATTCTGTTTTCGGCATTTGGCAGTGTCTGATTGGCACTGCAGTATCCTATTGAAAACAATGTGCAATAAATTACAGCAAAATTTCCGGTGGAGTTCTGCGAAATTCCAGACAGAAATTCGGCCGTATGACCATACCCTTATAAACATTTATTTTTTTTCCTCCCAGATCAGTGCTCTCCAAACTGTGGACATCCGGATGTTGCAAAACTACAACTCCCAGCATGCCCAGACAGCCATTGGAGCAGTTTTCTGCTGCACTGTTCACACGGTGGAATCCCAATTCCAGATTCTGTATTTTGCTTGGAAATGCATTGCTGTCTATATAAGACGGTGCATTTTCGAGTGGTCCTAGCGCCCGCCAGACCTTTAAAATGTGAGGAGTGTCTGCTCGTGTTTTTTTTCGGGATGGACATTCACCACATTTTACTTATTACTACCATGTGAACATACCCTGACGCAGTAATTTTTCGTTTTTTTTGTGTTTAAATTTTTTCCTCCTCGCCCTTAACTCCATAACTCTTCCAATTTTCTATCTATCTATAGGGCTTGTTGTTTGAGGGACTAATTGTACTTTGTAATGGCATCACTCATTTTACCACAAAATGTATGGTGAAGCCAAAAAAATTATTTGTGGGGCGAACTTGAAACTATTTTTGTTTGATGGAACTGTTTGATCGCTTTTTTTTTTTTTTTCCCTGGTATAAGAAGTTACCAAAAATCCGCAATTCTTGACTGTGCTGTTTAATTAACATTATATATTAATAGTTCGGACATTTATGTACGCGCCAATACCACGTTTATGTTTATTTTCTTTACGTTATTTAATTTGAAAAAGGGGTGATTTAAACATTTATTAGCGGAGATTTATTTTATTAGGGGGGATTTATTCACATTTATTACTTTATGTATTTATTTTTTATAATTTTTTACACTTTAGTTTTTTTTATAATATGCAATCTTTAGACTGCTAACACTGTTCAATTCTGTGCTAATGTGCAGTGTTGTCTGCGCTCTGCTGCTCTAGCCTGCCAATGCAGGCTTGAGTAGCAGAGCTGAGATCATACAGGTAGAGACCCTCCAGCCATCATGTAAGCTGATCGGGACCCAGCGATTACCTTTGAGTGGTCCCGACCAGCAACACACATCAACTATCTACATTTAGCAACCGGCTTTAGGTCCCACAGTCAACTTTGATCATGGGATCTGAAGGGCCACTACAGGCTATAAGCTACAGCCACTGGCTAATGATTCCAGCCGGGGGCCGCATAGTAGGGACCGGATGACGTTAAAATCCTGTTCCGCTGCCGGTCCCCACTTCCCAGAACGTACCCCATATTCTATAGGGGAATGGTCAAACAGCTGCACACACTATATAGGAAATTCCGCCCAGAATCGATGCTTAATGTCTCACTATATCAAATTAATATTTACAATGTGGACCCTTCTTTTCTGCAATTCACGCTGGCATGCTGGATATCAGCTTCTGGGCCAAATTCTGACTGATAACAACTCATTCCTGCCTATTTACTTCTCAAACTTTAATACAATTTCTTTCTTCTTTCTTTTTTTGTCCACCCGGTTGACCTCAGTGGGTCTTAAAGGTTTTGAGATTTGGGCTTTTCCTGGCCGTAAACTCTAAATTTGTGAAAACCAAAATATAGGTACTAAAGTCTGTCTCATCTTATTATGCCCTTCTTGGCAAACAGAGTGATCACCCAGAATAGGGCAGCCCCACATAGGAACCTTTGCCCAGAAGAACCCTAAGGCTAGGTTCAGACTACGGAATCTCCGGGCAGAAAATTTCCGTCCGGAGATTCTGAGTGCGGCCAGCGCAGACTGATTCAGTCGGCGCTAGGACCACGCAGACACTGCAGACTCCAATAGACTGCAATGTGTTCCGCGAGTATTTCCGCCTGAAGAAAGAGCAACGCCATTCTTCAGGCGGATATTTCCAAGCGGATTTTCCGTTCACAAATTCCAAAGTGTGAATTTGTGAACGGAAACCCATTCACTACGCTATACACTTTCCGTAGTCTGAACCTAGCCTGTTTTTTTCCTCCTAAGAGGTAGACTTTAGAATTCTAGAATATTGGGGTTAGGCTGCGTTCACAGGTTGCGGCTAATTATCCCATATGTCTTTGCCACGAATTACCAAAATTGCTGAAAAAAAATTGTGCATTTTACAGTGATTGGCATAATTTGCATACTCAAGGCAAAATGCTAAATTTTTACAAAGATTTTGTCCATCCGTGGCAAAAACATCCGGTTATTAGTTGAGGTACTGCTTATTAGCCACAACACGTGGACAAAGCCTAAGGGCCCTATTACATGATGTGATTATTGGCCGAACAAACCATTGTCTGTCAGGCTGCACATCTCCCTGTGTAATAAGGGATGTGCGGCCAACCAATGATGGAAGCAAAGGACTGCACAGATCCAGCGATTGTTCGTGTGGTCCTCTCTAGAAGACTGGTGCCTGTTTACTGGCAGCATTGGGCCATGTAATTGGACTCTTAGTAAAGCACATATCAGAATTAACATAAGACAAGAAAATTATGATCAGGAATGACTAGGTTTTTCTTTTTTCCTTCACACTAATGATGTGGCATATGATGAGCCTTACAAATGAATACAGGTACCAATGATCCCATCTTTTCCCCCTTTTACCTGTGTACTAAATCGATCTCATCAGTCAATTGTTTTATTCACTTTAAGTAATCTGCATTATATTGACTTGTTTTAGGTCCGGTATCTTCAGTTATTTCTCTATTAGAGCTCTGTGTATACAAACAATATATACACGGACTATAAGAGGCCTGTCTGTCTATAGAAGGAAAACTGCAATAAATGATGATAGATGCGGTGTCATATTTGCCACTTGTGGTGATTATTTCAATATTTTCTTTTTTTTTTTAAAGCCACCATTAAAGAATATACAGATTTATGGCAAGTCCCTCTCCCTGGAGAACTGCAAATGACTGAATGGAATGTGAGCATCTTACCAGTAAATTGGTAACAGACAACCACATAATTCAAGAAATATGCCTCCTATTCAAAGGATTCAAGTGTCAGATACAAAGGTTTTTTTTTCAATAGAATGTTGCCAGAATTTACAGTCAGGGGCTTATGTTTCAAAACTCAAAGAGGGAGATTTATCAAAACCTGTGCAGAGGAAAAGTTGCCCAGTTGCCCATAGCAACCAATCAGATTGCTTCTTTCATTTTTACCAAGGCCTCTGCAAAATGAAAGAAGAAATCTGATTGGTTGCTGTGGGCGACTGGGCAACTTTTCCTCTGCACAGGTTTTGATAAATCTCCCCCATAGTATGATAATGTTCCTTTGTTGCCCCTAGCATCTTTTAGTACAGCTTTCATTTTCTCAGTATTGTAAGGTCTGGCAGGCTGCTAGAAGAAAAGATCCTTAACCTCTTAACCCCTTAAGGACTGAGCCCTTTTTCACTTTAAGGACTCGGCCATTTTTTGCAAATCTGACCACTTTCACTTTAAACATTAATAACTCTGGAATGCTTTTAGTTATCATTCTGATTCCGAGATAGTTTTTTCGTGACATATTCTACTTTAACTTAGTGGTAAAAATTTTTGGTAACTTGCATCCTTTCTTGGTGAAAAATCCCCAAATTTGATGAAAAATGTGAAAATTTTGCATTTTTCTAACTTTGAAGCTCTCTGCTTGTAAGGAAAATGGATATTCCAAATAATTTTTTTTTTAATTCACATATACAATATGTCTACTTTATGTTTGCATCATAAAATTGATGAGTTTTTACTTTTGGAAGACACCAGATGGCTTCAAAGTTCAGCAGCGATTTTTCCAATTTTTCACAAAATTTTGAAACTCGCTTTTTTTCAGGGACCAGTTCAGGTTTGAAGTGGATTTGAAGGGTCTTCATATTAGAAATACCCCATAAATGACCCCATTATAAAAACTGCACCCCCCAAAGTATTCAAAATGACAATCAGTAAGCGTTTTAACCCTTTAGGGGTTTCACAGGAATAGCAGCAAAGTGAAGGAGAGAATTCACAATCTTCATTTTTTACACTCGCATGTTCTTGTAGACCCAATTTTTGAATTTTTGCAAGGGGTAAAAAGGAGAAAATTTTTACTTGTCTTTGAAACCCAATTTCTCTCAAGTAAGCACATACCTCATATGTCTATGTTAATTGTACGGCGGGCGCAGTAGAGGGCTCAGAAGGGAAGGAGCGTCAAATGGTTTTTGGGGGGCATGTCACCTTTAGGAAGCCCCTATGGTGCCAGAACAGCAAAAACCCACATGGCATACCATTTTGGAAACTAGACCCCTCGGGGAACGTAACAAGGGGTAATGTGAACCTTAATACCCTACAGGTGATTCACGACTTTTGCATATGTAAAAAAAAATAAAAAATTTACCTAAAATGCTTGGTTTCCCAAAAAATTTACATTTATACAAAGGGTTAAAGCAGAAAATACCCCCCAAAATTTGAAGCCCAATTTCTCCCGATTCAGAAAACACCCCATATCGGGGTGAAAAGTGCTCTGCTGGCGCACTACAGGTCTCAGAAGAGAAGGAGTCACATTTGGCTTTTTTAAAGCAAATTTTGCTCTCGGGGCATGCCGCATTTAGGAAGCCCCTATGGTGCCAGGACAGCAAAAAAAAACCACATGGCATACCATTTTGGAAACTAGAGCCCTCGGGGAATGTAACAAGGGGTTAAGTGAACCTTAATACCCCACAGGCGTTTCACGACTATTGCATATGTAAAAAAAAAAAAAAAAAATTTTACCTAAAATGCTTCTTTTCCCAAAAATTTTACATTTTTAAAAAGGGTAAAAGCAGAAAATACCCCCCAAAATTTGTAACACAATTTCTCCCGAGTACGGCGATACCCCATATGTGACCCTTAACTGTTGCCTTGAAATACGACAGGGCTCCAAAGTGAGAGCGCCATGCGCATTTGAGGCCTTAATTAGGGATTGCATAGGGGTGGACATAGGGGAATTCTACGCCAGTGATTCCCAAACAGGGTGCCTCCAGCTGTTGTAAAACTCCCAGCATGCCTGGACAGTCAACGGCTGTCCGACAATACTGGGAGTTGTTGTTTTGCAACAGCTGGAGGCTCCGTTTTGGAAACCGTGGCGTACCAGACGTTTTTCATTTTTATTGGGGAGGGGAGGGGGGCTGTGTAGGGGTATGTGTATATGTAGTGTTTTTTTTACTTTTTATTTAATTTTTTGTGTTAGTGTAGTGTAGTGTTTTTAGGGTACAGTCGCACGGGCGGGGGTTCACAGTAGTTTCTCGCTGGCAGTTTGAGCTGTTGCAGAAAATTTGCTGCAGCTCAAACTTGCAGCCCGATACTTACTGTAAGCCTCCGCCCATGTGAGTGTAACCTGTACGTTCACATTGGGGGGGACATCCAGCTGTTGCAAAACTACAACTCCCAGCATGCGCTGACAGACTGTACATGCTGAGAGTTTTAGTTTTGCAACAGCTATAGGCACACTGGTTATGTATCACGGAGTTTGTGACCTTACTCAGTGTTTCAAAACCAGTGTGCCTCCAGCTGTTGCAAAACTACAACTCCCAGCATGTACGGTGCATGGTGTAAGGTGACTGCTGGGAGTTGTAGTTTGCAACAGTTGGAGGCACACCGGTCGTGAAACACTGAGTTAGGTAAAAAAACAAAATGGGTTTCACAACCAGTGTGCCTTCAGCTGTTGCAAAACTACAACTCCCAGCATGCACTTTAGCTGTTTGTGCAAGCTGGGAGTTGTAGTTATACAACAGCTGAAGGTACACTTTTCCATAGAAAAAATGTGCCTCCAGCTGTTGCAAAACCATAAGTCCCAGCATGCCCATAAGGGAATGCTGGGAGTTGTGGTGGTCTGCCTCCTGCTGTTGCATAACTACAGCTCCCAGCATGCCCTTTTTTGAATTCCAAAGTCCAGAATAGCGTATTTTTGGTCACTTTTTACATAATAATTTTTTTTATAAAAAGCGATCAAAAAGTCTGATCAATGCAAAAATGGTACCAATAAAAACTTCAGAACACAGCACAAAAAATGAGCCCTCATACCGCCCTGTACGCGGAAAAATAAAAAAGTATATAGGGGTCAGAAGATGACAATTTTAAACGTATAAATTTTTCTGCATGTAGTTATGATTTTTTCAGAAGTCCGACAAAATCAAACCTATATAAGTTGGGTATCATTTTAATCGTATGGACCTACAGAATAATGATAAGGTGTCATTTTTATGGAAAAATGCATTGCGTAGAAACGGAAGCCCCCAAAATTAACAAAATGAAATTTTTTCTTCAATTTTGTGGTACAATTAATTTTTTTTCCGTTTCGGGTTGGATTTTTAGGTAAAATGACTGATGTCACTGCAAAGTAGAATTGGTGGCGTAAAAAATAAGCCATCATATGGAATTTTATGTGCAAAATTGAAAGCGTTATGATTTTTAGAAGGCGATGAGGAAAAAATGAAAATGCAAAAACGGAGTCCTTAAGGGGTTAAAATACGAATTACGTTTATCTTATTAGATCCATGGCCAGACCAGGACTTGTAGAACTATATGGCAGAGACTTATCCCTCTTTTCTCTATTGAAAACACATGCATGCTCTGCCAAAGGTCAGAAAGTTTGAAGGATGTGTGGCCAGCTTTTCTTATAGCTGTGTTGGAGAAAGCAGACTCACAACCCATATAGCTGCCATATAGGCAGAGCCTGTGGATTTATAGTATCTAACAAGGGATACTACAATGTATGTGAATTATGTTCTCATTAATTAATATTAACCCCTTAGGCTGGGTTCACATCAGCGGTTTTAATTTTCGTTCCTCATTTCCATTATAGAGTTTGAGATCCCATTCATTTTTATAGGCTTTTTTTTATTCTCTGCTGTACTCAGTTTTCATCATTTATGCTTCATTTCCATTATTTCTAACAGAGAAAATACTTTGCATTCAGTATTTTTTTCCACCATTAATAACAAATATTCAAATGTACGTTAGAAATTTAACTTTAATTTCTTAGTGACGGAAGTCATCTCTGTGAGCCTCTGTAAGGCTCGAATTCCACAGAGATTTTTGCCCTGCAATTTTTTTGGCTTAAAAAAAACACCAGAAAAACGCCAGAAAAACCGCCACAGTTTTTCCCTGCGTTTTGGCGTTTTTTCTGGCGTTTTTACCTTTGTGTGGAATTTGCCTTTTTTGAACCCTTTGGCGTTTTTTGTATAAAAATGGTTGGGTACCAAAAAAGGAGGAAGTAGGGATGTAAAAAAATGGATTTAACTAAATGTATTTTTTTCTAACGAAGTTTGAAATTTTAATAAATAATAAAAAGTGTGTGTGTTTAACTTTTTTTCTATTTTTTTTATTACATTTTTTAGGTAGTACTACTACTCCCGGCATGGGACACACTGTTCCATCATGGGAGTAGCAGTACCTGTACTAATAGACATATCGCCCCGGGAGTCACTACTGACACCCGATGCAATCGCCCATAATATAGCAGAGATGCGGAGCGGCTATGTACAGCGCTCCCCATCTCTGCTCTCTACTCCAGCCAGTGATGTGAATAGAACATCGCTGATTCATATTTCCCACCCAGAGTGGTGATTGGCCGGTTGGTTTCAGCCATGTTCTATTCACATCACTGGCTGGAGTACAGAGCAGAGATGGGGAGCGCTGTATAGAGCCGCTCCATCTCTGCAATAGACAGGACGATCGCAGCGGGTGTCAGGAGTGACATCCACTGTGATATGTCTTTAACTGCAAGTACTACTACTACTCCCAACATGGAGCACACTCTGCTCCATGCTGAGAGCTATAGTACCTGCATTAATAGACAGATCGCAGCGAGTGTAACTTCTGACACCTGTTGCGATCGGTCTATTAATGCAGGTACTACAGCTCCCAGCATGGAGCAGAGTGTACTCCATGTTGGGAGCAGTAGTACTTGTAGTTAAGAACAGATAACAGCAGGTATAGCTACTGACACCCGCTGTGATCCTGCTGTATAATGTATAGATGCGGACGCTCTTCTATGGTCCCCTGCCCTGCCGTATATATACACCTAGTCATATTTCCTGACAGAGTTGTGATATAGTGGGTATATATACGACAGTGCAGGCGACTATAGGAGAGCGGCCGCCGCATCTATACATTATACAGGAGGATCGAAACAGGCGATCTGTCTATTAGTACAGGTACTACTACTCCCATCATGGAACAATGTGTTCCATGCTGGGAGTAGTAGTACTACCTAAAAAAATGTAAAAAATAAAAAAAACTGTGAAAAACACACACACTACATTTTTATTATTGTCGGCTACATTTTTAGTGCTTTACCCGCTCAAAATTTTAATAAAAAAAGGTATCTCCATCACTTTTTTGGATCGCTAAAGTCCAAAAAAGAATAAAAACCGCCTGCAAAAACGCAAAATTTTAAACCAACATGTCATTTTTCTTGGCATTTTTGCTCTCCCATAGACTTCTATGGAAGGAAAACGCCACGATTTCAGGGCAAAAAATGCCAAACGAGGTTTTGTTGGGTGTTTTGAAAAACCAGCCTCTAAGCCCAAAATTGCTGAAAAACGCCAAAAGGATTTAAAAAACGCCAAACTGAAAAATGGCAAGTGAATCTGGCATTTTGCAGTTTACTATTGACTTGCAGCTAACATCTGTATGCGGCATTTTTTTCGCAGAAAAAACGCTGTGCAGACAAATTTGTGATTTTTACAGTGTTTTTGCAAAAAAAAAAAACTCCAGTGGAATTCCAGTCTTAGGCTATGTTTCGGCTAGGACTTTACTGAGATTTTTGCCCTGCGATTTTTGTGGCATAAAAACGCCAGAAAAACTGCCACAGCTTTCCCCTGCGTTTTGGTGTTTTTTCTGGCATTTTTACCATTGTGTGGAATTTGCCTTTTTTGGCCCCTTTTGCGTTTTTTACAAAATAGTTGGGTACCAAAAAAGAACAAAAAACAAAAAAAAACGGATGCAGTAGGGATGTAAAAATGTATTTAACTAAATGTTTATTTTTTATCACCAAATATTAATAAATTTTTTTATAAAGTGTGTGTGTAACTTTTTTTTCCTCTCTCTTTTTTTTTTTTTTTTTTGCATTTTTCATGTAGTACTACTACTCCCAGCATGGAACACACTGTTCCATGCTGGGAGTAGTAGTACCTGTACTATAGACATATCGCCCCGGGTGTCAGTCACCCGATGCGATCGTCCATAATATAGCAGTGATGTGGCTCTATACAGCGCTCACATCTCTGCTCTATTCACATCACTGGCCGTTCCTATTTTCCGCGGAGAGCTGTGATTGGCCGGAAGGTTGCAGCCAATCACAGCTCTGAGGAAAAGATGAATGAATGAGTTGCTGGCCGGAGTACAGTGCAGACCAGGGATGCGAGCGATGCATACAGCTGCTCGGCATCTCTGCTATAGACAGGAGGGTCACAGTGGGTGTCAGTAATGACACCCGCTGTGATGTGTCCTTAACTGCAGGTACTCCTACTCCCAACATGGAGCACACTCTGCTCCATGCTGGGAGTTGTAGTATCTGCATTAATAGACAGATCGCAGCGAGTGTAACTTCTGACACCCACTGCGATCTGTCTATTAATGCAGGTACTACAGCTCCCAGCATGGAGCAGAGGGTACTCCATGTTGGGAGTAGTAGTACTTGTAGTTAAGGAAAGATCCCTGCGGGTATCACTACTGACACCCGCTGCGATCCTTCTGTATAATATATAGATGCAGCGGCTGCTCTCCTATGGTCCCCTGCACGGCCGTATATATATACACATGTTCCTATTTCCCACAGAGAGCTGTGATTGGCTGGAACCATCTGGCCAATCACAGCTCTCTGCAGGAAATATGAATATGTGTTTATATACGTCAGTGCAGGGGACCAGAGAAGAGCGTCCGCCACATCTATACATTATACAAGAGGATCGCAACAAACCCTGGCGATCTGTCAATAAGTACAGGTAACTTCTACTTTCCTTCCATAGAAGATTATGGAAGGAAACGCCATCTGGCCTTTTTTGATATTTTAAAATACATTTTTTATTATTATTATTTTATTTACACCTTTTAAGCCTTCATAGGGGACTACCATAAGAAATCATTAGATTGCTAATGCAAATAGGATCGTCATCTCACATGAGCCAGGTGCATAGCGTACTCAACAGAGATTGGAAACAGCAAACAAAAGCTTCACAGGCAGATTAAAACATGAATCAAATAGGAGAGAAAAGCTTTAGATTGCTAATACTGAGTAATGCAATGCTATTGCAGACTCCAGCAAGTCACCTGGGACAAGTACAGGTTACAACAGAAGGACTCCAGCTGCCACACCCACAAACACATTGAATAGATAAGGCCCCTTTCACACTATAAAATTCATGCACTATTTCTTCCGTTCCTTCTCCCATCACAAAATAACGTCCATTATTAATAACGGGCTATGACGGGTTAAAATGGATACAGAAACAGATTTGTAAATAACTTCTATTAAAAAGGGGTTATCCACCATAAGGTGATTTTAGTACGTACCTGGCAGGCAGTACTGGACATGCTTAGGAAGGATCTGCACTTGTCTTGGGGCTAAATGGCTATGTTGTGAGATTACCATAACACTGTGGCTAGCTTATTGGGAACTGGTATTTTCTGTTTGAGTTTTCTTTTTTGCCTACAAATCCCATAATTCCATTTTCCTCCCTCCCACACATCAGCCACCCCACCTATTGAAACATAAATGAGCTGCATCCATGCAAAAGACCTGTAGTTTTCAATCAGGGTGCCTACAGCTGTTGCATTAGTTGCAGATTGATCTCTCTCCCAAAAAACGATTAGTGTTGCTCACGAATATTCGCAATGTAAATTTTATTTGCAAATATTGCATATTCACGAATATAGCACTATATATTCGTAATTACGAATATTGGTTTTTTTTTGGGGGGGGGGGGGTTCACAGTACACATCACAGTGATCATCCATCTCTGCTTCCAGCTTGTGTGGTCTAAAGAAGGCTCTAATACTACCGTGTGAGACTGGCATACGAATTTTCGCATATGGGAAAATTTGCATATGCAAACTTTCGCATATGCGAATTTTCGCTTATGCAAATTTCCACATATGCTAATTTTTCCCACATGCAAATTTTCGTTTATGCTAATTTTAGCATATGCGAATTTTCGTAAATGCGAAAATATAACGTGAATATTGCGAATTTAGCGAATATTCATCCATATATTCGCAAAATATCGCGAATTCGAATATGGCCTATGCTGCTCAACACTACAAACGATCCCTCCACCCATTGAAGCAGGCAGGCTCCATGTCATCAGCTGACTAGTGAGTCAGGTCTCGGCCGCATTGCAACCTGGGAAAAATCGGAGACAAGTCATTTTGTATGCTGTTAAAATATTCACCCCAATAAATAAATATTGGGGTGAAAATCACATAAGAATTGTGAGAAAACCGTCACACACAGGTACAGACACCATGTTATGAACTACACTAACTTTTCAGCCCCTGTAGCATAGTCAAATAAAAAAAAAAATCCTGGAATACCCCTTTAATCCTTCCAGTACTTATCAGCTGTTGTGTACTACAGAGAAAGTTATTTTCTTTTAGAATTTCCTTTCTGCCGTACCACAGGCAGAAAGTGCTCTCTGCTGACACCTCTGTCCATGTCAGGAATTGTCCAGAGCAAGAGAGGTTTGCTATGGAGATTTTCTCCTGCTCTGGACAGTTCCTAAAATGTCAGCAGAGAGCACTGTGGTGTCAGCAGGGAGCACTGTGGTCAAACAAAAGAAATTCAAAAAGATAGAACGCCCTCTGTAATATGCAGCAGCTGATAAGTACTGGAAGGATTAAGATTTTTCAATAGAAGTCGTTTACAAATCTGTTTAACTTTCTGACACCAGTTGATTTATCGTCATCAATTTGTCGGGGGTACCTTTGGACGAAAATTGTACATCCTTATTAGAAAAAGGACTTAACTACTGTATCACTGAAAACTTCAATTGGACGGATTTCGAAATAGATTTGTACAAAGGTGTCAGAAGAATGGCACTGCATACATTTTTCCATCAAAAAGAACAGAGAACGGAAAGGCAAGGAGAGTTTCCTGCAGTACTTGGGACACTCGGGTTCAGCGCACATTTCGCCACTGATCCAACAGAGACCAGTGACTTGGAATTACTCCTAAGTCTCCAGCACCCCGAGATTTCATCCCCCAACCAGATTATAGAACTACCTGAGTTCAAAGGAGGGAGACAATCTAGCTTCTGCCCTCCCATCCAGACAGGCAGCAGTCTGGATATATTCTCCAGTAAAGTCAAGAATGACGTGAGGGCTCTGATCTATCCCACTCCCAAGGCCAATTTAACACATAAAGAGAAAAGAGCCCTAGAGTGGCTCAGAAGCAGAAAAGACCTGGTAATCAAAAAGGCAGATAAGGGCAACAGTACAGTGATAATGTCGACTGAACAATATAAGCAGGAAGCCCTCAGGCAACTTTCAGACCCCATTACATACCTAAGAACACCTTCTGATCCTACCAGCAAAGTACTCTCTCTTCTACAGTCTTTCCTCAGGCAACAAGTGGAGTCTCACATGTTATCCCGCAAAACAGCCGAAAAACTGCTCCCGGATAACCCCTCGAGGCCACAGTGGTACTTTCTCCCGAAGGTCCACAAGAGCTTCGAGAGACCACCGGGCAGGCCTATGATTTCAGGCATCGGCTGGGTGACGGAGTATTTATCACAATACTTAGATTGGTTATTGCGCCCAATCCTTAGCGACATTCCGTCATACCTAAGGGACACGAACGACTTCCTAGCCTGTTTAATGGAAATTTATATTGAAGAGGGAGATGCTTTGGGATCCATCGATCTAGAATCCCTTTACACGAGGATCCCCCCATGGTACTGGTATCTCAGCCATTGCGGGCAGCGCAGCAGACAAGTTTGAAGCATAAATCAAGTTCATAACAGAGGGTCTGCAACTGGTCCTCAAAAACAATTTTTTTCAATTCAATGGGACGTGGTACAAACAGGAGACCGGCACGGCAATGGGCACGCCAGTCTCCTGTACATATGCCAACATCTTCCTTGCTGTACTTGAAGCCCATATGATTTTTTCCACTACCAACCCTTTCCTAAAATTCATCAAACTGTACAAGCGTTATGTGGATGATATTTTCGTGATTTGGTCGGGTAGTCAGGCACTTTTCGAGCAATTTGTTGCATACCTGAATGGGAACAATACCATGAACATGACATTTACTTCGGACTTCAGTACTCTCGAACTCGCCTTCCTGGATGTGATTGTCTCCATAAAAAACTCAGAACTGCACACTGCAGGCTACAGGAAGCCCTCAGCCCCTTTGATGTATCTACATCATGATTCATATCACCCCACTCACACTAAAAAAAATCACTTCCCTACAGCCAGTTCCTGCGGCTCAAGAAGATCAATAGTGATGAATCCACATATATGCAACAAGCGAATCAATTGAAATCACATCTGAGTAACAGAGGTTACCCAGCACACTGTCTGAGCACAGCCCTCAAGAAAACCAGTGAGAGATCAAGAAAAGATCTCATTTTGAAAACAAATTCCACGTCACGGCCCCCCCCCCCCCGAAACGATTTAATTTCTCCTTCAAACACAGCGAGATGTCAACTATAAGCAAAAGAGCCATCTATCATCATTGGCATATTATAGAAGAGGACCCCCTCTTAAGGGAGATCGCAATCGAGAAACCTCTGATCGCACATAAACGTACAAGAATGCTCAAAAATGAATTGGTACACAGCAAGTTTACATCAGGATCGACTACAACGTCCACTTGGCTTAAGGACACACGCCCTATGGGAAACCATAGATGTGGGACCTGCTCTTTTTGCAGCCAAATGAAACAAGGCAAAAACTACCAATTAGGTGGCGAAAATATACATGTCACAGACCTTATCACCTGTAGAACCAAATTTGTGATATACTGTATACAGTGCCCCTGTAGTCTTTTTTACATTGGATGTACCACCCGCCCGATGTTCGTGAGGTTTAGAGAACATGTCAGACCTTCCAGAAGGAAAGAAGGAGTACCAAGACTGGCAGAACACTTACACTCTGAGCATAGTGGCAACCCCGCTTCTCTAACTTTCTTTGGTTTAGAAACAGTGACAACGACCCCTGCAGGTCTTACCAGACAGACCTTTTTGCAACAAAAAGAAGCCCGCTGGATATCCCGGCTGGGAGCCATTGGACCCATAGGGTTCAATGAACGCAATGAGTTTAATGCATTTTTGTAAAAGTACCTAACATTCTGCATCCCCCTTCCCCTCTTTCCCTTTCCCTTCCCCCCCCCCCTCCTCTGTACTTTCCTCCATACCTTGACATTATCACTGTCAACTGTCCTTCATACATGTGGACGCTACAGCTCGGCTACAGCTATTCAGCTACTTGCCTGTTCTTCCTGGCAGCGCTGGAGGTCACATCGCAGCAGCCATTGACACGTAGCGTCATGTTGCTAAGCAACAACATGTCAGCTGATTGATGACGCGGCGGTAAAGTATAAAACCAAGACCACGAGCATCATCAGTGGGCGTGACCAAGCGGGTAACCCGCGAAATGGAACCGTCGTTCCACGAGCTCGGCTGAGCTCTAGATCTTCAATTCCCTGCCCGAACTGCTGTAACCCCGTTACATGGAATAAAAGCAACTTCTTTGGCATATACCGGGTGAGTGCGTCTTATATATTCTCCTTTTTTCAGAAGAATACAGCAGCACACCCACCTTGCACCCCACCCACCTCTATCAGGTGTATATAAGGTGTCTGGGATGTTTCAGATCCTGCAATGCCTGCTGAACTGATCGCACAGAGGCATATTCATAGTGAAGGGTCCGTCCCAAATGAGGTCACCTTACCGCGGTGGGACGGTCCAAGCTATTTGGCCGCCAAATTGCAAGCTAAGTACCTCACTATTTCATAACTTCATAATTTTATATTTCCATTTATTACACCATAGCTGTATAGCTTTTCATGTTGTATCTATATACTCATGTTTTATCTATATCTTTGTGCTAGCAGTGTGCTGCTGTATTGTTCTGTTGCTGTATAGTTAGCCCAGCAGCTTGCACCTGCAAGCCAGGTCCATACAATAGTTTGGAATCAATAGTGCTGGCTGACTTATCCTTTAATATATATATATATATATATATATATATATATATATATATTGTAAGGAACCGTCCTCGGGTATTCACTCTGGGATCGTCCTGGAAGACGCCACAGGATGCGTTTCTTCTCAATAAACCAGCAAACAAACGTTTATAATGCAAATCTGGCACCTTGCCAGTTTTATTAGACAAGGTTGCAGGGAAAAAACAAAACAAAAAGCGGGAACAAAGCAAAATCCTAGACAGTCTGGTCACTGACTAAACAGATCAGCTTGTCCTGACTAACAACCGCTGAGCTTCCCTCAGCCGGTTAAACATATGTCCCCTGCAACCTTCTACTCACAATTCATGTCACTCTTTGAGCCACTCATAGCTCGGGCTGTGTACTCCTCAGCAGGCTCTGTCTCTCCCCTACAGCCCACTTGCTGTCTCCTAGGAAGAGCCCAGATTAGACTGACTCTCCATCTTATATACACACCTCCCTTCCCTCCTGCCTCATTAATTAAGAAGCAGGTGAGATTCTCCAGGGTTAGCCAAGGAAATACACCCTTTCCTTGCCACCTCATCACATATCCCCCCCCCCCCCCTTTACTCAGACCACCGGGAAGGAGCACATGTATTTGAAAGGCAGAAACCATTTGCCTTTCCTTTCCCTGGGCCGACTTTTGTCCCACAGTCTCTGAAGTCCTTGACTTTTCTTCCGGACTTTTACCAGCCACCATTTGCAAGTCTCTCGGTCGCATCTCTCCCGTACCAGGTTCTTCACCCTGGTGCGGGCAGTGTTCTTGAAATTATGGACCGAGAGGACCGATGCTTCTAACCTTTGTCTTCTTCTGACTTGCCGGACCTCTGCCTCTGCTTCAGAAAATCTTTCGGCCTCAGTGGCTTCACCAACCACTGTCTTGTTCTCTGTAGCTTCAGAGGACCTCTGACACGGGTCCAAGTCCGTTTCAACTTTAGAGGACTTCCCACCTGGTTTCACCACAGTTTTGATTTCAGTGGATTTCTCACATGGTTTCACCTCATCCCTTCCAGCTTTCTCTTAATGGGCACCAGCTTCCTCAGGTTTGGCCTCAGAGTCTTTGGCTCCTTCAGATTCTTGTGTAGAATCAGCTTCTACTACTGTTTGGCTCTTCTCTGAAGCTTCTTCAGGCTTACTCTTCTCTTCACCTGTAGCTTTAAATGTGCCATTTTCTTTACTCACAGCTTTTGAGGTTGACTCTGGTTTAGCTTCTGCTTCAGAGGATTTCTCTGCCTCAGCATTACCTTCAGAATTTTTGGTCTCCTCAGGTTTAGAGGATTTCCCACCTGACTTTTCCTTAGTCTCCACTTCAGAGGATTTCCCACCAGGTTTCAGCTCAGTCCTAGCTTCAGGGGACTTCTTACACGGCTTCACCTCAATCTTAGCATTAGAGGACTTTTTACCGGGCTTCAGAGAAAGCTCTGCTCTCTTTTAGAACTTCCTGGTCCTCATCCTCTCACTGTCAAGTAACTCTGTCAAGTCTCTGACAGTATCTTCCAAAGACAGCAATTGTTTCCTCAACTGTTCATTGTCCGCCAGCACAGCCACCTGCTCGCAGAGTTGTGCTCCCAGCAAAACCAAGACAGCTACGTGGGACCTTCTGCGCGTTTCGTTCTGCGCTTCCAGGCTCTCTTTTAAGATCTTCATGTCATCTTCCAGCTTTTTATATTTCAGCTGCTCACTCTTGAGCTTTGCGGAGATCATCTTCTCACTGTCCAGCAACAGTTTCTTGGTCTACTCTAACTCATTGATAGATTTTCCATTCTCACCAATCTGTTCAGAGAGATCTGAGATCTCCTGTTGCAAATTCTTGTTTTCATGTTGCAGAATCTCAACTTGTTCCAGGGCCTCCTCATACTGCTCACGGAGCAAGTCACTGTCAAGACGAGCAGATTGAAGAGCATGTGCAAGGGCACTCTTCGCCTTGACTTCCTCCTCAAGTTGTCTCTTAGTTTTAGAGACATTCTCCAGATTGCTGGCAAGATCATCAACTTCCATTTTCATTTCCTTCTTCTCTTTTTCAATTTTTTCCATGGCTACCAGCCTAGCCTTATGATCACTCCGCAGAGCCTGATATGCACAATGTATAAGACTCACTTCTTCCTGGAATGACATCCGCTTGGCCAGACTCTCCACTTCACTCTCCTTGCTGGTCACAAGATCCTGGGAGCGGGACAGTTCATCCTGCAGAGCCACAAACTCACTTCTGTGGTGCTCCATGACTTTTTCCAGCTGAAGCCTCGCTTCTTGCTCTTTCTTAAAGTCAGCAAGCGATTTGTCCCTCTCCTCTGTCAAGCGATGTACCTCTTTTTCTTTCTCCATCAACTTCACAGAAACCATCTGCAGGGACTCTTCCAGATTCTGGATCTGCTCCAGTTTTTTCCCAACGCCAGCTCATCTTTTCCGAGACCTTTTACTGATAGCGGTCTCCTCACTCTCGCTATTAGACCTTGAGACATCCTCTGGTCCTCTGTCAGACACTCTACCCAGCTCTTCTCCATCTCTAGATGAAGTCTCCCCCTTTTTCGGGGTTGCGGCCACTTGTGCCTTGTTATTATCATCAACAACAGGTGCCACCGACACCTGACACTCTTCCTCTCCTACCACGTTGGCAACTCTGGAGACTCTTGCTAAACACTCCTGTCGGACCGGTAATCCCTTGGCGGAAAGTACGTTGCTCCTAGCAACAACTTCAATGGCTCTTGGCACCAGCGAGTCCAGGTGATTCTCGAACAATTCCTCTGAACTGTCTCTCGGCTCCTTGGCAGACTTTTCTTTTGTCTTGTCACAGGTTCTCCACGGCCTGGCAAAAACTACTAGGGCTCCTGGGTCTGCAACAATATCTGGTCCAGCTCTAGTCACCTGACTATCTTCCCACAACTGCTGAAAAAACGAAAAAACCTTCCCCAGCACTACTTCATACTCTAAGGTAGGCTCTATTGCAACCTTGTGACTTATGGTACCATAGGGAGTAGAAATACACACATTAACTGTTTTATAACCCCAAATACCGGCTTGTATAGACACTATAGCGGGGTCCGGCTTTTCTGCAGCTGGTCTTTACCAGACTTACTACACATTTTGGATCTAACAAAACCATCATCTTTTTACCTTCTATTTCCAGCTCACACAGGTTTTCTTTTGTCCTGCGAGAGGTGGTGACAGAACTTTTTACATCAGAACACATTAACATAAGTTTTTCAAGAAAAACATTATCAGCCTGCATGGGTCCACAATATACAGCACCATTCACACAGTCCAGTAGAGACCCCCCAGTCCTCACTACTTCCGGAATCTTTGTGTGTGAACTCTCAGGTGCACTCTCAGCATCCCACAGCTGCCTGAAATAAGGAAAGTCTCTGCCCAGTACAATTTCAACTGTAAGTTCCGCACATACCTCCATCATATGGCTTACTGTCCCAAAACATGTATCAAAGGTAATTTGAACAGTCTTACCGGGCTCCGGGCGGGACTTCACAAAGGGAATAATTTCCGGCATAATCCGAGATTTCCGGCATAATCCGAGTCTGGCAAAAATCCAACTCCACCAACAGTGGGACTCCAGTGGGACTCCACCCACTAATAACTCACGGGTCCTCTTTTCATCTTTGTGACCATCGGTTGTGGCCCACGTCGGTTGCTCCCAGCAACAGCCTCCCGATGGCGACCCATTTCCAGAGAGAAAAAAAAATAATAATCTCGATCCGTTGCCCCTAGCAACGCTCCTCCATAGACACCATCCTGTGCTTGAACTCCTCTACTGGGCTTATCCAACTTGCAACATGCAGGGGGTTGCTCCTAGCAACGGCTAAACTGCAACTCATCCGTTGGTTGCCCTTGGCAACGGTTTGCCCGCATCCTCCACCATATTGTAAGGAACCGTCCTCGGGGATTAACTCTGGGATCGTCCTGGACTACGCCACAGGATGCGTTTCTTCTCAATAAACCAGCAAACAAATGTTTATAATGCAAATCTGGCACCTTGCCAGTTTTATTACACAAGGTTGCAGGGAAAAAAATAAACAAAAAGCAGGAACAAAGCAAAATCCTAGACCGTCTGGTCACTGACTAAACAGATCAGCTTGTCCTGACTAACAACCGCTGAGCTTCCCTCAGCCGGTTAAACATATGTCCCCTGCAACCTTCTACTCACAATTCATGCCACTCTTTGAGCCCCTCATAGCTTGGCTGTGTACTCCTCAGCAGGCTCAGTCTCTCCCCCTACAGCCCACTTGCTGTCTCCTAGGAAGAGCCCAGATTAGACTGACTCTCCATCTTATATACACACCTCCCTTCCCTCCTGCCTCATTAATTAAGAAGCAGGTGAGATTCTACAGGATTAGCCAAGGAAATACACCCTTTCCTTGCCACCTCATCACAATTTAAATATATATATAGAGGTATACACAGTGAAATCTCCCTTAGTGGACACCTCCTATTAGGGGACTCCTCCCAATAGCGGACAGTTTTTAATTCCCGGCAGAGTCCCATAGGACTTTGCACCCTCCGAATAGGGGACATTCCCAATAGCGGTTGTGGACACACACAATAGGGGACAATAGGGAACAAAACACTCCCAATAGCAGGGCCGGATCATTATTGGGGCTCATGGAGCGACTGCTCCGGGCCCCGGACCCGCAGGGGGCCCCCATCACATTCGGGACATCCCTGTGTCCCGAAAAATCTTTTCAGAACACAAGGATGTCCAGCCAGTCATCTCTCTGTGGCGGCCCCCGCGTTTATACTTTAAAAAACGCAGGGCCGCCGGGAGATAGCGCACACAGGGACGTCACTGACATCCCGTGCGTGCGCCCATAAGAGAAAAGCGGAGCAGTGAGGAGGACGCGCGCGCATGGTAAGTGACCAGCGACACGTCATCTTCAGTGTTCCTACCTCCGCTACTACGGTCCCGGGACCTACTGCTAGAGCCCATAGGCCATAGCAGTAGATCGTGACCCTGGGGTCCCCGGACCAGAGGAGCGGTGGTCGGAATACTGAAGTGGGGCAGTAAACAGGTATACAGCCTCCAGCCATACATTGTATATGGCTGAAGGCTGTATGTCTGTGGGGGAACATTACTGCACCTAATGTGGGGGAACTGTACTGCACCTAATGTGGGGGAACTATACTGCACCTAATGTGGGGGAACTATACTGCACCTATTGTGGGGGAACTGTACTGCACCTAATGTGGGGGAGAACTATACTGCACCTAATGTGGGGGGGAACTATACTGCACCTAATGTGGGGAACTGTACTGCACCTAATGTGGGGGGGAACTATACTGCACCTAATGTGGGTGACTGTACTGCACCTAATGTGGGGGAACTATACTGCACCTAATGTGGGGGAACTATACTGCACCTAATGTGGGGGAACTATACTGCACCTAATGTGGGGGAACCATACTGCACCTAATGTGGGGGAACTATACTGCACCTAATGTGGGGAACCATACCGCACCTAATGTAGGGAACTATACTGCACCTAATGGGGGGAACTATACTGCACCTAATGTGGGGAACTATACTGCACCTAATGTGGGGGAACTATACTGTGCCTAATGTGGGGAACTATACTGTGCCTAATGTGGGGGAACTGTACTGCACCTAATGTGGGGGAAACTATACTGCACCTAATGTGGAGGAACTGTACTGCACCTAATGTGGGGAAACTATACTGCATCTAATGTGGGGGAACTATACTGCACCTAATGTGGAGAACTATACTGCACTTAATGTGGGGGAACTGTACTGCACCTAATGTGGGGGAGCTATACTGCACCTAATGTGGGGAACTATACTGCACCTAATGTGGGGAAACTATACTGCACCTAATGTGGGGGAACTGTACTGCACCTAATGTGGGGAACTGTACTGTGCCTAATGTGGGGGAACTGTACTGCCAACCTAATGTGGGGGAACTGTACTGCCAACCCAATGTGGGGGAACTGTACTGCCAACCTAATGTGGGGGAACTGTACTGCCAACCTAATGTGCGGGGACTGTACTGCCAACCTAATGTGCGGGGACGTATACTGCCAACCTAATGTGCGGGGACTTATACTGCCAACCTAATGTGGGGGAACTGCAGCCTAATGCGGGGGAACTATACTGCACCTAATGTGGGGGAACTATACTGCACCTAATGTGGGGGAACTGTCGGGGGGGGGTGGGGGCATCATAATGAAGTGCTCTGTCTTCCAGGCAGCCTTAATCTGGCCCTGCCCAATAGGGGATAAAACTCTCCCAATAGGGGACAAAACACACCCAATAGGGGACAAAATGCTCTCAATAGGGGACAAAACACACCGAATAGGGGACAAAACACACCCAATAGGGGACAAAACACTCCCAATAGGGGACAACCAGGCTTATGTGCCACCCTACCTTGTACACAGGGCTGCCGTCGGGGTTCAGCCAATACAATACCGCAGTAAGTGACTCGGGTTCCCAGGAGGCCCTGGCCCCTGCTGGACCCCCCTGTAGCAGCCCCAACACACCCCTTGTACCAAATAATGCCCCCTGTGCCAAATCATCCCCCCCCCCCTGTGCCAAATCATTCCCCCCCATGCCAAATCATCCCCCCTGTACCAAATCATTCCCCCATGCCAAATCATCCTCCCCATGACAAATCACCCCTCCCCCCCCATGCCAAATCATTCCTCCATTCCCTCATCCTCCTGTTCTTCTTACTTGGGCAGCAGGCAGTGATGAGTGGCACTCCTCTGCGCTTCACTCAGTGAGGACAGTGAACGGCCCGAAATGACGAGTGACGTATGGAGTGTCACTTGCCTCTGCTGGCAGCCGCCGATACCCTCATTGAAGCGCAGAGGAGCATTTCTCATCACTGCCTGCTGACCAGATAATAAGTAAGAAGAACAGGGGGATGAGGGAATGGGGGAATGATTTGGCATTGCGGAGGGAATGATTTGGCAATGCTTTTCCTAATTCATTATATTTTTGAGATAAAAAGTTTTATTACAGTGCAAAATTATTTATTTATATTTAGCTTTTATAGTGTTTTGTAGGTAATTACACTCTGGAGTGAGTACAGTACAGTATTCCATAATTTAGAAAGATGTCTAAGCTTTTTTTCCCAACAGGGGATATCTCCCAATAGTGGACACTTTTTAATTCCCCATGAGTGTCCACTATTGAAAGATTCTACTGTAGATATATATATATATATATATATATATATATATATATATATATACATATGAAAGAAGGTAGCATCACACAAATCATGGTGAAAAGGTGTATGGCTTTATTCACCAAACATCAGAGGTGACATTTCGGCTGTCTCTCACAGCCATTATCAAGCAGCAAGTGGTATAAAGTGAATGGTATAAATAGTTTACAACAAGACTCATTAACATACAGTACATAATTAAGCAAACGTTATTGAATATACAGGGGTTCATTCATACACAAATAAACACAAGTAGGGAACCTACGTTATGTAAAAGTTAAAAACACATGAGAAAACATCATAAAATTGTGACTGTGTATTAATTACAGCTATTTAATGTGCAAGTGTACATAATTCATACGTGATACCTTAGTGAATCAGAGGGGGAGGTCCCGGCGTGCATGTCACCAGGTTTCTCCGTGTGGAACGCTTCACCATACAACGCTGCCAGAGTGTATTGGCATTTCCGGCAGTCCACCGGAAGTGACGAGGTATATCGGTATTGAAAATAGATACACGCGTTGTGCGCACGCGCACTCAGGTTGTCAGGTCCACAGTGCCATTTTATTTAAGGGCTGGACCGACCTGTCATTTCATGCTTGGGAGTGAGTGAAGACAGTATTACACGGCTGAATCAGTGGTATCACTGTAGTGACAAGCTGAATTTACCAGCGCATCTTGGGTGGAGGGGGCGCACACTTGATCTGGGCGTACCTCGCTGCAGTTCACGGGGGCGTGGACTCGTCTCCGTGTTGCGTGGAACCTGGTTTGGTGTCTCCCTGTCCATTTCCATGTTTCTGGCATCCACTCACCCACCTTTGCTTCTATATAAATTGATTGCCGTGGTTCCATCTCGTGTCTTCAATTCACTACCCGGCATGTAGACTCGTCCTAAATTGGTCCTAAAAATTTATATATTCCCACTCCAGGTAGTGGGAATATATAAATTTTTAGGACCAATTTAGGACGAGTCTACATGCCGGGTAGTGAATTGAAGACACGAGATGGAACCACGGCAATCAATTTATATAGAAGCAAAGGTGGGTGAGTGGATGCCAGAAACATGAGCGCACTGGAGGAGAGCCCCCGTCAAGTGAAACAGATGGGAAGACACCACACCAGGCTCCCCGTAACAAGAAGATGAGTCCACCCCCCCCACCCCGTGAACTGGGGAGAGGTACGCCCAGATCAAGTGTACGCCCCCACCACCCAAGATGCGCTGGTAAATCCAGCTTGTCACCACAGCGATACCACTGATTCAGCCATGTAATACTGTCTTTGCTCACTACCAAGCATGAAATGACAGGTCAGTCCTGCCCCTAAATAAGATGGCGACCTGAGTGAGCATGCGCACAACGCGTGTATCTATTTTTCAATACCGATATACCTCGTCACTTCCGGTGGACTGCCGGAAATGCCAATACACTTCGGCAACATTGTATGGCGAAGCGTTCCACATGGAGAAACCTGGTGACACGGATGCTGGGACCTCCCCCTCTGATACACTAAGGTACCACATATGAATTATGAACACTTGCACATTAATTGCTGTAATTAATTCACAGTTGTGATTTTATGATGTTTTCTCACCTTTAAGATGTTTTTAACCTTTAAATAACGTAGGTTGACTACTTGTGTTTATTTGTGTATGTATTAACCTCTGATATGTAATCCTATTATACACAATGACTGTAATTTCAATAACGTTTTCAGATGTCAATATCCTCTGTTCAGAATGTAATTAAGAAATGGCAGTCATCAGGAACAGTGGAAGTTAAAGCAAGATCTGGAAGACCAAGAAAAAATATCAGACAGAACAGTTCGCAGGATTGTGAGAAAACCAATTCAAAACCCCCATTTGACTGCACAATCCCTCCAGAAAGATCTGGCAGACACTGGAGTTGTGGTAACCTATTCCACTATAAAGAGATACTTGTACAAATATGGTCTTCATGGAAGAGTCATCAGAAGAAAACCTCTTCTACGTCCTCACCACAAAAATCAGCGTTTAAACTTTGCAAATGAACATATTGACAAGCCTGGTGCATTTGGGAAACAAGTTCTGTGGACCGATGAGGTTAAAATTGAGCAAAGGTACGTTTGGAGAAGAAGGGGAACAGAATTTAGTGAAAAGAACCTCTGTCCAACTGTGAAGCATGGGGGTGGATCAATCATGCTTTAAGGTTGTATTGCTGCCAGTGGCACAGGGAACATCTCACGAGTAGAAGGAAAAATGGATTCAATAAAATTTCTGCAAATTTTGGATGCTAACTTGATGCCATCTGTGAAAAAGCTGAAGTTAAAGAGAGGATGGCTTCTACAAATGGATAATGATCCTAAACACACCTTCGAAATCCACGGGGGATTACATCAAGAGGCGTAAACTGAAGGTTTTGCCATGGCCTTCACAATCTCCTGACCTCAACATAATTGAAAATCTATGGATAGACCTTAAAAGAGCAGGACGTGACAGACAGCCAAGAAATCTCAAAGAACTGGAAGACTTTTGTAAGGAAGAATTGGCAAAGATACCTCAAACAAGAAATGAAAGACTCTTGGCTGGCTACAAAAAGCTTTTACAAGCTGTGATACTTGCCAAAGGGACAGTACAAGAAATTAACTCTGCAGGGTGCCCAAACTTTTGCAGACGCCATTTTTTTGTTTTCTGTTATTTTGAAAGTGCAAATGATAGAAATAAAATCTAACTTTTGTTGACATATTATAAGAATGTCTAATTTGTAATTTGATGCCTTTTGGAGATTTTTCCATCTTTCCTTGGCTTCTTTATGCACTTTTGATCCCCACTGTATCCCCTATCCTGTGGATAGGAGATAGGTTTATAGATACTGGATAACCTCTTTAAGTTCACAATGGATTGCCAAGATTGGATGAATTATAAAAAGCCTGAAACTGAACTATTATGAAAAATTGTTTAATTCTATACATTAGTAGTAGTAACCACAAAAAAATATTATTATAAATATACCTCTTTTCATTAGGTCACAGTGTTAGAAATCCAGGGGAAGGGGGAGTGTACCTCCTTGTGGTGGGAGATGATGAGTCATCTCTTGTCTATCACTAATGGACAAGCATATGCTGCTGCAGGGCTGGTTAGTGTCCCAGTTGGTATGGAGACCCCTAGTGGTGGGATTTTCAGGGGCCGTTTTCAAATATTCAAACCCTATTACAAAAGATCTTAAATTTTCATCAGTAACAACATACAGTATACAAAGTGTGTAGATCTGAAAGTTCCCATTTAAGCGAGACATGCATCAGAATACTATTTTTTTTAATGCTGCACTTTCCTATGAATTTGGAAACAGTAAAAAGATGCCTAAACAGTGGTGTACATTGCAGACTTCTGTCTGAGGAATGCATTGGGAATACTCCTGAAGAATATCTCTGATTGAAGAAAAGAATGTGATGAGTCCCCTCCCTGAAGGATGTTTTAACATCTTCGATTGTTTGTTTGGAAAATAAATGTTTGCTTAATTTTTATCAGCACCTGTTCTTTCCTGACCTTCGAAACCAAAGTCTGAAGTAACAGATTACATACTTTCCCTTGCTGTTATGTATGATGTAAACATAAACTGAGCACAAGAGGGCAAGCTCCCATAACCAGCTGCACTGTATCACCCTTAGGCCATTGTCACATGACAGAATTCTGAAATTCCGCACAAATTACTTTCATCAAAGATTTCTTAACAGAATTGCGGAATTCTGCCGAAATTGTGGTGGAATTCTGTGTTCTCCAAACACAGAATTCTGGCCAAAATTCAAGTCTCATTGAGTTCAATGGGATTCCGCCCGCACTGTCCTTTAAATTTAGCGAAAAGCGGTGTTTCCTAATTTCAAGAAAACGTGTATTACTACCATGTTTATTTAAAAAAATAATAATATAAATATGTATATATATATATATATATATATATATATATATATATATATATACAGTGGTCCCTCAACATGCGATGGTAATTAGTTCCAAACGACCCATCTTTGTCAAATCCATCGTATGTTGAGGGATTCTTGCAATGTAAAAGTGCATTAAATACTCACCTGTCCCCGCCGCTCCGGACCGCGTCCTCACCGCTCCCGATGGTCTCCCAGGGGCTCCCGATGGGGTCCTGCTGCTCCGGCGTCTTCTTCGGGATCCTCTGGCTTCTTCCGCATTTTCACCGGTGTCCGGGCCTCGCTTTCTGGTGACGTTATTACGTTGTTGCGCCGGGACGGCATGCGCAGCTACGTAATAACGACGCTGGAAAGCAAGGCCCGGACACCGGAGAGGACCGGGAGCAGCAGGGATAGGTAAGTGAACCTGCTGGGGCACATTACACTGCTATCCGACAGCAGCTTAAGCATTTTGCGCTGCCGGATAGCAGTTAATGCGATGGCCCGACATATAAAAGCATTGTATGTTGATGCTGACAGCGACATGCGATGGCCTCTGAGAGGCCATCGTATTTCGATTTGATCATATGTCGGGGCCATTGCATGTTGGGGGGTTACTATATATATATATATATATATATATATATATATATATATATACGGATGGAGAACAGCAACTCGTAGTCAGGATAGCAGAAGGTCTGGGCAGGCAGTGCGAGGTCAGGAACAAAGCAGGAGGTCAGTAGGCAGGCAGCACAGGAGCAAGGTCAGGAACGTAGCAGGAGGTCAGTAACAAGGCAAGGCAATGCTTTCTCAATGGCACAAGGCAACAAAATCCGGCAGGGAAGTGGGGGAGGAACAGGAACTTATAGAGGAGACACAGGTGAACACATAATTAAGGGCATACTGGCCCTTTAAATCGTAAAGCTCTGGCACGCACGCGAGCCCTAGGAGATGGGGGCATGTGTGCTGGAGGTGAGAGGCAGGAGAGGAGGTGGCAGAGGACTGGGGTGAGTGACGGGCTGGGGTTCGCATGCGGGTGCGCCCCGCGATGCAACCCCAGCCCTGCCGGCAGCAGTAGATGACCGGGAAATGTGCTCACGGCCAGCACAGGTGGGTGGAGCGCAGACCATAACAGAGTTCTACAGAGGATTTCTCAGTCACATTCCAAACATCGGCAAGCCCCATTTTGCTTTTTATTTTAAAAGGTCATATTACCATGGAGCATTGCTTCTAGGGAAACATGTCTCTGTACATATGGCACCCATATTGTTGCTGTTGGGCAGTGTTTTTTTTGCATCAATAAGGGAAGCAACTTATTGGCAGCACTCAACAGTGGTACCTTTTGTACTTGTTTTGCTAAAATCTGTGGATTTGTTGTTTTATCTATGTATCTATCTCTATATTGTTTCATGTTCTGGCTATCTAATTGTATGTTTGTTTACATTTTTTTTGATCCACAATAAAAGTTAAATTAATAAAAAAAAAAAAAAAAACAAACAAACATATAGAACTACTAATTCTAAGGACAGAGCTACTCCTTTTTATCTTCTACCATAAAATCACTGCGAACTCACTGTCCAGAGAAATAAATCTCGAATATGTAGAATCGATATCCAAACAAGTTGCTAGCAATCTCGTATGTAATCTGCTACATGTGGTCATTGTGGGGGGGGGGCTGTGTTTTACTGAAATGTAACAACTATTTTTTTTCTCTAAATTCTAGAGTTATATGAAAATTGATTTGAAGTCTATTAGCAATGCCTTGAAAAATTACCTTGTATGGTTCTCATTTCTCTATGATATCCTCCAAATGATATTCCCAATGTATTTTATCTGTATATTAAAAGGGTAATCCTCTTTCCAAAAACTAGTCACGCAGGACCCACTCTTACCTTTCGCATTTACAGGCTGCCACCGCTATCATGGAGCTCCAGTTAATGCATTGGTTCTGAGTTTTGTGATGTGACATAACCTGCTCATCCAATCAGTGGCCACAGCAATGTCCTGATACAGGGACCTATAACACTGCACACACTGATCTCTCATGCTGATCACTGGCGTGTATTAACACGCCTGTGATCAGTGTTATCGGCGCTTGACTGCTCCTGCCTGGATCTCAGGCACGGAGCAGTCATTCGTTGATAGGACACTGTAAGATCGTAAGCAGTTCGGGACGCCGCGATTTTACCGCAGCGGTCCCGAACAGCCTGACTGAGCAGCCGGGATACTTTCACTTTCACTTCAGACGCGGTGGTCAGCTTTGATCGCCGCGTCTGAAGGGTTCATACAGAGCATCAGCGCAATCGGTGATGTCCTGTATTAGCCGCAGGTCCCGGCCATTGATAGCCGCCGGGACCGACCCGATATGACGCAGGGACACCGCGTGACCCCGCGGCATATCGCGGGAGCCGGCGGAGGACGTAAATATACGTCCTGCGTCGTTAAGGGGTTAAATGGGTATTCCAGGCCAAAACTTTTTTATATATATATCAACTGGCTCCGGAAAGTTAAACAGATTTGTAAATTACTTCTATTAAAAAATCTTCATCCATCCAATAGTTATTAGCTTCTGAAGTTGAGTTGTTGTTTTCTGTCTTAGTGCTCAATGATGATGTCACGTCCGGGGAGCTGTGCAGTTCCTATGGGGATATTCTCCCATCATGCACAGCTCCCGGGACGTGACATCATCATTGACAGGGCCGGATCATCATTGGCGCTCATGGAGCACCTACTCCGGGCCCCGTGCCTGCAGGGGGCCCCGTCACATTTGGGACATCCCTGTGGGCTGCTTAGTAGAGGATTGGGGCCCCCGATAGCCCGGCCACGGCCACTTTAAAACAGTGACCAGCGGTGGCTCCTGTGGGCCCAACCTGGACTCCTCCTGCTTTTTCTATATTTCATATTTCCTTACCTGGCTGCGCTCGGCAGGCTCAGGTGATGCGTCGGGTCATGTGGGCTGTGACGAGTGACGTTTCCTGCGGCTCCTCTGCACAGGGTCAGGGACGTCACTCCTCATTTCCGAAAGCCACGCCGCTACAGGGCACAGTTTTCTTCATTACACCCCAGCGCTGCAGGAAATGACGAGTGACGTCGTGCAGAGGAGCCGCAGGAAACGTAACTCGTCACAGCCCATGAGACCCGACGCTACCTGAGCCTGCCGAGCGCGGCCAGATAAGTAAATATGAAAAACAGAAAAAGCAGGAGGAGGGGGGAGCAATGAGCAGGGGAGGAGTATGAGTGGGGGAGGATGATGAGGCAGAGGGGGGTAATGACGAGCAGGGGGGAATTGACGAGCAGGGGGGGTAATGAGGAGCAGGGGGGTAATGATGAGTGGGGGGGGATAATGATGCGCAGGGGGGTAATTATGAGCAGGGGGGAAATGATGAGCAGGGGGGTAAGTAATGATGAGCAGGGGGGTTAATGATGACCAGGGGGGGGGGTAATGATGAGCAGGGGGGTAATGATGAGCGGGGGGGTAATGATGAGGGGGGGAATGATGAGGGGGGATTATGAAAAGGGGGGGATGATGAGCAGGGGGGTAGTGATGAGCAGGGGGGGGTAATGATGAGGGGGGGTTGTGAACAGGGGGGATGATGAGCAGGGGGGATGATAAGCAGGGATGGAATTATGAGCAGGGGTGGAATGATGAACAGGGGGGGTGGAATGATGATCAGGGGGGGGGAATGATGAGCAGGGGGGAATGAGGAGCAGGGGGGAATGATGAGCAGGGGGGAATGATGAGCAGGGGGGGAATGATGAGCAGGGGTGGAATGATGAGCAGGGGGGGGATGATGAGCAGGGGTGGAATGATGAGCAGGGGTGGAATGATGAGCAGGGGGGGTGGAATGATGAGCAGGGGGGGAATGATGAGCAGGGGGGAATGATGAGCAGGGGGGGAATGAGGAGCAGGGGGGGAATGAGGAGCAGGGGGGGAATGATGAGCAGCGGTGGAATGATGAGCATGGGTGGAATGATGAGCAGGGTGGGATGATGAGCAGGGGGGGGTGGAATGATGAGCAGGGGGGGGGTGGAATGATGAGCAGGGGGGGATGATGAGCAGGAGGGTGGAATGATGAGCAGGGGGGGGGTGGAATGATGAGCAGGGGTGGTGGAATGATGAGCAGGGGGGTGGAATGATGAGCAGGGGGGGGGATTGATGAGCAGGGGGGGAATGATGAGCAGGGGGGGAATGATGAGCAGGGTGGGGGATGATGAGCGGGGGGGATGATGAGCGGGGGGGGGGAATGATGAGCGGGGGGGGGCATGATGAGCGGGGGGAATGATGAGCAGGGGGGATGATGAGCGATGTGGGGGTAATGATGAGCGGTGGGGGGGGAATGATGAGCGTGGGGGGGAATGATGAGCGGGGGGAATGATGAGCAGAGGGGGATGATGAGCAGGGGGTGATAATGAGCGGTGGGGGGAATGATGAGCGGGGGGGAATGATGAGCGGGGGACGATGATGAGCAGGGGAAAACACAGTCTCTTGAAGGGTTATAATGATTGTTGTCTTTATACAGAGGACAAGGATCGGCTAGCAGAGTGAGGAACCAATGATGTCCAGGCGTCGAACTTTACAGAGGAAGATGGAGCTGGAAGAAGACCTGGCGTCTGGACCAGATGAAGAAGAAAAGGAAAGACAACAGAGAAGACATTTCCTGTGAGTCATTTTATGTTTGTGTTTTCTCCTGACTGTCCCATTAGATCTCTCCTCACTTCTAAGTTTTGCAGTAATAATGGATGACACTGTACCCCAATTTGAGGCTCCAGTTGTTACAAAACTACAACTCCTATAATGCCTGAAGCTCTCCAGACATAATGGGTGTTGTAGCTTTGCAACAGCTGGAAAGAGTGACCTGAACTAAAGTGATTTTAGACCATGCAGCCTGTTTTATTTTAACGGGGGCCTGACTCCTGTTCCACTCAGTGGAAAGGAAGGGGGACTGTCGGGAAAAACTTTTTCCAGTTTTGCTGTACGTTAAGGTAACTTTTCAAAGTATAATTGGTCTCACAAAAACAACCCTCATGTGGCTCTGTATGTGAAAATATTATAACTCTTAGAAAATGTTTAGAAAATGTTAGAAATGTTTCTGTTTCACAATAATTCTAAATCTTATCTTTCAAGTACAGTACTCTATTTGAATAGCAAATGGCACCTTTGTCCTACTACTACGTTTACATTCTGTCCTTTATGCAGTGTTTCTTTTTGAATTCTCTTGCTCTTACTTCCTGGATTTATATACAAGCTTAAAGGGGTTATCCACCATAAGGTCATTTTAGTACATACCTGCCAGACAGTAATGGACATGCTTAGGCTAAGTTTCCATGCCAAGAAAAATACCAATTCTGCCGCATGGCGTTTTTTTGGCCAAAAAATGCTGTGGCCAGATGTTAGCTGTAAATCAATGAGAAATCGCAAAATTATTTTTCCACTTTGCGTTTCTCAGTTTGGCCTTTTTTTTTTTTATCCTTTTGGCATTTTTTCACTCTTTTTTGGCGTTTTTCAGCTGTTTGGCGGTTTTGTAAAGTTGCAGCATGTTGAGCCTATGGCGTTTTTTCCCCATGAAATCGTGGTGTTTTTCTCCCATAGGAGTCTATGGGAGTTAAAAAAAAAACGCCAAGAAAAACGACATGTGGGTTTTAACTTTGGTGCTTTTGCCTTCGGTTATTCTTTTTTGGACTGTTTTATTCTTTTTTGGACAAAAAAGTGATGGAGATACCTTTTTTAATAAAATTTGGAAGGGTACCATTAAAAAAAATATTAAAAAAAGATACAGTAGTGATGGAAAAATTGTACTTACTGAAATGTATCTTTATTATAATGAAATTTAAATACATTTTTAAACAGGGATCAATTTATGTGGGCGGACAGGGCACTAAAAATTTAGCCGACAATAATAAAAATGTAGCGTGTATGTGTGTGCTTAACTTTTTTTTCTCTTAAATTTTTTAGGTAGTACTACTACTCCCAGCATGGAACACACTACTCCATGATGGGAGTAGTAGTACCTGTACTAATTGATAGATCGAACGTGTCACTTCTGACACCTGTTGTGATCCTCCTGTATAATGTATAGATGCGGGTGGCCTCTCTTCTATGGTCCTCTGCACTGCTGTATATATACACCTATTCATATTTCCCACAGAGAGTTGTGATTGGCCAGAGGGTTCCAGCCAATCACAGCTCTCTGTGGGAAATATGAAGAGTTGTATATATACCTCAGTGCAGGGGACGATAGAAGAGCGGACGGCCACCCGCATCTATTCATTATACAGTGTGCTCCATGTTGGGAGTAGTAGTACCTGCAGTTAAGGACAGATCACAGTGGGTGTCACACCTGACACCCGCTGCGATCATTTTTCATCCCTGCTCTGTACTCCGGACGGCCACTCACAATTTATATTTCCTGCTGAGTGATGTGAATTTCTATTCACATCACTGGCCGGCCGGAGTATAGAGCAGAGATGCGAGCGCTGTATAGAGCAGCCCCACATCTCTGCTATATTATGAACAATCGCATCTGGTGTCAGGAATGACACCCGGGAGATCTGCCAATTAGTACAGGAACTACTACTCCCATCATGGAACAGTGTGTTCCATGCTGGGAGAAGTAGTACTAACAAAAATATAAAAAAATAAAATAAAAAAAGGGAAAAACACACACACACACACACACACACACACACACTACATTGTTATTATTGTCGGCTACATTTTTAGTGCCCTGCCCACTCACAAAAATTGATCCCTGTTTAAAAATTATTAGAGCACTGCTGGGAAAATGATTGGTATAGAACAGGAAATCTTAGCTCAATTTTAGGCCTAGTGGCCAGAATGAAAATTGCAAGACTTCCTGATTATTTTAAAATATAGATAGTAAAACAGCAAATTAGATAAAATATCACCAAAAATGCTAACAAAGTATGGTTACTATAACAACTTGATTGAAAGAAAATAGGTAATTTTCTGATGACACATTCCCTTTAAACTCTATAGCATTAAGAGAGATTAGTAGTGTCAACTACTGTACATGAAAGGCCAAGAGAGATCAAAGTGGAAAACCAAACTAAACCGAATAGAATTATTCCAATGAGAAGGCAAGAAAAGGAGAGATAAGGAGCTGTTAAGAATAAAGGAGGTGGAGATAAACAAAAAGAAAAAGGAAAACCAAAGTGCCCACCTAGGTGGTCATAACAACACAGCACTGCTCATCTGATCATTGTTTTGGGTGTAATTTATTTTACTAGATAACCTAAAGAGATTTCTGGAACATCAGTTAAAAAGGTTAGGCTGGGTTCACACTGCTAAAGTAAAGTAAGTTTAATGGGGAATTCCAGGAATAGTTTTTTTTATTTGACTATGCTACAGGGGCTGTAAAGTTAGTGTAGTTCATAATATAGTGTCTGTACCTGTGTGTGACGGTTTTCTCACAATTCTTATGTGATTTTCACCCCAATATTTATTTTTACCAGCATACAAAATGACTGTTGTCTCAGATTTTTCCCAGCTTGCAATGCAGCTGAGACCTGACTCACTAGTCAGATGATGACAGGGAGTCTGTCTGCTTCAATGGGTGGAGGGATCGCTTGGTGGGAGAGGGATCAATCTGCAACTAATGCAACAGCTGTAGGCACCCTGATTGAAAACCACAGGTCTGCAGCTCATTTATGTTTCAATGGGTGGGGTGGCTGATGTGTGGGATTTCTGGATTGTGGGATTTGTGGTAAAAAATAAAAAAAAATAAAAGAAAAGTCAGACAGGAAATACGAGTTCACAAAAAGCTAGCCACAGTATTATGGTGGACTCACAACATACCATTTAGCCCCAAGACAAGTGCAGATCCTTCATAAGCATGTTCATTACTGTCTGCCAGGTACGTACTAAAATCCCCTTATGGTGGATAACCCCTTTAAGTGTATGTCAACATACCAGCAGAAAGGTGTGCCGACCCCATTGAAAAAAGAATAAATGGCACCACAGGGAGAGAAGAAATGCTCCTTTTTCTCAGCTATCAGAGGTAACTGCTGGCTTGGAGCACAGATCAGAGGCTGCTGTGACCTGTTACTAAATTATGATGTGGTAAGCCTCGGGGGGTGTAGGGTAGTTGGGGTGTTGCTGAGCAGGTATCAGGGGTTTATTAACCCTTGTCACTTGTGACGCCAGGGTGAGGTTTAAATGCTGAGGTAATGCTGGGCCTATCGCCACCCTTCCCAAGAGCGATAGGTGAGTGCAGAATAACAGATATTCCACAACCAGTGCTTAGCTGAAAACTTAACTGAATATTTTCTGTAACATGCAGTAATCGGTAACAGTCCAGATAACAGAGTCTATATACAGCTGAGCAGCGATTGACAGCGATTGAAGTTCTCTTTAGTTTAGGAGGATTTTGTAGCATAGATCCGCTGGATTTAGGGGTAGGTTTAGGTCCAGTGATCTTGCGGAGTTAGCAGGGAATTGTAAGAACTCACAGTCTTTAGCGTAGGCCGAGGCCGCAAGACTTTGGCCTAGTAATTGTCTTTGGAAGTTGCGGAGGTCCTACCTCATCCAGAGTCAGCAACCCAAGAGAGCGATTATTGGCTGTTTTGGATTGGTCCATAACAGCTGTCACTCACCGTTACATGGCATTGTGGGTGAATACCTGACACAAGAACCAACGAAGAGTTTTGCAATGTCCTGCAACGCTAACAGGTGTTACGCCTAGCGCTCCGGGTCCCCGCTCCTCCCCGGAGCGCTCACGGCGTCCTTCTCCCTGCAGCTCCCCGGTCAGCGCTGACCGGGAGCGCTGCTCTGCCATGGCCGTTGGGGATGCGATTCGCACAGCGGGACGCGCCCGCTTGCGAGTCGCATCCCAGGTCACTTACCCGTTCCCGTCTCCTGCGGTCATGTGCTGGCGCGCGCGGCTCCGCTCTCTAGGGCGCGCGCGCGCCAGCTCCCTGAGACTTAAAGGGCCAGTGCACCAATGATTGGTGCCTGGCCCAATTAGCTTAATTGGTTCCCACCTGTTCCCTGCTTATATCTAGTCTCCTCCCTTGCACTCCCTTGCCGGATCTTGTTGCCTTAGTGCCAGTGAAAGCGTTCTTTGTGTGTTATACCCTGTGTACCAGAACTACTGCTATCTCCCCTGACTACGAACCTTGCTGCCTGCCCCGACCTTCTGCTACGTCCGACCTTGCTTCTGCCTACTCCCTTGTACCGCGCCTATCTTCAGCAGCCAGAGAGGTGAGCCGTTGCTAGTGGATACGACCTGGTCACTACCGCCGCAGCAAGACCATCCCGCTTTGCGGCGGGCTCTGGTGAAAACCAGTAGTGGCTTAGAACCGGTCCACTAGCACGGTCCACGCCAATCCCTCTCTGGCACAGAGGGTCCACTACCTGCCAGCCGGCATCGTGACAGTAGATCCGGCCATGGATCCCGCTGAGGTTCCCCAGCATTCCATCTCTGATCTCACCACGGTGGTCGCCCAGCTATCCCGACAGGTCGCCCATCTAACCCACCGACTGTCGGAAATGTCCACCATTGTGCACCAACTTCAGTCGCAACTGCAGCAGCAATCATCTCCTCCGCCACCTCCTGCACCCCTTCCGCAGCGAGTGGCCGCTCCTAGCCTCCGCCTGTCCTTGCCGGACAAATTTAATGGGGACTCTAAGTTTTGCCGTGGCTTTCTTTCGCAATGTTCCTTGCACTTGGAGATGATGTCGGATCAGTTTCCTACTGAAAGGTCTAGGGTGGCTTTCGTGGTCAGCCTTCTGTCTGGAAAGGCCCTGTCATGGGCCACACCGCTCTGGGACCGCGATGACCCCGTCACTGCCTCTGTACACTCCTTCTTCTCGGAAATTCGAAGCGTCTTTGAGGAACCTGCCCGAGCCTCTTCTGCTGAGACTGCCCTGCTGAACCTGGTCCAGGGTAATTCCTCCGTTGGCGAGTACGCCATACAATTCCGTACTCTTGCTTCTGAACTATCCTGGAATAATGAGGCTCTCTGCGCGACCTTTAAAAAAGGCCTATCCAGCAACATTAAGGATGTTCTGGCCGCACGAGAGACTCCTGCTAACCTGCATGAACTCATTCATCTAGCCACTCGCATTGACATGCGTTTTTCTGAGAGGCATCAAGAGCTCCGCCAGGAAAAGGACTTAGATCTCTGGACACCTCTCCCACAGTCTCCACTGCAATCTGCGCCTAGGCCTCCCGCCGAGGAGGCCATGCAAGTGGATCGGTCTCGCCTGACCCTGGAAGAGAGGAATCGCCGTAAGGAAGAGAATCTTTGTTTGTACTGTGCCAGTACTGAACATTTTCTGGTGGATTGCCCAATCCGTCCTCCACGTCTGGGAAACGCACGCTCGCACTCAGCTCTCGTGGGTGTGGCGTCTCTTGATGCCAAGTCGGCTTCTCCACGTCTCACGGTACCTGTTCGGATTTCCACTTCAGCCAGCTCTCCCCTCTCAGCCGTGGCCTGCCTGGACTCTGGAGCTTCTGGGAATTTTATTCGGGACTCCTTTGTGAATAAATTCCGGATTCCGGTGACCCGTCTTGTCAAGCCACTCCACATTTCCGCGGTCAACGGAGCCAGGGTGGACTGTACCATACGTTTCCGCACGGAGCCCCTTCTTATGAGCATCGGATCTCACCACGAGAGGATTGAACTTTTGGTCCTCCCCAATTGCACCTCGGAAATTCTCCTTGGACTTCCCTGGCTTCAACTTCATTCCCCAACCCTGGATTGGTCCACTGGGGAGATCAAGAGTTGGGGGTCCTCTTGTTCCAAGAACTGTCTAAAACCGGTTCCCAGTAACCCTTGCCGTAACTCTGTGGTTCCTCCTGTATCTGGTCCCCCTAAGGTCATTAAGGACTCTGCCTGCCACAGGAAATGCCCCTCCCCCCCTCCCAGTTCCATCAGGCAAGCTTCTGTGTCCCCTCATGGCCCTCGTCCTGGTGTCACACTGCCCCGTGCCAGGTCCCGCCCTCTGCCCTCTCTCCCCATTCCTACTCCTGCGGTTCTGCCTGCCGTTGAGGAATCCCTCCATCCTTTCCCGGTGTCCTCATCCCAGGGGAGGCAGTTACCCGATAAAGAGAAGGGGAGACCTAAGGGGGGGGGTACTGTTACGCCTAGCGCTCCGGGTCCCCGCTCCTCCCCGGAGCGCTCACGGCGTCCTTCTCCCTGCAGCTCCCCGGTCAGCGCTGACCGGGAGCGCTGCTCTGCCATGGCCGTTGGGGATGCGATTCGCACAGCGGGACGCGCCCGCTTGCGAGTCGCATCCCAGGTCACTTACCCGTTCCCGTCTCCTGCGGTCATGTGCTGGCGCGCGCGGCTCCGCTCTCTAGGGCGCGCGCGCGCCAGCTCCCTGAGACTTAAAGGGCCAGTGCACCAATGATTGGTGCCTGGCCCAATTAGCTTAATTGGTTCCCACCTGTTCCCTGCTTATATCTAGTCTCCTCCCTTGCACTCCCTTGCCGGATCTTGTTGCCTTAGTGCCAGTGAAAGCGTTCTTTGTGTGTTATACCCTGTGTACCAGAACTACTGCTATCTCCCCTGACTACGAACCTTGCTGCCTGCCCCGACCTTCTGCTACGTCCGACCTTGCTTCTGCCTACTCCCTTGTACCGCGCCTATCTTCAGCAGCCAGAGAGGTGAGCCGTTGCTAGTGGATACGACCTGGTCACTACCGCCGCAGCAAGACCATCCCGCTTTGCGGCGGGCTCTGGTGAAAACCAGTAGTGGCTTAGAACCGGTCCACTAGCACGGTCCACGCCAATCCCTCTCTGGCACAGAGGGTCCACTACCTGCCAGCCGGCATCGTGACAACAGGTAGGCATTTAAATATACATATTTACACTGATATTTCTATGAATATTAGCTAACTGAGGGGTGACGAGGGGCTAACTAGAAAAGAGGGACCCCACCGTTCCTAGGAACTCTGACTTTGGGGACCTCTACCAAGGTACGGTATGCAATACGGTACCGGGACACCACTATGACAATTGCAAAGTGTACATAAGCAAAAAAAAATCACGGCAATCTGTCAGGATATTTGGTAAACACAGCAAAGAATATTTCTATATCCTTTCCCTGTAATCGATCTGGAAGGGGAAAAATGCTGTACCGGTCACAAAATGACTAAAACACTGCTCCTCAACACAGTGGCGTTGTGGCAGTGTTTATTAATTGCACTTTATCTTATTGTATTTTATTTTTCTGCTAGTAGTTAAGGAGGATCCTGATGTTAACCTACAGTTGTATACATTTTTATTAGGGCTTATATGCCACTATTATATAAACAAAATAAAAAAAAAGTTTTTCAGTGTTTGTGTTTTTTTCTATTTTTTTTTATTTGTTTAAATACGATTAAAGGGATACTTCGATGGCAAACTATTTTTTTAAAGGGGTTATCCAGTAATTGAAAAACTGAAAGAAATTACCTCTAAGACTGCTCCCTGTCTGTCTCCAAGTTGGGTGTGGTTCTGTAGCTCAGTTCCATTGAAGTGAATGTAGCCAAGTTGTAATATCACACCCAAAGTGGAGACAGACAGGGCGCGGTCTTTGAAAGAAATTAAGTCTGTTATTTGATTCCTGGATAACCCATTTAAATCATCTGGTGCAAGAAAGTTAAACAGATTTGTAAATGATTTCTACTTAAAAATCTTAATCCTTCCAGTACTTATCAGCTGCTGTATACTCCACTGGAAGAATTTTTCTTTTTGAATTTATTTTCTGTCTGACCACAGTGCTCTTTGCTGACACCTCTGTCCATGTCAGGAACTGTCCAGAACAGGATAAGTTTTCTATGGGGATTTGCTTAGACAGTTCCTGACAAGGACAGAAGAGTCAGCAGAGAGCACTGTGGTCAGACAGAAATTTTTTTAAAAAAAGAAAAGAACTTCCTGTGGAGAATACAGCAGCTTATAAGTACTGGAAGGGTTAAGTAATTTACAAATCTGTTTAACTTTTGTCACGATGCCGGCTGGCAGGAGGTGGATCCTCTGTGCCAGAGAGGGATTGGCGTGGACCGTGCTAGTGGACCGGTTCTAAGTCACTACTGGTGTTCACCAGAGCCCGCCGCAAAGCGGGATGGTCTTGCTGCGGCGGTAGTGACCAGGTCGTTTCCACTAGCAACGGCTCAACCTCTCTGACTGCTGAAGATAGGCGCGGTACAAGGGAGTAGACAGAAGCAAGGTCGGACGTAGCAGAAGGTCGGGGCAGGCAGCAAGGATCGTAGTCAGGGGCAACGGCAGGAGGTCTGGAACACAGGCTAGGAACACACAAGGGAACGCTTTCACTAGGCACAAGGGCAACAAGATCCGGCAGGGGAGTGCAGGGGCAGTGATCTGATATAGTCTGGGAGCAGGTGGAAGCCAATTAAGCTAATTGGGCCAGGCACCAATCATTGGTGCACTGGCCCTTTAAGTCTCAGGGAGCTGGCGCGCGCACGCCCTAGAGAGCGGAGCCGCGCGCGCCAGCACATGACAGCAGGGGACGGGAACGGGTAAGTGACCTGGGATGCGATTCGCGAGCGGGCGCGTCCCGCTGTGCGAATCGCATCCCCGACGGCCATTACAGTGCAGCGCTCCCGGTCAGCGGGACCGACCGGGGCGCTGCGGAGAGAGAGACGCCGTACGCGCTCCGGGGAGGAGCGGGGACCCGGAGCGCTAGGCGTAACAACTTTCTGGCACAAGTTGATATAAAAAAATTGTTTTTCACCAGAGTACCCCTTAAATTTGTTTTTCTATTATGGTTTATTATGGCTCTGTCAGTTTAGTAGCAGAATTTTTTGCAGACCGTCGTTTATACCCCACAAAGCAATAACCCTATGGTGGTAGTGGCAGTAGCCACTACTTTTGGAATGTCAGGTGCTGAGCAAAGTCTTGTAGTCCCTGGTTGTGTTGTATTCTAGGATCCTAAATTCCCTTATTTTTAGTGATTCCAGGCATTTATATTAATTTCACAAATGCTATGCTATGATTCTTTAATTTATTTGTGTGTATCAAGTTTCATACATTTTAGCCATAATTTGCAAGAATTTATCCAGGCTATGATTACTTAGCTCAGATGAAGCCTTAAAGAGGCACTGTCATTATGATAAACTTTTTATATTTTGTAGTTCTACTGATATGATGACTTTTTAAAATATGCATTTATTTAAAAAAAAAGTCAATTTTACTAAAAAATTAAAAATTAAAATAGCTGCCACAAGGGGCCATCTATCTTTATGCAGACAGACTACTCTGTATTTTGCAGCATACTGGATACTGGCCATAAAGTGTGTTGGTATCCAGTATAGGAGATCACCATTGCACCACTACAGATTTCAGCTGTTCCTAAACTACAACTCCCATAATGGGAGTTGTAGTTTTACAACAGCTGGGGGTACACCCTTTGTAAAACTCTGTGTTAGAGCTGTGTATTCTCCAGCTGTGTGCCTTCAGCTTTTGCAAAAGTACAGACAAGGGATGTGTGGGCATGCTGGGAGTTGTAGTTTTGCAACAGCTAAAGGCAACACTGCTCTAACACAGTGCTTTATAAACACTGCAGCTCCACCTGTTGCAATGCAAAACTACAACTCCCAGCATGCTTGAACAGCCAAAGCTTTCTCTGACTCCTGAATGACAAAGAAGCTGATCATACATTCAGGAATCTGTGAAAGCTGAATGACACTCATAGTGACAGATATGTTGAATAGCATATAGTTTTACTAGAAATAGATGGAAAATGTATGAATGATAATTACTGTGCAGTGATTTGCAGACTGCCAGGCTGCTCCCAGAGCAGATGAGTCATCCACAGTGAGGGAGAGAGGACACGCCCCCTCCACTAGGCAAAGGGAGCAACATATAAATGCTATTTGTTAGGGATATATAGGTCCTAGACACATAAACCTATATGTACATGATCAGGATTAGGTACTGAGTAACAAATCACATTTTTTTTTTTTTTGGCACTATGACAGGTACGCTTTAAAGGGGCACTTCGCCTCTAGACATCTTATTGTCCGCTGCTGGGAACCCCCCCCCCCCCCAATCTCCTACATGCCACCCTGTCACACCCCCTCCCATAGACATGAATGGAGGGAGTGCAATGTGACATCACCAGGGGGTATGGGTTTACATCACTACCCAGGCCCTGAACCCAGCGTTCAGAATGAAAAGCTCAGAATGCTGGGGTGGCGTACAGGAGATTGTGGGGGTTCCCCCGTGATCAGACATCTTATCCCATATCTTTTGTATATTGGATGGGATGTCTAGGGGTGGAATAACCCTTTAATTTCCTTCCTAAAGGGACCCCTTTTAAATTTTTTCATTCCTGATCGAAATTGTGTTTGTAGACAAATGCCTAATGAATTTTAAAGGCTTGCTTTCCTTTCTCTAGTTTCACCCATCAAAATGAACCAGCTATAGTGTTAAATTATAAGGTGTCTTCAATCATTTATTAGTGTCTGCAAATGTGGTGACCCAGTACAGAATATAGCATTCTGCCCATCTTGTGTGGCAGATGTTGCCTTCCGTGTCCGTCTTGGGCCCACATTACTCAGGACTCAAAATAATGCAATGTTATGCTATTATTTATGTTATGGCATTTTCTATGTACCTGTTGCTTTAAGCCTGTTAAAACCTGTTGTTAGGGTAGTGTGCATGTGGTAAACCAGGTGACTTGTCAGCCCAATGGGGATCCTCCAAATTTGCCCCTTATATAGTGTGGTAGGAGTTCAGTTCAGGAGAGGAGAGAGTTCTTACTTTCAGTTCTTAGCTGAGGTACAGCCTGGAGGAAGTCTGAAGAGAGAGTGTGAGGGGTTCTGAGGTGGCATCAAGTCTAATCCTGCAACCACGCATCTTCGAAAGTAAATCCCTTGTGCCAGGTGAGCGTCAAAGTCTAGCGGTAAGCACTAAAGTCCCAGGGATCCAAGTCAGTCATCTAAATCAGTCATCCAAGTCAGTCATACAAGTCAGTCATTCCAGTCACTAAAGTCAGCGTGGGTTGCCATACAGCAAGTCAGTCATATACAGCACAATCAATTACAAGTTCCAGCAAGGCGATAAGCTTCCAAGGTTTACCCTGCACCTCCCTTTGTACTAATCTGAGCTATAACAGATTTTACCATCTATCCTGCCGCAGTCAATTTATCTGTAACCTTGCGTCGGAGTATTTATTGCCCCATGCCTGGCCCAGGAGAAGCTGTCTCAACCTCGGACGGTGTTTAGGTTAGCCGTGCCCTGGCTTCACGAAAACGTTAATTTGCACATTACCATAATCCAAACCCACACAAAGACCCCCATACTAAACACTAGGACCTTCCCTGACATTGAGCCATATGAAATCACGTCGTCAACTGTGTTTGGGTCTGTGCAGCCGGCCGTAGCGATGTGATCCTATACATCTCAATGTCAAGGAAGGTCCTAGTCTAGTCACAATTGTAGACTGTAAGGACCCCTTTGGTGGTTGTTTCCCAAGCAATAAATGAAGCCGGCCTCTCATGCTCTGGCTGCCACATGTGAACACAACCACGGTCACATGCAGTGGCATGAAACTGGCCTACCTATCTGAAAACTGTTAGGCTAGGTTTCCACTTGGTTTTTTTTCTGGCAGTTTTTGGAATACTGCCACTGCAGTTTTTGAGCCAAAGCCAGAAGTATATTCAAAAGGAATAGGACATATAAAGGAAGGACTTATATTTCTCCTCCCTTATGGATCCACTTCTGACTTTGGCTCAAAAGCTGCAGTGGCAGTATTCCAAAAACTGCCAGAAAAAAAAACAAGTGGAAACCTAGCCTAAGTGTACATCCACATGGAACAAAAATATTGCAGAGTTACTGCAGCAATGTTTCTACAGTCATTCAACATGTAAATCAAAAGCAGCGAATCTGCTCCAAATTTGTGTACATTATGTAAATACATAAATAAGACAAACTGGGGGAGATTATCAAACCTTGCGCAAACAAAAAGTAATGCAGCTGCCCATAGCAACCATCATATTATTTCTTTCACCTAAAAAAAAAGCCTGTAAAAATAAATAAAAATAAAACCTGGACTCTAATTGGTTTCTATGGGCAACTTTTCCATTGTTTACAAGGTTTGATAATCTTCCCCATTGGATTTAAAATTCAGTTGTATGAGCAATGCTTACCGACATAAACTGACAGGAATAAAATCTGTACCACAGGACAATTTCTGCACAAATATTTTATGAGCCATGGTGTTTATTTTCATCATGGGGCCATTAAGGTTGTATGGAGCCGTTATTTATCAGCTGATCAGCAGTCATTTATCAGAATGATTTCTGAAGCACTAGATCATTGGTGTCCGAGGACATCTGAAGGCCTTGGTGCATGCCGTGACAGATCTGCTCCTACATTCTGCCATAGTACATAATTTGGCACATTACATCCCACAAAACATGAGAAAACAGGGATCAAAATCCCCAGGTAATATAGACTGGTAATCTTAACATCCATTGAGGGAACACTATTCAGGTACGTTCAGATGTGCGGATTTTCACAGCGTATTTATCTGCGGATCCGCCGCTGAAAGATCTCCAATATGCTGGCTTTACATGTGCCTGCACGGAGCGGCAATACGCCGCTACGAGCGGACACACTGCGATGTGTGAGTCGCCGTGCGCATGCGCAGTATACTCGCACATCGCAGCAGCTCTGTGAGTAGGGGGAGCGGCCGCGAGTACATCGTGCATGCACGGCGACTCGCACATCGTATCAGTGTGCATGCACATAGCGGCGTATTGCCGCTCCGAGCAGGCACATGTAGAGGTCCTTCATCGGTGGATCTGCAGCATAAAATTCGCTGCAAATCTGCTCGTCTGAACGTACCTTAAGAGAGGCTTATAAGGGACTATATAAAGGAATATGCCAACTAAATGTCCACAGTGTGAAGAAGTCTGCAGGAGGAGAGGAAAAATGAGTCTGGGGGAGTACAGGGGTGGGATTTAGAGGTCATGTTGTCTTGCAAGTTTATAATGATTATTGTTGTTATACAGAGGATGAGGATCTGCTAACAAAGTAACCGATGATGTTCAGGCATCAGACTCTGCAGAGGAAAATAGAGCGGAAAGAAGATAAAAACCAGAGGAAGAAGAAAAGTAAAGACAACAGAGAAGACGTCTCCTGTGAGTCATTATACAGTTGTGTATTCTCCTGACCGTCCCATCAGAGCTGGAGTCACTTGTAATTTCTGCAGTGATGATGGGTGACACTGAACCCCAATCTGTGGCTGTCCAACTGTTACAAAACTACAACTCCCATAATGCCTAAATCTTTGCATGCATGATGGGAGTTGTAGCTTTGCAACAGCTGGAGAGCCACTTAAACTGAGGTGATTTTAGAGTATGCAGCCCATTTTACGATAATGGGTGTCTGATTACTGCGACCCCCTTTGTAAAAAAAATAAAAATGGGCTGCATAGTATAATATCTCCAAGCCTATTTTTGCTCCCAGTCTAGCCCTGGAAGTAAGTGTATTACAGGTATTTCCCAACCTTTAACTCTACAGTTGTTTCACAACTACAGCTCCCATCATGCTCTTCTGTCTGCATGATGGGAGTTGTAGTTTTGCAACAGCTGGAGAGTTCACATGGGGGGGCAGACATAGTGGCATAGTTTTATATGGGGGAGAGGTATCATGACACAGTTCATATGGGGGAGGAAGGCATTGTAGCACAGTTCATATAGGGGGCAGGCTTTAATGGCAGTATTATACTCAGAAACAGGGTGTATAGCCGTGTTATATCAGGGGCATGGTGTTTGACAGCATTATATTTAGGTACACAGCATGTGGTATTATTATATTCAGGGGCACAGTGTGTGATAGTATTATACCAAGGGCACAGTGTATGGTAGTATTATACCAGGGGTGCAGTGTGTGGTAGTATTATACCAGGGGCACAGTGTGTGGCAGTATTATACCAGGCGCACAGTGTGTGGCAGTATTATACCAGGGGTCCAGTGTGTGGCAGTATTATACCAGGGGCACAGTGTGTGGCAGTATTATACCAGGTAAAGAAGAAAGCGTAGTGGCACTCACCAGGTTGGTTACTTCATAGGTAGCTTTATTCCATAAGAAGGTGCATTGACATGGGCGGCATCAGATCCAGCCGGACCGGGACGCCAGTGCGTTCACTTGCTGGGTTACAATTGTTTCCCGCTTGCGCGCTTCAACAGACCCTCCCTCTCACCGCTTCCCTCACCTGTATATAAACACCTACAACAGGTGACGTCAGAGGCGGGAGGGATTACAGCAAGCATCAGTTTAAAACCAGTTACAAAAGAAACTACATTTAAAACCAACATACAGTTACAAGAAAGTGCCCAAGTCTATTCTGTCATTAAGACCTACATTATCCTGTGCCCGTGTTTTTAAAATCCAACGGGCCTCCACTTCACGTAACTCTTTAACAATATTCACTCCTTTTCGCGGGGTTAACCGTTTAATCCCTGCAAATTTTAACACACTTGTGTTTCCATCATGGTCTTTTTTAACGTGCTCAATAAGGCGCGGGGCCCCTATACCTGAATTTACAGACCAGACGTGCTCTCTGAACCGAGTGTTCATGGCACGTATGGTACTCCCAATATAAAACTTACCGCACGTACATATGATTGCATACACCACATAGCTGGTTCTGCAACATATGTACTCGGTTATCTCTTTGGTTACCCCGCCCACTGTCACATTTTTTCCAGATGAAAACTGAGGACACCATTTACATCTCTTAGGCTGGGTCCACACTATGTTTTGTCCCATACGGGAGCGCATACGGCAGGAGGGAGCTAAAACCTCGCGCTCCCGTATGTGACCGTATGCGCTCCCGTATGTCATTCATTTCAATGAGCCGACCGGAGTGAAACGTTCGATCCGGTCGGCTCATTTTTGCGCCGTATGCGCTTTTACAACCGGACCTAAAACCGTGGTCAACCACGGTTTTAGGTCCGGTTGTAAAAGCGCATACGGCGCAAAAATGAGCCGACCGGACCGAACGTTTCACTCCGGTCGGCTCATTGAAGTGAATGACATACGGGAGCGCATACGGTCACATACGGGAGCGCGAGGTTTTAGCTCCCTCCTGCCGTATGCGCTCCCGTATGGGACAAAACGTAGTGTGGACCCAGCCTTACACATGAATGGTATAGTTACCTGCTACCAATGAGACCTATCGTATTTTTTGCCGTATATGACGCTCCGGCATATAAGACGCACCCAATTTTAAAGGAGGAAAATCTAGAAAAAAAAGATTCTGAACCAAATTCAATGTAAAGTAAAGGACAGTGGTCTTAAACCTGCGGACCTCCAGATGTTGCAAAACTACAACTCTCAGCATGCCGGGAGTTGTAGTTTTGCAACATCTGGAGGTCCGCAGGTTGAAGACCACTGGTATAGGAGGTAATACTCACGTGTCCCCGCCGCTCCGGACCCATCACCGCTGCCCTGCATGTCGCCCTCCATCGCTGTCGCCGCGTCCCCGGAGTGTCCCCGTCGCTCCGGAACATCTCTGCTGCCCGGAATCCTCACTCTCCGTCGCCGCCATCACGTCGCTACGCACGCCGCTCCTATTGGATGACGAGACGGCGAGCGTGACGACATGATGACGACGAAGGAGAGCACCGACCATGCAGGGGATCCCGGCACGGAGCAGTCATTCGCCGATCGGACACCGAGGAGGCAGGTAAGGTCCCTCCCGGTGTCCTGTAAGCTGTTCGGGACGCTGCGATTTCACCGCGGCGGTCCCGAACAGCCCGACTGAGCAGCCGGGTTAGTTTCACTTTCGCTGCAGATGCGGCGGTCAACTTTGATCGCCGCATCTGAAGGGTTAATACAGGGCATCACCGCGATCGGTGATGTACTGTATTAGCCGCGGGTCCCGGCCATTGATGGCCGCCGGGACCGCTGTGATATGACAGGGTTATAATGTGTATTTGCCGTATAAGACGCACCAACTCCCTCCCCCCCCCCCAGTTATGGGGAAGAAAAAGTGCGTCTTATACGGCAAAAAATACGGTATGTATGGAGGGTCACTTTGATTATTAACATTAAACCATAAGAGATGGTCACTATCTATTGCTTAAAATTACTGATTATAAATCTTTACCAGAAAAAATCACACTTAAAAAAATTTAGCGGTGTGTCTCTAGTATGTCAATTGTGTCACCCTATTAATGGCCGCTTCCCAAACAACAGCGTATTTCTCAGGACATCACTGCAGATTCAGTCCATAAAGACAGAAGAATAGACACAATTGCTTATTAAAAAAAAGGAGATTTTTTAACACTTACCGTAAAATCTCTTTCTCAAAGGATCCATTGGGGGACACAGACCGTGGGGTGTATGTTGCTGTCTCTAGGAGGTATGACACTATGGCAACAAAGAAGTCGGCTCCTCCCAGCAGGATATACCCGCCTCCAGGCCCTGAGGTAATCAGTTTTAGTACCAGAGCAATAGGAGAGAACCGACAGGTCAAGGAAAAAACATGAACTGTCCGAGAACCAGAAGAAAAGATATAACTGAACACACCCTCGGACAGAGAACCAAAGAGAAACCCAAAAGGGCAGGAGCTGTGTCCCCCAATGGATCCTCGAGAAAGAGATTTTACGGTAAGTGTTAAAAAATCTCCTTTTCTCTATCGGCTCCATTAGGGGACACAGACCGTGGGACGTACCAAAGCCGTCCCTTGGGTGGGCAAATAATCAGTCAGGCAGACGGCTGTTCCACTGCCGCCTGCAGCAGTTTATGGCCCAGACTAGCATCAGCCGATGCAAAGGTATGAACCCGGTAGAACCTCGAGAAAGTGTGCAAAGACGACCAAGTAGCCGCCTTTCAAATCTGCGAGGCCGAGGCTTTGTTCTGGAGAGCCCAGGATGCCCCAACAGAAACGGGTAGAATGAGCCACAACCCTGAAGGGAGGAATCTTCCCCCTACAGTGATAGGCTTCCGAAATGGCAGACCGGATCCACCGAGAAGTGGTAGCCTTGAAAGCAGGTTGTCCCTTACGACGACCTTCCGTAAGGACGAAAAAGGAATCGCACTGACGAAACAAAGAAGAGATAGAGAGATAATACCTAACAGCCCAAACCACATCCAGTTTGTGGAGTAAATGCTCCCTAGAATGAGAAGGAGCGGGACAAAAGGACGGAAGAACATTGTCCTCATTGAGATGAAAGGCCGAAACAACCTTAGGCAGAAAGGAAGGATCTGGCCGGAAGACAGCCTTGTCCTGGTGAAGCATCAGAAACGGAGAATGGCAGGAGAGAGCTGCCAATTCAGACACTCTCCGAATGGAGGAGATAACAACAAGAAAACTCAACTTTCCAACAAAGGAGGCGCAGGGACACCTCCCCAAGGGGTTCAAAAGGTTCACAAGTCCCAAGGGGGAGAAGGTGACCGATAAGGAGGGGCAGCATGCACCACTCCTTGAAGGAAGGTCCGGACATGAGAATTAGAAGCCAGAAGACACTGGAAAAGAATAGAAAGGGCCGAAACCTGACCCTTAAGGGAACTGAGAGACAACCCCAGTTCCAATTCCGACTGCAAGAAAGATAGAAGACGGGAAACCGAAAAGTAACTTGACACAAGACCTGAGCTTCACACCAACTAAAATAAGACCGCCAGGTATGGTGGTAAATTTTTGCAGAGGAGGACTTCCGAGCCTTGAGCATGGTGCAAATGACTTGGGAAGAGAAACCGCGGCTCTCAAAACCGCGGTCTCGACCCCCACGCGGTCAAGCAGAGACGGTAATAGGGGTGGCACAGGAGACCTGGACGATAGGGAAGGTGCAACGTTAAGTCGTTAAGGAGCCTGTCCATGACGACGTACCACGCCCGCCGGGCCCAGGCTGGGCCACTAGGATGGCGGAAACATCCCACTGAGAGTTTCCTCAAGACCCCGAAAAGAGAAGAAAGGGTGGAAAAAGATAAGGTAGGGCAAAGCCCGACCACCAAATAGACAAGGTAGGGCAAGGCTCGACCAAGAGAGAGGAACGCTTCGGTTGTGGCGGGACAAGCAGATGTCCACGCCTGGAGCGCCCCAGGGGTTGCAGATCACAGCAAACATCCCTGGATGTAGGGACCAGTGGCCTTGGACGACTGAGGACCAGCCGAGAAGATCACAACTGAGATGGCCGGAAACCTGAGTTCCACCCAGGAGGGAAATTCCCAAGAAGTAAGCAAAGAAAGAATTGCCCTAGGCCCCAAAATGTTGAAGGGGAAAAAGCTTCTCGGCGGGCCAAGACCCCAGGCCGGGTGGTCCCTGAAAACACCTCCCCAGCCTGACAGACTGGGAGGGATGGACAAGAAGGAACACCCCCGAAAAAAATGAGGGGGAAAACGAAGCCACCATAGAAGAAACCAACAAGACTGATGAGAGAGAACGATCTTGCGGCCGAGAGACAATGGAGACCTGTCACACCGGAAGAAAATCACCAGTTGAAGAGGTCGGTGATGAAACTGGACAAATGGCACGGCCTCCACGGCCGCCGCCAATCGACCCAGGACATCCATGCAAAAGCGAATGGAAACTGGAGCAGGGAGCCGAAGGCATCAGACTCTTGAAAAGAGTCGGCGGAGTCAAAAGCGGGCAGAGGCCACATCGAACTGGAGCCCCAGGAGAGTGGTTGGGCTTGTCCCAAATGACCATCCAACCGAAGTGAGACAAGGTCTGGAGGTTGAGACTAAGACTCTCCAGGATCTGGGACCTGGCTGGAGCTCAGATCAGGAGGTAGTCCAAATAAGGAATCACGGAAACAACTGTTGTCCGTAAAAAGGCTATCACAGGTGCCAGGACTTTGGTAAAGGTCCGCGGAGAAGTGGCCAGACCGAAATGGATAGCCACAATAGAAAATGACCGTCCGGAACTGCAGAGCGGAGGTACCGATGATGACCGGGAAACAATGAGAATTGGAGGCAGGCATCCTTTCCTTGATGTCCACCGAGGAACGAAAACTCCCCTTGAACCATGGACACCAGCACCAAACGGAGAGACTCCATTCGGGATGAGAACGCAAGATGCTGGCTGAGATACTCGAGAACCAAGACTGGGCAAACAGAAACGCCTTTCTTGGAGACCACAGAGAGGTTGGAATAAACCTCGAAAAACTTTCCCCAGAAGCTGCATGTCCAGGCATTCCGGAGGGCGAGAGGCGACCAACCACCCGAGAGAGGTCGGCGGGTGGGGGCGACCCCTTCAGGCCGAGGAAGGCCTACGGGTGCCTGATGGGGCCGCCACACGGCCGGAACGGACAGCCGGCCTCCGGGAGGAATGGGATCAGAAAGAGGAGCCCTCTTCCCATGAAGGCGCCTGGCTGAAGCCTTTGTTGGTACCAAAGGTCCGCAAAACCGGAAGGAGAACTTACGACGGAAAGCGGTTCTGTGAGTCTTACCAGAGGTAATAAACAACTCTTTTTCCGGCCGTCGCCTCACTTCCTGAAAGTGGCGTCCGCATTCCAGGCTTAAAGCCACATGAAGGGACGGTGGCTACCAGGTAGCTTGTGGTAAAGGCAGCACAGTGACTGCACATGGAAGCAGAACACAGAAAAATCTCCGGCTGCAGAGCATTGGGGAGCTAGATTAAATAAATCCTCCAGAGGGATCTTGAAGACTACCCTGGCGGAGTTGGAAGACCATACTAAAAGGGCCTTTGACACCCAGGCAGAAGCAAAAGCAGGAAGAACCTGCTGCCTCAAGGGCAGAGATTGCCAAAATATCCACCTTCATGTCCGCTGGATTCTTGAAGGCAGCCGCATCAGCCAACGGCCGGGAAGGCACCTTAGAGAGGCGGGAGACCGGCGGATCCACAGTTGGAGAGGAGGTCCACTGAGCAATGAGGCCCTTGGCGAAGGAATACCGCGCTTGAACCTTCTTCGTTTCCTGAAACTTCTTGTCAGGGTGACTTCAGGCGGACACCCGCAGGGCGTAAAATTCAGCGTGAGAGCTGAAAGTCTTGAGTGCCGGTCGGGCACAAAGAAAGGAGACTTCTGGAGCCACGTCCGAAGTTCCTGGGTCCTTTAGATGGAAGGTGTCTCTTATGGCCGCAACCAATGAGTACACCACATTAGGCACATCCGTGCGGTCCTCTGAGTCGGAGGCCGAATCAGAACTTCTTCCACAAGTTCTCCAGGTGAATGAGAACGCGTGAGGAGGCCCTGGAAGAGAGACCTGGTATGCGGGTCTGGAGAGCCAGAGCGACGACCCTGGGAGCATTCTCTAGAGGAGCGCAAGTATTGAGATTATAGTGTTCTTAATGAACACAAATTACACTTTCATTGTGCATTTTTTATCATTTATTGAGCAAGTGGGCTGGCAGGCTCCAGTACTGTGGAGGCTATTTTACATTATATCATTGTGTATTGAGGACGGGTGTCTTTAGGTGAGGGGGTTCATGGCCCTTCTCCTAGGTTGTGCACTGGCTCTTTTGAGTCAGTTTTTTTAGATGTTTTTAAACCCTTTTTGTACTGAGTAATGTGTATGCAATACATTGTTCTGCTGTTTAATATTTTTTGAGCATAATAAAAATTCTTTGAATATGATTTTTTGGTGTGCTACTAATTGCAGTGAATTTTTTTCCTTCCTTTTTTACATGGTTTATAGTCCTTTCACTGAATAGCACCCAGTATATTAAATAGGTGAGCCCCCCTTCTCTTGTTTTTTGTATTCTCTAGAGGAGCGACGCTTGCTACAGGTCAGAGTAATGGGACGATGCCTGCGAGGGGAGCCCCCGTGCCTGCCAGAAGACTCGGGGGATGAGTCAGATGACACACCCCTATGATGTTGCGAGAGCGTCAGAATAGGGGGAGAGGGGTACCCTCCGGAGGGCTGGTGTAGGGAGGGCCTCTCCAAGGCAGTCCCACATAACGGGAGACCTGAGCCAAGTCGGATATAGACTGGGAGAGGGAGGGAACCCAGGCTGGAGGGGCGGCCGAACCCACCGGGTCTGAAAGAACAACCGGGATAGAGTAGCAGGGGGGGTCTGGGGGAGCAGTAGAGCAGGCAGAACAAGTGGTTCAGCAGAACCAGACAGTTTAGAGTTACAGTATTAACAGAGTAAAGGAGTGGCTAACACTCCAGTTAACTGTTTAGAGGGAGGCCTCTCTCACCCAAGACTGTGTTCCATTACACTGTGTTGCTGATACAGTCTGCTTATCTTACTGTTTCACATGCCTTGAGATCCCCATAGACCACAATGGACATATTTAAAGAATTAAACCACAACACTGTGATGGTCTCCAGGCTTTCAGAGAGGAGAAATGCCGGCCAATAGCAAGGGAGGGGCGTGTTAGGAGCAGGGGGCACCACTGATTGGCCCCTGCCACCATAATCGCACGAACAGCGCTGATTGGTGCACAGTTCGCGCCCAGAGAAGTTTCGGCGGCCCTGGGTGGGCGAAGCTAAAGCACACCGGGCCGCCGAAGTATTAACAAGAAGTCCCGTAATGGCGCCCGCTCCTTGCCCCGAGCGCACATGTGAATGCATGTGCGCTCGCGGGGATCGAGCGGACTAGACGCCGCCGGCAGCAGCTGCTGCCGAAAGTGAAAGTAAGCCGGCGCTCGGATCATCCGCATAGAGAACGCCGCGGCTGTCAGCCGCTTCAATGTAAAAACACACAGTCGTTCCACACACACACATATATTAAGAATAAAGTGTAGAAAGTTGTGCCCCATTCAAACTGCCACTGCTCACCCCAGCTTTTAATAAAGGACCCCCTGTCCAGGCCAGCCCCATTAGACCCATGAGGAAGGTGGGCCAAAACTGAGGGTCTCCAGATGTTGCAAATCGGCACCTAAGGAGAAAGGGAAATATACTCACCTCAGTCGGGAGAGCTTACCTCATGAAGTCTTCCTATGAAGTCTTCAGCCAGCTTTTATCCCATGCATCATGCCGGGCTACCATGTGCGAGCGAGGCGAGCAGGGAGATAGGGTGACCCGGACCCATGAGATACAAACCCAGGCGCTGACCGTTGGCGAGAGGGGGTGAACAGCGCATATACGCAATGTCTGTGCCCCCTTACTTGCAATGGGGAAACAGTGAGCCGCAGTTCCTGAGTCCCCACCTGAAAACAGGAAAGAAAATGGAATAAAAAAATCTAACACATCCCTAAATCTAGGAAAATAATAAAACATAAGACCTGGTCTGGGGAGAACTCCAGACCATGTCCACCTCCTTAGACACTAAGCTGAAACTGATTAGCTCAGGGCCTGGAGGCGAGTATATCCTGCTGGGAGGAGCCGACTTCTTTGTTGCCATAGTGTCATACCTCCTAGAGACAGCAGCATACACCCCACGGTCTGTGTCCCCCAATGGAGCCGATAGAGAAAACAATATTTCCCCCCAGCCATGGCTTTATCAAGAGGTGGCACTGGGAGTGATGCTCGATATCACAAGCTTCACTCAGAGTATGATATCGTGGACGCTATTGTGACTTTAAAGTGGATTTTTAACAACTCTCACCTGGGGGGACACAATAAATTAAAGTTCAGGAACTCAGTTCCCACGTGTTCCTGCAGGACTTGAGCCCTGGGTACAGATTAGGTCATGGTGCAACATACTGGGATTTGTAGTTTTGGGTCAGCTGCAAAGCCATAGGCTGTCAAAGAATGCTGGGAGTTGCAGCTCTGATACATGCCTGCGAGCCGCACGCACGTTGCAGTTTTGGGTCTGCAGCTGACCCAAAATTACAACTCCCAGCATGTTGCACCACAATCTAAATTGTACTACTATAAAGTGCAGGATGCTTGGAGTTGTAGTTTTAGTCAGCTTCAGAACCATAGGCTGTATCAGGGCATGCTGGGAGTGGTAGTTAGTAACTGAAACTCCCAGCATTCCTTGATCCAGCCTATATCTCTGCAGCTGACCCAAAAGTACAACTCCCAGTATGTGGCACCATAGCCTATACTATACTTTCATATAGTGAAACATGCTGGGAGTTGTAGTTTGGGGTCAGTTGCAGAACCATAGGTTGGATCAGGGCATGCTGGGCATTACAGTCAGTAACTACAACACCCAGCAGTCTTTGGGTCTGCTGCTGTCCCCAAATTATAAATTCCTGCATGTTAAAGCTTCATTTTGCATTATTCAATATGATTTTACAGTTGGTTTGTACCCACTTACCCCTTACTCCTTTTTGGGAGACCAGAGAGGAATTACAACTACTCTCTGGTGCGGCCTCTTCACTGACTTGAGAGGCTGTGAGGAGTTACAGACGTGCCTGCGAGTGGCACGCATGTCTGTACCAGCAACACCTGCTCTGGGGGCCCGACCCAATTCTTACAGCGCGTGTCATTCTGGGCAGGTGAGGTTGGTATTGGGTTGCGGGAGGGGGGGGGCTAAATTAGCAGACGGGGGTGGGGGGTGGATGGCTAGTTGATGGGAGGGGGACAATAAATAAGATTTAAAAAAAGAAGCTGGCAGCAGCGGGCCCTCATGGACCCGGGCCCTTGAGCACTGCCCGAATGCTCGACATGTCAGTCTGCCCCTGATCCTGAACCCATATCTCCTCCTCATATCCCAGCCCCATATCCTCTCCTCATATCCCAACCTCTTATCTGGACCTCCTATCTTGACCCTTATATCCCGACCTCCTATCCCCTCCTATCTCGGCCTCATATCCCTTCCTCATATCCCAATCTCATATCCTATCCTCATATCCCGACCTCATATCCCGACCTCATATGCCATCCTCATATCGCCACCTCATATCCCGTCCCCATATCCCAACCTCATATCCCATCCTCCTATCCTGTCCTCATTTCCCAACCTCCTATCCCGTCCTCCTATCTCGACCTCATATCCCGACCTCATATACCACCCTCATATCCCGACCTCATATCCCATCCTCATATGCCATCCTCATATCCTGTCCTCATAGCCCGACCCCATATCCCGTCCCCATATCCCGACCTCATATCCGGACCTCATATCCCGTCCTGATATCCCGTTCTCATATCCTGTACTCATATCCCGTTCTCATATCCCAATTTCATATCCCGTCCTCGTATCCTGTCCTCATATCCTGTCCTTATATCCTGACTCCATATCCTGTCCTCCTATCCCGTCCGTGGCTTTGTGGGACTGGGCGCGATTTGCTAGCCAGACCGATGCACAAAAAGGATAGAGAATAAAAGGGGTGTGGCTTAAACAGTGGGCGTTTCTTTGTGAGATGGGTTGTGGCTTGCAAGCTGGACTGACACATTCACCAGGAGATGCAGAGCGGAGCTTGTGGAGTAAGGTACTGGAAGACCCATATATTTGCATGGGACTTGGAACAAAAACCCATCTTTTTTATAAGGGTGTAGGTAAGGGTTAATTTAACTATCACATCTTTTTATTTGACATAAAAGTAATATGTGTACCAGGTATTATTGAAATATCTCCAGCCGTACGGAAGTAATGTGGGAACATATATTTACCATAGATTTGCATGGGACTTTAAACAAAAACCCAGACCCTCACAAATGGAGGTAGTTAAGGGTTAAACTAACTATCCTATATTTTAAGTGGACATATAAGTAACAAGTAACTTGTATGGGACTTTAACCTCTTAAGGATGCAGGGCGTATGGATACGCCCTGCATCCCGAGTCCTTAAGGACGCAGGGCGCATCCATACGCCCGTGGGAATTCCGGTCCCCACCGCTAGCCGGTTGGGGACCGGAGCCGGATGCCTGCTGAAATCGTTCAGCAGGCATCCCGGCATATCGCCCAGGGGGGTCATTATGCCCCCCCATGTCGGCGATCGGCGGCGATTCCGGGTCAATCGGGTCTCCAGTGACCCGGTGACCCGGAATTACTGGCTGTTCGGGGCCGTCTCTGACGGCCCCGAACAGCCAGAGCCTGCAGGGGTGAGGTGGCACTGGTGCCAAATCACGATCGCCCTGATTCGTCGGCCGGATTACCGGCCGACCAATCAGGGCGCCTGCTGCGGGTGTCACTCCCACACCCGCTCCGCCCCTCTTCCGGAGGGCGTGAGCGGGTGCGGGAAGACGACCCCCGGTGCTGGGGACCCCGATCCCCGGCGTCCATGTTGGGATCGGGGCCCCAGGAGCGACGGCGGCGGCGAGGGACAGCCTGCGATGGAGCAGCAGCAGGAGGTGAGTTACAGCCTCCTGCTGTTGCTTAGCAACAGCTCCCAGCATGCAAAAAGGGCATGCTGGGAGCTGTAGTTGTGCAACAGCAGGAGGCAGACCACCACAACTCCCAGCATTCCCTTATGGGCATGCTGGGACTTATGGTTTTGCAACAGCTGGAGGCACATTTTTTCTATGGAAAAGTGTACCTTCAGCTGTTGTATAACTACAACTCCCAGCTTTCACAAACAGCTAAAGTGCATGCTGGGAGTTGTAGTGGTGCATCTGCTGGTTGCATAACTACAACTCCCAGCATGCCCGTTGGCTGTCAGTGACTGCTGAGAGTTGTAGTTTTGCAACAGCTGAAGGCACACTGGTTGTGAAACTTAGAGTTTTTTTTTTACCTAACTCAGTGTTTCACGACCGGTGTGCCTCCAGCTGTTGCAAACTACAACTCCCAGCAGTCACCTTACACCATGCACCGTACATGCTGGGAGTTGTAGTTTTGCAACAGCTGGAGGCACACTGGTTTTGAAACACTGAGTAAGGTCACAAACTCCGTGATACATAACCAGTGTGCCTACAGCTGTTGCAAAACTAAAACTCTCAGCATGTACAGTCTGTCAGCGCATGCTGGGAGTTGTAGTTTTGCAACAGCTGGATGTCCCCCCCAATGTGAATGTACAGGGTACACTCACATGGGCGGAGGCTTACAGTAAGTATCGGGCTGCAAGTTTGAGCTGCAGCAAATTTTCTGCAACAGCTCAAACTGCCAGCGAGAAACTACTGTGAACCCCCCGCCCGTGAGACTGTACCCTAAAAACACTACACTACACTACCACAAAAAATTAAATAAAAAGTAAGAAACACTACATATACACATACCCCTACACAGCCCCCCTCCCCTCCCCAATAAAAATGAAAAACGTCTGGTGGGGGGCGTGGCTTGACGCGCTGGCGGGAGGACGTGTTCTCTAAGCGCTCCTGACCGGGCCACCTGATTCTGGGCTACATCCGTATGTTATGGGAGGCAAACGTAGACACAGAAAACCCAGAAAGCCTGCTGAACCCTCCAAGACCGCGACCCACCTGATTCCGGACTTTTTTCAGCCTCAGCAGCCGTCCGCAGTGCGGGAGAAGCCAGCGCCTGTGCCTGCCATCCTCGCTGGGCCCCAGACCGGAAGTAAACCTCCGCCTCACAGCAGCGCTGCACTCCCACCGGAGTCCGCAACTATGGAGGACAACGCGCGACCTCCGACACCCCGGCCACCACAGCTGACCGCTGAGGACAGAGGGACGCCGAAGGCAGCCACAGACCGCCAGGAAACGCAAGTACATAGGGGCACAAAGCCTCTTCCGGACCCGCACTCCCTGTGCCCTCGGGCCCCTAGACAGCAGACGCCTGTCCTCTGCCCCCTCACAAAGGAGATGGCTGAGACTTGCTCCGGGCCTGCTCCTATCGGACTAAGTGCCCCAAAGGTGAAAGCTGCACCACCCACAGCACCTCCTGGGGTGCCTGATGGAAGAAACCCAAATGGCTCCCCCAGCTTGCCCTCCCATGCACGGTCTCCTAAGCTGTCTACCACATCACCTCCCCGCCCGGAGGTCCCAGCGAGTACACAGGTGGACCACGCGGCAACCCCTGCTCCTGCTCTTCTACCTGCCGCATCTCAGACAGCTAGTGTCCCGAATGTATCTACACTACCTGTAACTGCATCTCCTTTGATTTCCCTCACTGGTCCTACTAGCAGGTCCCCCTCTGAACTTCCTCATACCCGACCTGTCCCAGGCCCTGCACCACGAGACGTCCTAGATTGGGCCTCTGAAATGGAGACTAATCCCCCATGCTCTGATGTGGATTCATGTGTGTCTTCGGACGACTCAGACACTCCTGACTATTGGGGGGCAAGCCCCCCTGCTAAGAAAAAACTGTTCAAGACACCATCAAAACTCTCGGCTGCTAGATCCCGTGGAACTGACTGCTCGTCTTCTGATGACTCTCGAAGTGATGTGTCAAGCAGGCCCAAACAAGCTAAAATCCCAATACAAAGTCAAGAGAGTGCCCCTGAGCTGCACTCTGCCCCGTATCCTTCGGTCCCCTCACTGCCCACTCCTGAAATGGCAGCCAACACCCTGAAGGGCCACCCTGAACTTCAGGCGCTCCTGGCTTTACTGCCGACTAAAGCTGACATGTTCTCATTGGCGGCAGACCTGAAGTCGGCGTGGCAACAAGACCTACAACCTGTCAGGGAGGACATCTCTACCCTACAGACTAGGGTACAATCCCTTGAGGACTTTCACTCATCCGTGGCTGCACAAATGAGGTCACTGCAGGAGTCTACAAAAAATCTCTCCTTACATCAAATGGCGACAGTCGAACACCTTGACGATATTGACAATAGAAACAGGCGCAACAACATACGTCTGAAGGGGCTACCGGAGTCGGTACCACCCCAAGAGCTGGCGAACACGTTGCAGAGACTTTTTAATGAGATACTTCACAAGCCTCCTGATCATCCAATTGAACTGGATAGAGCACATCGTGCACTCAAAGCCAAGAGTCCAGACCCCAGTAAACCGAGAGATGTCATCTGCCGTGTTCATCACTTTACTATAAAGGACGAAATAATGCGCAGAGCTAGGACCCTTAAGAATCTCTCCTATAACGGTGCAGCCATTCAGATATTTCCGGACCTTTCACTCCGCACTCTACGTCTGAGGTCTGCCCTGAAACCCTTGCTGTCACTTCTGCAGAATGCAAAGATTCTATACAGATGGGGGTTCCCTTTCTCCCTGGTGGCCAGACATGGCTCCACTACTGCCACTCTCCGACGCCCGGACGACCTGCCTCAATTTCTGCGCACCTTCAAGTTGCCGCCTGTTCTGCTGCCAGATTGGGATGCGCTGTTCCAACTCAGCTCAGCAGTCCCCTTGAACCCACGCATAATGCAATCTACCAGGCGTGGTCCCTCTTCTCCTGCTGACCCGTTACCTCAACGCCAGAAGAGAAAGACTTGACTCCACTCTTTCCTTGCTGGAAGATTCTCTTGTCTCCTCGTATTATTTCTTTAAGAGCTCCCTTGAGTCCGACCTATGAGCCCAAGGCTACTGGACTTCGCTAAGGACTTCGTCAGAATCTTTTCTTTTTCCTTAGTGAAGGATTCCTTAGACCTTATGTTTTCTGATTTTGTTTGTTGGTTTGATTATGATACCTGATGCTTGTAATATGCTATACCGTGACAGCTCTAAATATTGCTGACTGCCCAACCTCCCATCTCTACATACCCCCATAGTTTGTCATAATTTTCCACCTTGCCTCCCCGCCATCAGCCTTCATAGGGTTATGCACCCACACGATATATAGCCCTTATATAGGATTACCCTCCCTCACATGTTGAGTCGAGGCCCACTTTATGTTGTCATTAGGCCCTGGTCCACGCACCTCCTAATGTCTCTCTATCTAGTGACATTATGTACTCGGCTGCTTGCGGTCCCCGGCCCTCGCCTCTTCTACGTTACCCCCACTAGGTCTGAGGCCAGGCTGGCTCTGGCCTATATTTTGGCCCTTATGGCCACCTTCTTTAGCTCCCTCGCTTATGTGCCTATGCGTATGCCTGTTTTTTTCTTCTGTATTCTCACCTCGTCTTCTCTTCTCTTTTCCTTTTCTAGGTCAGCAACACTTTCCTATTCCTCCACTCCTTGCGGATCGGCCATCTGGAAGAACCCGGGGCACCTGAGTGAGTTTAACAGTATATGTCTTATTCCCTATGGCCAATGATATCAAAGTAGCTTCACTAAATGTGAGGGGCTTCCACACACCCGAAAAGAGAGCCCAGATTTTGTATGCCTTTCATAAACAGAAGGTGCATATTCTCACGCTCCAAGAGACTCATTTCAAGGAGGGTTGCCTCCCTGCTATCAGCACCAGATACTATCCCAAGTGGTACCATAGCACAAACCCGGAAGCCAGGACGAAAGGGGTGTCGATCGCTTTTCACAAATCTCTGCCAGTTGAGGTCACCTCTACACTAGTAGACCCTGATGCTAGGTTTGTCTTTGTGAATTTTACTGTGACAGGACACAACTTCACTGTGGCGTCAGTCTACGCGCCAAACCACTCACAGATCCCTTTCCTAATCCGAACCATAGATAAGCTAGCCAACTTTGCCACAGGTAATATTATCTTAAGTGGAGATTTTAATGTCCCCCTCTTTCCCACCTGCGACACCTCTTCAGGACACTCTACACTGTCCCACAACAAGCTGAGAGCACTACGCCTCAAACTTCACTCCCTCCAACTCAATGATACTTGGCGGACCCAACACCCACAAGAGAAAGATTACACGTTCTATTCCCATCCTAGAAACTCTTACAGCAGAATTGATTACATCTTTCTTTCGCACCATCTCTTGCCATCCATCTCACTCACCTCTATTGGTACAGTTACACATTCGGATCATGCCCCGGTGTTCTGTTCCTTTGCCCTGCCCTCCTTTGCCAAGCCCCATGCCTCATGGAAACTAAATGAATCATTGTTGCTTGATGCACTTTGCCTTCAGGAACTGAAAGACACTATAGCCCAATTTGAAGCTCATCACGCCGAGGACTCTACCTCACTGGCGATGAAGTGGGACGCCTTAAAGTGCGTGCTTAGAGGGGTCCTGATGAGGCATGGGGCGAGATTGAAACGAGAGGCGGCACACAGGTTCAGGACCTTAATGCAATCCCTCCACACCCTAGAGGCCCAACATAAACGCTCCCAACTGGACAATGTTTATAGGGAGTTAATTAAAGTTAGACATGAGTTGCTGGAGGTGATGAACGCCAAACACCGTTATTTTAAACAGCTTACCGGGAGGGTCTTCTACGAATGGAGCAATAAGTCTGGTCGCCTCCTTGCTTCAGCTCTTAGGAAAAAGCGCACATCCACGTATATTCCGGCGATTCGGACCTCCCCTAACTCCATCTCCCACCTCACCCCGGACATACTATCTGCGTTCCACAAATACTACTCTGAACTATATAATCTTCCTAAACCTTCGGCCCTGACCACACCTTCCCCCGCTATACCCTCACTAAGGCACTATCTAGACTCAACGGCTCTGCCTAAACTCCCCCATGATGTGATCCGATCCCTAGAATCTCCATTTTCTGCGGAAGAACTAGATGACGCCATATCGGCCATGCCCTCGGGTAAAAGCCCTGGCCCCGATGGATACACTAGTAAATTCTATAAAACACTCAAGGTAGACTTAATTACCCCCCTCCTTAAGACGTTTAACTCGGTCTCTCAAAATTCCCCACTGCCCCCTTCCTTCCTCCGGGCATACATCACCGTTATCCCGAAGGAGGGTAAGGATCCCCTTCTCTGCCCTAGCTACAGGCCAATATCACTCATTAACACGGACGCCAAGCTGTTTGCCAAACTACTGGAGAATAGGCTGGCAGACCACCTGGGCTCCCTCATCCACCCTGATCAAGTGGGCTTTGTCCGCGGACGCGAGGCAAGGGACAACACTCTGAGAGCTTTCTCTACAATACATTATGCACGTCGACATAATATCCCAACCATGCTCTTGTCTCTGGACGCGGAGAAGGCCTTTGACCGGGTGGACTGGGATTTCCTGCAGATGACACTCTCACACATTGGTGTTGGCGACTCAATGATGGCCCGAGTTATGGCGCTGTACTCTAATCCCCTAGCTCAGATACGTGTAAACGGACAACTTTCTGCCCCTCTTCCCATTTGTAATGGCACGCGGCAGGGTTGCCCTCTTTCGCCGCTCCTGTATGTCCTCTGCATGGAGCATCTCCTTGTGGACATCAGACAAAACACTGACATTAGGGGGATACCGGTGCCGCCTTGCCATTACAAATGCTCGGCATTTGCCGACGATTTGCTTCTTTTCCTCACCTCCCCGCACTTGTCACTGCCCTCATTGTTGGCCACTATCCGCCGTTTTGCCAGCTATAGCAACTATAAATTGAACACGTGCAAGTGTGAAGCCCTAAATATCAACATTCCCGCCCGTACCCTTCAGACACTGAGGGCCTCCTACCCGTTTAAGTGGCAAACACGATCCTTGCAATATATAGGTGTTCAGGTCCCGGCTGTTCTGACTGACACATACCAGCTTAACTTTCCACCCCTTCTACAAGCGCTGCGCTCAGACTTAGCCAGGTGGAATCGTGGCGACCTCTCCTGGCTTGGCAGGATCAATGCATTCAAGATGAATGTCCTCCCCCGCCTCCTATACCTGTTTTCGGGTATTCCTGTGCACCTGCCTCGCTCTTTCTTTAGAGAGGTCGCTGCGATCCAGACTGGATTTGTGTGGGCGCACCGTCACCCCCGCCTAGCCAGAAACATCCTCATTAGGAGGAAGACCGAAGGAGGCCTGGCACTTCCAGACTTCTCTGCTTACTATATGGCATCAACCCTCACGAGGGTGTTAGATGGGTTCCACCATAGAGAGGGGAAGCAGTGGGTAGCACTTGAGCATCGGACTTCGGGTATAGACATACGATCAGCGCTATGGCTGCCTAAGATTCCTTGGACCAGTAATACCCCTTTGAGTCTCCCACCCATAACGGCTTCAGTTATCTGGGCCCATAAGACATACTCCTCCCGCCTATCTATGTTCCCGAACTCTAGCCCACTGTCACCACTCTTTGGAAATCCGCTGTTCCCCCCGGCCCTGACCTCCACATCATACCTTTCCCTGACTAAGTCTTCAGCACCAGCAATAAGGGATCTCCTACACTCGTCGGGCGTGAAGCCCCTTGAGATCATTATGGGTGATGTACCGCCCACTGCTTCTCATAGGTTTCAATATTTACAATTCAAACATTTCTACGAGAAAAACAAAAGTAAGCTGGACCTACACCGAACCCTCACACCTTTTGAGCGTTTCTGTACCTCTTCGCCCCTTACCGGCAAAACTGTGAGTGCCTTATATTCTCAACTCCTAGATAGTCTCACAAAGGGACAGATGACATTCTGCTCTGCATGGGAACGAGAGACCAATTGTCCCATATCAGAGGAGGAGTGGGGGAGAGCCTTCTCTTGGTGCCACCGGTCTGCCACCTCGTCTAAAGCACACGAAACTAACTATAAGGTAATGACGCGATGGTACCGTGTCCCATCGCTCCTCGCCCACATGTATCCGAATGTTTCGGACATTTGTTGGCGGTGTGGAGAACCGGGAGGCACCATGTATCATATTTGGTTGAAATGTCCGGCACTCGCTTCGTTTTGGTCGCGGGTGACGGACATTATAGGCAGAGTATTGAACTTGTCGCTTCCCATGGAGCCCAAGATTCTTCTCTTGTCAATCCTCCCAAATGACATACCCAAGGCTTCGACCCGACTACTCCATTTTTTACTTTTAGCCGCTAGAACGGTCATTCCACGCCTATGGAAATCATCCACTCCCCCATCTGTTTCGTCCTGGCTTCAGGAGGCTTCCTGTTTACATAGAATGGAGGAATTAGTGGCAGACTCACGTGGTCAACTTGACAAATTCACCTCCATATGGAGGCCGTGGACTGCCTTTATGGCCTCTGGCGAATTCACGTCCATCCATAGCCCGACCACATAAAGTTCTCAGTGTTACTATATGACTGATGCCCATGCTCGGGTGCCTGGGGTCTCCGAAGGATGTGCTGCGACGCAGGGTAGGATACTTCTTGCGTATTGACCTCTTCTCCTCCTTCCTCTCTCTCTTCTATCCCTGTCTGTTTCTCACCTCTTTTTGCTCCTCCTTTTCTCCCCCTCTATTCTTTTCACCTCTCTTTGTTTAATACCGACAGAGGCTCTGCTGCCGATTTGTTCTACCCCAGACTGGCGCAACATGTCAAGGCAGCCGCCACTTAAATGCCATACTCTGCTCACTTATACAACCACTATAGACAACACCTACTTGTCCACTCGCTGCGATACCACCTAACATTCTTGAATATACACCTGCTGACCATTTGTATAGTGGCTGATATGTTACCTTCCACTACGTTTTCTCTATTCTCGTATTATGTGTGGATCATTTAGTGTTCTCTATGTCTCAAGCCTTTCGAGACTTAGTTGTGTCCCATAACGATACACTTATGTGGCCCCTGTTATCTGTTTTCTGTTATAAAAACTTGAATAAAAACATACTTTGAAAAAAAGAAAAACGTCTGGTACGCCACGGTTTCCAAAACGAAGCCTCCAGCTGTTGCAAAACAACAACTCCCAGTATTGTCGGACAGCCGTTGACTGTCCAGGCATGCTGGGAGTTTTGCAACAGCTGGAGGCACCCTGTTAGGGGTATTCTACGCCAGTGATTCCCAATGTCCACCCCTATGCAATCCCTAATTTAGGCCTCAAATGCGCATGGCGCTCTCACTTTGGAGCCCTGTCGTATTTCAAGGCAACAGTTAAGGGTCACCTATGGGGTATCGCCGTACTCGGGAGAAATTGGGCTTCAAATTTTGGGGGGTATTTTCTGCTTTTACCCTTTTTAAAAATGTAAAGTTTTTGGGAAAAGAAGCATTTTAGGTAAAAATGTTTTTATTTTTTTTACATATGCAATAGTTGTGAAAAGCCTGTGGGGTATTAAGGTTCACTTAACCCCTTGTTACATTCCCCGAGGGCTCTAGTTTCCAAAATGGTATGCCATGTGTTTTTTTTTTTGCGGTCCTGGCACCATAGGGGCTTCCTAAATGCGGCATGCCCCTAGAGCAAAATTTGCTTTCAAAAAGCCAAATGTGACTCCTTCTCTTCTGAGACCTGTAGTGCGCCAACAGAGCACTTTTCACCCCCATATGGGGTGTTTTCTGAATCGGGAGAAATTGGGCTTCAAATTTTGGGGGGTATTTTCTGCTTTAACCCTTTGTATAAATGTAAATTTTTTGGGAAACCAAGCATTTTAGGTACATTTTTTTTTTTTTTTTACATATGCAAAAGTCGTGAAACACCTGTAGGGTATTAAGGTTCACTTTACCCCTTGTTACGTTCCCCAAGGGGTCTTGTTTCCAAAATGGTATGCCATGTTTTTTTTTTTGCTGTCCTGGCGCCATAGGGGCTTCCTAAATGCGGCATGCCCCCAGAGCAAAATTTCCTTCAAAAAAGCCAAATGTGACTCCTTCTCTTCTGAGACCTGTAGTGCGCCAGCAGAGCACTTTTCACCCCCATATGGGGTGTTTTCTGAATCGGGAGAAATTGGGCTTCAAATTTTGGGGGGTATTTTCTGCTATTACCCTTTTTAAAAATGTAAAACTTTAGGGAAACCAAGCATTTTAGGTAAAAAAAATATTTTTTTTTTTTTTACATATGCAAAAGTCGTGAATCACCTGTGGGGTATTAAGGTTCACATTACCCCTTGTTACGTTCCCCGAGGGGTCTAGTTTCCAAAATGGTATGCCATGTGTTTTTCTTTGCTGTTCTGGCACCATAGGGGCTTCCTAAAGGTGACATGCCCCCCAAAAACCATTTGACGCTCCTTCCCTTCTGAGCCCTCTACTGCGCCCGCCGAACACTTTACATAGACATATGAGGTATGTGCTTACTCGAGAGAAATTGGGTTTCAAATACAAGTAAAAATTTTCTCCTTTTTACCCCTTGCAAAAATTCTAAAATTAGGTCTACAAGAACATGCGAGTGTAAAAAATGAAGATTGTGAATTTTCTCCTTCACTTTGCTGCTATTCCTGTGAAACCCGTAAAGGGTTAAAACACTTACTGAATGTCATTTTGAATACTTTCGGGGGTGCAGTTTTTATAATGGGGTCATTTATGGGGTATTTCTAATATGAAGACCCTTCAAATCCACTTCAAACCTGAACTGGTCCCTGAAAAAAAGCGAGTTTCAAAATTTTGTGAAAAATTGGAAAATTGCTGCGGAACTTTGAAGCCCTCTGGTGTCTTCCAAAAGTAAACACTCATCAATTTTATGATGCAAATATAAAGTAGACATATTGTATATGTGAATAAAAAAAAAAATTATTTGGAATATCCATTTTCCTTACAAGCAGAGAGCTTCAAAGTTAGAAAAATGCAAAATTTTCAAATTTTTCATCAAATTTTGGGATTTTTCACCAAGAAAGGATGCAAGTTACCAAAAAATGTTACCACTACGTTAAAGTAGAATATGTCACGAAAAAACAATCTCGGAATCAGAATGATAACTAAAAGCATTCCAGAGTTATTAATGTTTAAAGTGACAGTGGTCAGATTTGCAAAAAATGGCCAAGTCCTTAAGGTGAAAAAAGGCTCAGTCCTTAAGGGGTTAAACAAAAACCCTGACCTTGGCAAATGGGGGTGAGTAAGGGTTAAATGACCTATCCTTCATTTGTTGTTGACATATAAGTAACATGTGTGCCAAGTTTCATGTTAATATCTTTAGCTGTTTGGACGTGATACTGGAACATACACACACACACACACACAAACATACTGTCACGATGCCGGCTGGCAGGTAGTGGACCCTCTGTGCCAGAGAGGGATTGGCGTGGACCGTGCTAGTGGACCGGTTCTAAGCCACTACTGGTTTTCACCAGAGCCCGCCGCAAAGCGGGATGGTCTTGCTGCGGCGGTAGTGACCAGGTCGTATCCACTAGCAACGGCTCACCTCTCTGGCTGCTGAAGATAGGCGCGGTACAAGGGAGTAGGCAGAAGCAAGGTCGGACGTAGCAGAAGGTCGGGGCAGGCAGCAAGGATCGTAGTCAGGGGCAACGGCAGAAGGTCTGGAAACACAGGCAAGGAACACACAAGGAACGCTTTCACTGGCACTAAGGCAACAAGATCCGGCAAGGGAGTGCAAGGGAAGTGAGGTAATATAGGGAAGTGCACAGGTGAAAACCCTAATTGGAACCACTGCGCCAATCAGCGGCGCAGTGGCCCTTTAAATCGCAGAGACCCGGCGCGCGCGCGCCCTAGGGAGCGGGGCCGCGCGCGCCGGGACAGAACAGACGGGGAGCGAGTCAGGTAGGGGAGCCGGGGTGCGCATCGCGAGCGGGCGCTACCCGCATCGCGAATCGCATCCCGGCTGGCAGCAGGATCGCAGCGCCCCGGGTCAGAGGACGTGACCGGAGCGCTGCAGCGGAGGGAGTGAAGCGAGCGCTCCGGGGAGGAGCGGGGACCCGGAGCGCTCGGCGTAACAGTACCCCCCCCCTTGGGTCTCCCCCTCTTCTTGGAGCCTGAGAACCTGAGGAGCAGACTTTTGTCAAGGATGTTGTCCTCAGGTTCCCAGGATCTCTCTTCAGGACCACAACCCTCCCAGTCTACTAAAAAAAAATTTTTCCCTCTGACCTTTTTGGCAGCCAAAATTTCCTTGACCGAGAAGACGTCCGAGGAGCCGGAAACAGGAGTGGGAGGAACAGATTTGGGAGAAAAACGGTTGAGGATGAGTGGTTTGAGAAGAGAGACGTGAAAGGCATTAGGGATACGAAGAGAAGGAGGAAGAAGAAGTTTATAAGAGACAGGATTAATTTGACACAAAATTTTGAAAGGACCAAGATAGCGTGGTCCCAACTTGTAGCTAGGGACACGGAAGCGGACATATTTAGCGGAGAGCCATACCTTGTCTCCAGGGGAAAAAACGGGGGGAGCTCTTCTTTTCTTATCCGCGAACCTCTTCATGCGTGAAGAAGCCTGTAAGAGAGAATTTTGGGTCTCTCTCCATATAATGGAAAGGTCACGAGAAATTTCATCCACAGCGGGCAGACCAGAGGGCAAGGGGGTAGGGAGGGGGGGAAGAGGGTGACGGCCGTACACCACGAAAAATGGGGATTTGGAGGAAGATTCAGAGACCCTGAAGTTATACGAAAATTCGGCCCATGGAAGGAGATCTGCCCAGTCATCCTGGCGGGAGGAAACAAAATGTCGCAAATAATCACCCAGGATCTGGTTAATTCTTTCTACTTGTCCATTGGACTGGGGATGATATGCAGAGGAAAAATTTAATTTAATCTTGAGTTGTTTACAGAGAGCCCTCCAGAATTTAGACACGAATTGGACCCCTCTATCCGAGACAATCTGCGTAGGCAACCCGTGAAGACGAAAAATGTGTACAAAAAATTGTTTAGCCAACTGAGGCGCAGAAGGAAGACCAGGAAGAGGGATGAAATGTGCCATTTTGGAGAATCGATCAACGACCACCCAAATAACGGTGTTGCCACGGGAAGGGGGTAAATCAGTAATAAAATCCATACCAATCAGAGACCAAGGCTGTTCGGGGACAGGCAGAGGATGAAGAAAACCAGCGGGCTTCTGGCGAGGAGTCTTATCCCGGGCACAGATAGTGCAGGCTCGCACAAAGTCCCCAACATCCGTCTCCAGAGTCGGCCACCAATAGAAGCGGGAGATGAGTTGCACAGATTTCTTGATGCCCGCATGACCTGCGAGATGGGAGGAGTGACCCCATTTGAGGATTCCGAGGCGTTGGCGTGGAGAAACAAAGGTCTTTCCTGGAGGAGTCTGCCTGATGGAGGCAGGAGAAGTGGAGATCAGGCAGTCAGGTGGAATGATGTGTTGCGGAGGGAGATCAACTTCTGAGGCATCCGAGGAACGAGAGAGAGCATCGGCCCTAATGTTCTTATCGGCAGGACGAAAGTGAATCTCAAAATTAAATCGGGCAAAGAACAGAGACCACCGGGCCTGGCGAGGATTCAGCCGTTGGGCCGACTGGAGGTAGGAGAGGTTCTTGTGGTCGGTGTAGATAATAACAGGAAATCTTGATCCCTCCAGCAGATGCCTCCATTCCTCAAGTGCTAATTTAATGGCTAGAAGCTCTCGATCCCCGATGGAGTAGTTCCTCTCCGCTGGAGAGAAGGTCCTAGAGAAAAAACCACAAGTGACAGCATGCCCGGAAGGATTTTTTTGTAGAAGAACAGCTCCAGCTCCTACTGAGGAGGCATCAACCTCCAATAGGAAGGGTTTGGAAGGGTCAGGTCTGGAGAGCACGGGAGCCGAAGAAAAGGCAGACTTGAGTCGTTTAAAGGAGTCTTCTGCTTGAGGAGGCCAGGACTTGGGATCAGCATTTTTCTTGGTTAAAGCCACGATAGGAGCCACAATGGTAGAAAAATGTGGAATAAATTGCCTGTAATAATTGGCGAACCCCAAAAAGCGTTGGATAGCACGGAGTCCGGAGGGGCGTGGCCAATTTAAGACGGCAGAGAGTTTGTCTGGATCCATCTGTAGTCCCTGGCCAGAGACCAAATATCCTAGAAAAGGAAGAGATTGGCATTCAAACAGACATTTCTCAATTTTGGCATAGAGTTGGTTGTCACGAAGTCTCTGAAGAACCATACGGACATGCTGGCGGTGTTCTTCTAGATTGGCAGAAAAAATTAAGATATCGTCCAGATATACCACAACACAGGAGTATAACAGATCACGAAAAATTTCATTGACAAAGTCTTGGAAGACGGCAGGGGCATTGCACAGTCCAAAGGGCATGACCAGATACTCAAAGTGTCCATCTCTGGTGTTAAATGCCGTTTTCCACTCGTCCCCCTCTCTGATGCGGATGAGGTTATAGGCGCCTCTTAAGTCCAATTTAGTGAAGATGTGGGCACCTTGGAGGCGATCAAAGAGTTCAGAGATGAGGGGTAAGGGGTAGCGGTTCTTAACCGTGATTTTATTAAGACCGCGGTAGTCAATGCAAGGACGTAGGGAGCCATCTTTTTTGGACACAAAGAAAAATCCGGCTCCGGCAGGAGAGGAGGATTTACGGATAAAGCCCTTTTTTAGATTCTCCTGGACGTATTCGGACATGGCAAGAGTCTCTGGGGCAGAGAGAGGATAAATTCTGCCCCGGGGTGGAGTAGTACCCGGGAGGAGGTCGATAGGGCAATCATAAGGCCTGTGAGGAGGTAGAGTCTCAGCTTGTTTTTTGCAGAAAACATCCGCGAAGTCCATATAGGCCTTAGGGAGACCGGTTACTGGAGGAACCACAGAGTTACGGCAAGGGTTACTGGGAACCGGTTTTAGACAGTTCTTGGAACAAGAGGACCCCCAACTCTTGATCTCCCCAGTGGACCAATCCAGGGTTGGGGAATGAAGTTGAAGCCAGGGAAGTCCAAGGAGAATCTCCGAGGTGCAATTGGGGAGGACCAAAAGTTCAATCCTCTCATGATGAGATCCGATGCTCATAAGAAGGGGCTCCGTGCGGAAACGTATGGTACAGTCCAATCTTTCATTATTTACACAATTGATGTAGAGGGGTCTGGCGAGACTGGTCACTGGGATGTTGAACCTGTTGACGAGAGAGGCCAAAATAAAATTTCCTGCAGATCCAGAGTCCAAGAAGGCCACTGTAGAGAAGGAGAAGGCAGAGGCAGACATCCGCACAGGCACAGTAAGACGTGGAGAAGCAGAGTAGACATCAAGGACTGTCTCACCTTTGTGCGGAGTCAGCGTACGTCTTTCCAGGCGGGGAGGACGGATAGGACAATCCCTCAGGAAGTGTTCGGTACTAGCACAGTACAGGCAGAGGTTCTCCATACGGCGTCGTGTCCTCTCTTGAGGTGTCAGGCGAGACCGGTCGACCTGCATAGCCTCCACGGCGGGAGGCACAGGAACAGATTGCAGGGGACCAGAGGAGAGAGGAGCCGAGGAGACGAAACGCCTCGTGCGAACAGAGTCCATATCTTGGCGGAGTTCCTGACGCCTTTCAGAAAAACGCATGTCAATGCGAGTGGCTAGGTGAATAAGTTCATGTAGATTAGCAGGAATTTCTCGTGCGGCCAGAACATCTTTAATGTTGCTGGATAGGCCTTTTTTGAAGGTCGCGCAGAGGGCCTCATTATTCCAGGACAATTCTGAAGCAAGTGTACGGAATTGTACGGCATACTCGCCAACGGAAGAATTACCCTGGACCAGGTTCAACAGGGCAGTCTCAGCAGAAGAGGCTCGGGCAGGTTCCTCAAAGACACTTCGGATTTCCGAGAAGAAGGAGTGTACAGAGGCAGTGACGGGGTCATTGCGGTCCCAGAGCGGTGTGGCCCATGACAGGGCTTTTCCGGACAGAAGACTGACTACGAAAGCCACCTTAGACCTTTCAGTGGGAAACAGGTCCGACATCATCTCCAGATGCAGGGAACATTGGGAAAGAAAGCCACGGCAAAACTTAGAGTCCCCATCAAATTTATCCGGCAAGGATAAGCGTATCCCAGGAGCGGCCACTCGCTGCGGAGGAGGTGCAGGAGCTGGCGGAGGAGATGACTGCTGAAGCTGTGGTAGCAACTGTTGTAGCATAACGGTCAGTTGAGACAGCTGTTGGCCTTGTTGCGCTATCTGTTGTGACTGCTGGGCGACCACCGTGGTGAGGTCAGCGACAACTGGCAGAGGAACTTCAGCGGGATCCATGGCCGGATCTACTGTCACGATGCCGGCTGGCAGGTAGTGGACCCTCTGTGCCAGAGAGGGATTGGCGTGGACCGTGCTAGTGGACCGGTTCTAAGCCACTACTGGTTTTCACCAGAGCCCGCCGCAAAGCGGGATGGTCTTGCTGCGGCGGTAGTGACCAGGTCGTATCCACTAGCAACGGCTCACCTCTCTGGCTGCTGAAGATAGGCGCGGTACAAGGGAGTAGGCAGAAGCAAGGTCGGACGTAGCAGAAGGTCGGGGCAGGCAGCAAGGATCGTAGTCAGGGGCAACGGCAGAAGGTCTGGAAACACAGGCAAGGAACACACAAGGAACGCTTTCACTGGCACTAAGGCAACAAGATCCGGCAAGGGAGTGCAAGGGAAGTGAGGTAATATAGGGAAGTGCACAGGTGAAAACCCTAATTGGAACCACTGCGCCAATCAGCGGCGCAGTGGCCCTTTAAATCGCAGAGACCCGGCGCGCGCGCGCCCTAGGGAGCGGGGCCGCGCGCGCCGGGACAGAACAGACGGGGAGCGAGTCAGGTAGGGGAGCCGGGGTGCGCATCGCGAGCGGGCGCTACCCGCATCGCGAATCGCATCCCGGCTGGCAGCAGGATCGCAGCGCCCCGGGTCAGAGGACGTGACCGGAGCGCTGCAGCGGAGGGAGTGAAGCGAGCGCTCCGGGGAGGAGCGGGGACCCGGAGCGCTCGGCGTAACACATACACACATTGGCCCACATTAATCATTGTCTTTAGACAGTTTTTTGTGTCTAAAAAAGGGGCAAAAAAGGAGGGTTTTTTGCGGCTTTTTTTGCCCCTTTTTGTTTACACATTTCTGCTGATTTTGCGTTGCAATCCACTGATTTTGGCAATTGACATGATATGGAAGGGTTTTATCAACTGTGCCTTTTTGTGAAAAGAAACAAAAAAAGGCGCAAAGCCACTGAAAAGTCTCTAAAACTACACCAGCCCAGACATGGTGTACCTTTTTGGTGTATGTGAAGAGAGAAATTTCTGAAAATGTGACCTGCTCAAAAGCTCTGTGACCATTTAATAAATTTGGTTCTCCTACACATTACCAGCATACAAAAAAGGTGTAAAAAATGCTTCACTTACACCTACAATGATAAATGTGGGTCATTGAGTTATAGATATAATTACCCCCGATAAATTTATACACCCATATACACCCATACTGTGTAAGACACATGTGAGTATGTGACAACACAAACCACAAATAATATATATAATATATAGTATATTATTAACAAGTGATATAAATCCCCATGTACTGTATATATGTGACCTATCACAACCTCAAACCCATATACAGTTAATGACAAAATATAAACCATGATGCAAACCAAAAAAATGTGGTCCCCCCCACCTTACCCCCACCCCACACCCCCACACTCCTACCACCCCCCATTCAACCACCCCAAACACACATTTCCCCCCCACATGCACAGACACACACCGCTCCCCTAAATTGCCCAAACCTAAAGTGCTACACCGCTCTCATTAAAACACCCAAACTACATACACTCATTACTAAAATCTACATCAATTTACACATGACTATAAAAAAATTCACAATTATCCACAAATAAAAAGTGTGACATGTAACTCATATCATCTATACATAATTATGCCAATATTAGCTGTTATATTATGACTGTTAAACATGAAAATATATATATATTTTTATATCAGATCCAGCGATTTATTATCTTTTAATCTTGCTTGCTGTCACAAAAATGGATCCTGATATAGCAGTAATGTTCATTCAGATGAAAAAGAATCAGCAATCGACCATAATGTATCAGGGTAGCTCTAGAATAAACAAATCCCAATTAGAATCAAAATTAAAAAAAATCATAAACCCATTATAAAAATGATGGAAAGCTCAAACTTTCATTAAGCCCACATGGGTACATTGTGTTCATTCTCAAAATCCATTTGATTTCTTTTTGAAGTAACTGTCTGGCCACATCACCGCCTCTATGACTGAGATATACCCTGTCTATTCCCTTAACCTCTTAACGACCAATTATTTTTTTTCCATTTTTGCACTCTCATTTTTTCCTCCTTACCTTCAAAAAATCATAGCCCTTTAAATTTTCCACCTACAGACTCATATGAGGGCCTGTTTTTTGTGCCAGCCATTGTACTTTGTAATGACATCAATCATTTCACCACAAAATGTATGGGGGAAACAGAAAATAAATATTGTGGGGCAAAACTGAAAAAAAAATTGTAACTTTTGGGGGCTTCTAATTCTACGCAGTGCACTTTCTGTAAAAATGACACCTTATCTTTATTTTGTAGGTCCATACAATATGATATGAGAATATCCCTCAAATTGTGGGATCGCTTTGGAGTAAGTATCGGGCATGATGGTAAATTCTCTTATACTGTAACTTACTGGCAGTTCTCAAAATCGTCCAAAATTTCTTAAGAATATATCCAATGTTACACCATCGATTATTATATCAAGAGATATATCTAACACATTGCTCCCTTCCTGTTTCTTTATAGGGGTTAAAAGGGATTGTCTATCGAGAGTGGAGGCCTTTTGCCTTTCTTTAATTAGGAGTTCCTTGTTATATCCTCTATTTTTAAAGCGGTTTGCTTTCACTTGTCGAGCAGATTCTTCTCGCTCTTAAAAATTGCCCTTTTGGAATGGCCTTGTGAGGTGGTTGTGATGAATCAGACCGCAAATAGGCACAAATTGCTATTTTTTTTTTAAATCATATATATCAGTAAGGATATCACCATTGCTATCAACATTTATCTGCTAATCTAAGAATTCAGTTGGACTACGGCTGAATTTACTGGTAAGTTTCATATTCATGTCATTATCTTGTATTGAGGAAAGAAATTAGATAAGGGTTTCTTCTGATCCCTGCCATACAAACAAAACATTGTCAATAAATCGTTTCCGTGAGATGTCCGATCCTCCATGGGCATCACAGTCGCCTGACATTATAGATCGTTCCCAAAAACGTGGGGCAAAATTGGAAAAAAAAGCCATTTTGTAACTGTTGGGGCTTCCGATTCTAAGCAGTGCAATTTTCGGTAAAAATGTTTCTGGGTTCACTGTAAATTTTGTGGTGAAATGATTGATGTCATTATAAAGTACACTTGGTGGCGCAAAACTTAAGCCCTCATATGAGTCTGTAGGTGAAAAATTTAAAGCGTTATGATTTTTAGAATCAAAAACAGAAAAACCCGTGGTCCTTAAAGGAGAACTCTTTGTCGCCCATAGTGCCGGCAGTAAAAAAATAAAGATGTACATACCTTCCTCCGCTCCCCCGGGGCCTCCGGTAATAGGCTCCGGTCTCCGCCGCGATCCACTTCCTGGTTGCCGGTGGTCGGATGAATCATACTGCGTTCAGCCAATCACCAGCCTCAGCGAAGTCCCGACTCGGCCGGCGATAGGCTGAGCGGCAGTGTGAAAACGCTTCAGGACACAAAATTCTTCACTACACCGGCACCTGCGGCCGGGGCCGAAAACGTCACACTGCCGCTCAGCCTATTGCCGGCTGAGTCGGGACTTCACTGCGGCCAGTGATTGGCTGAGCGCAGTAAGACTCTCTGACCACCGGCAACCAGGAAGAGGATTACGGCGGAAACCGGAGCCGGTTACCGGAGGCCCCGGGGGAGTGGAGTTGCCGGCAGATGGTACCGTCCAGACACGTTTCCTTGGTGGCAATTACCGCCTTATGAGTCAGGAAAAAGCAACGAGCCCAATCCTCATCAGAAAAAGTCTTGCACAGCTTGACCTACCAGGCATGACTGGCAGGGAATGAGATCTGGAAGACATCAATAGGTGATAGGCAAAAGAATTGGCGTGCCGAGGGTACGATGAGGCAAGACAAAGGCGCTCAAAAGACATCAACTCACGATGTAGCTGAAATTGGGCCGGGAGTGAGGTATAAAAATGGCGCAGTTGAAAATATGCAAACGGGGCTCGCTGAGAGGAAGGTCTGTCAGGCAGTAATTCCTCCATGGATTTAAGTCTCCGACCAATCAAAACATGTCAGAAGCGGAGGGGTTTGGTCAGGGAAGCGCCAAAAAAGTCTCTGGCAGAGGAGGTCCCAGGTGAGAAGAGCAGGTTATCAGTCACAGGGAGGACAGGTCCCTGATGGTCTATCAAACAGCCCTCCCCCCCCCCCCCCCCGCAGCGTGCAGAGAAGCTAAAGTATGGTATGTGGAATAAGAGGATGGGAACTGGGCCTGCTGAGTCGGGGACCAAGTCCATGGGAGAGTGGCAAGGGATCGGGGGGAAAGATCCTGCGCTAGGCAGACCCACAACTTGGAGTCAACTTTATGCAACCAGTCAAGGACACGAGCATGTACGCAAGCCAAAAAGTACATGCGGCAATCCGGCAGGCCTGTTCCCCCAGATAGCTTAGACCTGGAGAGAAGGAGTCTGTTGTGGTGGGGCCAAATAACCCGAAACACCGTTGTACAAGGCGCCAAAAAGAGCCAGGGATATATATGGGTATAGTCTGCAAGAGATACAAGAAATGTGGCATAAGGGTCATTTTTAAAATCCTCATACGACCAAACCAAGAGAACTCTGTCCTATCTGAAGAAGCTACATCTGTAGAAAAACGTGCCAGCAAGGAAGAAAATTTGAGAAAGAACAATTGGGAAAGATCCAATTATATTGTAGTCCCTAAGTAGGAGACCCTGGGAAGGCCAGCTGAAAGGAAAGGCAGAATGAAGGGAGGATTCCATGTGTCCAGGCAAGGAAACATTAAGGGCTTCAGACTTCGAAAAATTTATCTTAAAGTTGGACCAAGCATCAAACTCATGAATACGCACCATAAGGTTAGGCAGCGACACTACAGGGTCTGTAAGATAGGCCAGCAGGTCATCCGCAAAGGCAGAGCACTTGTATTCATGACCACCTACAACCACAGCGTGGATGTTGGGATCCACCCTAATTTCCGCCAAAAGATGTTCCATCACCAGGACATACAGAAAAGGGGAGAGGGGGAATCCCTGTCACATGCCATTTCTGATGGAGAAGGGGTTGGACACTTTTTAGCAGCTGTATGCTACAGAGGAAATTCTTTTCTTTCTGAATTTCTTTTTTGTCTTGCCCACAAAGCTCTCTGCTGACTCCTCTGTCCATGTCAGGAACTGTCCAGAGCAGCATAGGTTTGCAATGGGGATTTTCTCCTGCTCTGGATAGTTCCTGATACGGGCATCCGGTGTCAGCAGACAGCACTGTGGACAAGACAAAAAAGAAATTCAAAAAGAAAAGAATTTCCTCTGTAGCATACAGCCGCTAAAAAGTACTGGAAGGGTAAAGGTTTTTTAATAGAAGTCACTTACAAATCTGTTTAACTTTCTGGCACCAGTTGATTTAAAAAAAAAAATGTTTTCATCGAAGTACCCCTTCCCACTGGACTGAGAGTCTTTTCCGGGATTTGGGAGGACCACTATGTGGGCCAGAGCAGACGAGGGGGATGGGGAGGAGAGACAGAGTTGAAAGACAGAGTATGCAGCGCTCTGGCCAGCATACAGCCACATTCATTGCCATACTCATAGAAACTACTGCATCCCATCTGAAGCCAGCACCCCCAGGACTCTTCTAACAAATGATTCACCTCCAACATAGCTAGAGAACCAGCTGAGAGAGTGAGCGCTTATGCGACAACTCCAGTGAAGAAACTAAAAGGAGAGCCTTATGCAAAGCTTGAGCCTTGCCGTGCTTAAGCCGAAAGCCATGATTAATGAGAACGCCACGGAAGACACTCTTAAGCGCCTTCCACTGAAGAAACGGGGCAGTAGGGTCTTTAACATGATCTCCCACAAAATTGGAAACAGTTGCAGTTAGTTCATCCAGACAGGGCGGATCTAATAACAAAGATTAGTTTAACCTCCACGACCAAGCTGACTTAGTCAAAAATGGAAGATGGAGAGAGCAAAATACAGGTGCATGTTCTGACCACACAATGTTTCCAATAAAAGAGGACACCACCCAAGAAAGGGCAATATGTTGGACCAAAACATAATCCAGGTGACAGTAAGACCCATGCGGGGAAGAGAATAAGCTATAATCCCTGTCCAAGGGATGCTGCAGGTGCCAAATATCATTCAGCTGCAAAAGAGCAAAAGCTTGTTTCACATGCTTAACCCCTTAAGGACCAAGGGCGTACAGGTACGTCCTTGGTCCTGCTCTCCTGATATAACGCGGGGTTACACAGTAACCCCGCGTCATATCACGGCGGGCCCGGCGTCATAGTGAAGCCGGGACCCGCCTCTAATAGCGCACAGCGCCAATCACGGCGCCGCGCGCTATTAACCCTTTAGCCGCGTGCTCAGAGCTGAGCCGCGCGGCTAAAAGCGAAACCGAAAGTGGCCGGCTAGCTCAGTCGGGCTGTTCGGGATAGCCTCGGCTAATAGCGGCATCCCGAACAGCTGACAGGACAGCGGGAGGGCCCCTACCTGCCTCCTCGCTGTCCGATCGCCGAATGACTGCTCAGTGCCTGAGATCCAGGCATGAGCAGTCATGCGGCAGAATCGTTGATCACTGGTTTCTTATGAGAAACCAGTGATCAATGATGAAGATCAGTGTGTGCAGTGTTATAGGTCCCTATGAGACCTATAACTCTGCAAAAAAAAGTGAAAAAAAAAAGGGTATAAAGATCATTTAACTCCTCCCCTATTAAAAATTTGAATTACCCCCCTTTTCCAATAAAAAAAAAACACAGTGTAAATAAAAATAAACATATATTGTATCACCACGTGCGTAAATGTCTGAATTATAAAAATATATCATTAATTAAACCGCTCGGTCAATGGCGTGCGCGCAAAAAAATTCCAAAGTCCAAAATAGTGCATTTTTGGTCACTTTTTATATCATTTAAAAATCAATAAGATCAATAAGATTAATAAGTCCTATCAATGCAAAAATTGTATCGTTAAAAACTTCAGATCACGGCACAAAAATTTAGCCCTCATACCGCCCCATACACGGAAAAATAAAAAAGTTATAGGGGTCAGAAGATGACAATTTTAAACGTATTAATTTTCCTGCATGTAGTTATGATTTTTTCCAGAAGTCCGACAAAATCAAACCTATATAAGTAGGGTATCATTTTAATCGTATGGACCTACAGAATAAAGATAAGGTGTCATTTTTACTGAAAAATGTACTACGTAGAAACGGAAGCCCCCAAAAGTTACAAAACTGTGTTTTTTTTCAATTTTGTCGCACAGTGATTTTTTTTCCGTTTCACCGTGGATTTTTGGGCAAAATGACTGACGTCATTACAAAGTAGAATTGGTGGCGCAAAAAATAAGCCATCATATGGATTTTTAGGTGCAAAATTGAAAGAGTTATGATTTTTTAAAGGCAAGGAGCAAAAAACGAAAATGCAAAAACGGAAAAACTCCCGATCCTTAAGGGGTTAATATCAGCATAAGACAAGCTAGAGCGACCCATGGAATTATCCAGGGTGAGATCCAGAGTCATATTCAAGTCCCTGCACAGTACCACAGTCCCCGCAAGGCCAAGTCACCCATATTAACCAGACAGTCTACCTGAGCCTGATTAGGGGCATATGCATTAATGACAATAAATGTTCTACCTGCTAGGGATAAGGACAAGACTATATATCTTGCCTGCGGATCTAAAGCAACATTAGGGACCGGATGGGCGAGGGACCTATGAATAGCAATAGGTACCCCCTTAGCCCAGTGGGTTATTAGCACAAAACCAAACCGGTTACTGCCTATTCCCAAGAACCGAGGTATGACCTTCCTTGAAATGGGTTTCCTGAAAACAAGCTATATGTACCTTGCATTAGTGAAGGTGGTTAAGAATCTGCGTTCGCTTTGCCAGTGTGTTGAACCCCTTCGCATTAAGAGATGCAAAGTGAGGATCAGGAAATTGAACGCCCATGCGTCTGCTGGCCCCCTCCATAACAGAGAAAGAACTGAGCCTCCAGGAAGAAGAAGAACAACAAACAAAAGGAGACAAGAGTGAAAACATGAAGACAAATAAGACAAGACATAGAGGGAAACAAAAAAGTAGCAGCAGAACTACTGCCGTAGCACATTCTAAAGGAGACATGGTCCAAAACCAGGAATACCAAACACCGAGAGAGAAACCAGGCGGGGTCTCCAACCTAAGTGGAGGAAATGGAGAACAGAGAAGCGGGAGGAGAACCCGGCTCCCCAAAGAAAAGGCACATCAGAAAGAGGTAAAAATGAGAGAGCGACCACTGGCGGACTCATACTGGACAGTGCGAAAGAAAAGGGACAAGAAAGTAAGGGGGAAGTCAGCGGAAAAAGAGCAAGAATGCAAAATGCACAGAAGAAGATCAAGGCATCACATGGAAAAAAGCTGCATATCACCTCAAACCTGCGGAGAGGAGGAGAGAAAAACAAATATAAGCACAAAGGTAAAAATCACATCAGCAATGCAATCAGGTATCAGGGGAAGGTCCCACTCGAGAGGAAGAGGTGCAGGACCGGAGCTCAAGCTATGCACGTCCTCACTCCGCCATTCTAGCCACGCCCCCTCCCCTCAGCAATGACAATTTCATAGCTGAAGAAAAGAGCTGCTCAACAGGTTCACAGTTAATGGTCTTGACACTGTTGAAAAGACAGCTTGGACAAAAAAAAAAAAAAAAACACCCAAAGACCCGGTGGTCAGTGGCGTTACTATTGTAAACATATATTTACTTAGCAGAACACACAATAATCAACAGAAGGACAAACAAACATTATAACATTTATAAAACATTATTCTTAGAACTGAACAAATAATTGTGAAAAATGTCGGTGTAAAAGAAGTTTACGTACATTGTGCATAATAAAAAATTAATTAAAAATGTAAATAAATAGATTAAGTACAAAGGTGGAGTAAAATAATCAGTGTCAGCAGTTTTATTGTTGGTAAGAGGGCATTAAGTTGTACTTATTGCTATTTTCCACTAGATGTCACACTAGACAGTACCTGTTACCAGTTAAATAAGAGCACATTAGTACAGTAGAAATGAATAGCCGATTCTACCGTGCTGTATGGGTGACCGATCAGAGTTGTTTAGCAATGATAATATGCTAATACAGTGTGCTTACTATCACAATGCAACACAGACTTTCCCACAATAAGAAAATATTCACCACACTCATATTTCTCAAAACCATAGACACAGTTTGCCATATAATAGTGGACACTACTGGTACTGCGTATCTGCTACACAGTTTGTCCAGACACTGCCCAATGGATCATCAACATGAGCAAAACCTTATTAAAATCACACTGGCCAATACTTTATCCTAGAGCATACAACTGGCTTGAATTCTTTAAAAGAAACATGAAGCCTTTCAGCAGCAATTTTGGGTTATGCTGTTTCAAAACGCAGATAATAGAGAAGACATTCATACTGTCATATACACATTTTTTATTTAATATATTTATGCATTATGATGGGGGCATCCTGAGCAGTTTTTATCAGTGTTTAGTGTTATGCTTTACAGCAGGACCCATGCATATAGAGAACAATAGACAGGACCTGTCCCATTCACATAGTGTGGTAAGCAGTCTTAAAAATGCTGGGATTGACTGTAATAATGAAGGACGGGTGGTACGGTAGTGTCGGGGGTGCGTTTATATGGAAAACAGTATGCAACGTCAGAAGAAGAAGAAAAATAGATATGCGTCGCACTTTCCCGGTTTCATGCCAAAGAAAGATTCCTTTATTCCATCATGTACATGGGAGACAAGGGCTCGGGTCAGGAAGAAGGAAAAAAACAAGAGCTCAGCTGAGCTCGTGGAACGACGGTCCTGTTTTTCGGGTTATCCGCTTAGTCATACCCACAGATGATGCTCACGGTCTCGGTTAAATAACCTTCTGCGGTGACCTACGATCAGCTGATGCGCTGTGGCCAGGCAACATGACAGCGATGCATCCCCTTTAGCCGCAGAACTAGAAGGGGTAGAGGAAGATGCAGGAGCTACAACAAGATCCAGCAAGAAAAGAAAAGTGACCTGGAAGAGAACACAGAGGATCATACCAACATCATCATATATTTGTCGGGGTGCCATTGGCCCTACACAGGTTCTTTCATCAGAAGGAACAATCCACAGAAAGGAAAGAAGGCAAAATGCCTGCTGTACTGGGCACTCTAGGTTTCAGTGTGTACTTTGCCACAGATCCTACAGAAACCAGAGACTGAAAGTTACTACTGAACCTTCAGTACCCTGAAGTCACCCTTAGTAACACCACAACAGAACTCCCAGAGTTCAAAGGGGGGAAAATTCTAGATTCTGCCCCACTATGCAAAGCGGCAGCAGCTTAGATCATTTTGCTATTGAAGTCTTGAATGACGTTAAGGCTCTAATTTACCCCATCCCAAAAGCCAACTTATCAGCAAAAGAAAAAAGAGCGTTGGATTGGCTCAAGAATAGGAAAGATCTGATTATAAAGAAGGCCGACAAAGGCAATAGCAAAGTGATCATGTCAGTAGAGCAATATCAACACGAAGTTCTCCGCCATCTTTAAGATGACACCCCCTATCGAAAAGTATCCTCTGACCCTACCGCCAAAGTGCTCTCCCAACTACAGACTTTCCTCAGGCAGAAAGTGGAGTCACATCTGTTATCCCAAAAAACAGCCGAAAAACTGCTCCCGGATAAATCCCTCGAGGCCACAGTGGTACTTTCTCCCAAAGGTGCATAAAAACCTTGAGAGACCACCGGGCAGGCCTATAATTTCAGGCATCGGCTCAGTCACGGAATACCTGTCACAACACTTGGATTGGTTGTTGCGTCCAATCCTATCAGATATTCCGTCGTACATAAGGGACACAAACGACTTCCTAGCCTGCTTAATAGAAATACAAGTCGAAGAAGGAGATGCACTAGGATCCATTGATGTGGAGTCACTGTACACGAGGATCCCTCATGAGGTTGGTATCCAAGCTATTGCAGAATTCTGCAGAGCAGCAACCAAATCCGAGGCATACACAAAATTTGTTACAGAGGGCCTACGTCTGGTCCTTAATAACAACTACTTCCAATTTGATGGGACACGGTACAAACAGGAAACCGGCACAGCTATGGGCACGCCGGTCTCCTGTACTTACGCCAATATTTTCCTTCCTGTGCAAGAAGCCTGAATGATATATTTGAATGCCAATCCATGTTTTAGATATATCAAAGCGTATAAATGGTATGTGGAGGATATATTCATGGTCTGATCAAATCCCCAATTTAGACCTCAAATGCGCATGACGCTCTCTCACTTCAGAGCCCTGTCGTATTTCAAGGAAACAGTTTAGGGCCACATATGGAGTATCTCCGTACTCGGGATAAATTTGTTACAAATTTTGGGGGCTTTTTCTCCTTTTACCTCTTATGAAAAGGTAAAGTTGGGGTCTACAGCAGCATGTTAGTGTAAAATTTTTTTTTTTACACTAACATGCTGGTGTTGCTCCATACTTTTAATTTTCACAAGCGTTAAAAGGAAAAAAAGACCCCCAAAATTTGTAACACAATTTCTTCTGAGTACAGAACTACCCCATATGTGGGCATAAAGTGCTCTGCGGGCAAACAACGTGACTCAGGAGTGAGAGTGCACTATGTACATTTGAGGTCTAAATTGGTGATTTGCACAGGGGTGGCTGATTTATAGCGGTTCTGACATAAACGCAAACCAATAAATACCCAGATGTGACCCCATTTTGGAAATTACACCCCTCACGGAATGTAACAAGAGGTATAGTGAGCCTTAACACCCCACAGGTGTTTGACGAATTTTCCTTAAAGTTGGATGTGAAAAAAAAAAAAATGCTGGTGTTACCCAAAGTATGTTTTATTAAAGTTTTACACATGAGAATAAGAAAACATAACAGAGCATAACAATGCCATAGGTGTAGTAACGAGAAAAGACCATACTGTCAAAGACAGGGTCTGTCCCACCTGGTGGTGCAGCAAACCGTATATTATTACATAGAAAACATCCACCTGTTGCGATCATAGTAATGCACTATAAGTACCAGTAACAATAGATAGAGAATACCATGGATGGGAGAAACGAGCTGCCATGGCGGAAGGGCATATACACTTGGCATGTTATCACACTAATGAAACTGTGTGGAGGCACGAAGCCTCGAATACAAGAAAACAGGGAGGAAAGGGTGTGAGGGGAAAGGATGGGACAGGCAGTAGAGCAGAAGGGGAAGAGAGAGAGAGTAGAGGTCAATCATGGAGTAGAGTAAGAAGTTACCTTGCGAGACGAGTCTGGAGGTTCCTGGCATCTGAGGCACGCTGCTCAAAGTATGAGTCGTAGTAGTAGTAGTAGTAGTGTAGGAGAGGGGCTATGTATTTAGATGTAGGGTTTCAAAGTAAGTGGATGACATAAAGGCTTTCCAGGGTCCCCAAATAGCCATGAACTTATCCAATTGATTTCTGGAGTCTGACAGCAGTTCCTCCATCTTACATAGGTGAGAGAGCTCACGCAACCATGAGGAGACCGAAGGGGGTGTCGACGATCTCCACAGTCTAGGGATCACAGTTCTAGCAGCTAATATGAGGAAATGGAGTAGTCACGTGGATGACTTTGGAACAGATCTTGGCAGAATTGACAATAGGGCCATTTTGGGGTTCAGGGCAAGCATGGCAGCTGTGAGTTTAGACATAATGTCCGAGATCTGCGTCCAGAAGGGCTGTAGTGTCGGGCACTCCCACCAAATATGTGTCATGGAGCCTCCAGGACCCCCACACCGCCAGCACGTATCAGGCACTCTCGGATACATCCTCGCCAGAAGGGTAGGTACTCGGTACCAACGTGCCAAAATTTTGTAGTTCGTTTCATGTGCCTTGCACGATGTGGAAGACCTGTGGCACCAGGAGAAGACCGTTCTCCACTCCTCATCAGAGATGGTGCATTGAAGTTCACGTTCCCAGGCCCCGCGAAAGGGTATTGGATTACTAGTGGCAGTCTCTAGGACATGAGAGTATAGTGTGCTCACCGTTTTACCTATATGTGAGGAGGAAGTACACAAACGTTCAAAGGGTGTAAGAGGTCTGAGGAGGTCTAATTGGCTTCCCTGCATCTTGTAAAAGTGTTTAATCTGATTATATTGAAAAATATGCATGAGTGAGGGATCGGCACCTTTCAGTAGGTCAGGTAAGGATTTCATCCCAGAAGAATCTAAGAGATCTCCAAAGGTAGGGGCGTCGTCTCACCTAAAAGCTAAAAAGGATGATGTCTGCATGGCTGGTTGGAAGGCTGGGTTGCCAAAGAGTGGGCTGAGAGGTCCCGAGGGTGAGAAGAGGCCAGATCACGAGAGGTACGTTTTATTAGCCCTTATGACAGATGCTAGTATAGGCGGGGTGTTGAGAAGTGTGTGGTTAGGGACAGCAGTACTGGGTATCCATAATATGGTTCTTATGTCATATGGTGAAGAGGCAAGTTCAAGCGAGACGCACTGTTTCTCGGTTCTATGATGTAAACCATCTATGATTCTAGAAAGGACTGTTGCTAGGTAATAGGAGGTACAGTCAGGTAGTGCTAGGCCACCACTCTGCTTACGCCTAATCAGAATGTTCCTGGCCACGCGTGGATGTTTATGTGCCCAGACGAAGCCAAGTAGGAGTGCAGCGACCTCCCGAAAGAAAGAGCGAGGCAGGTATACTGGAGTACCAGAAAAGAGGTATAGCAAACGAGGGAGCACGTTCATTTTGAATATGTTTGTCCTGCCCAGCCACTAGAAGTCCCTGCGCTCCCACCTAGCCAGATCAGAACGCAATGATTGCAGTCATGGGGGGAAATTCAGGCGGTAAGTATCTGTCAGGTTAGAGGGTACTTGGATACCCAAGTATTTCAAAGCATGTGTTTGCCACTTAAAGGGGTATGACGATCTTAGGGAGGTTATGATACTGGGGTGGACCGTAATATTTAGCGCTTCGCACTTAGTAGGGTTGAGTTTATAGTTACTGCAGGCAGCAAATTTACGGATTGTGGCCATGAGGGAAGGGAGTGACACATGGGGGGAAGAAATGAATAAGAGCAGGTCATCGGCAAAAGCCGAGCATTTGTGATGGCATGTTGACGTTAGCAGTCCCCTTATGTCCGGATTCGCTCGTATATCGTTAAGGAGATGTTCCATACATAGAACATAGAGCAGCGGGGAGAGTGGGCAACCCTGTCTCGTGCCTTTACAAATACGAAAAGGAGCGGAGAGTTGGCCATTCACTTGTATTTGGGCAGTAGTGTTAGTGTACAGGGCTAGTATACGTTCCAACATCACATTACCTAGACCAATTTGGGAGAGAGTAGCAGACATAAATTCCCAGTCCACCCGATCAAAGGCTTTCTCAGCGTCTAGTGACAACAGTAACAGTGGGATCTTGCGTCTTTGAGCATAATGTATGGAAGAGAAAGCTCTGAGGGTGTTGTCACGTGCTTCCCTTCCTCGGATGAATCCAACTTGATCGGGGTGGATAAGGGAATTCATGTGCGCCGCCAGCCTATTCGCAATTAATTTCGCGAACAGCTTAGCATCTAGGTTGATGAGGGAAATCGGTCTGTAGCTTGGACAGAGACGAGGGTCTTTATCCTCTTTGGGTATTACTGTGACATATGCCCGCATGAAAGAGGGTGGTAGAGGGGATTCCTTATTAACTGCATTAAAGGTCGACAGGAGAGGAGCCAACAGTTCCAACCTCAGAGTTTTATAAAATTTTGCTGTGTAGCCGTCTGTGCCAGGACTTTTCCCAGACGGCAACCCAGAGATTGCTAACTCCAATTCCGCAGGCGAAAATGGGGCCTCCAGTTGCTGGATAACTTCTTGGGACAGGCGGGGGAGGGCGGTAGATGACATATATTGTTGGAGTGACTGAGGAGCAGTGGAAGCCGAGGCTAATGCAGGCGGCCTGGGAAGATTATATAGGTTGGAGTAGTACTCGTGGAATGCAGCTAATATGTCTGGGTCAGATGAGAGGTGGTATTTGAGTGCGTTTTAATCGCTGGTATGAAATTAGATGAGCGTTTGGATTTGAGGGCAAACGCCAATAGGTGGCCGGATTTATTACTCCATTCATAAAAGACCCGTCCGGTCAACTGCCGGCAATAGCGGTGTTTAGCGTTCATCAAATCCAAAAGGTCATTCCTAACTTTGATGATTTCCCTGTAAACCCGGTCTTGTTGTGTTTGTTTATGTTGAGTTTCCAAACTATATAAGGATTGTGTTAGGGCATGACATTTGGCAGAAGCTTCCTTTTTCAGTCTGGCGCCATGCTTCATCAGCACTCCACGCAAGACGCATTTCAAGGCATCCCATTTCATGGCGGGAGCTGTAGGATCAGAATCGTGATCTCGCTCAAATTGGGTAATGGTGTCCCTCAGTTCGTTTATACAGAGCACATCTAACAACAGAGATTCATTAAGTCGCCATGAAGCATGGGGCTTCCCGAAGGAAGGAAGGGAGAAGGAGCAGAATACCGGGGCATGGTCAGAAAGTGTCCTGATCCCTATGGTGGTCGAATTTATGGTGGGGAGGAGGTGATGTTGGAGAAAAATATAGTCTATTCTGCTGTAGGATTGTCTGGGGTGGGAATAAAAAGTGTAATCCCTGTCTTGAGGATGCAGTGATCTCCACACGTCGCTTAATTGAAGGGAGTGTAGTTTGTGGCGAAGGGCTCTTAACTTACTGTGAGAAAGGGTTGAGTGGCCAGCAGAGGTGTCCGTGGCAGGGAATAAAGGGAGATTGAAGTCTCCACATAAAATTATGCTACCCGTGGAAAAGCTTGTTAGTGTATTCAATGTTCGAATCAAAAAGGATACTTGAGAGTGGTTAGGTGCATATACCGATGCTATGGTGAGTGGTTGGTCGGCTATCGTACAGTTAACAAATAGATACCTAGAATTAGGGTCTACAAGTGTGGAGTCAACAGAGACAGGAAGAGATCTGTGAAATGCCATCGACACCCCCCTCGTTCTGTTCTCAGGATTGGTGCTATGAAACCATTGCGAGTAATAGCGGGTGTTTATGTTAGGCACATGTCCATCCTTAAAATGTGTCTCTTGCAGGGTAAGAGTAAAGAGTCTGTGCCCTCTTTTCAGGGGTGTTGAACCCCTGTATGTTAAGTGTCCCTACCTTAATATCAGCAGCCATTTTGACCAGTGGGGATGATGAAGTACTCACTCAGATGCCCAGATATCCACCAGATGCTCGCCTCACGAAGGCACACTATCTTGGAAGCAGTAGACCTATGAAAAGAAAAAGAAAAGGGGGGGGGTGAAAATAAGGAGGATTAGTAGGGAAAGATAGGAGCTGACGTACAGGCACGAAAGCATGGGCACTAAAGATGATGGCCATAAGGGCCAAGAGAAAGGTCACAGCCAGTCTGACCATTAACCTAGTGGAGGTCACATAGAAGACACGATAGACTGTGAGTGGTGCAGTAAACATACGTTATCTTAAAAGATAGGGCTTAGGGTAAACATATGGTGTAACCACCCCCTAATCGGGGTGGGCATCATGGATGGACGGGCTATATAAATCTTGTCGGGGAGGAGCCCTTTGGGAACTAATGGGCAGGAGGCAGCAAAAATAAGAATAAAATGGGGGTAAATACCATGACTATCACAGAATTGACTACTAGGAAAATAACAGTAGCCGGATGGTAACCTGAGAACATCAATATAACTAAAGCTCCAACAGGTATGTGGGTATTACCACTTCAGTGTAAAATAAGAAACTTAGTAAATACGTAAGGTAACAGAAGTCATCTAGAATAGGGTCCACGGGGAGTTCCAGTAGCATAGGGCATCAGAACTGGACTCCACTGCAGAGCTGATTGGGGATTATAAAGAGATAACAGAGTCACTTTCAAGTCTTCCTCTTCTGTCGTTGTGGCAACGGTGCTGGCAGGGAGCCATCTCTATTTTCCGCTGGAGAAGAGACTCCACGTCTCGGCACTGTTGGGGCTGTAAAGTCGAACAGAGTGTCCCAGTCAGGTAGTGCTATGGCAGGGAGCTTGAATGTTTGTAAGAAATACTGGAGACCCGCTGGATTGATGCCGTAGTGGAGCCATGTTTGGCGATCAGGGAGAAGGGGTAGCCCCACTTCTACAGGATTTTCGCATTTTGGAGTAGTTTGAGCAGCGGCTTCATTGCTGCCCTAAGGCGTAATGTACGCAGAGAAAGGTCAGGAAAGAGTTGCACAGCTGATCCATTGTATGTGAGGTTTTTGAGGGTACGAGCTTTGCGCATTATGTCGTCCTTTTGTCTAAAGTGGTGTACTCGACAGATTACATCCCGCGGCTTGCGGGGGTCTGGGTTCTTAGCTTTAAGGGCTCGGTGTGCCCTGTCAAGTTCGATGACATGGTCAGGAGGTTTTTGAAGCACTTCGTTAAACAAACGTTGCAAGGTAGCAGATAAATCCTGAGGTGGGACAGATTCCGGGAGACCTTTAATCCTTATGTTATTCCTACGGTTCCTATTGTCCATATCATCCAGGTGGTCTATGGTAACAGCATGTTGAAGGCAAAGTTGTTTAGTAGATTCCTGTAGAGAATTAATAGTTGAAGTGACAGTGGATTGGAAGTCTTCCAATTTATGGACACAGTCCTGGAGTGAAGATATGTCTGCTTTAACAGGCTGTAAGTCTCTTTTCCACGCAGATTTCAGATCAGTCGCCAGTGAGATCATATCTGATTTTGTAGGCAGTAAGGCTAGAGCCTGTAGCTCTGGGTGTCCTTTGAGAGTGTTAACTGCCGTCTCCGGCGAGGGAAGAAAAGGGTCAAGATATGGTTGAGCAGGTGCAATCTGTGAGGCGTCCATACTGCGAGGCGATTTGGATTTGGCAGCTCTAGGTGAGAAATGTCCACTGCTTTGGGAGTCATCTGAAGAGGATTTGTTGGAACCCTGCGATCTATATGTGGATAGTTTCCGTGGGGTTTTGAACAGTTTCTTTTTGGCAGGGGGACTGGCACCCCAATATTCCGGGGTGTCAGTATCACTAGATGATTCACAGGAGCGTTTGTCAGATCTGGAGTCAGCATAGTCCATTTCAGAGGCCCAGTCTAGCACATTTCTGGCAGGCGGACCAGGTTCAATCTGAGTGGGGCAGTGTGAGGTTTTAGATGCAGAGGATTGCTCCCTGCGGGTGCACATGGATGGGAGGGAGGGGGGTCTTTTGGGATCTAAGGAGTGTGAGGCAGCGACTTAGATTTAAAAGGATCTGCATGTTTCTTCTCCCATGAGTCTGGCTGGTGAGAGGAAGCAGAGGATACATGAACCTCTACAGGTGCTGCCATTTTGTGAGCAGTAGTAGATACAGTCTCCTGCTGGGTCTTAGGTAGCTGTGAGCATTCAGACCGATCCTCCGACATATGAGGGTCAGTAGGTGAAGGAGAGGTAATGCGTTTCATTGCTGGAACTGGTTGTGGGCTTGTAGCAGGCCCCCTGATAGCTGGTGCGGCCGCCATTGCAGAGGGGGTTAAGGTGCGCAGGGTGCGCAGGGTCTGAGGAACAGTGTGAGCGGCACACTGTATTGTGCGTGAGGGTGGGAGTCGAGTCCCCTGTAGTACCTGTGATCCCTGGTGGTCTGTGGCTGGAGGATATTCCTTCCTCTCTCCTGCTGGCTGCAGCGGCACCGCGTTTGGGAGAGCCGCCGTGGACCCGGAGTGTGCAGTGGTCCCTGTGAGCAGATTCGCGCTGCGGTGTACTTCCGGTTTCGGGCATGGCAGTGTCTGCGGGCCCCGGAGCAGATGAGGGCTTCACCTGTGACTTTTGGGGTAAGAAGAAGGAAGAGATCGGGCGCGGAGGGTCACCTGGGTGTTTAGCCAGCTGTTTCTTCTTATTATTTCTGTGTCTGCCTCCCATAACACATTTGCTAGCCCGAAGATTGCTGGCCCAGTCAGGAGCTCTCAGAGGTCATGTCTCTCCTCCAGCGCGTCATGCCACGCCCCCCCACCCTACATTTTTCATTTTCACAAGGGAGAATAGGAAAAAGCCCGCCCAAAATCTGTATCCCCATTTCTTCTGAGTGAGAACATACCCCATATGTGGATGTAAAGGGCTCTGCGAGCGAACTACAATGCTCAGAAGAGAAGGAGCGCCATTGGGCTTTTAGCAAGAGAATGTGTCTGTGATTGAAGGCCATGTGTGTTTACAAAGCCCTCATAGTGCCAGAACAGTGGACTCCCCCATATGTGACCCCATTTTGGAAACTACACCCCTCAAGTAATGTAATAAGGGGTACAGTGAGCATTTACGCCCACAGGTGTCTGACAGATTTTTGGAAAGGTGGTCTGTGAAAATGAAACATTTTATTTTTCATTTCAACAGCCCACTGTTCCAAATTCTGTGAGGGGTGTAGTTTCCAAAATGGGGTCACTGTGGGGGGTCCACTGTTCTGGCACCACGGGGGGCTTTGTAAACACACATGACCTCCCACTTCTATTCCAACCAAATTCTCTCACCAAACGCTCAATGGCACTCCTCCTCTTCTGAGCATTATAGTTCGCCCGCAGAGCACTTTACATCCACATATGGGGTATTTCCATACTCAGAAAAAAATGGGATTACAAATTTTGGGTGGCTTTTTCTCCAATTACCCCTTGTGAAAATGAAAAATTTGGGGCAACACCAGCATTTTAGTGAAAAAAATCTAATTTTCATTTTCACGTCCAAATTTAGCAGAAATTTGTCAACCACCTGTGGGGTGTTAAGGCTCACTGTATGCCTTGTTACGTTCCTTGAGGGGTGTAGTTTCTAAAATAGTATGCCATGTGTTTTTTTTTGCTGTTCTGGCACCATAGGGGCTTCCTAAATGCGACATGCCCCCCAAAAACAATTTCAGCTAAATTTGCTTTCCAAAAGCCAAATGTGACTCCTTCTCTTCTGAGCATTGTAGTTTGCCAGCAGAGCACTTGACGTCCACAGATGGGGTATTTCCATACTCAGAAGAGATGGGGTTACAAATTTTGGGGGGCATTTTCTCCTATAACCCCTTGTAAAAAAATTTAATTTGGGGGAAAACCAGCGTTTTAGTGAAAAAAATAAATTCATTTATACATCCGACTTTAACGAAAAGTAGTCAAACACCTGTGGGGTGTTAAGGCTCAGCGGACCCCTTGTTACGTTCCCTGGGGGGTGTAGTTTCCAAAATAGTATGCCATATGGGGGGTTTTCTGCTGTTCTGGCACCATAGGGGCTTCCTAAATGTGACATACCCCCCAAAAACCATTTCAGAAAAACTCACTCTCCAAAATCCCATTGTCGCTCCTTCCCTTCTAAACCTTGTAGTGCACCCACAGAGCTTGGCTTACAAATTTTGGGGGGCTTTTTCTCCTTTTGCCCCTTGTAAATTTTCAAAAACTGGGTCTACAAGAACATGCAAGTGTAAAAAATGAAAATTTTTAATTTTCTCCTTTACCTTGCTGCTATTCCTGTGAAACACCTAAAGGGTAAACACAGGGTGCAGTTTTTATAATGGGGTCATTTATGGGGTATATCTAATAAGAAGACCCCTTAAATCCACTTCAAAACTGAACTGGTCCCTGAAAAATTCTGATTTAGAAAATTTTGTGGAAAATTGCTGCTACACTTTGAAGCCCTCTGATGTCTTCCAAAAGTAAAAACACATCAACTTTATGATGCAAACATAAAGTAGACATATTGTATTTGTGAATCAATATATAATTTATTTGCAATATCCATTTTCCTTACAAGCAGAGAGTTTCAAAGTTAGAAAAATGCTAAATTTTCAAAATTTTCATGAAATTTGGGGATTTTTCACCAAGAAAGGATGCAAGTAACAATTAAAATTTACCACTATCATAAAGTAGAATATGTCACGAAAAAACTATCTCGGAATCAGAATAATCGGTAAAAGCATCCCAATGCATAAAGTGACAGTGGTCAGAATTGCAAAAAAGATCTGAGTCCTTAACCCCTTCAGGACCAATCCCATTTTGGCCTTAAGGACCAGAGCATTTTTTGCACATCTGACCAATGTCACTTTAAACATTAATAACTCTGGAATGCTTTTAGTTATTATTCTGATTCCGAGATTGTTTTTTCGTGACATATTCTACTTTAACATAGTAGTAAATTTTTGTGATAACTTGCATCCTTTCTTGGTGAAAAATCCATAAATTTCATGAAAAATTAGAAAATTTTGCATTTTTCTAACTTTGAAGCTTTCTGCTTGTAAGGAAAATGTATATTACAAATAAAAAAAATTTTGATTCACATATACAATATGTCTACTTTATGTTTGCATCATAAAATTGACAAGTTTTTACTTTTGGAAGACACCAGAGGGCTTCAAAGTTCAGCAGCAATTTTCCAATTTTTCACAAAATTTTCAAACTCGATATTTTTCAGGGACCAGTTCAGTTTTGAAGTGGATTTGAAGGGTCTTCATATTAGAAATACCCCATAAATGACCCCATTATAAAAACTACACCCCCCAAAGTATTCAAAATGACATTCAGTAAGTGTTTTAACTCTTTAGGTGTTTCACAGGAATAACAGCAAAGTGAAGGAGAAAATTCAAAATCTTAATTTTTTACACTCACATGTTCTTGTAGACCCAATTTTTGAATTTTTGAAAGTGGTAAAAGGAGAAAATTTTTACTTGTATTTGTAGCCCAATTTCTCTAAAGTAAGCACATACGTCATAGGTCTATGTAAAGTGTTCGGCGGGCGCAGTAGAGGGCTCAGAAGTGAAGGAGCGACAAGGGGATTTTGGAGAGTACGTTTTTCTGAAATGTTTTTGGGGGGCATGTTGCATTTAGGAAGCCCCTATGGTGCCAGAACAGCAAAAAAAAAAAAACACATGGCATACCATTTTGGAAACTAGTCCCCTCGGGGAATGTAACATGGGATAAAGTGAGCCTTAATACCCCACAGGTGTTTCATGACTTTTGCAAATGTAAAAAAAAAAAAAAAAATTACCTAAAATGCTTGTTTTCCCTAAAATTTAACATTTTTAAAAAGGGTAATAGCAGAAAATACCCCTCAAAATTTGAAGCCCAATTTCTCCCAATTCAGAAAACACCCCATGTGGGGGTGAAAAGTGCTCTGCTGGCGCACTACAGGTCTCAGAAGAGGAGTAGTCACATTTGGCTTTTTGGAAGCAAATTTTGCTCTGGGGGCATGCCGCATTTAGGAAGCCCCTATGGTGCAAGGACAGCAAAAAAAAAAAAAACACATGGCATACCATTTTGGAAACTAGACCCCTCGGGGAACGTAACAAGGGGTTAAGTGAACCTTTATACCCCACAGGTGTTTCATGACTTTTGCAAATGTAAAAAAAAAAATTACCTAAAATGCTTGTTTTCCCAAAAATTTAACATTTTTAAAAAGGGTAATAGCAGAAAATACCCCTCAAAATTTGAAGCCCAATTTCTCCCAATTCAGAAAACACCCCATGTGGGGGTGAAAAGTGCTCTGCTGGCGCACTACAGGTCTCAGAAGAGGAGTAGTCACATTTGGCTTTTTGGAAGCAAATTTTGCTCTGGGGGCATGCCGCATTTAGGAAGCCCCTATGGTGCAAGGACAGCAAAAAAAAAAAACACATGGCATACCATTTTGGAAACTAGACCCCTCGGGGAACGTAACAAGGGGTTAAGTGAACCTTTATACCCCACAGGTGTTTCACGACTTTTGCATATGTAAAAAAAAAAAAAAAAAAAAAATTTTTAACCTAAAATGCTTGTTTTCCCAAAAATGTTACATTTTTAAAAAGGGACATAAAATAGTGAAAAAGTATATATAGTCTTTATTAATAGTGACTGATTTTTAAAAACAGAATTTAAAAGGAACGACAGTGGACAGACTACTGAGGCGTCTGGATGAGGGACAGAAACAAAACTGGGCTACAGAACATCAATAAGAAATGGGAGATAATGAAGTGACCCCCATCCGGGTGTATATACATGTAAAAGGTATAGGCTGTACAGAAATATACTAGCAATTAAATACCAACATATGTAAACATATACACTCAGGATAACTATATAGATGTAAATCCCGTATTGCACAATGCCCAGAGAGAAAAAATATGACCGCACCACGGAACAAAATAAAGTATGCAATTATGAGAGTGATAAACGGGTGAAAGAGTAGAGAGTCCCAGGAACCGGGATTAAAACATACACCAATGTTCAGCAATCACCAAGGTCCTGGAAAATATGACTCAAATATAAATCACCCATCTCACATCACAAGAGCATACAGCGGACATCTTACCCTAATACAGAACGCCACCCCAACAGCTGTAGGCACACTGGTTATGTATCACTGAGTTTGTGACCCAACTACAACTCCCAGCATGTACGGTGCATGGTGTACGGTGACTGCTGAGAGTTGTAGTTTGCAACAGCTGGAGGCACACCGGTCGTGAAACACTGAGTTAGGTAAAAAAAAAACTCTGAGTTTCACAACCATTGTGCCTCCAGCTGTTGCAAAACTACAACTTTCAGCAGTCACCGATAGCCAACGGGCATGCTGAGAGTTGTAGTTATGCAACCAGCAGATGCACCACTACAACTCCCAGCATGCACTTTAGCTTTTTGTGCAAGCTGGGAGTTGTAGTTATACAACAGCTGAAGGTACACTTTTCCATAGAAAAAATGTTCCTCCAGCTGTTGCAAAACTATAAGTCCCAGCATGCCCATAAGGGAATGCTGGGAGTTGTGGTTGCCCTTTTTGCATGCTGGGAGCTGTTGCTAAGCAACAGCAGGAGGCTGTCACTCACCTCCTACTGCTGCCGGCACACAGGTCAGTCCCTAGACGACGACGACGCTCCTGGGGCCCCGATCCCAACATTGACGCCGGGGATAGGGGTCCCCAGCTCCCGGGGTCTTCTTCCCGCACCCGCTCACGTCCTCCGGAAGAGGGGCGGAGCTGGTTGCGGGAGTGACACCTGCAGCTGGTGCCCTGATTGGTCGGCCGGTAAACCGGCCGACGAATCAGGGCGATCGTAAGGTGGCACCAGTGCCACCTCACCCCTGCTGGCTATGGCTGTTTGGGGCTGTCACTGGAGACCCGATTGACCCGGAATCGCCGCAGATCGCTGGACTGAATTGTCCAGCGATCTGCGGCCATCGCCGACATGGGGGGGGTATAATGACCCCCCCTGGGCGATATGCCGCGATGCCTGCTGAACGATTTCAGCAGGCATCTGGCTCCGGTCCCCAACCGGCTATCGGTGGGGACCGGAATTCCCATGGGCGTATGGATACGCCCTCGGTCCTTAAGGACTCGGAATGCAGGGCGTATCCATACGCCCTATGTCCTGAAGAGGTTAAGGTGAAAAAGGGTTCAGTCCTTAAGGGGTTAACTGCAGGTACTACTACTCCCAACATGGAGCACACTCCAAACACGCTGTGTTTTTAAAGGGAACCTTACAGACAGAACATGCTGCTGTTGCTTAGGGCAGCACAATATAGACAGGCATGCTGTTTACAGTGGTGTGTTGCTTCTGCAAGTATGTACAGTAGTTTAGTCAAACTTACATATGGCACTGTGAGAGAGGAGTGCAGCATATTTATTAGGCACCGCTGCCCTGCCCATCTGCTGATGACTGACAGGCTTCACTCTATGTACAGTGAATGGGAGAATCCAGATGAATATGTCAGATTCATCACTTGCCGCACTGGGCGCATACTGCAGACTTCAACATGTACTATGTATCTGCATATGAAAGACTGCTGGAAACAGCATGCCTGTCTATATTGTGCTGCCCTCAGGAACAGCAGCATGTTCTGTCTGTAAGGTTCCTTTTAACCCCTGAAGGACTCAGCCCATTTGGGCCTTTTCCTCCTCGCCTTCAAAAAATCATAACTCTTTAATCCACAGACTAGTATGAGGGCTTGTTTTTTGCGTGACCAGTTGTCCGCTGTAATGCCATCCCTCACTTTACCATAAAATGTATGGCACAACCCAAAAAATACTATTTGTCTGGGGAAATTAAAAAGAAAACCGCAATTTTGCTAATTTTGGAAGGTTTCGTTTTCACGCCATACAATTTACGGTAAGAATGAGATGTTTTCTTTATTCTTTGAGTCAATATGATTAAAATGATACCCATGATAACATACTTTTCTATTACTGTTGCGCTTAAAAAAAATTGCAAACTGTTTAACCAAATTAGTACGTTTAAAATCCCCCTATTTTGAAGACCTATCACTTTTTTCCGGCGGTATGAGGGCTCATTTTTTGTGCCGTGATCTGTACTTTTTATTGATACCATCTTTGCTTATATAAAACTTTTAATACTTTTTTTATCAATTTTTTGGGGAATAAAATGTTATACGTTCACGTCGTTCCCCGTACGGTATCATTAATATTTTATTTTAATAGTTGGGATATTTACGCACGTGGTGATACCAAATATATTTATAAAATATTTTTTTACACTTTTTGGGGGGTGAAATAGGGAAAATGGGACAGTTTACGTTTTTATTGGGGGAGGGGGTTTTTCAAATTTTTTTACTTTTATTTCTTACTTTTTTTACTTTTATTTTTACACTTTAATAGTCCCCATAGGGGACTATTTATAGCAATCATTCGATTGCTAATACTGTTCAGTGCTATGCATAGGACATAGCACTGATCAGTATTATCGGTGATCTTCTGCTCTGGTCTGCTTGATCTCAGACCAGAGCAGAAGACCCAGGGAGACAGCCGGAGACAGGTGAGGGGACCTCCGGCCGCCATGCTGGATGATTGGATCGCCGCGGCAGCGCTGCGGGCGATCCGATCATCGACTCAAAGTACCGCACTGCCGCAGATGCCGTGATCTGTATTGATCACGGCATCTGAGGGGTTAATGGTGGACATCCGCGCAATCACATTACGGGCGTGTCCCTGGCTACTATCAGCAGCCGGGACCTGCTGCGCATGACGCGAGTATAGCTCCGATGCTCGCGGTTATGCATAGGACGTAAATGTACGTCCTGGTACGTTAAGTAACAGCTCACCAGGACGTACATTTACCTACTGCGTCGTTAAGGGGTTAAAAACATAGCAGCCCCAGTTTTGTCAGTCACATATGTATGTTTTTATGCACCAATTATATCTTCCGGTATAATTTATAGATGCGGCCGCCCGCTCTTCTATGGTCCCCTGCACTGCCGTGTATATATACCTTTTCATATTTCCCACAGAGAGTTGTGATTGGCTGGAAGCATCTGGTCAATCCAAAAAAGAATAAAAAAATGCCGGCAAAAACGCCAAAGTTAAAATCAGTATTGCGTTTTTCTTGGTGTTTTTGCTCTCCCATAGACTTCTATGGGAGGAAAACGCAACAATTTCTGTGCAAAAAATGCCAAACTAGAATTTGTAGGGCGTTTTTGAAAACCAGCCTCTGAGCCCAAAATAGCTGAAAAACGCCCAAAGGAATAAAAAAAAAAACGCAAAACTGAAAAAGCCAAGTGAATTTGGCATTTTGCAGTTTACTATTGACTTGCAGCTAACATCTGGACACAGCGATATATATATAGTTAGTACTTTATACCATATCCTTTAATTCTTAAATATCACAATGGTTTTCTTTATACTCTTACCACAAAATATTTTATAGGGGGAACCAATATTCCTATGTAGCCAAGTAGTTACTAAGTGACATTATTTCTTCTCCTTTCTTATGACAATTGATAGAATCCATACAATGGACATAGTTACATAGTTACATAGTTAGTACGGTCGAAAAAAGACATATGTCCATCAAGTTCAACCAGGGAATTAAGGGGTAGGGGTGTGGCGCGATATTGGGGAAGGGATGGGATTTTATATTTCTTCATAAGCATTAATGTTATTTTGTTCCATGAATTTATCTAATCCTGTTTTAAAGCTGTTAATTGTTCCTGCTGTGACCAGTTCCTGAGGTAGACCGTTCCATAAATTCACAGTCCTCACGGTAAAGAAGGCGTGTCGCTCCTTGAGACTAAACTTTTTCTTCTCCAGACGGAGGGAGTGCCCCCTCGTCCTTTGGGGGGGTTTAACCTGGAACAGTTTTTCTCCATATTTTTTGTATGGGCCATTAATATACTTATATACGTTTATCATAGCCCCCCTTAAACGTCTCTTCTCAAGACTAAACAATTGTAACTCCTTTAATCGCTCCTCATAGCTAAGATGTTCCATGCCCCATATTAGTTTAGTCGCGCGTCTCTGCACCCTTTCCAACTCCGCAGTGTCCCTTTTATGGACAGGTGCCCAAAACTGAACAGCATATTCCAGGTGAGGCCGTACCAATGCTTTATAAAGGGGGAGTATTATGTCCCTGTCCCTTGAGTCCATGCCTCTTTTGATACATGACAATATCCTGCCGGCTTTGGAAGCAGCAGCCTGACATTGCATGCTATTCTGTAGTCTGTGATCTACAAGTACACCCAGATCCTTCTCTACCAGTGACTCTGCCAGTTTAATCCCCCCTAAGACATACGATGTATGCATGTTATTAGTACCCAGATGCATAACTTTACATTTATCCACATTGAACCTCATTTGCCAAGTGGATGCCCAGACACTTAGTCTATCCAAGTCATCTTGTAACTTATGCACATCCTCTATAGACTGTACCGTGCTACAAAGCTTGGTGTCATCTGCAAAGATAGAAACAGAGCTGTTAATACCATCCTCTATATCATTGATAAATAAATTAAACAACAGCGGGCCCAGTACTGAACCTTGGGGTACACCACTAATTACCGGGGACCAATCAGAGTACGAATCATTGACCACCACTCTCTGGGTACGATCCATGAGCCAGTGTTCAATCCAGTTACAAACTAAAATTTCCAAACCCAAAGACCTTAACTTACCTGTCAGACGTCTATGAGGGACAGTATCAAACGCTTTAGCAAAATCCAGAAACACTATATCCACAGCCATTCCTCTGTCAAGGCTTCTACTCACCTCTTCATAAAAGCAAATTAGATTGGTTTGACAACTTCTATCCTTAGTAAACCCATGCTGGTTATCACTTATAATACAATTATCCCCTATGCATTCCTGTATGTAATCCCTTATAAGTCCTTCAAACAATTTACCCACAATGCACGTTAAACTTACCGGTCTATAGTTTCCTGGGGAAGACCTAGAGCCCTTCTTGAAGATTGGCACCACATTCGCCTTGCGCCAGTCCCTTGGCACAATACCAGACACCAGAGAATCTCTAAATATCATAAACAGGGGTACAGATATTACTGAACTTACCTCTCTAAGAACTCTTGGGTGTAGTCCATCCGGCCCTGGAGATTTGCTTACATTTATATCACTTAACTTACCTTGTACCATCTCTACATTAAGCCAGTTCAGTACATTACATGATGTGTTACCAGCACTGACCTGACCAATGTCAGCTCCTTTTTCCATAGTGTATACAGAACTAAAGAACCCATTCAGTAGCTCCGCCTTCTCTTGATCGCCTGTGACAACCTCCCCATTATCCTTATTAAGGGGTCCTACATGCTCTGTCCTTGGTTTTTTTGCATTTATATATCTAAAAAAATATTTAGGATTAGTTTTGCTTTCTTCGGCCACCTGTCTCTCATTTTGAATTTTTGCTGTTTTTATTACATTTTTACAGATTTTATTAAGCTCCTTGTACTGTTTAAATGTTATAGCTGACCCATCAGATTTGTATTTTTTGAAGGCTATTTTTTTGTTGTTTATTGCTCTTTTAACATCATGTGTCAGCCATGTAGGATTTAGTTTTAATCGTTTATATTTGTTCCCCTTTGGTATATATTTAGCTGTATAGTTATTTAGAGTTGATTTAAAGATGTCCCATTTACCTTCTGTATCATATTTCAGCAAAGAAACTTACAAACAGCATAGTGTGTGTAGCATGTGCAGCCACTAGAGGACAGTAGCGCTCCGCTCTGCCAGTTTTCAATAGACATTACAGCTGGATAATATTATGAGCATACTGTATATTTTGGCACTTTTATGCAGCATGTATACTTTATTATGGTTTAACATGAGAAATGCTTGTACATTTCTCCAGTATGTCCTGATCAGACTGATCAGACCCTTGACATATGAAGTGAATAACCCTGATTATGTTGTGACAGTAGCACCTGTCTAGTGGTGGGACGCCTAATGCTCATGGTTGTCCATGGGAAGCTAAGGCAAGCCTATCCAGTATGTTCATATAGAAGAAATACTATAGCACAAATTGTTAAAAAGGATAATGCTGACTATGACAGAATAGTGTCAGCAAAACAGGTGCATCATAGTTTGCTATGTATAGGGCTGTATAACCAAAGGCCACAAAGTGTCCATGCTTACCCGCAATGCCAAGCGTTATATATGCTAAAATCTGCTGATTGGTTCCCTTTAACCCCTTAAGGACCGGTGGTTTTTCCGTTTTTGTATTTTCGTTTTTTGCTCCTTGCCTTTAAAAAATCATAACTCTTTCAATTTTGCACCTAAAAATCCATATGATGGCTTATTTTTTGCGCCACCAATTCTACTTTGTAATGACGTCAGTCATTTTGCCCAAAAATCTACGGTGAAACGGAAAAAAAAATCATTGTGCTACAAAATTGAAAAAAAAATGCTGTTTTGTAACTTTTGGGGGCTTCTGTTTCTACGTAGTAAATTTTTCGGTAAAAATGACACCTTATCTTTATTCTGTAGGTCCATACGATTAAAATGATACCCTACTTATATAGGTTTGATTTTGTCGTACTTCTGGAAAAAATCATAACTACATGCAGGAAAATTAATACGTTTAAAATTGTCATCTTCTGACCCCTATAACTTTTTTATTTTTCCGTGTATGGGGTCGTATGAGGGCTAATTTTTTGCGCCGTGATCTGAAGTTTTTAACGGTACCATTTTTGCATTGATAGGATTTATTGATTGATAGGAGTTATTTTTTTGCGCGCACACCATTGACCGAGCGGTTTAATTAATTATATATTTTTATAACTCGGACATTTCCGCACGCGGTGATACCACATATGTTTATTTTTATTTACACTGTGTATAGGGGAGGAGTTAAATGATCTTTATTCACTTTATTTTTGCAGTGTTATAGGTCCCATAGGGACCTATAACACTGCACACACTGATCTTCATCATTGATCACTGGTTTCTCATAGGAAATCAGTGATCAACGATTCTGCCGCATGACTGCTCATGCCTGGATCTCAGGCACTGAGCAGTCATTCGGCGATCGGACAGCGAGGAGGCAGGTAGGGGCCCTCCCGCTGTCCTGTCAGCTGTTGGGGATGCCGCGATTAGCGGCGGCTATCCCAAACAGCCCGACTGAGCTAGCCGGCCACTTTCGGTTTCGCTTTTAGCCGTGCGGCTCAGCTCTGAGCACGTGGCTAAAGGGTTAATAGCGCGCGGCGCAGCGATCGGCGCTGCGCGCTATTAGAGGCGGGTCCCGGCTTCACTATGACGCCGGGCCCGCCGTGATATGACGCGGGGTTACTGTGTAACCCCGCGTTATATCAGGAGAGCAGGACCAAGGACGTTCCGGTACGTCCTTTGTCCTTAAGGGGTTAAAGGGGTTATCCAGGAAAAAAATCTTTTTTTTTTTTTTAGATATCAACTGGCTTCAGAAATTTAAACAGATTTGTAAATTACTTCTATAAAAAAATTCTTAATCCTTTCAGTACTTTTGAGCTGATGAAGTTGAGTTTTTCTTTCCTGTCTAAGTGCTCTCTGATGACACGTGTCTCGGGAACCACCCAGTTTAGAAGCAAATCCCCAAAGCAAACCTCTTCTACTCTGTGCAGTTCCCGAGACAAGCAGAGATGTCAGAAGAGAGCACTCTTGCCAGACAGAAAACAACAACTCAACTTCAGCAGCTGATAATTATTGAAAGGATTAAGATTTTTTAATAGAAGTAATTTACAAATCTGTTTAACTTTCTGGATCCAGTTGATATCTAAAAAAAACAGCGCTCACATCTCTGCACTATACTCCAGCCAGTGATGTGAATAGAACATCACTCATTCATATTTCCCACCCAGAGTGGGGATTGGCCGGATGGTTGCAGCCAATCACCGCTCTCTGAAGGAAATATGAATGAGTGATATTGTTACGCCGAGCGCTCCGGGTTCCCGCTCCTCCCCGGAGCGCTCGCTTCACCTCCTCCGCTGCAGCGCCCCGGTCACGTCCTCTGACCCGGGGCGCTGCGATCCTGCTGCTAGCCGGGATGCGATTCGCGATGCGGGTAGCGCCCGCTCGCGATGCGCACCCCGGCTCTCCTATCTGACTCGCTCCCCGTCTGTTCTGTCCCGGCGCGCGCGGCCCCGCTCCCTAGGGCGCGCGCGCGCCGGGTCTCTGCGATTTAAAGGGCCACTGCGCCGCTGATTGGCGCAGTGGTTCCAATTAGAGTTATCACCTGTGCACTCCCTATATTACCTCACTTCCCTTGCACTCCCTTGCCGGATCTTGTTGCCTTAGTGCCAGTGAAAGCGTTCCTTGTGTGTCCCTTGCCAGTGTTTCCAGACCTTCTGCCGTTGCCCCTGACTACGATCCTTGCTGCCTGCCCCGACCTTCTGCTACGTCCGACCTTGCTTCTGCCTACTCCCTTGTACCGCGCCTATCTTCAGCAGCCAGAGAGGTGAGCCGTTGCTAGTGGATACGACCTGGTCACTACCGCCGCAGCAAGACCATCCCGCTTTGCGGCGGGCTCTGGTGAAAACCAGTAGTGGCTTAGAACCGGTCCACTAGCACGGTCCACGCCAATCCCTCTCTGGCACAGAGGGTCCACTACCTGCCAGCCGGCATCGTGACAGTAGATCCGGCCATGGATCCCGCTGAAGTTCCTCTGCCAGTTGTCGCTGACCTCACCACGGTGGTCGCCCAGCAGTCACAACAGATTGCGCAACAAGGCCAACAGCTGTCTCAACTGACCGTTATGCTACAACAGTTGCTACCACAGCTTCAGCAGTCATCTCCTCCGCCAGCTCCTGCACCTCCTCCGCAGCGAGTGGCCGCTCCTGGGATACGCTTATCCTTGCCGGATAAGTTTGATGGGGACTCTAAGTTTTGCCGTGGCTTCCTTTCCCAATGTTCCCTGCATCTGGAGATGATGTCGGACCTGTTTCCCACTGAAAGGTCTAAGGTGGCGTTCGTAGTCAGTCTTCTGTCCGGAAAAGCCCTGTCATGGGCCACACCGCTCTGGGACCGCAATGACCCCGTCACTGCCTCAGTACACTCCTTCTTCTCGGAAATCCGAAGTGTCTTTGAGGAACCTGCCCGAGCCTCTTCTGCTGAGACTGCCCTGTTGAACCTGGTCCAGGGTAATTCTTCCGTTGGCGAGTATGCCGTACAATTCCGTACACTTGCTTCAGAATTGTCCTGGAATAATGAGGCCCTCTGCGCGACCTTCAAAAAAGGCCTATCCAGCAACATTAAAGATGTTCTGGCCGCACGAGAAATTCCTGCTAATCTACATGAACTTATTCACCTAGCCACTCGCATTGACATGCGTTTTTCTGAAAGGCGTCAGGAACTCCGCCAAGATATGGACTCTGTTCGCACGAGGCGTTTCGTCTCCTCGGCTCCTCTCTCCTCTGGTCCCCTGCAATCTGTTCCTGTGCCTCCCGCCGTGGAGGCTATGCAGGTCGACCGGTCTCGCCTGACACCTCAAGAGAGGACACGACGCCGTATGGAGAACCTCTGCCTGTACTGTGCTAGTACCGAACACTTCCTGAGGGATTGTCCTATCCGTCCTCCCCGCCTGGAAAGACGTACGCTGACTCCGCACAAAGGTGAGACAGTCCTTGATGTCTACTCTGCTTCTCCACGTCTTACTGTGCCTGTGCGGATGTCTGCTTCTGCCTTCTCCTTCTCTACAGTGGCCTTCTTGGACTCTGGTTCTGCAGGAAATTTTATTTTGGCCTCTCTCGTCAACAGGTTCAACATCCCAGTGACCAGTCTCGCCAGACCCCTCTACATCAATTGTGTAAATAATGAAAGATTGGACTGTACCATACGTTTCCGCACGGAGCCCCTTCTTATGAGCATCGGATCTCATCATGAGAGGATTGAACTTTTGGTCCTCCCCAATTGCACCTCGGAGATTCTCCTTGGACTTCCCTGGCTTCAACTTCATTCCCCAACCCTGGATTGGTCCACTGGGGAGATCAAGAGTTGGGGGTCCTCTTGTTCCAAGAACTGTCTAAAACCGGTTCCCAGTAACCCTTGCCGTGACTCTGTGGTTCCTCCAGTAACCGGTCTCCCCAAGGCCTATATGGACTTCGCGGATGTTTTCTGCAAAAAACAAGCTGAGACTCTACCTCCTCACAGGCCTTATGATTGCCCTATCGACCTCCTCCCGGGTACTACTCCACCCCGGGGCAGAATTTATCCTCTCTCTGCCCCAGAGACTCTTGCCATGTCCGAATACGTCCAGGAGAATCTAAAAAGGGGCTTTATCCGTAAATCCTCCTCTCCTGCCGGAGCCGGATTTTTCTTTGTCTCCAAAAAAGATGGCTCCCTACGTCCTTGCATTGACTACCGCGGTCTTAATAAAATCACGGTTAAGAACCGCTACCCCTTACCCCTCATCTCTGAACTCTTTGATCGCCTCCAAGGTGCCCACATCTTCACTAAATTGGACTTAAGAGGCGCCTATAACCTCATCCGCATCAGAGAGGGGGACGAGTGGAAAACGGCATTTAACACCAGAGATGGACACTTTGAGTATCTGGTCATGCCCTTTGGACTGTGCAATGCCCCTGCCGTCTTCCAAGACTTTGTCAATGAAATTTTTCGTGATCTATTATACTCCTGTGTTGTGGTATATCTGGACGATATCCTAATTTTTTCTGCCAATCTAGAGGAACACCGCCGGCATGTCCGTATGGTTCTTCAGAGACTTCGTGACAACCAACTCTATGCCAAAATTGAGAAATGTCTGTTTGAATGCCAATCTCTTCCTTTTCTAGGATATTTGGTCTCTGGCCAGGGACTACAGATGGATCCAGACAAACTCTCTGCCGTCTTAAATTGGCCACGCCCCTCCGGACTCCGTGCTATCCAACGCTTTTTGGGGTTCGCCAATTATTACAGGCAATTTATTCCACATTTTTCTACCATTGTGGCTCCTATCGTGGCTTTAACCAAGAAAAATGCTGATCCCAAGTCCTGGCCTCCTCAAGCAGAAGACTCCTTTAAACAACTCAAGTCTGCCTTTTCTTCGGCTCCCGTGCTCTCCAGACCTGACCCTTCCAAACCCTTCCTATTGGAGGTTGATGCCTCCTCAGTAGGAGCTGGAGCTGTTCTTCTACAAAAAAATCCTTCCGGGCATGCTGTCACTTGTGGTTTTTTCTCTAGGACCTTCTCTCCAGCGGAGAGGAACTACTCCATCGGGGATCGAGAACTTCTAGCCATTAAATTAGCACTTGAGGAATGGAGGCATCTGCTGGAGGGATCAAGATTTCCTGTTATTATCTACACCGACCACAAGAACCTCTCCTACCTCCAGTCGGCCCAACGGCTGAATCCTCGCCAGGCCCGGTGGTCTCTGTTCTTTGCCCGATTTAATTTTGAGATCCACTTTCGTCCTGCCGATAAGAACATTAGAGCCGATGCTCTCTCTCGTTCCTCGGATGCCTCAGAAGTTGATCTCCCTCCGCAACACATCATTCCACCTGACTGCCTGATCTCCACTTCTCCTGCCTCCATCAGACAGACTCCTCCAGGAAAGACCTTTGTTTCTCCACGCCAACGCCTCGGAATCCTCAAATGGGGTCACTCCTCCCATCTCGCAGGTCATGCGGGCATCAAGAAATCTGTGCAACTCATCTCCCGCTTCTATTGGTGGCCAACTCTGGAGACGGATGTTGGGGACTTTGTGCGAGCCTGCACTATCTGTGCCCGGGATAAGACTCCTCGCCAGAAGCCCGCTGGTTTTCTTCATCCTCTGCCTGTCCCCGAACAGCCTTGGTCTCTGATTGGTATGGATTTTATTACTGATTTACCCCCTTCCCGTGGCAACACCGTTATTTGGGTGGTCGTTGATCGATTCTCCAAAATGGCACATTTCATTCCTCTTCCTGGTCTTCCTTCTGCGCCTCAGTTGGCTAAACAATTTTTTGTACACATTTTTCGTCTTCACGGGTTGCCTACGCAGATTGTCTCGGATAGAGGGGTCCAATTCGTGTCTAAATTCTGGAGAGCTCTCTGTAAACAACTCAAGATTAAATTAAATTTTTCCTCTGCATATCATCCCCAGTCCAATGGACAAGTAGAAAGAATTAACCAGATCCTGGGTGATTATTTGCGACATTTTGTTTCCTCCCGCCAGGATGACTGGGCAGATCTCCTTCCATGGGCCGAATTCTCGTATAACTTCAGGGTCTCTGAATCTTCCTCCAAATCCCCATTTTTCGTGGTGTACGGCCGTCACCCTCTTCCCCCCCTCCCTACCCCCTTGCCCTCTGGTCTGCCCGCTGTGGATGAAATTTCTCGTGACCTTTCCATTATATGGAGAGAGACCCAAAATTCTCTCTTACAGGCTTCTTCACGCATGAAGAGGTTCGCGGATAAGAAAAGAAGAGCTCCCCCCGTTTTTTCCCCTGGAGACAAGGTATGGCTCTCCGCTAAATATGTCCGCTTCCGTGTCCCTAGCTACAAGTTGGGACCACGCTATCTTGGTCCTTTCAAAATTCTGTGTCAAATTAATCCTGTCTCTTATAAACTTCTTCTTCCTCCTTCTCTTCGTATCCCTAATGCCTTTCACGTCTCTCTTCTCAAACCACTCATCCTCAACCGTTTTTCTCCCAAATCTGTTCCTCCCACTCCTGTTTCCGGCTCCTCGGACGTCTTCTCGGTCAAGGAGATTTTGGCTGCCAAAAAGGTCAGAGGAAAAAATTTTTTTTTAGTAGACTGGGAGGGTTGTGGTCCTGAAGAGAGATCCTGGGAACCTGAGGACAACATCCTTGACAAAAGTCTGCTCCTCAGGTTCTCAGGCTCCAAGAAGAGGGGGAGACCCAAGGGGGGGGGTACTGTTACGCCGAGCGCTCCGGGTTCCCGCTCCTCCCCGGAGCGCTCGCTTCACCTCCTCCGCTGCAGCGCCCCGGTCACGTCCTCTGACCCGGGGCGCTGCGATCCTGCTGCTAGCCGGGATGCGATTCGCGATGCGGGTAGCGCCCGCTCGCGATGCGCACCCCGGCTCTCCTATCTGACTCGCTCCCCGTCTGTTCTGTCCCGGCGCGCGCGGCCCCGCTCCCTAGGGCGCGCGCGCGCCGGGTCTCTGCGATTTAAAGGGCCACTGCGCCGCTGATTGGCGCAGTGGTTCCAATTAGAGTTATCACCTGTGCACTCCCTATATTACCTCACTTCCCTTGCACTCCCTTGCCGGATCTTGTTGCCTTAGTGCCAGTGAAAGCGTTCCTTGTGTGTCCCTTGCCAGTGTTTCCAGACCTTCTGCCGTTGCCCCTGACTACGATCCTTGCTGCCTGCCCCGACCTTCTGCTACGTCCGACCTTGCTTCTGCCTACTCCCTTGTACCGCGCCTATCTTCAGCAGCCAGAGAGGTGAGCCGTTGCTAGTGGATACGACCTGGTCACTACCGCCGCAGCAAGACCATCCCGCTTTGCGGCGGGCTCTGGTGAAAACCAGTAGTGGCTTAGAACCGGTCCACTAGCACGGTCCACGCCAATCCCTCTCTGGCACAGAGGGTCCACTACCTGCCAGCCGGCATCGTGACAGATATTCCATTCACATCACTGGCCGGAGTATAGCGCAGAGATGCGGGCGCTGTATAGAGCCGCTCCACCCTCTGCAATAGAAAGGACGATCACAGCGGGTGTCAGGAGTGACATCTGCTGTGATCTTTCCTTAACTGCAGGTACTACTACTCCCATCATGGAGCACACTCTGTTCCATGTTGGGAGCTGTAGTACCTGCAGTTAAGGAAAGATCACAGCGGAAGTCACTCCTGACAACCGCTGTGATCCTCCTGTATAATGTATGTGGCCGGCACTCTTCTATGGTCCTCTGCACTGATGTATATATACACCTATTCATATTTCCCACAGAGAGTTATGATTGGCTGGAACCATCTGGCCAATCACAGCTCTCTGCGCGAAATATGAATAGGTGTATATATACGGCAGTGCAGGGGACCATAGAAGAGCGGCTGGCCGCATCTATACATTATACAGGAAGATCGCAATGGAACCCAGGGAGATCTGTCTATTAGTACAGGTACTACTACTCCCATAATGGAACAGTGTGTGTTCCATGCTGGGAGTAGTAGTACCACGGAAAAAATAAAGAATAAAAAGTGAAAAACACACACACTACATTTTTATTATTGTCGGCTACATTTTAGTGCCCTGCCCGCCCACATAAATTGATCCCTGTTTAAAAATTACTAAAAATTTTGCTATAAAAAGATAAATTTTGTTAGATAAAATTTTTTCCATCACTACTGTATCTTTTTTATTATTTTATTTTATGGTACCCTACGTAATTTTATTGAACATGGAATCTCCATCACTTTTTTGGATCGTTAAAGTTCAAAAGAGAATAAAAACCGGCTGAAAAAATGCCAAAGTTAAAACCTACATGGTGTTTTTCTTGGTGTTTTTTTACTCCCATAGACTTCTATGGGAGAAAAACGCCATGATTTCAGGGAAAAAAAAACGTCAGTGGCTCAACATGCTACGATTTTCAAAACTGCCATGGAGATGAAAAATGCCAAAAAAGATTGAAAAAACGCCAAAAGGATTACAAAAACCCCAAACTGAAAAACGCCAAGTGGAAAAAGAATTTTGCGATTTCTCATTGATTTACAGCTAACATCGGGCCACAGCGTTTTTTGGCCGAAAAAACGCCATGCAGCAGAATTGGCATTTAAAAAAAAAAAAAGTAGAAACTTAGCCTAAAGAGGTTATCCGGGCAAAGACATCTTATCCCCTATGCAAAGGATAGAGGATAAGATGTCTGATCATGGGGGGCCCGCTGCTGGGACCCCCCCACTATCTCCGTGCAGCACCCGCATGCTATGCTCTTTCTTTCTGGGACTGGAGACATTACGTAACACCACGCCCCCTCATGACATCACGCCACGCCTCCTCCATTCATGTCTATGGGAGGGGGTGTGGTGGCCGTCACGCCCCCTTCCATAGACATGAATGGAGGTGGCGTGGTGTCACGAGGGGGCGTGGTGTTACGTCATGTTTCCAGTCCCAGTAAGAAAGAGCTTTCCGAAACTGGAGACGCAGCCCCACATAGAATGTGGGTGCTGCACGGAGATCGCAGGAGGGTAACAGTGGCGGGCCCCCAGCAATTGGGGATAAGATGTTTTTGCCCGGATAACCCTTTTAATGTATTATAGATTTGGACATTGGCTTGGCCATTTAGGATTTGTGAATCCTCCATTTTTTCAGCAGTTTCTTTAGTTACATAGTTAGTACGGTCGAAAAAAGACATACGTCCATCAAGTTCAACCAGGGAATTGAAGGGTAGGGGTGTGGCGCGATATTGGGGAAGGGATGGGATTTTATATTTCTTCATAAGCATTAATGTTATTTTGTTCCAGGAATGTATCTAATCCTGTTTTAAAGCTGCTAATTTTTCCTGCTGTGACCAGTTCCTGAAGTAGACTGTTCCGTAAGTTCACAGTTCTCATGGTAAAGAAGGCGTGTCGCCCCTTGAGACTAAACTTTTTCTTCTCCAGACGGAGGGAGTGCCCCCTCGTCCTTTGGGGGGTTTAACCTGGAACACTTTTTCTCCATATTTTTTTGTATGGGCCATTAATATACTTACCGTATATACTCGAGTGTAAGCCGAGTTTTTCAGCACGATTTTTCGTGCTGAAAACACCCCCCTCGGCTTATACTCGAGTGAACTCCCCCACCCGCAGTGGTCTTCAACCTGCGGACTTCCAGAGGTTTCAAAACTGCAACTCACAGCAAGCCCGGGCAGCCATCGGCTGTCCGGGCTTGCTGGGAGTTGTAGTTTTGAAACCTCCGGAGGTCCGCAGGTTGAAGACCACTGCGGCCTTCAACATCATCCAGCCCCCTCTCACCCCCTTTAGTTCTGAGTACTCACCTCCGCTCGGTGCTGGTCCGGTCCTGCAGGGCTGTCCGGAGAGGAGGTGGTCCGGTGGGATAGTGGTTCCGGGCTTCTATCTTCACTGGGGGCGCCTCTTCTCCGCGCTTCCGGCCCGGAATAGAGGCGTTGCCTTGACAACGACGCAGAAGTACGTTGGCAATGAACGCACCTCTGCGTCGTTGTCAAGGCAACGTGACTATTCTGAGGCCGGGCCCGAAGCGCTTAGAAGAGGCCTCCCCGGTAAAGATAGCAGCCCGGAACACTATCCCACCGGACCACCTCCTCTCCGGACAGTCCTGCAGCACCGGACCAGCGCCGAGCGGAGGTGAGTACTCAGAACTAAAGGGGGTGAGAGGGGGCTGGATGATGTTGAAGGCCGCAGTGGTCTTCAACCTGCGGACCTCCAGAGGTTTCAAAACTACAACTCCCAGCAAGCCCGGACAGCCGGTTGCTGGGAGTTGTAGTTTTGAAACCTCTGGAGGTCCGCAGGTTGAAGACCACTGAGGGCGAATGATGAGAAGAGGATGATGAAGGGGGGGGTGTGGGGATGATGAAGGGGGGTGGGGATGATGACAAGGGGATGATGAAGGGGGGATGTGTGGGATGATAAGGGGATTGAAGGGGGGATGTGCGGGATGATAAGGGGATGATGAAGGGGGGATGTGTGGGATGATAAGGGGATGATGAAGGGGGGATGTGTGGGATGATGACAAGGGGATGATGAAGGGGGGATGTGTGGGATGATAAGGGTATGATGAAGGGGGGATGTGTGGGATGATGACAAGGGGATGATGAAGGGGGGATGTGTGGGATGATAAGGGGGGATGTGTGGGATGATGAAAAGGGGATGATGATGAGGATGTTAATGACGGGTCTGAATGATGACAGGGGGGGATGAGGTATTTCCCACCCTAGGCTTATACTCGAGTCAATAACTTTTCCTGGGATTTTGGGTTGAAATTAGGGGTCTCGGCTTATACTCGGGTCGGCTTATACTCGAGTATATACGGTATATACGTTTATCATATCCCCCCTTAAACGTCTCTTCTCAAGACTGAACAATTGTAACTTTGTATGTTTACTTACTGATATACTTAGAGTCATAGTCATGCTGCACTTTTGGTATTTTCCCATAAATAATATTTTGTATCCCATTAACTTCCACAGCCACAGGGTTAAAGATTAATTTTAATTCACCCGGTTCCCCAATTGATAATTTGGTCTGGTCCTGAGTGCCTCATTCCTGACCACCATTGTATTGATGGTGGAGCCCCAGTATAATACAACCGCTACATTCCCCTTTTCAGGATTTTTTTTTTATTTTAAAGCTGCAGATCCACAATTGTAAAGTCGATATGTAAAATGAAAAGCTGCACATTTCACCTTCACAAACTGGAAAAATGATGATAAAAACAAGATAGCAAAAAATACATTTACAATGTAATTCAGTTTTTTTTTAGCTGAGTCTGGGAATAAAATTAAAGATAAAGAAAGACACTGCTATTGCTGATGCTGCAAAAATGGTGAGCCATACATGGAACCCAGACCCATTCCATGCTGTTAACTTCTGATTCTTATGTCTGTGCTGGTCTATAAAACAGTCCTGAGGTGATGAGTATTTTGGCATTGAGGGCCTTTTTTAAATGCAAAACAATATACAATACACATGAAAGAGAAGGAGAATTGGACAAACAGGCATCAATATGATGTCAGGAAACATTATGGATATGTAATGTTTGTCAAAATTACTTATTTTCCTACTCATTCATACACAAAACTGCATAGTATAAGTCCTTAAGGGGTTAATGAATGCAGGAGCGAGTCCAACGTTTGCCCTTCTCTTGTGAGGAATAGAGGTGGACCTAACCTTTTAGTTAGGGCCCATTCACATTATGGAATTTTTAAACAGAGAAATTCCCCTAGGAAATTTCAGGGCAGCAGCCTCCCATTGTTTTAACGGGATTTTGCTGTACTGTGCAAATGTAGCTCGTCCAACAGAATGAATATGTACCGATTGATTTTGGCGGCATCTGCTGCATATAGGATCTCTGCCCTGAATGTCTCTGGGCAGAAATTACATAGTGTGAATGGACTCTAAGAATACGTCTTGCCCTGGGTTGGTCAGAGCCACATAGCTTGTTCCTTAGCTCTTCTATCCCAGCAGTACTAGCAGTACTTAGGCTCATACCTCAGGCATACCTCCTACATAAAGGCCACAAGTTGGCTGTTAAAAAATCACTGTTCCTACTTCAAGTTCCAGTCCCGCTCTGAAGATACAAATGAAGAGGACCATTCTAAAGCCTTTTACTGGATACCTTATTGGCCCCTGGTCAGAGCAGTGCTAGCCTGTCTGCCGAATCAGACTTCTATGAGTGCATCACAGATTACCGGCAAAAGTGTGAGTAGTACTTCCTCCGTGATCGCCACATCTAACATTGTGCGACTTCTTTTTGTGGGGCTTCATTAAGGACTTAAATGAGCACTGTCAGATGCAAAATCTTTTTATATGTTGTACATCTTGGCAAAACATTAAAGGGGTACTCCAGTAGAAAACAACTTTTTTTTAAATCAACTGGTGCCAGAAAGTTAAATAGATTTGTAAATTACTTCTATTAAAAAATCTTAATCCTTCCAGTACTTATCAACTGCTGTATACTCCACAGGAAGTTCTTTTTTTTTTGAATTTCTTTTCTGTCTGACCACAGTTCTCTCTGCTGACACCTCTGTCCATGTCAGGAACTGTGCAGAGCAGGAGAGGTTTGCTATGGGGATTTGTTCCTGCTCTGGACTGTTTCTGACATGGACAGTGGTGTCAGCAAAGAGCATTGTGATCGGACAGAAAATAAATTAAAAAATAAAAGAACTTACTCTGGAGCATACAGGAGCTGATAAGTACTGGAAGGATTAAGATTTTTTAATAGAAATTATTTACAAATCTGTTTAACTTTCTGGCAACAGTTGATTTAAAAAAAAAATTTGTTTACCACCGGAGTACCCCTTTAAATTTTTTAACATACTTAAAAAGAAAAACTTAGAAATCATGGCTGATAAAATCATGACTTTGTTCAAGCTGAAGCACAGGCATGGACAAAGTCCAGTAAGTGAGGGTGGGCTAGCACTCCTCTGTGCTGTCTGATAGGACAGGAGAGAGCACAGAGGAATACTATCAGACAGGACAGAGTACAGAGGAGTACTATCAGACAGGAGAGAGCACAGAGGAGTCCTATCAGACAGGAGAGAGCACAGAGGAGTGCTATCAGACAGGAGAGAGCACAGAGGAGTACTATCAGACAGGAGAGAGCATGGAGGAGTGCTGTCAGACAGGAGAGAGCACAGAGGAGTGCTATCAGACAGGAGAGAGCACAGAGGAGTGCTATCAGACAGGAGAGAGCACAGAGGAGTACTATCAGACAGGAGAGAGCACAGAGGAGTACTATCAGACAGGAGAGAGCACAGATGAGTACTATCAGACAGCAGAGAGCACAGAGGAGTACTATCAAACAGGAGAGAGCACAGAGGAGTCCAATCAGACAGGAGAGAGCACAGAGGAGTGCTCTCAGACAGGAGAGAGAACAGAGGAGTACTATCAGACAGGAGAGAGCACAGAGGAGTACTATCAGACAGGAGAGAGCACAGAGGAGTGCTATCAGACAGGAGAGAGCACAGAGGATTACTACCAGACAAGAGAGAGCACAGAGGAGTCCTATCAGACAGGAGAGAGCAAAGAGGAGTACTATCAGACAGGAGAGAGCACAGAGGAGTACTATTAGACAGGAGAGAGCACAGAGGAGTACTATCAGACAAGAGAGAGCATAGAGGAGTCCTATCAGACAGGAGAGAGCACAGAGGAGTACTATCAGACAGGAGAGAGAGCACAGGGAGTCCTATCAGACAGGAGAGAGAACAGAGGAGTCCTATCAGACAGGAGAGAGCACAGAGGAGTACTATCAGATAGGAGAGAGCACAGATGAGTACTATCAAACAGGAGAGAGCACAGAGGAGTACTATCAGATAGGAGAGAGCACAGATGAGTACTATCAAACAGGAGAGAGCACAGAGGAGTCCTATCAGACAGGAGAGAGCAAAGAGGAGTACTATCAGACAGGAGAGAGCACAGAGTAGTGTTATCAGACAGGAGAGAGCACAGATGAGTACTAACAGACAGGAGAGAGCACAGCAGAGTCCTATCAGACAGGAGAGAGCACAGATGAGTACTATCAGACAGGGGAGAGCACAGAGGAGTACTATCAGACAGGAGAGAGCACAGAGGAGTACTATCAGACAGGAGAGAGCACAGAGGAGTCCTATCAGACAGGAGAGAGCTCAGAGGAGTGCTATCAGACAGGAGAGAGCACAGATGAGTACTACCAGACAGGAGAGAGCACAGAGGAGTGCTATCAGACAGAAGACAGCAGAGAGACAGGAGAGAGTGTGATGTCCCAGTACAGGACATGGTCCTAGTCATGCACAGTATATCACATGCATAATCAAGAATGTTATGTTATGTTTAGTAAACTGTTTTGTAAGTCAGTAAGTGCATAGTCAAAGGTCCTTACAAGTAAAGTAAACGTATATGTACTAGTTATATATAATCGTTAATCCTGTTCAACCACAAAACAGAGCATGTATGGACTATTATACAGAGACTCCAATGTTATTCGTTATTTCACCAGCCTGAAATGGATGTTTGTGTACTATATGCCTTAGGACTGCATTTGGCCAAGCGGTCACTTCGTTCCTCAACCCTGACAGAACTTACGTCGAGGACGACTTATGTTAAGTAGGGGGATTTGTGATGTCCCAGTACAGGATATGGTCCTATACTACCCTTAGGCCCTGTCAGGTTGAGTCCCTTAATGACCTAGGGGCTCCCCTGTAAGGTCTCCCCCTGTTGTTCCATAATGTTGTGTTTATCACTTTAATGCCTAGACAGTATCCTTATGTATAGGTAGTCTCAAGGACCTGTGTAAGTCTGTCACATGTTATGTAATTCACTCACATGATTTATTGCCACATGTTCTCCCAGAGAGCACCAGCTTAACCTATGACCCGCAGCTTGACCAATGGACTATATAAAGGGGCAGCAATTACAATTCACTCTCTTGTACCATCAGCCTTTACTGAGACAGCAACCACCAGAGTGCAAGTGATCAGCATCTGGAAGACCCCAAAAGCTACAGTCATTCCGGTAAGTCTCTAGTCTATTTTTACTGTCACTGAAACTAGTCAAGTCCTGCATATTGTCAAGTCAAGTCCAATCTCAAGTCACGTTAAGTACAAGTATATTGGTCCAGCAAGGGTCCTGGCCACCTCTCTGGGAAATTTGGCCTTAACTGTGAAGATAATTCCCTCTGTCTTATACTCAGTAAAGCCTCCGTTTGACCATAACTGCTTGTGGACTCTCACTTCTAGCAACTGGAATAGAGGAGAAGCCGGGCGTGTGGTGTTCCGGAACCCTAAAACCACACTGGCTTGCCAGGATGTACAACATATAAAAAGTTTTTGAACCTAACAGTGTCCAATTAAAGGAGTAGTCCAGTACTGAAAAACTTATCCACTATCCTAAAGATAGGGGATAAGCAGGGGCATAGCTATAGAGGTAGCAGTTGCACTGTGGCCCTGGTGCCTAAGGGAACCCAAAGCACATCTGCCCCATGAGAGAGCAGTACAATAATTGGCACAAGGGTTGCAGATTTTGCATTAGGGCCCTGAAGCTACAAGCTTTGCCTCTGGGGATAAGTTTCATATCGTGGGTGGGTCCGATCGCTGGGACCCCCCCCCCCCCCCGCGATCTCCCATATGGGGCCCTGGGTCTTTGGCCAGATAGTGTGTTTCGACCACCGCATGAAGCAGTGGCCAACATGCCTCCTCAATACAAAGCTATGGCAGAGCCGTATATTGCCGAAGTGCCAGCATGGTAAGTGACCAGCGGCACGTCAGCTTTGGTGCTGAAAAAAAAAAGCGTAAAAAAAAGGGTAAAAAAAAAAAAGCGAGAATAAAAGGTGAAGGCTGGCGGCCGGCGGCGGCTACATGGGCCACATGACGAGGTCTTGCGGGCCGGATTCGGCCTGCGGGCCGTGTGTTTGACACCCGCAGGTATATACCATATGTAGTGAGGGTGCATAGGCATATGCAGAAGGATATGTGACTGGCAGTGTTCAGATGCCCCAAAGAGAATAAACAGAGTACAGGACGCAGGTGCATGCTCCCGCCCCGTTCACATAGAGGACAAGTAAACTTCAGTACCAGTGGTCTGGCCCCCACCAATCAGATATCCTGTGGATAGGGGATAACTTTTGATGAAAAGAATACCCCTTTAAGCTTTAGATTATAAAAAGTTGGCTACAGTGAGGACAAAAAGTCTCCAGACATCCATGTATTCTGATGTTATCTGCTATGTAAAATGACTCACATGTTAATGGCTGGTGAGGCAAACCTTAATGCAGACACTGTTACAACTGTTCTGTATGGTATTCTCTAATATAACCAATGGGCAATGGCATTTACATACACCTATCTTTTACATACCTAATAAAATTTGGCATGCATTGAGATATGTAATTATAACAGAAGTAAGTGTTCAACCTGAAGTGTCCCTCAGCATGAAAGGTCAAGTCTCTGAGCCAGCAGGCCATCCTATTTTAGTAACCGCTGTGACCGCTGATCCCAGTACTATTCTTGCAATGTGCATTTGATACATGATAGAGGGTGCACCCACAGCCCTGCTGCTCCCAGGCTGGTAGTAAAATCTTTACTAATTCTTGGAATCCCTAATCAAGTATATAAGCTCTTACAGACAGACGTGTGTCCGTCAGCCCTTGTTCAGCAATAGAGTTGACTGCATGAGCTGTATAAATGAACAGAAAATGAGTATTGAGCTACTGTGCCTGTGTAGCCAGCAAAAGGTTATCCGAGCATTGACATTTAGCACAGAAAACCTTCCCAGGCTCAGTGCTCAGTCAGCAGATTGGGTTCCTTCTCCCTATATGAGGGGGTGGGAGGCCAAGTCCTTGAGAAGGTCAGAGTCTGCATAGACAGGGCAAGCCCCACAGACATCTATGAGTGTGCACCTTGTGCAGAATATCTATGCTGAAAGCAGCTGTAAAATGTAAGACAGAGATCACCTTACAGGGGTAACATATGTCATAAGGAAGGTAGCAGCGTAATATTCAAGCTAAATGTGTTCAATAATAACCATGAAATAAAAAGGACAGAAGAGATGTAATAGATGTGTTGTAAGAAGGAAGAAGGGTGATAACTGGCACCTTATACAGATGGCGGATGTGTAATAAGAGTATCACACAGAAGAGTGATAATAGGCATGGGAAGTAAGAAGATGTACTGACAGAGAAGGTAGAAGAGAATAATAATAGACATGTCATAAAGAAGGTAGATAAAATAATAATAGACATGTCATAAAGAAGGTAGATAAAATAATGATAGACATGTCATAAAGAAGGTAGATAAAATAATTAATAATAGACATGTCATAAAGAAGGTAGATAAAATAATAATAGACATGTCATAAAGAAGGTAGATAAAATAATGATAGACATGTCATAAAGAAGGTAGATAAAATAATTAATAATAGACATGTCATAAAGAAGGTAGATAAAATAATAATAGACATGTCATAAAGAAGGTAGATAAAATAATTTATAATAGACATGTCATAAAGAAGGTGGATGAGAATAATAATGTACATGTCATAAAGAAAGTAGATAAAATAATAATAATAGACATGTCATAGAGAAGGTAGATAAAATAATAATAGACATGTCATAAAGAAGGTATAAAAGAATAATAATGTATATGTCATAAAGAAGTAGATAAAATAATAATAAGCATGTAATAGAGAAGGTGGATAAAATAATAATAGACATGTCATAGAGAAGATAGATAAAATAATTTATAATAGACATGTCATGAAGAAGGTAGATAAAATAATAATAATAGACATGTCATAAAGAAGGTAGATAAAATAATAATAATAGACATGTCATAAAGAAGGTAGATAAAATAATAATAGACATGTCATAAAGAAGGTAGATAAAATAATTAATAATAGACATGTCATAAAGAAGGTGGATGAGAATAATAATGTACATGTCATAAAGAAAGTAGATAAAATAATAATAATAGACATGTCATAGAGAAGGTAGATAAAATAATAATAGACATGTCATAGAGAAGGTAGACGAGAATAATAATAGACATGTCATAGAGAAGGTAGCTAAAATAATTAATAATAGACATGTCATAGAGAAGGTAGATAAAAAAAATTATTGACATGTCGTAAAGAAGGTAGCTAAAATAATTAATAATAGACATGTCATAGAGAAGGTGGAGGAAAATAATAATGTACATGTCATAAAGAAAGTAGATAAAATAATAATAGACATGTCATAGAGAAGGTAGATAAAATAATAATAGACATGTCGTAAAGAAGGTAGATAAAATAATAATAGACATGTCATAGAGAAGGTGGAGGAAAATAATAATGTACATGTCATAAAGAAAGTAGATAAAATAATAATAGACATGTCATAGAGAAGGTAGATAAAATAATAATAGACATGTCGTAAAGAAGGTAGATAAAATAATAATAGACATGTCATAGAGAAGGTGGAGGAAAATAATAATGTACATGTCATAAAGAAGGTAGATAAAATATTAATAATAGACATGTCATAGAGAAGGTAGAAGAGAATAATAATAGACATGTCATAGAGAAGGAAGATAAAATAATAATAGACATGTCATAGAGAAGGTAGAAGAGAATAATAATAGACATGTCATAGAGAAGGAAGATAAAATAATAATAGACATGTCATAGAGAAGGTAGATAAAATATTAATAATAGACATGTCATAGAGAAGGAAGATAAAATAATAATAGACATGTCATAAAGAAGGTAGATGAGAATAATAATAGACATGTCATAATGAAGGTAGATAAAATAATAATAACAATAATAATAATAATAATAATAGAAAAGTCATAGTACCTCCTGGGAAAATAACATACCACTTACAGTTGTCAACATATCAATTTGCACAATTGGGGGCTGACCTGGTCCCCATAACCATTCCCCATTTCTAAATGTAAAATTTGTTGTTAAGATCAAAATAATTAGGGTTCATAATAATTTTAATGCAATAAACAATAAAGTCAATTTGTTCCAACTTTTATTACATTTTTCCAAAAAATAATGAATGGCCATTTTATATCTTCAAATACCTGAAGCGCATGTGAGGTGACCTTTAAAAAAGCAGGCAGTAGCTTACCACATGTTTGCATCCACATATTTGGACAGGTTTAAAGTTAGGCAATCCATACTTATTATTATTGGTCAGCCTGGTGGCCAATCCAAATTTTTATGAAACTTGGCTAAATAGTACACAACTGCAATTCATAGGGTCTTATTTATAGAAATTAATTTTCATTCTTCAATAAGAGAAAGCTGAGGAGGATCCCCTTTAAATTTGCCATAAGTCCGTTCATCCACCAAGATGTTTAAAGATTATTTATGATAAATTGTGCCATCAATGACCACTATCCCCTTCCCATCCTAATTTTCTGGACATCAATTATAAGTTTATTATTATTACATTATTTGATTATTATTAGATTATTTGATTGATTATTATTAGAGTTTTTTTGCCCTTACTATTTTTTTTTTTTGTTCATGGATTTGTTTGAGGGATTCTTGTACTATCATCACTTTGATTCTTTTGATTATTCTCCCTCCTTTTCCTTTTAATTATATTCAAAGGGTCCCATATCCCTTCTAATTTGTTCTTTACTTTCCTGTTTAAAATTTCAATGCAACAGTTTTAATCCCCTAAGGATGGGCCCATTGTTACCTTAATGACCAGGCTCTTTTTTTATTTTTATTTGACATGTGTCATGGTAATAACTTTAGAATGCTTTTTCTGAGCAGAGCGATTCTAAAATAGTTTTTTCGTGACATATTGGGGGAGATTTATCTAAATCTGTGCAGAGGAAAAGTTGCCCAGATGGTTATAGCATCCAATCAGATCGCTTCTTCCATTTTTAACAAGGCCTCTGCAAAGTGAAAGAAGGGAACTGATTGGTTGCTATGGGCAAATGGGTAAATTTTCCTCTGCACTGGTTTTGAATAATCTCCCCCATTGTACTTTATATAAGTGGTGCATATTTGTTGACACATATTTTTTGTGAAAAACTCCAAAATATTGTGAAAAACTGGAAAATTTCTGGCGTTTTTTATAAAAATTTTTTTTTTATTGTGTTCACTGTAAAAGTGATGTTATATTTATTCTCTGGGTCGGTACAATTATGGCAATACCCATTTTATATAGCTTTTTATGTTATTTTTCCTTTTCTGAGCAAAATTAAATTTTTTCCTTTTAGTTTTAACATTTTCCAACAGCCGTAACTTTTTTATTTTTCATCCAACGCCATTGAGTGAGGGCTTATTTTTTGCTGGACAAGCTGTACTTTTTCAGCTACCTTTTGATCTTTTTCATTCCGCTATTTGCACGAAAATTGGCAAATTTTGTGCTTTTTAGTTTTTTTTTTTTTTTTTTACAGCGTTCACCATGCGGGATAATTTCCATCACAGCTTTATAATACACGCCATTATGGACATGGCAATACATAGTATGTATGTGATTTGTGTTTATTTTTTATTTTTATGATATTACAGGGCTTATATTGGGAAAGGGGCATTTATTTTCTTATAAAAAATTTTTTACACTTTTTATTGAAGAACCTTTTATTATTATTTTTTTCACTTTTTACAGGTTATACTATGCTGCAATACATTTGTACTACAGCACAGTATAACCTGATGAGCTGCACACACGACTGCCTGTGGGATCCAGCCTGCTGGATCTCACAGGCTTTCATAGCAGGCAGACAGGAGGTCATGATCTGACCTCCTGCTGCCATAGCAACCAACGGCGACCTGCGATCGTATTGCGGCGCCACCATTGGTGAACAGGGGGAGCACCCTCCCACTGTCAGCACCATAGCTGCCGCGATAAGGATTGATCACGGCATCTATGGGGTTAATGCTGCCAGGACCGGCGCGATCATGGCCCGGCAGCTGCGGTGGGACCTGCTGCCAATCTCCTGAGCAGTGCGTCAGGACGTATGCATACGTCCCAGCACGCGGACATGTCGGGGCTGGGACGTATGCATACGTCCTATAGCAGGAAGGGTGAACTGTGAGGAACCAGCCCAGAACTTCAGGGGAGGAGCTTGTCAATGGTCTCAAGGCAGCTGGGATCATAGTTGCCAAGAAAACAACTGGAAACACACTAAGCATTGAATGAATGAAATCCTGCAGAGCCCGGGAGATCCTCCTGCTGAAGATAGCACATACACAGGCCTATCTAGGTCTTAATCATGTGAATGCTCATTAGTAAACTTCAGATGGGCCTGTACATGTGCTTTCTTGAGCAGGAGGACCTTGCAGGCGCTGCAGGATTTCAGTTCTTCATGGCATAGTGTGTTACCAATTGTTTTCTTGGTGACTATAGTTCCAGCTGCCTTGAGATTATTGACAAGATCCTCCCAATATACAGTAGTTCTGGGCTGATTCCTCACTGTTCTCATTTTCATTGAAACTCCACAACGTGAGATCTTACAAGACAGCTTTTTGGTCTTAACCAAGGTGGATAGTTTGAAATCTAATTGATTTATTGATTCCTTCTGTGGACAGGTGTCTTTTATACAATGAACAAGCGGAGATTAGGGGCACTACCTTTAAAAAAGTGCTCACAATATCAATTTATCACCTGTATAAAAGACACCTGGGAGCCAGAAATCTTGTTAAAGGGGTATTCCAGGATTTATTTTTATTTTTATTTGACTATGCTACAGGGGCTGTAAAGTTAGTGTAGTTCATAATATAGTGTCTGTACTTGTGTGTGATGGTTTTCTTACAATTCTTCTGTGATTTTCACCCCAATAATTAATTATATTTAACAGAATACAAAATGATTGTTGTCTCAGATTTTTCCCAGGTTGCAATGTGGCCGAGACCCAACCTCACTAGTCAGCTGATGATAGGTAGCCTGTCTGCTTCAATGGGTGGAGCGATCGCTTGGTGGGAGAGAGATCAATCTACAACTAATTCAACAGCTGTAGGCACCCTGATTGAAAACCACAGGTCTTTTGAATGGATGCAGCTCATTTATGTTTCAATGGGTGGGGTGGCTGATGTGTGGGAGGGAGGAAAATGGAATTATGGGATTTGTAGGCAAAGAAGAAAACTCAAAAAGGAAATACCAGTTCATAAAAAGCTAGCCACAGTGTTAGGGTAATCTCATGACATAGCCATTTAGCCCCAAGACAAGTGCAGATCCTTCCTAAACTGTCTGCCAGGTACGTACTAAAATCCCCATATGGAGGATAACCCCTTTAATTCAATCAAATCAAATACTTATTTCACTTAGTAAAATTCTAATCATTGCTTATTTTAAATAAATTTTCCTGGATTTTTTGTTGTTATGCTGTTCAAATACACCTAACATTAGAATTATAGACTGATATTTTTTTGTTACTGGGCAAATGTATAAAATCAGTTCAAATCAGAATACTTTTTTTTCTGTCACTGTACAAAAGCAAATTGAATTGGATCACTATACAAGGGCCTAATAAACCTTACAATGACCAACACAAAACTACCATAAAGACCATAAAGACCTAAATAACCAATAATATTACCATACAGTGAGAATCTATTACTAAATTGGCCCTTTGCACGTTATAAACATACTGTAGATCTGATAAAAGTGATTACAGTGAAATTCACAGGTGACAGTACAGCAAGTTATCATCTTTGACTGGAGTTGTTCGCTTTTCCACTCCATCCAGCCAAGATCGCCATGATGACCTTCTAGTAATCACTCACCTCTGCAGAGTTTGTTACCCACCTTGGTGTACCATGCGATAATGGTATCTTACTTAGTGCTTGACACAAAAATAGTGCCTCCTTACTGCCCCCTATAGTAGCAGTGCCCACCTTTGCATACTACATAGTACTAGTGACCTCAGCAGTAAAGGTACATGATTATATCACACACAGTTCTGCCAGTGTTGGACTTAATGTAGTGCCTTCCAGTTCTATGACAGACCGAAGAGCTCAACAGTGGATTCACTGGCTCTATAGTGGATCAGTCGGAGCTAAGTTATGCAACTGGGCATCATAAGAGATCATCTACTTTTTGACCTCGTTTTTTGTTGTTTGTTTAAATTTTATACTTGGAGGTGTGTAAACTCCAAAATTAATGCGCCTTGAATATCTTCAAGGCAGCATTAAGGTAGCACCTGTGAGGCTATGCACCCATATTAGCCAACTCAGGTGGGGCTTGCAACTTGCCTCTCTCCTCCCATTGCATTTGTGCTCAGTCACGCTGGAGGGTGTCTGGGAGGAAGTTGTGAGTCGACCGAATGCTGCCGTAATTGCCCACTGGCCCCTGTTTTGCTTATCACGCACAGGTAGGATTAGCGTAGGTCCCGCGGCATTTTGAGAAACCTTTTCGTTGGTGTGCGGGCTCTGGTGTGTCCTTCATATAAGGATACACTGGCGAATGTCTCAATTTTAACATCAGTGTTGAGGGATAGCCAATGTCATTGTATACATCTACCACAGTAATGCACCTAAATTTCTGTATTGTATTATTCTTATTGTTACACATCCACACCGTTTATCTGGTGTAGGATTCTATTGTGGCACTTGTAGTCCGCTGCAGGCATCCTCCATTGTATGCATTTTTATGCTGGGGATCGCCCCTAGCAATGGACTACAAGGGCAGGATCTGCTCCCCCAGTATAAATGCACAACCGCATTTGGGGTTGAGCACCTCCAGCCATTTGAGACCACGTTTTTTGTTGTTTGTTTAAATTTTATACTTGGAGGTGTGTAAACTCCAAAATTAATGTGCCTTGAATATCTTCAAGGCAGCATTAAGGTAGCACCTGTGAGGCTATGCACCCATATTAGCCAACTCAGGTGGGGCTTGCAACTTGCCTCTCTCCTCCCATTGTATGTGTGCTCAGTCACGCTGGAGGGTACCTGGGAGGAGGCTGTGAGTTGACCGAATGCTGCTGTAATTGCCCACTGGCCCCTGTTTTGCTTATCACGCACAGGTAGGATTAGCGTAGGTCCCGCGCCATTTTCAGAAATCTTGGCGTTGGTGTGAGGGCTCTGGTGTGTCCTTCATATAAGGATACACTGGCGAATGTCTCAATTTTAACATCAGTGTTGAGGGATAGCCAATGTAATTGTATACATCTACCACAGTAGTGCACCCATATTCCTGTATTGTATTGACATCTGCTATAAAGTTTGGGACAGTAGAATATCTACCTAGATAAATCGACCCTATAAAACATTATAACTGGTGGGAGTTTATGTGAAGGAACCCTGACCCAAGTGCCTTTGGGCAGGGACAAGAACTTGGCAAACACCTATAGCTATAAACAAAGCCAAATCAACACTGTAAAAATGATTAGTAATATTACAAAGAGCCAAGGTCATGTGTATTGCACTAATCTGTAACCACTCTCTGGAATGTGTGCACACAGAGCAAAAATGTATTAAAGTATTTCACAATGATGATTATCATAAGTAACCTCAAAGCTTTGTACAAGGAGCTCTGAACATTCCCTGGTAATCTCATGTAACTCTCACTTTTTGTCACTGTGTACTTTCTTACAGTAAAAGCTGCTAAATTTAAGAGAATAGGGGGTGCTCCTTGTGGGACATGTATCATTATTTGTGTATGGTAGAAGCAATTTACCCCTTTTCCCGAATTCTAAATTATGTGCAGAAGCGCTAAATTTATCAATCAAGCGCAATGAGCTTCATAAATTGCGGGTAAATATAGTGATCTCCTCAATCCACTGTATGAAAAATAGAATCAATGGGGGACATGTATCAAAGATTTACCCCTGTTCTGTGTGTAATTTTTTTGCGCAAAATTTTGCGAATTTTTTTGCGCATTTTTTTGCGCATGTTATGGTAGAGCATGTCCTCCAGATGTGGCCTAATCGGGGTACCTTGGAGTGACATCTATAGAACGCATGGATTTATTAACTGCGTACTTTTCCTTTACACCAAGAATTTTGCTGCAAAAGCTGTTTTTTTTTGCGCAAATATAAGCCATCTTGGACTTAACGTAGCAAGATGCTCTAAATCATCGATTCTATTTTCCAAAGAGTGGATTGAGGAGATTACTATATTTACCCGCAATTTATGAAGCTCATTGCACTTGATTGATAAATTTAGCGCTTCTGCACATAATTTAGAATTCGGGAAAAGGGGTAAAATGCTTCTACCATACACAAATAATGATACATGTCCCCCAATGATTTAGAGCATCTTGCTACGTTAAGTCCAAGATGGCTTATATTTGCGCAAAAAAAAACAGCTCTTGTGGCAAAATTCTTGTCACTCCAAGGTACCCCGATTAGGCCACATCTGGAGGACATGCTCTACCAAAACGTGCGCAAAAAAAATGCGCAAAAAAAGGGCTTGCACAAAATTTTGCGAAAAAAAATACACACAAAACAGGGGTAAAATCCTTGATACATGTCCCCCCTTGTGTACCATCACCAGATGATTGGTAAGTAGCTATTGGACCAGTCTAGAAGGAACCAGAATAGGTGCAGCCAACATGTAACATATCTTTTAATTGTTTTTATCACATAATATTGCATATTGCTGATACTATGTATATAATCTACTTCATACACTTAATAGTCCTGTCCCCCCACTACACTCATGGGATGCATGCCAGAGTGATACACACTTACTCATTTTTATGTCGTATAGTCCTTTATTGGGTCTTATGCCTCTTCACTGTCTGTTGAGTTATATGTATGGATGGCATGATACATATAGTTATCCTTTTACCAGTTACTACTATTTGCTCCTTATTCATGAGTCCAGCCATCTTACGACACCTACCAATGCTCACACTGGTGGGTGTACATTCATGAGAGCAGGTTGTTTTTGTGTACTGGTGCACTTTTGATTCAGTAATGTACTTTAACATTTGCATATATATTTATCGTTTGTCCTTGATTTTACATGCACATGCTTGAGAAAAGGCCCAGCACGGGCCAGAAACTTGTCACATAATGTGAAACATTTGTATAATGTGTCTTTTCTGTATCAATAAAATGTTCTTTTATAAGAAGTGCCCTAGAAGTATCCTTTTTCAAAGAAGTCTGTTCCTGTTTCTTACAGTAAAATTAATACTGAAGTCATGTGCAGGGAAATACAGCGCATGTCCATTGAAGTGAATAGGGCTGTGCTAAAGTTTCCTACACAGTTAGTGGCCAGAAGTGCCTCTGTGCAGGGAAACCTTGGAAGAGGACCCAGCAGGACCAGCGAGGGTCGTGTGTCGACCCACAGGTGGATGGCAGGACGACCGGTGTAGCGGTGTGAGTGGCGGGATCAGATGGTACTAACCCCGGGGGCAAGATGTTGTTAACCCACTAGTATGGTTTTAGGGTTCCGGAACACCATACGCCCCAACTTCTCCGCTATCCCAGTTACTAATAGTGAAATGAGAGTCCACCACCAGTTATGGTCAAAGGCTTTACGGAGTATAAGACAGATGAAATTATCTTCACAGCTAAGGCCAGATTTCCCAGAGAAGTGGCCAGGACCCAGAAGGACCTTGCAACTTGCTGGACCAATATACTTGTAATTAACTTGACTTGAGATTGGACTTGACTTGACTATGTGCAGGACTTGACTACTTGTAGTGACAGCAGACATAGACTTGAGACTCACTGGAATGACTGTAGCTTTTGGGGTCTTCCAGATGCTGATCACTTGCACTGAGATCTCTGGTGGTTGCTGTCTCAGTAAAGGCTGATGGTACAAGAGAGTGAATTGTAATGGCCGCTCCTTTATATAGTGGGGGGCTGGACTAAAGCCCATTGGTCAAGATGCGGGTCATAGGTTAAGCTGGTGCTCTCTGGGAGAACATGTGACAATAAATCATGTGACTGCATAACATAACATGTGACAGACTTACACAGGTCCTTGAGTCCTCCCACAGGTCCTCTGCTCTATCTATACATAGGTATACTGTCTAGGCATTAAAGTGATATACACAACATTATGGAACAACAGGGGGAGACCTTGCAGGGGAGCCCCCAGGTCACTGAGGGTCTCAACCTGACAGGGCCTTAGGGTAGTACAGGAAAATGTCCTGTACTGGGACATCACAGTCGTATAGGTTATGATCGCATGAACATGCATGCAATTGACAGCAATGAAGTTCCGGGCAAAATTATATCATATGTAAGGGACCTAAATGTCCATTAAGTACTCATAATCCATATCCTGAGAGACCAAGCCGATGATAAGGTCTGCATATTCATCATAGTGGCCCACTCTTGAGATTTGGTTTCTTCTAGACAATGTTACATCACATAAAAAGCTCTGTTCCTATTCATGTTGCGACATGTGTTCTATTGAGGTTACCAACATGCAGACATTCTTGCTATTAAAACAATGGCATCCCAATGCACCCTATTAGAATTTATTGAGGTCTATTAGATTTGTTTCTGATCTTATGATATATAAAGCCCCAGTACAGATGGTAACACAGCACACCATGCCTCTATATTGCTGTATGACTAGAAAACAAAAAGGGGAGCCAGCACTGGATGACTTCTGGGGATGTGCCCGTAATTCACCCGAACGCCAAACCCGGGTACACTTCACACTATCCCTCTGTAGAAAACAGCAACAATCGCCAGGTCCGGTATATTAGCAAACTGATTTTTTATTGCATCAAAGCAAGTACAGCAGCAACGTTTTGGCTAAAAGCTAATATACCGGACCTGGCGATTGTTGCTGTATAACTAGGTAGAGTAAACATTTAGGTACATTGGGAAAGTTGAATAACAGTAGGATCTGGAGTAGTGGCTGTTACCTACTGAGGGAAACAGAACAAAGAGCTTAACAGGATTTAACAGAATTTTAAGTGAAAATCCTAATATATGCACTCTGAGGTTATGATGAGCACATATTAAAGGAGAACTCCGGCACGCCCTTTTTTCCTTTTATCCTGCCCGGGCTGCAAAATAAAAGAAAACACACTTTCTCTTACCTGCCAACGAGCCCGCGGAGGTTCGGTACAGATGTTCGGTCCTCAGACTGTATTCTTCTTACTTCCTGTTAACCCGGCATGTCACACGGAGCTTCAACCTATCACCGGCCGAGGCGGGACATCGCTGCGGCTGGTGATAGGCTGAAGCTCCGTGTGACGTGCCGGGTTAACAGGAAGTAAGAAGAATACAGCCCGGGGACCGAACACCTGTACCGGAGTGTACCGGAGCTCCGGGGGCTCGTTGGCAGGTAAGAGAAAGTGTGTTTTCTTTTATTTTGCAGCCCGGACGGGATAAAAGGAAAAAAGGGCGTGCCGGAGTACTCCTTTAAAAGAGGAAAATGTATTTTTATTTGTTGCAGTTGTATTAGATAGGACAATAAGACCTAACAGATAGCTGATATGGCTGATATAGGAATGAAACCTCTTGGGGTTCCACATGAATCAGAGCACTAGTGACGCTTGCCCAACAAAGCCTTTTTGTCAAACAACTCATTCTAGTTAGCCTGGCACATTCACATGTTGTCACGCACTGGCTGTAACCACAGTCCTGTCCTACAAATAAAGCATTTTACTCAGACAACTGGGATTTAACTCATTGTGGCCCTTGTATAAGCTGAGGCTGGGAAGCAAAGAATTCTTGTTAAAAGAAATTTCAGATAATTCAAAGAGCCTCTTTTACCATGAAAGCTTGACATGGCCAAATGTTCACCAAACCTCGACAGATTTCAGCCATATGGTTGTTTGACAAATGGCTGTTTGGGAAACCACCACCTTTTCCCACTCCACAGTAAACATACTGTATATACAGTGGTCCCTCAAGTTACAATATTAATTGGTTCCAGGACGACTATTGTATGTTGAAACCATTGTATGTTGAGACCAGAACTCTATGGAAACCTGGTAATTGGTTCTGAAGCCACCAAAATGTCATCCAAAAATAGGAAAAAGTGAGGATTAACCCCTTAAGGACTCAGCCCATTTGGATCTTAAGGACTCAGACAATTTTATTTTTAAGCTTTCGTTTTTTCCTCCTCCCCTTCAAAAAACCATAACTCTTTTATATTTTCATCCACAGACTAGTATGAGAGCTTGTTTTTTGCGCGACCAGTTGTCCGTTGTAATGCCATCACTCACTTTACCATAAAATGTATGGCGCAACCAAAAATATACTATTTGTGTGGGGAAATTAAAAAGAAAACCGCAATTTTGCAAATTTTGGAAGGTTTTGTTTTCACGCCGTACAATTTATGGTAAAAATGACATCTTTATTCTCTGGGTCAATACGATTAAAATGATACCCATGATTATACACTTTTCTATTACTGTTGCGCTTAAAAACAATCGCAAACTTTTTAACCAAATTAGTCCGTATAAGCGGTGGTATGAGGGCTCATTTTTTGCGCCGTGATTTGTACTTTTTATTAATACCATATTTTCTTATACAAAACTTTTATTAGATTTTTTATAAAAAATTTTTGGAATAAAATGTTATAAAAAAGCAGCTATTTTGGACTTTTTTTTATTTTTACGTTCACGCCGTTCACCATACAGGATAATTTACATTTTATTTTAATAGTACGGATATTTAGGCATGCGGTGATACCAAGTATGTATATAAAATAATTTTTTTTACACTTTTTGGGGGTAAAATAGGGAAAATGGGACAATTTACGTTTTTATTGGGGGAGGGGGGTTTTCACATTTTTTTTACTTTATTTTTTTTACTTTTTTTACTTTTATTTTTACACTCTTATAGTCCCCATAGGGGACTATTTCTAGCAATCATTTGATTGCTAATCCTGTTCAGTGCTATGTATAGGACATAGCACTGATCAGGGTTATCGGTGATCTTCTGCTCTGGTCTGCGGGAAGGCAGATCAGAGCAGAAGACTCCCGGAAGGCAGCGGAGCCAGGTGAGGGGACCTCCGTCTGCCGTGCAGGATGATCGGATCGCCGCGGCAGCGCTGCGGGCGATCCAATCATCCTGTTAAGTGATCGCGATGCTGCAGATGCCGTGATCTGTATCGATCACGGCATCTGTCCTGCGTCGCTAAGGGGTTAAAGATAAATAAGTAGATTACTAATATGGATAAAGCAAATCCTTACACATAAAAGTAAAAGATCTGCTGGGAGCTGTAAATCATTGTCTATCAGTGTTTCCCAAGCAGGGAGCCTCCAGCTGTTGCAAAACTACAACTCCCAGCATGCCCGGACAGTCAAAGGCTGTCCGGGCATGCTGGGAGTAGTAGTTTTGCAACAGCTTGGGGCACCCTGCTTGGGAAACACTTGTCTATGTAGAGGACAGGAGCTTCTTCGGGGTCCTGTACAGTACACGCAATGTCCTAAAAAAGTAACATGGAGTCGCCCTTACTTGGTGTCCAAAGGAGCAGCTAACCCTGGTACAGGTAAAGTGTACAGAACATGTAATACCTCCCTGTACTGTAGGGGGCGCTACCAGACATCAGTCAGTGCATACGCTTCAGTAATACCAGTAAAATGCCCATTCTGATTGGTCGGTTCTTCCGGCCATTGACATGTTGCACAGATCTGGATTGTCCGTAGCATTGTATGTTGAGTCTAGTTTAAACTTACAATGGTCCAGAAAAGACCATTGTATGTTGAAACTATTGTATGTTGAGGCCATTGTAGGTTGAGCGATCACTGTACAATATACAATAGAGCAAATACATTAAACTTATCCATAACCAAAGGCCATGCTTGGCCGGACCTGTGTACATTTACTTCAGGATGGAGAAGGGAAAAAGCCTCTGGCACATCCCTCTTCTAGGATCTTATCCCCATGAGAACAAGGTATTGGGCACATCAGGGATCCTACCGAAATTAGCAGGTAGAAATGTATCTTGTGTTTATTTCAAAGACTACTGAGCGGCATAACCTTTACCCTACATTCAGTAATAATTTTATCTAGAACCTACAATGAGCCAATTTATCAATCTAATACTGACTTTGAAGGCTACACTTTGTAAATAAGTGTCTGAGCACTCTTGTTATCAGTATAGCAATCACATAGTAATCACAAGTAATACTAGTACGAGAATCAATTGGTGACATCACCAAAGATGACCATGGTTTCCTAGTATCCCCACAGATGAGTGTATGTCATCTGGTCATCATAGAATGTTTTGAATATAGGAATGCCCATACCAGCTCATAGGAATTTAGGGGGAGGGGGGGGGGGGGGGATTTATTAAACCCTGTGCCCTCAGCACAAAAGTCCCACTTCTTTGTACGAGACTCATTTTGTTCAAAATGTTTGTATTTTTGGCAATCATAGATAGCATTGTAATTGACTGTCATCTCTGTAACACATGATGGGTGGGGTCCAGGGCTCGAGTCCTGCAGGAACGGCGTTCCTTTGCTTTTTCCAAAGGAGGACTGCCGTCCCTGTTACATTAGTCCTGCAGGACCGACCTCTGAATTATTCTTACCCTTCCTCCGTCTCCTCCCCTGGTCCAGACTGCTAGATGCTGGAGATGTAGGACCTGTAATGATGTCACCATCACATGTTGGGGCGGAATTTAGCTGTGGAAGAGAGGGAAGAACGTGGCTGAAGAACCTGTGTGATGCTGTGGAGGAGGCGGGGCTGAGCTGGAGGAGAGGTCACATGTCACTCCAGTAAGGTAATTTCTTACAGTGTGTCACCACAGTAGTAAGGTAATTACATGAGGAGGAGGTTTGTTACAGTGTGTCACCCCAGTACGAAGATGATTGCATGAGGAGTTTTTTCTACAGTGTGTTATCATGATGATAGAGACATAAGGAGGTTTTTGTTACAGTGTGTCACCCCAGTACGAAGAAGATTACATGAGGAGGTTTTTTACTGTGTGTTATCATGATGATAGGGACATAAGGAGGTTTTATTTACAGTGTATTATCAGAATGATAACCCCTTAAGAACATTGAGGGAGATATATAAAGACCTGTGCAGAGGAAAAGTGAAGCAGTTCCCCATAGCAACCAATCAGATCGCTTTTTTCATTTTTTAGAGGCCTTTTTAAAAAATGAAGAAGCAATCTGGTCACTTATTCTCTGCACAGGTTTTCATAAATCTCCCCCATTGGAGGTAAATATAAATTTTGGTGCCCTGGTACTTAGTGCACCAGGAAGAACACTCACATCCTGAGCAGCAGACCGACTGTCAAGTGAGGTCAGGAGCTGTCAGCAGCTGTTGCGCTTTTCTTTTCAATTTCCCTCACAAATTATATTTTCTTTTGGTTGCGCCATAGATTTTATAGTAAAATGAGTGATGTCATTACAAAACACAATTGTCTTGCAAAAACAAGCCTCGTATGGGTTTGTGGTTGGTGAAATGAGTTATAGCTCTTAGATAGCGAAGAGGAAAAAAATCAAACCGCAAAAAAAGTAAACTTTCTGTGTCTTCAAGGCCAAAATGGTCTGTGTCCTTAATTTTATGAAGGGTTTGTTATCAGAAAGGTAATTTGTTACAGTGTTTACTCTTGAATGACAGTCACCCAGGGCCACCACCACATTAGGAATGCAGCCGCCCTCTACCACTTTAACAGGGCAATGCCTGCTGGGAGTCGATGTGCTAAGACAGTCACGTCTGCTAGAATACACCGGGCCCTCTGCTGCCCACCAATGAGGAGCAGAACAGCCACTACTGTGGAGTCGGACTGTAATGGTAACTAACTTCGGTCAAGGCCTACTGCCAAATAGGGGCTTGTAATCTCTACAGGGGGGCATTATTACTGTTTGGGGCACTATAGGTGCTGGAAAAGTGCAGAGCCTAAAATGTTTGTCTTGCAAGTCCTGTGGAGATGATTTGTGGCTGGAAATAATCGTCATGACATTCTGGGCCAGATGGAGAAGAAAAGAAAAGGGAACCGTCTTTCATCAGAGAAGACGTCACATGTGAGTCACCTGATGTAAGTGTATGTAATCGCTTATATGGTCTGCAGAGTCTGTGTGCAGCTGATATCTACCATTATATTGTCACCGTACGTGGGAATATCTGTAGAAGTGGGAGTAGGGGGCAGTAGTTACCTCTGTTCTCTCTACTATCTATGGTCCTATATATTCACGTGATTTAACCTTAAACGTAGGGTATATATCCTGTCAAACAGAGATGCCAACATATACTGAGGTGTAGTGGCAATGTTCCCATTCACTTTAGTGGCCTAAACATAGTCAAGGGCTAGTGTCTATATTTAGTCAATTTTCTGCAAGTATATGTTTACTTAGTGTGACTAAAAAGTGCGGTCTACTGTGCTTTACAGTGCTGCAAAGAAAACATATAGATGCAGGGAATGGACTAAAACGTAGTCACTAGTTGACTACGTTTAGGTCATTAAAGTGAAATAGACCACTGTCAGTACACCACAGTATGTGTTGGCAAACCTTTTTGTATATTCTATGTGTAAGTTTTAATTGTGATGTAAACAGCCCCCTAGTAGGATAACACAGAGGGTTAACCTGTTATAAAAAAAAATGTGTATACAGTTAAAATCTCAAGCTGAGCAATGAGTCTTGTCCTGTTACTAAACTCTTATAAACTGTAGGCAGCTGTATGCCTGCAGCCTGTAAGAAGCTGGGGGTGTATATTAGAAATCTTGGGTGAGTTCCGACACTTTTTTTCCAGGATTTGGTGGGGTCCCAGTGGTCTGACCCTAAGGCCCCGTTCACATGGCAGAAATCCTGCACTGAATTTTGCATGGAATTCTGCATGAATTTATAGCCAATCTGTCCCATTCACACAGCAGAATTTCTACTGCAAAATTTCCATTGAAGTGAATTGGCTTTAAATTCATGCAGAATTCTGTTGTGCGAACGTAGCCTATCTTTTAGCTATCCTGAGGCTAGGTGATGAGTTGTAATATTGAGATAATATCCAACTTTAAAAACAAAATTAAATATAGGGCTGAAATGTAATAAAATAATATAAAAAAAAAAAACCTTTACCTACCTCTTTCTTCCTACAGCCATCCAGGACAGAATCTCTGGTGTTAGTGATTGCTAACACCAATGAGTGGCCATATGAGTTACTACTGTCATTACCGCACAACAACGGGAGCCATGATGCCAATAGTATGGCACATGACCGCTTAGGTCACTGACTGGCAGCAGTAGTCACTTAACAGAGACCTAGGTGCCCGTCATAGCTTTTTCACTGGATCGCCATGGGATCGGAGACGTAAGGAAAGGTTTGCATGTTATTTTATTATATTTCAGTCTCATTTACATTTTCTTTACAAGGGTGTACATGGACTAAGTAGAACAGACAGAAAGAGGCATCCAAGATAAATATTTGCTTCCAATATTACCTATAATAATAAACCAGAGTGCCGCACAAAGTACACTTTCATGATGCCAGAAGCTGATGGGATTTTGCGGTCATCATGTTCTACTATATGTCTTGTATAATGCGATGCAGTTTGCACAGTTTTACATGATTAGAATGTCACAGAATCTGCAGCGACAACATCTCTGTGTGTATAAAACAAGAAGAAGTAATGTGCAGCCTAATGTGGCAGACCTATTTTTGGCTACATCATATGGTGACAGCCTGTAACTCTCTCTGCTACTCCCAGTACACACTTCATTTAATCCCCACAATGCATTAGATCATATAGAAATTGAAGATTTTCCTAGTTTTAATGACGGAAAATATAGATTTTATTAACGACAGGAGGCGAGCAATATTTGCATTATCTTTCTTTACTGAACTCACATAGCAGCGAAACAGTTAATGAAAGTTTGTAGAGAAGAAAACTTAGGTGTAACCAAGCATGACAGGTAATCACAGGTGCACTAATCATGCTCTTAGTACAGGTAATAAATAGCCAGGCAGGTTAAGTCCCACCCTCTTTCTGAGATGCGACAAAGTAATAAACAATTAAAATAAACCATAGTCCAGAATTCCGGAAAGAAACGAACAGACTATCAAACTGAAGACTCTTAGATGAAAACGAAGATCTTGAACTGGAACATGGAGTCATCAAAAACTTTTAGCGGAAAGGATTCTTCCGAAGAGTAGTCCATGGATATGGGATGAAGATCATCAATATGCTGAAAAATATAAAAATGGTAAATCATAATAAGGGAGGGATATAAATGATAGGGAGGGATATTGCTCGCCTCCTGTCGTTAATAAAATCTATATTTTCCGTCATTAAAACTAGGAAAATCTTCAATTTTATGTCCGACAGGAGGCTCCCAATATTTGCAAGTTTAAAGCTATAAAAACATAGGCAATAAATTATACATTATAGAATAGACATGGAGACATGAGTGTCTGGTCTGAAGTAAAATGTTTTAAATGTGTGTTCGGTTGACCAGTTGGCTGCTTTAAGAAGATCAAAGAGAGATCCTCCTTTTTGAATGGTTTTGGTGGACATAGCTCCTCGGGTAGAGTGTGCTCCAAATTTGGAAGTATCAATTCCAGCCATATCCATGGCTATCCTGACCCATCTTGCTAAGGTAGCTGATGTAACCGGAAGGTGGGGTTTATAATAAGATATGAGTAATTGGGGGAGAGAGTGATTACGAAGAGAAGATGTTTTATGTTCGTAAGATTTTAGGCATCTAACTACACAAAGTTTGGGATGGTTAATGAAGGTGGGATAGAAGACCGAATGGATATTGGTTTTTGTACGTCGGGAAATAGCAAAATGAACCCCGTGGGGAGAAAAGGATCTATTTGAAATATCTAGAGCTTTGACATCTGAAACTCTCTTTATAGAAATGAGGCAAAGAAGTACCGTAAGCTTAATCGAAAGTAATTTCAAGGGAAGGAGATCATTATCTTCCCAAGAAGAAAAGAGATTGAGAATTAGGGAGACGTCCCAGGTGGATTCATATTTAGGACGAGGAGGTCTTTTGAGGCGAATTCCTTTCAATAATCTACATATAAGAGGGTGCTTACCAATTGGGAGAGAATTGATGTGTTCGTGCTCTGCCGAAATGGCAGAGCGATACAGATTTATAGTTCTGTAAGCTTTGCCTGAGTCAAAGGATTCTGAAAGAAAATTTAGGATATGGGAGATAGATGCTCGAACGGGATCCAGAGATCGTTGAGAGCACCAATGAACCCAAAGTCTCCAGGCTGATCTGTAAGCCTTGTGGGTACCTGGAGCCCATGATTCTGAGAGGATGTCTTTAGTTGATTGTGAAAGTTCGCAATCAAGTGGGGATTGCCTGTGATCATCCAGGCGATGAGTGATAGAGAGCCGGATAGGATCAAGGGGTGAGGGTTCCCTAGGGGGTCCTGAAGAAGACGAGGGAAGACAGGTAGGATTTTTGGAATATCCATGGATAGTTGGAGAACTTGGGGAAACCAAGTTTGGGATGGCCACCATGGGGTAATCAATATCATGGTCGACTGTTGAGTTATCACCTGAGATAATACTCTCGGAATCATTGCAAATGGAGGGAAAGCGTAGAGGGTTTTTTGTGGCCACAGTTGAAGAAAGGCGTCTATTCCCAAAGCTTCCGGGTCCGGTCTCCAGCTGAAGAAAAGAGGTAATTGATTGTTCAAGCGGGAAGCAAAAAGGTCCATATAAAGAGGTCCCCATATGGAATTGATAGAGGAGAAAACAGAGGAATCCAGTCTCCAGTCGCTGGAATCTGTAAGGAAGCGAGAATTCCAGTCTGCAATGGAATTCGCTAAGCCAGGTAAGTATTCTGCTTTCAAAATAATATTCTTTTCTAAGCAGAAATGCCAGAAATCCTTCGCAATGTCTGATAAAGCTTTGGAAGTTGTACCTCCCAAGCGGTTGATGTACTGAACCGCTGAGATATTGTCCATTCGAAGCAAAATACAGCAGTGTGATCTGTACTTTGCGAAACTCTTCAGGGCAAAGGAACCTGCTAAGAGTTCCAGACAGTTGATATGAAGGTTGGCTTCGTTCTCTGACCATTTTCCTCCTGTGGTGAGTATCCCACAGCGAGCTCCCCAGCCTGATAGGCTGGCATCCGACTCTATGATAATGTCCGGAGTGTAATGAAAAATGGTCTTGCCATTCCAAGATTCTAGGTGAGAAAGCCACCATAGAAGTTCTTCCCTGGCTTCGATAGAGATGATTATCAAGTCTGAATAGTCCATGCCCTGTCTCAGATGGTGAATTTTGAGACGTTGTAAAGCACGATAGTGTAATGGTGCTGGGAAGACAGCTTGTATTGAGGCGGATAACAGGCCAATTATCCGAGCAAGTGCCCGTAAGGATATCATCCGTTTGCTCAAGGCAGATCGAATTTCTTTCCGAATTATTTTCAGTTTTTTGGTAGGTAGGCTTAAGATAGTTTTCTGGGTGTCTATCATGAAACCCAAGAATTCCACTTCCCTTGACGGGGTCAGAATTGATTTTTTGTTGTTGATGGAAAAACCTAGTGAGGTGAGAAGAGATATTGTCCATTGAAGGTGTTGGAGAAGAGTTGTTTGAGACTGAGCCATGATGAGAATGTCGTCCAAGTAAATAATTAGACGGACACCTCTGCTCCTGAGAATGGATGTAATGGGTTTCATGAGCTTTGTAAAGCACCATGGGGCTGACGACAGGCCGAAGGGGAGGCAGGTGAACTGCCATTTTTGACCTTTCCAGATAAACTGGAGGTATTGTTGGTGGGTGGAATGTATTGGAACAGTGAGGTAGGCATCTTTTAGATCTACCTTCACTAGCCAATCTCCTTGAATCAAGATGTCCCTGAGAAGGTGTATCCCTTCCATTTTGAAGTGTTGGTATAATACAAACTTGTTCAAAAGGCGAAGGTTGATTACTGGTCTGTATCCGCCATCTTTTTTCTTCACAAGAAAAAGATTGCTGAGGAAGCCTTGTGTGTGATTTGGGATTGGAATAATTGCTCCTTTGGAATGAAGGTCTATGATCTCTTGATCTACAAGTTCTTGGTCTGAAATTGAAAACTGAATTGGTATGGGAAGAGTGTGTTGTATTGGTGGAGTCATGAAGTCTATCAGGAATCCTGAAACCGTGTTCAGAATCCAAAGGTCTGAGGTTATTGAAGACCAAGCATGAATAAAATGTTGGAGTCTTCCTCCTAGGGGAAGAAGGAAAGAAGATAGAGGAACTGGACTTACCTGAAGATGGTCTGGTCCTGGGGTAGCCTCTGTTGCCTCTGGATCTCCATGGGCGTCCTCTAGTTGGAAAGAATGGAGCTGGAGTGAAGGAGGATGACTGTTGAAAGTTGCTTCTTTCTTGATTGGAGCCTCTAGGGTACTGCCTAGATGAGGAGGCTCTGCTGGGAAAGCGGCCCCTACCTTTCCCAGCCTTCCCAAAAATTTTTGAGGGAAAAACTTTCTTTAAAGATGATTGGGCTTTGTCAAGGGATGTAAAAATCCCGACAAATTTCCCTATTTCCTTAATAAAAGCGTCTCCAAAGAGAAGCCCTTCAGAAGAGTTTTCCAACTCATGTGTTGCTAGATTAGCTAATTGAGGATCCATCCTCATGAGAATTGTGCGGCGACGTTCCACCGCAATAGCTGAATTAGCATTGCCTAGTAGGCAAAGGGCTCTTTGTGCCCAACCACGCAAAGTGTTGGCATCAATGGGGTGTCCTGAGGCTATTGCTGAATCAGATATTTCTAATATCTGTGTTAGAGGGCCTAGGATATCAAGCAATTTATCTTGACAGGCCTTGAAGGATCTGTCTAGACCTTTTTTAGGATTCTTCCCCGTTTTATTTAGATATTTGACTAGAATAGGGTCAAGTTCGGGGGTGCATTCTGCTTTTTCAGGCAGATTAGGCCGAGGGCATTCGGATCTTAACTTGTTTCGGGTGGATCTGTCCAAAGGTTTCCTAATTCTGGCAGACAGATATTTTGCCAGATGGGAATTTGGCACCCATTCTGAGGATCTTGGGTGATGAATCAGATCCGGGTTGAAATATGGGGTGCCCTGGCTATCTAGAAGAACCGTTTCTGTAGTTGTCCCAGTTTCTGGGTCATTATGTGTTTCAGCAATTTCACCTTCCTCATACTCCATTTCTTCAGCAGAAGAATGATCAGATATATCTGAGTATGAGTCAGAGTCATTATCTGAGGAAGATGGTTCCACATATGAATCAGGTTTGGATCTTTTAAGAACCTTTTTTGCCCTAGCACTTTTGACTTCCCTCTGGGCAGGGGGTCTGGGATGTTTAGGGTTAACATCGGTATGGTGACTAGTTGTAGCCAAATTTTCATTCGTGTCCTGACCTAACCCAGGGCGAGAGTGTCGCTTAGACAGGGTTTCATGGTCGTCATTTGCACAGAAATGTCTTTTATGTGTGCGTTTCCCCTGAGATTTGAAACCTTTAGCTAAACCGGTTGTGGACTCCTCTGCAGACCAAAATATGTCTGAAGGAGTAGAGGGTTTATTAAAACTGGGGTTATTGTGTGACATAGCCGATGACACGGATTCTGATATGGTCTCACGTATAGAGGAGATAGCTGATTTTATAGCTAATTGTATTCTATGGTCTACCATATTTTTTACGGCAGTTGGGTCTGACATATCAATATCCCCAGAGGTAGAGGAATGTTCCTCTCTAGAGGTTTTATTTTCAGAGGACATTGAAATAGTAAGTTACTATGGTAAGTATACCAATAGAAATTATAGGGTAGTAATAAATTATGGCCTCAGAAATATAAGTATGACTGGAAAATAGTTATAATTAATAGCTATCTGCCGGAGAATAACTTTCCTGAGTGAAATAAATCTTTTGGTAAAGTCTGACAGGAGCTGAGAAGCGCTGCGGAGCTGTGACAGGGTCGCGGCGGGAGAGCTGACAGGCAGACTTCAGCTGTTACAGAGATATTCAGTCAGAAGCGAGATCTCGCGATAAACGAGAGTTGAACTGTGAGTAGAAATTGAGCTGTGTGGGAGAGCGCGCGCTGCAGTGAAAGCGAAAAGTTTACAAGGTATATATCATCGACACAAGGGAATGTATGATAGAACAAAGATTACCGGGAGGAGAAGGAGGGGGGGGGGGGCGGGGGGGTGTTTGGCACGGGAGACGGTCTAAGTGTGTATAGTGTAATGAGTAATGTAATGTACCAGCGTATATGTGTGAACAATGTATAATACTGCAATTCCGGTAACAATATTATATTATATTTAAACAATATATTACTGCAATATAACACTTGAGAGAGAAGACAATATGGTACTTATCTCTTGAGTGAGCAGCGAAGAAAGAGGGTGGGACTTAACCTGCCTGGCTATTTATTACCTGTACTAAGAGCATGATTAGTGCACCTGTGATTACCTGTCATGCTTGGTTACACCTAAGTTTTCTTCTCTACAAACTTTCATTAACTGTTTCGCTGCTATGTGAGTTCAGTAAAGAAAGATAATGCAAATATTGGGAGCCTCCTGTCGGACATAAAATCAGGAATTCCCAGGTACCTTACTGGTAATTTTCGCCTTTTAAATGATCTTTATTGGATAGGGACAAATCCCTGTAAAGTTTTATTGAAGCGCAATGCAAAAATTCCCCCGAATCACCCCAAATTCTCTACAATGATATAAACTACAAAATCCCAGGCTTTATAACAACCGCCTCACTTAAAGAGGTATTCCAGGAAAAAACTGGATCCAGAAGGTTAAACAGATTTGTAAATGACTTCTATTAAAATATCGTAATCCTTCCAATAATTATCAGCTGCTGAAGTTGAGTTGTTCTTTTCTGTCTGACAACAGTGCTCTCTGCTGACATCTCTGCTTGTCTCGGGAACTGCACAGAGTAGAAGAGGTTTGCTATGGGGATTTGCTCCTACTCTCGACAGTTTCAGAGACAAGTGTCATCAGAGAGCACTTAGACAGAAAAGAACAACTCAACTTTAGCAGCTCATAAGTACTGAAAGGATTAATATTTTTTTTATAGAAGTAATTTACAAATCTGTTTAACTTTCTGGAGCCAGTTGATATATATAAAAAAAAGTTTTTTCCTGGATAACCCTTTAAGGGTCCAGAGCCTCTTACTACCATCACTAGAAATAATATAGACAAAGCTACAATTTTAGCTTCCATGGGGAACCACACTGAAAAGTGACCCACCCATTCTCTTTTTCTAAGCTTTTTTATGGGGCCTTTGTGAAGACCAGTTTTATTTCAAATATTCCCAATTTAAATAAACCTTACATAAAATCGCACATTTTATGCAGTTTTTTTTAATGCATTTTTGCCTTTTTATGCATTTTTTTTTTGCCTAAGGGGTACTTCCAGCTGTTTCAATGCAGCTGGGAGTTGTAGTTTGGACAACTCATGCCTCGAGTTGTAATTTTGCAACAGCTGAAGGCACACTGGTTAGGAAACACTGCCTTAGGGGAACATGAACCCTAATAACATATTGTTAATGAGAGGTATTTTCCTTTCATCTAATTTAATCTTTTAGCTAAAATGTTTAAATGGGCACCGTCAGATTTAAAAACTTTTATGTGCTTTACATCTTGGCAAAACATTAAAGGGGTACTCCGGCCCAAATACATCTTATCCCCTATACATAGACTTGCATTGAGGGGGGGGGGCGTGACGTCACATTGGGGCGGGGACGTGACATAACGATACTCCGGCCCAGTGGTCATCACGCTTCACACTCGGAGCCTCCAGCGGTGAGGAGAGCTCACAAAGGTGGGTTCGGAATGAAAGACTGCGGCGGTTCCCAACGGGACCACCGCGATCATATATCTTATACCCTATCCTTTGGATAGGGGATAAGATGTATTAGGGCCAGAGTACCCCTTTAACCTTTCTAATAAACTTCATTAAAAAAATATATATTCTTTTTATAGAAATCATAGCTTATAAAAAAAAAAGAAAAAAAAAGAAAAAGACCACTAGGGGTCCCCATACCATTCAGAACATAATACTGTCCAGCTGCAGCATAATCTTTGTCCCAGTTAAAGCACAGGCATGGACAAAGTCCAACAAATGAGGGCAGGACTGTGCTCCCTCCTGACTGCAGCATGAAAACAGAGAGGAGGGGGTTACAGAGCAGCCTGCAGTGATTGGATGAAGAGACACAGCACAGCAGACTCAGGAAGGACGTGAAGTGAGTATGGTGAATGAGGACATGCTCAGTGCATGTCTTGGTAAAGTCTCTTCCTGAGCAGTGGATGTCAGAATGAGTGAGCGGCAAAACAGAGGGATTTGTGAGCCAAATACAGAAGCTAGACACATTAAAAAAAAGGCATGTAAAGCACCTGCATGACCTAGTAATTAACATAAAGAAGCCTTTTCTTTCCTGTGATATAACAGGTATGCTTTACTACATAGTAACATGTATGGGATATTTCTGTTATGCCCAAAACACTGTATACAGTATATGGATCTTCTCACTAGAAGATGAAAATACAGCTGACTAAGCACTTCTTGTATCTGCAGCATTACCACTAGATGCTTCCATTCTGGCTCAATAACAATGGATTCTTTATATTACAGAATTTTGCAGTGGCTTGATAAAACTTGGTGACAGAATAAGGCAGTGTTTCCATCTAGTTTGACTCCAGCCGTTGCAAAACTACAACTCCCAGCATGCCCGGACAGCCAAAGGCTGTCCGGGCATGCTGGGAGTTGTAGTTTTGCAACAGCTGGAGGCAACCTCTTTGGGAAACACTGGTTTATGTAGAGGACAGAAGCTTCTTCAGGGTCCTGTACAGAACACGCTGGAGGAATTTTGCAACAGCTGGAGGCACACTGGTTGAGAAACATGGAACTAAGCAATATGGCATTAATTCCCCAGTTCACTGGAGCAGAGTAGTCTCATTTTACATATGTATGATGTATGGATCCGGTGATGGAAAGCAATTTATTTGGAAGCTCAGACTAGAAGATGAATATACCACCAGTACTATGGACTGACAAGATTTAGAGTGATGTCTACTGTGACATTACATGTACTGGCGATAAAAGCAACGCATCAGCTCAGCTAAATTACATAAAGATATAAAGGCTGAAATGACAAAATGTAATTATTTGCATAGCTACAAAACATGGTGACATTTGACTTTTTATGCGCTGTTACAGATTTTACCTAGAAGCTAAAATGTTTATGATAAATCGTTATTCCACTCACGTCAATATACAGTGGTGAGAGCTTTGCCAGCAGCCACCACTAGATTATGGGTTTACGGCATACTGCTACCTTCAGCTCCTAAGCTCCCTCTAGTGGTGACTGCATTAAAATAGAATTTTATTGTTCAAATGGGTACCCCACCCCTAGACATCTTATTCCCTACCCAAAGGATTAGGGATAAGATGTCTGGTTGCAGGGGGTCCGGCTGCTGGAACCCCCTGCGATCTCCGGGCCTGCAACACAGTGTTCTGAAGACGGAAGCCCCAGGCTTGAAGCCACACCCCTTCCATTCATGTCCATGGGAGGGGGCGTGACGGCTAGTCTGGCTAGCTCGGATAGATGAAAAAAATAAAAGAGTTATGGCTTTCAGTAAAAGAAAAAAAATGTAATGAAACAGAAAAAAAAAAATGAAACCTGGTTATTAACCCCTTCACGGCCCCCTGGCGTACGTTTTTATTTTCACATTCTAAGACCCATAACTTTTTTAAATTTTTTTCTATTTCCACTGACAATGAAGTTGCATTAGGGCTTATAATTTGTGCGACAAGTTGTACTTTTCATTGTCGCACTTTATTTTACTATTCAATTTATTCCGAAGCCAGAAAAAAATTATATGTAGGGAAAAATGTAAAAAAAAAACAAATATGGAACTGCACAATTTTGTGGGGGCAGTAATTTTCTCGGAGTTCTCAATACGGTAAAACTAGCATGCTTTATTCTATGGGTCAGTATGATTCCAATGATACCAAACTTGCATAATTAATGTCTCGTTTTATGGTTTAAAAAAAATAGAGAACTTGAAAAAATAAAATATAGAAAATTAAAAAAAAAAAAAAAAGTGAAAAAAAAATCTGTTCATTGCCGTGCTCTGATACCTATAACTTCTTATATTGTTCCTTCTACAGTGTTTATTTTTTTAGCTTTAGTTTTCACTGGTACCACTGCAGTGTAGTTCTGGCCTTTTAATGACTTTTTATTACATTTTTTTCTAATTACCAAAAATCATCAATTTTGGCTTTTGGAGTTTTTTGCCGTTTGCGCCGTTGACTGTGCAGGATCACCAAAGTAATAATTCAATAGTTCAGACAATTACGCACAGTGACATGAAGTATGTTTGTTTTGTTTTTATTTGAAAAATGGAAAATGATTAAAATATTATTATTAACAATCACAGAACCAGGGAAGACCCAGAAGCAGAATCATGGCACCAGGCTTCCCCAGCAACCCATCGGCAGCCCGTGATTTCATCGTAGAGGTGGCGATGGGTCCCCTAGACACCACCGTAATTTAATGTTTAAATGCTGCGATCGCTATTGATCATTGCATTTAACCATTTAAATGACTGACAAAGGAGTGATCTCAGATGTCTGTCATTACCGGCAGATGTCTGCTGCTATCGGGCATCTGCTGTTTATGATGCGGAGTTGACTCGCTGGTCTGCACCTTATTCATCTCATCTGACCCATGAGGTAGCGGTACCTAAAGGGTCATCAGGAGGATTCAGTGTCAGGAACTGGGGAGTATAAGTAAATCCCCATAGAAAATATCTACTGCTCCGGACAGTTCCTGACATGGTGGAAGCAGAGAGTACAGTGTCTAAATGGAAAGAACTACACAACTTCCTCTGAAGCATACAGCAGCTGATATGTACTGGATGGATTACAATTTTTAAATAAAGTTAACTTACAAATCTGTTTAACTTTCTGGCACCAGTTGATTTTAAAACATTTATTTTCCTCCAGAGTACTCCTTTAAAGTTAAGAAGATGGTAACAGGATATTAAGCAGCACTCAGCAGCAGATCCAAAACATTTATGGGTGCCGGACACAGGTGGCCAACCTCCAATCCAACAATAATACTGTACTGGTTGGTTTGATCAGAATAAGGTTGTTTTTTTTTTTGTTTTGTTTTTTTAAACAGACAAACTAAAAATTCTAATATTTTGATGACACCAACTAGAGTACAGACTGTAGAGTAAAGATTGTGTTTACTGGTTAATATTAACATGGACAATAGCATTCTGCTACATCAAATGACCTATTTTCCTTCATGTCAGACTCACAAGCCTAGAAGCAAGGGTTCTATGGGGATGTTAGTCAAGGTCCTTGCCCTGTAGGACTGATTAAAGGAGTAGTCCAGTGGTGAACCCAGTGGTGAACAACTTATCCCCTATCCTAAGGATAGGGGATAAGTTTGAGATCGCGGGGGGTCCGACCGCTGGGGCCCCCTGCGATCTCCTGTACGGAGCCCCGACAGCCCGCGGGAAGGGGGCGTGTCAACCTCCGCACGAAGCGGCGGCCGACACACCCCCTCAATACAACTCTATGGCAGAGCCGAAGCGCTGCCTTCAGCAATCTCCGGCTCTGCCATAGAGATGTATTGAGGGGGCGTGTCGGCCGCCGCTTCGTGCGGAGGTCGACACCCGCTATCTGGCCGGAGAGCCTGGCACCCGTACAGAGAGATCGCAGGGGGCCCCAGCGGTCGGACCCCCCGCGATCTCAAACTTAAGTGTAACTTTAAGGCAGTATGATCCATAGATTTAATGAATGGATGTGTACCCTTCAAAGCTTTGTACCTTTATTATGAAAACATCATATTTTCTAGATCAATAAAAACGTCCAACATGGAGAATGAATGAAAATCCTGTTAGGCTATGTTCACACAGCAGGTGGACATTCTGCACACAGCGGGTGCCGTGAAATGACAAAAACTGTGACCCGTAGCTCAGTGCTGATTGCTGTTCGGGGTTAGGATTAGGTTTTAGGATGAGGGTTAGGAATAAGGGTTGGGATTATGGGTTAGGATTAGGGTTGTGATTTGGGTCCAACATGGAGAATGAATGAAAATCCTGTTAGGCTATGTTCACACAGCAGGGGTAAGGATTAGGGGGTAAGGGTTAGGATTAGTGGGTAAGGGTTAGGATTAGGGATAAGGGTTAGGATTAGGGGTTAGGGAGTGAGAGGGAGCCGGCTGTGAAGCACAGAAGTGTGTCCCTGTGCGGAGGGTCACATTCCGATATAGGGACACAGTTTTCTTAATTACACTGGATAAACATGCGGGGGCAAAGACCGCTCAGAAATGCGCCCTCTCATAGACGGAAATGCATTTCCAAGAGGAATCTGCAGAAAGGATAGACATAACCAGTATTGGGATATCTGCGGTGTGCACAGTGCAGCAGAATCCCATTGAAATCAATGGGACTCTTCTGCAGCCAAATATCCATGCAGAATTTTTTTTTTTTTGCGGAATTCCATGCAGACATTCCGCCATGTGAACATGGCCTTTCACTGACACATCTAACTGTAGAGCCTATTTGGCCAGACATACTGCAGGATATTGTATTTTTTGTAATTACTACTATGTATTAAAGGGGTTATCCAGGAAAAAAAAATGTTTATATATCAACTGGCTCCAGAAAGTTAAACAGATTTGTAAATTACTTCTATAAAAAAAAAATGTTAATCCTTTCAGTACTTATGAGCTGCTGAAGTTGAGTTGTTCTTTTCTGTTTAAAGGACATCTGCAGTGCTGGGCAAAAAAACTTTTTTTTACCTCATTTAATAGGTCTTTGAAAGACCTTTCCAACGATGTCTCCCCCATCAAAATTGGCCCAGTCTTTCTCCCGTTATCAGCACACGAATTACGGAGGAGAAGTGAAAATAAAACTACATCTCCCATCATGCCTTGTGCTTACTTCCTGTAAGCTGCTGCCCTCCCCCTGTTCTATCCCCCCGAGCAAATTATTATATTATAACGCCCACATCTCCCTCCCCTATGCATACACCCTCCCTTTCTGCTCATCTCCCCCTCCCCATGCTGCTCCTGTCCAGTGATGAAACAGGCTGCCTCCATGCTCACTGTAGACAGACAGTCTGCATAGCTAGAATCAGCAGTGTCAGCACTGGAGAGTGGAGAGTGAAAGTAAAAATGGTTAAAAAAAACATAATTGTTTGTCTATAAAACTGTCCTGATAGGGGTCCCTCCATCTTTTTCACAACTACAACTCCAAGCATGCCCAGTTATTTTATATGCTGTTCGGGCATGCTGGGAATTCCAGTGGTGCCTCCAGCTGTTGCAAGACTACAAATCCCAGCATGCCCTGTCAGCTTTCTGCTGTATGTGCATGCTTGGAGTTGCAGAGGTGACTCCAGCTGTTGTAAGACTATACATCCAAGCATGCCCTGTCAGCTTTCTGCTGTTTGAGTGTATAAAGGAGTTGTAGTTCACCAACACCTCTACTGTATCAGGAGACTCCTGGGAGTTGTAGTTCACCAACACCTCTATTTTATCTCTGTAGTCTCCTGGGAGTTGTAGTTCACCAACACCTCTATTGTACCTCTGTAGTAACCTGGGAGTTGTAGTTCACCAACACCTCTATTGTATCTCTGTAGTCTCCTGGGTGTTGTAGTTCACCAACACCTATATTGTATCTCTGTAGTCTCCTGGGGGTTGTAGTTCATCAACACCTATATTGTATCTCTGTAGTCTCCTGGGAGTTGTAGTTCACCAACACCTCTATTGTATCTCTGTAGTCTCCTGGGTGTTGTAGTTCACCAACACCTATATTGTATCTCTGTAGTCTCCTGGGGGTTGTAGTTCATCAACACCTATATTGTATCTCTGTAGTCTCCTGGGAGTTGTATGTCACCAACACCTCTATTGTATCTCTGTAGTTTCCTGGGGGTTGTAGTTCACCAACACCTCTATTGTATCTCTGTAATCTCCTGGGAGTTGTAGTTCATACACCAGTGTTTCCCAACCAGGGTGCCTCCAGATGTTGCAAAACTACTACTCCCAGCATTCCCTGGTTGGGAAACACTGGCATACACACACACATAACAGGGACTACAACTCCCAGCATGTGTCATTCAGTAGTCCCCCTCCCCCCATCTCACACACAGAATCATCTCCAGTATGATATTTATTCCCTGTATACACCACCAGCCCGTGCAGTGTAATATGTCTCCTTCACACACACGTCCTCCCCCCCCTGCTCTGTGGTTTGCTCTGTGTTTCCCCCATGATAACTTGAATCCTCCCGGTGATAAGTGAGGTCCTATGTAGACAGAGCAGGGGAGGGGGGAGGAGCTGTGGACGTCCTCATTCTCCCCCTGCTTGAATCTTACAGATAGGGGCGTTTCTGAGGATGAGCCTATGGCTGCCTCAGAAAGCACCCGCTCATGCATATGCATAAGCAGGGAGGAGCTGACAGAGGCTAGGGGGAGCACAAACACTGCTGGGAGGAAGAGATCTCCGTCCCCAAGATGGCGGCTGCAATGTAATGAATAGGGGACGGGCGCAGGACTACTGGGCTATGCTGGCAACTCTAATATCTCAGAAACGGCTGCATATAGGTAAATAGGACTAATTGACTGAATTGTATAACTTTTGTTTGGGGAACATTTGGGCAGGGATTTTTGACCACTACAGTTGTCCTTTAAGTGCTCTCTGATGACACGTGTCTCGGAAACCGCCCAGTTTAGAAGCAAATCCCCATAGCAAACCTCTTCTACTCTGTGCAGTTCCCGAGACAAGCAGAGATGTCAGCAGAGAGCACTGTTGCCAGACAGAAAACAACAACTCAACTTCAGCAGCTGATAATTATTGAAAGGATTAAGATTTTTTTAACAGAAGTAATTTACAAATCTGTTTAACTCTCTGGAGCCAGTTGATATTAAAAAAAAAAAAAAATTTTTTCCTGGAATACCCCTTTAATAAGTCAGGACAGTACACCAGTAGCATATACACAAGTAGACAAAGAAAAGCTCACAAAAGACAACTAGTTTTACTCATCCGTTTGTATTTTCATCAAAATACAATTTTATTAACACAGATTACATTCTGGGAAGAAGTATTTTGACATTTAAACAATGGATGGACTATGTATAGAGTTCAATGTTGTAGAACAGTGGTCTTCAAACTGCGGACCTCCAGATGTTGCAAAACTACAACCCCCAGCATGCCCGGACAGCCTTTGGCTGTCCGGGCATGCTGGGAGTTGTAGTTTTGCAACATCTGGAGGTTCACAGTTTGGAGACCATTGTTAAGGAATATTAGGAGACCATAGAATTTAACTTGAAATAACAAGCCGAAAGATTAAAACATATCTAAACTCAAACAAAGGGTCAAACAGAGCGAGTTCAAATGCAGCAGATTTGTTGCCGAAATTTCTGTGATGAAATTAGTTCCATACATTTGAACGGGGAGATTTTCATAGCATGTGCATGAACTCCTGTTAACTTTTTACATATAAAGACATTTCTGTAGAATCGCATCAATTGCATATAAAAATACCCTATAGGGCTTGTTCACACCAGGGGAGAAAAATCCCACCCGACCCCCCTAAAATCCACATATGTCAATGCTACAGTGGGAGAAATATGCACTGATGTTTTGGGGATTTTTTTGACCACTGAAGTCAATGGAAGAAGGATTTCCACAAAGAAATGCACCGATTTAGATGTGGAAAACGGCATGGATCCATGGGCCCAAATCATACACAGATTTTAGCTGTGTGAACCTCCCCTTACATATTTCTTGTATACAAAGTATATATATATATATATATATATATATATATATATATTTATTTATATTTTTTATTGCATAGCTTTTAACATTGTGTGCACAGTCTATGGGGGGAGATTTATCAAAACCTGTACAGAGGATAAGTTGCCCAGTTGCCCATAGCAACCAATCAGATCGCTTCTTTCATTTTCAACAAGGCCTCTGCAAAATGAAAGAAGCGATCTGATTGGTTGCTATGGGCAACTGGCCAACTTATCCTCTGTGCAGGTTTTGATAAATCTCCCCCTATATCTCCCATTGGGGGAGATTTATCAAAACCTGTCCGGAGGAAAAGTTGCTGAGTTGCCCATAGCAACCAATCAGATCGCTTCTTTCATTTTGCAGAGGCCTTGTTGAAAATGAAAGAAGTGATCTGATTGGTTGCTATGGGCAACTGGCCAACTTTTCCTCTGGACTGGTTTTGATATATCTCCCCCAACGAGTGCAGATTTTAGCAGTGTGAACAGGCCCTATACATTTGTAGAACACTGGATTAAAATACTCTAGTTGAGCTATAGTTCAGAAAACTATTACTTTAAGTAGCCACTGCTGTTATGCGTCTGCCTACACACACACACTGGCCCAGTATTCAAAAAGGGACCTATGTAGGTTTTATAATAATATTTCTTTCTTAAAAACAAAATAAAAAAAATTCCCTTTGGGAACATACCACAAAATCTTAAAGGGGTAGGCCGGTTTAGTAAAATGTATCCTCTATCTCCTGCCTGGAGTTTCGGTTCTCCCCATGAAAGAAGCTGTGTGGATTAGGGCACTAAGTGGTGGCCAACACCCCCCCCTCCAGGGATCTATATGGGAGAGCTGGAGATACACGAACGCTGTATCTCTGGCTCTCCCATAGAGATGCATGGAGGAGGCTTGTCAACCACCGCTTTGTGCCGTAATCCACACAGCTTCTTACATAGGAAGAGCCGGGGCACTGGGCAGGAGATCGTGGGGGGCCCAAACTCCCCCCTTTGAATAAGGGATACATTTTACTAAGCTGGTCAACTGCTTTAAAGCAAAACATTCCAAGGTAAAAGATTCCAACCTGGCAATGTTTGCATGAACCAAGGCTTCTGGGTATGAGCAGCAAACATAGCTAATCTCTGAAATTTCAGGCAATGGGGTGAATGCAATCGATTAGGAAGTTCATGATATGTCTATGAACAGTGTACACTCACAGACATACATCAGACCTGTGTATACTATGGGACTGGTTGCCTTTTTTCTTATGGAAAGGTCAGTGAAGTAAAGGGCTTGAAGGTCAGAGTTCGCGGTTTAGGTTACATGTGCTCAGGGTGGTTCTGAAGGCAGGTTATGAATTCTGTCACTGGTTTTCCCTCGTAGCAAATCTGATATACAGCAGTAAAAAGCGGAAACCTAGAAGGCAAACATAACAGTGTCAGCGGTCTGGTAACAATTCTGATAAAGATAAAGGAAACCTAAATGGCAACACACATTTAAGAAAAGGAAAAAAATTTAAGCAATGCTGTACTTTTGGACAACCTTTTTTTTGTGTGTGTAAACTTAAAAAAACAAAAAAAAATGTTTGTAATATGCTATAGGTGTCCATTTACCATCATCTTATTCTTTCAATAGTCTACAGAAAAGAACATCCTTAAAATGTGTAGGCTGTGCATATAAATATTGTTCCGGAAACAGTTTATCCCCTCATATACATAGACTTATAAGGTTATACAGTCTTTTTTTAATCTCCACAGTCCTTCCCAATGCTGAGATACAAACAAGGCTTTATGTTATTATGCAAATGCTGCTCAGAGGGTGTTGCCTGGCATGGCAGGAGCCCAGGTAAGGCCTGCCCATATTCTCTTTATCAATAAAATGTGTTAGATGGATGCAAATGGGCCGGGGCTGTGATAACAAGGACATGGTAGGACTTACTTGGGCTCTTGCCATGCTGCGGTATGCCCCCTGGGCACTTGAGCCTTATTTGCAAAATAACAGAGAGGCTTATATCTCATCGGAAGTATGATGGAGAGAACTATGTAGATCTATCTAGCCATGGATGAATTAAAGGGGTACTCCGGCGCTAAGACATCTTATCCCCTATCCAAAGGATAGCGGATAAGATGCCTGATCGCGGGGGTCCCGCCGCTGGGGACCCCCGTGATCTTTCACGCAGCACCCCGTTTCCATCAGCCCTTGGAGCATGTTCGCTCCGGGTCTGATGACTGCCGATCACAGGGCCGGAGTATTGTGAAGTCACAGCTCTGCCCCCATGTGACATCACGCTCCACCCCCTCAATGCAAGCCTATGGGAGGGGGCGTGATGTCACAATATTCCGGCCCCGTGATCGGCAGTCATCAGACCTGGAGCGAACATGCTCCAAGGGCTGATGGTAACGGGGTGCTGCGGCGGGACCCCCGCGATCAGGCATCTTATCCCCTATTCTTTGGATAGGGGACAAGATGTCTAAGCGCCGGAGTACCCCTTTAACACTCCTGTTTTCCTGCTGACAACTTGGCAGATTAGGATGAGTCGGCTCCTCCAAAAGCTGATAAGCCGGGGTTGTGCATCAAAGACTGCTTTTGTGCTTACTATACAGTGACCCCTCGACCTAAGATGGCCCCGACATGCGATAATTTCTCAGAGGCCATCGCATGTTGAAGGCAGCATCAACATACGATGCTTTTGTATGTCGGGGCCATCGCATAAACGGCTATCCGGCAGCGCAGACTGCTTCAGCTGCCACCGGATAGCACTTTACGGTGCCCCGTGTGGTCCGCTGACGATCCCTTACCTGTCCTCGGTGCTCTGGCACGTCCTCTACGGGATCCTCTGCATCATCAGTGCTCTCCATCGACATCATCACGTTGCTGCACACGCCGTCCCGTCATCCAATAGGAGCGGCGTGCGTAGCGGCGTGATGGTGGCGACGGTGAGCGTGGATGCCAGGGAAGCAGAGGCCTTGCCAGAGCGTCGGGGACACCTCGGGGACGCGGCGACAGCTATGGACGGCGACATCCCGGGCAGCGGTGACGGTCCGGAGCGGCGGGGACAGGTGAGTACAACCTTCCTCTAACAATGGTCTACAACCTGCGGACCTCCAGATGTTGCAAAACTACAACACCCAGCATGCCCTTGAGGGGTTACATTTGCAATAAGGGGTGACTTGTGAGGGGGTTTCACTGTCCTGGGACCATGGGGGCTTTGTAAATGTGACATGGCCCCCAAAAACTATCCCAGTCAAATTTTCTCTCCATAAGCCAAATGGTGCTCTGTCCCTTCTGAGCGCTGCCATGCCCCTGCACGGTACTTTACATCCACATATGGGCTATTTCCAACTGGATTACAAATTTTGGTGTGCTTTTCCTCTTTTTACTCCTTGTAAAAATGAAAAATTTGGGACAAAACAAGCATGTTAAATAAAAAAATTTTATATTTCATTTTCAAGGCCAACGTTTTAAAAAAAATTGTCAAACTCCCTTGTTATGTTCCTTAAGGGTGTAGTTTCCAAAATGAAGTGACATGTGAGGGTCATTTCACTGTCCTGGCACCATGGGGGCTTTGTAAAGGCAACATGTCCCTCCAAAGTATTCCAACCAAATTCTCTCCCCAAAATCCACTAGGTGCTCCTTCATGTCTGCGGCCTATTCTTGACTCAAGTAGTGCAATAGGGCCACACATGGGATATTTCTAAAAACGGCATTTTTGTGTTAATATCTTATGTGTTAGGGTATGTTCACATTGCAGAACCTCTGCTGGCAGAATTCCGTAAGATGAGATTCCGTCTGGCGGCAGCCGCCGAAGATACCTTGGCGGTAGGACCGTGCAGCACTGCGCCCTCACCAGTGATGGCTATGCAGTGCTCGCAGAATTCCGCATAAACAATGAACATGTTTATTCTCTGTGCGGAACAATTTCAGAGGCGGAATTGTCTGCCACTGAAATTCCTCAGTGTGAACGGGTCTTGCGGAAGACGCATTCACACTGATGGTAATGTTCACTGTGCGGAATTCACTCACGGAATTCCGTGGGTATTCCACAGTGTGAACGTACCCCCCTTACGGAGAAAGTTGGATAAATCTGGAATATCTGCAAAGAAAATGGAGACTTTTCTCACCTAAAGGGTTAACAAACATTCCGAATACTTTGAGGTTTGCAGCTTTTATATTGGGGTAATTTATGGGGACATTCTACCATCAAGGCCCTTTAACCCCTTAACGACCACGGGTTTTTCCGTTTTTGCACTTTCGTTTTTTCCTCCTTACCTTTTAAAAATCATAACCCTTTCAATTTTACACCTAAAAATACATATGATGGATTATTTTTTTTGCGCCACCAATTCTACTTTGCAGTAACATCAGTCATTTTAGCCAAAAATCTACGGCGAAACAGAAAAAAAAAATCATTGTGCAATGAAATTGAAGAAAAAAAACGCCATTTTGTAACTTTTGAGGGCTTCCGTTTCTACGCAGTGATTTTCGGTAAAAATGACACCTTAATCTTTATTCTGTAGGTCCATACGGTTAAAATGATACCCTACTTATATAGGTTGGATTTTGTCGTACTTCTGTAAAAAATCATAACTACATGCAGGAAAATGTATATGTTTAAAATTGTCATCTTCTGACCCCTATAACTTTTTTATTTTTCTGCGTATGGGGCAGTATGAGGACACATTTTTTGCGCCGTGATCTGAAGTTTTTAGCGGTACCATTTTTGTATTGATTGGAGTTTTTGAACACTTTTTTCATGATATAAAAAGCGACCAAAAATACGTTATTTTGGACTTTGGAATTTTTTTGCGCGCACGCCATTGACCGTGTGGTTTAATTAATGATATATTTTTATAGTTCGGACATTTACACACGCGGCGATACCACATATGTTTATATTTATTTTTATTTACATGGTGTTTTTTTTATGGGAAAAGGGGGGTGATTTGAACTTTTATTAAGGAAAGAGTTAAATCCCATTTATTAACTTTTTTTTTTACACTATGACACTGCACACACTGATCTTATACCCTGTTCACTGCAAAGCCATAGCTTTGCAGTGATCAGGGTTATCGGCGGTCGATTGCTCAAGCCTGAATCTTAGGCTTGGAGCAATCAATCGCCCAGGGGTCACACTGCGACCGCTGCCGCGCGCTATTAGCCCCGGGTCCCGGCATCAGATACATGCCGGGACCGACCTGATATGACTCGGGGTCACCGTGTGACCCCACGTTATATCGCGGGAGCCGGCAAAGGACGTAAATATACGTCCTTGGTCGTTAAGGGGTTAAATCCACTTCAAAAGTATACTGGCCCCTGAAAAATTCAGATTTTGAAATTTTCTTGCAATTTTGGAAAAGTGCTATTGTGTTTAACAAATAACGCCAACATAGGGTAGACATGTTGTAAATATGAATCATTATATAATTTATGTAGCATGACCATTTTCCTTAAAGGGGTATTCCAGGAAATATATATATTTTATATATATATATATATATATATATATATATATATATATCTCAACTGGCTCCAGAAAGTTAAACAGATTTGTAAATTACTTCTATTAAAAAATCTTAGTCCTTTCAATAATTATCAGCTGCTGAAGTTGAGTTGTTCTTTTCTGTCTGGCAACAGTGCTCTCTGCTGACATCTCTGCTTGTCTCGGGAACTGCACAGAGTAGAAGAGGTTTGCTATGGGGATTTGCTTCTACTCTGGACAGCTCCCGAGACAGGTGTCATCAGAGAACACTTAGACAGAAAAGAACAACTCAACTTCAGCAGCTCATAAATACTGAAAGGATTAAGATTTTTTAATAGAAGTAATTTACAAATCTGTATAACTTTCTGGAGCCAGTTGATATATTAAAAAAGTTTTTTTCCTGGATAACCCCTTTAAGGGGATAAAGCCGTTTTTTAGGAATCACAGTTTTATATAAAAAAAAAAAGAACACAGAGCGTCACAGCTTAAATGCCCCGATCAAAGACTCCGATGTCACATAGTTCTGGGGCATCACACAATGAGGAACGTTTCTTTTGGCTTTGAGCTTGACACGGTGCTAGATGGCTCATTTAGAGAGCGTTTTGTTAATAAGGCCGCACAGAGTAGAGGAGATTCAATGCCCGGAACAGTCGAATGTGCACAGCGAGGACAAATATACAGGCAGCCGCACTGATGCATTCACAGCATCAAATTAACAGGCACTATAGCGCAGACAATAGGCTATGGAAGGTATCAATTATGATCCCTGCTGTTACCAAATTTAGAATCCGTCAGCAGAGAACTCTGTGCCCCTGCAAGGAAAACTGGAGCCTGCTGTGCCCGCTATTGATGTGGTAACTTGTGAGTGACAGCGGCTGATTTACTTTTCATTTTGTCAATTATGTCTGGTAATGTGCCGCACCATAATAAAACCATTCAGACATATCCAACAATTATTGTTATTACATCCAGTGGATTATATGCGGATGTGTGCGGGTAGGTAAGCATTGGAGACTGGTTACCAGAACAGACAGGATTATGTTGAATATTTTGTCTTTATTATGTAATATTACAACATTATAGAGTAATAGGTATATGAGCAAAAGACTACCGTATTTTTCGCCCTATAGGACGCACCGGCGTATAAGACGCACCCGATTTATAGGTGCCAAATCTAAAAAAATAAAGATTCTGAACCCAACAGTGGTCTTCAACCTGTGGACCTCCAGATGTTACAAAACTACAACTCCCAGCATGCCCGGACAGCCAACGGCTGTCCGGGCATGCTGGGAGTTGTAGTTTTGCAACATCTGGAGGTCCGCAGGTTGAAGACCACTGGTATAGGAGGTAGCATTCACGTGTCCCCGCCGCTCCGGACTCGTCACCGCTGCCCTGGATGTCGCTCCATCGCTGTCGCCGCGTCCCCGTGGTGTCCCCGGCGCTCCGGACTTCTTCTTCCCCGGGATCCACGCTCTCCGTCGCTGTCATCACGTCGCCGTCATCACGCCGCATCTATTGGATGACGGCGTGCGCGACGACGTGATGACGTCGAAGGAGAGCGCAGGGGATCCCGGTACGGAGAAGACACCGAGGAGGCAGGTAAGGTCCCTCCCGGTGTCCTGTAAGCTGTTCGGGCGATTTCACCGCGGCGGTCCCGAACAGCCCGACTGTTAGTGTTATTTTCGCTTCAGACGCGGCGGTCAGCTTTGATCGCCGCGTCTGAAGGGTTAATACAGGGCGTCACCGCGATCGGTGATGTCCTGTATTAGCGGCGGGTCCCGGCCATTGATGGCCGCAGGTATTCGCTGAATAAGACGCACCAACTTCCCCCCCCCCCCCCCCCAGTTTTGGGAAGAAAAAGTCCGTCTTATACGGCAAAAATACAGTAAATATAAGGTATCTGTTTTCTAAATGGAGCTTACAATTACATTCTAAATGGTTTTAGGATGCTAAAAAAAATGTTTAGGGTGGCACGACAAAATAGATGACCTAGCGAGGTCAGGCTGGTACAGAGAAGAAGACTACACAATAAACCTGAGGCTAGGAAAGCGCTGCTGACAGTGCGGTATAATTGTATCATGTACAGCCTTTCTTTATGGCCCGTGGAAGGCAGCAAGATGAATTGTCAGACACAAGACATAGATTTGTTCAGAGGTTGTCCTTTGCTGCATCAAGTCCCGGAGAAAAATGAGTATAGAGCAAGGTTTGGCCAGTAAGACCATCATTGCTTCTTTAACCCATTAAAGGGGTACTCCATCCCTAGAAATCTTATCCCCTATCCAAAGGATAGGGGATAAGATGTCAGATCGCCGCGGTCCCGCTGCTGGGGAGCCCCTGGATCCCCGCTGCGGCACTGCGCTATCATTACTGCAAAGGGCGAGTTCGCTCTGTGCGTAATGACAGGCGATACCGGGGACTGAGCAGCGTGACGTCATGGCTCCACCCCTCGTGACATCACGGCCCGTCCCCTTAATGCAAGTCTATGGCAGGGGGCGTGATGACCGCCACGCCCCCTCCCATAGACATGTATTAAGGGGGGCGTGCCGTGACGTCACGAGGGGCGGAGCCATGACGTCACGCTGCTCAGTCCCCGGTATCGCCTGTCATTACGCACAGAGCGAACTCGCCCTTTGCAGTAATGATAGCGCAGTGCCGCAGCGGGGATCCAGGGGCTCCCCAGCAGCGGGACCGCGGCGATCTGACATCTTATCCCCTATCCTTTGAATAGGGGATAAGATGTCTAGGGGCGGAGTACCCCTTTAAGCTCTTTTTTTTTTTTTTCATCACTACATTTGGATAGACATATTTTCACGTAAAATCTATATACAGTGGTTCCTCAACATACGATGGTAATCCATTCCAAATGGACCATCGTTTGTTGAAACCATCGTATGTTGAGGGATTCGTGCAATGTAAAGTATAGGACAGTGGTCTACAACCTGCGGACCTCCAGATGTTGCAACACTACAACACCCAGCATGCCCGGACAGCCAACGGCTGTCCGGGCATGCTGGAAGTTGTAGTTTTATAACATCTGAAGGTCCGCAGGTTGAAGACCACTGGTATTGGAGGTTATACTCACGTGTCCCCGCCACTCCGGACCGTCACCGCTGCCCTGGATGTCGCCTTCCATCGCTATCACCGCGTCCCCGGGGTGTCCCCGCTGCTCCGGCAAGGCCTCTGCTTCCCCGGCATCCTCGCTCTCTGTCGCCGCCATCACGTCGCTACACACGCCGCTCCTATTGGATGACTGGACAGCGTGCGCAGCGACGTGATGACGACGATGGAGAGTGCCAACGATGCAGGGGATCCCGAAGAGGACGCGCCGGTGCCCCGAGGACAGGTAAGTGATCGTCAGCGGACCACACGGGGCACCGTTAGCGGCTATCTGGTGGCAGCTGAAGCAGTCTGCGCTGCCAGATAGCCGTTTTTGCGATGGCCCCGACATACAAAAGCATCGTATGTTGATGCTGCCTCCAACATGCGATGGCCTCTGTATGTTGAAATGATCGTATGTCGGGGCCATCGCAGGTCGGGGGGTCACTGTATATATAGATATAAAAAGAGAAGGCCTGACTCACTGACTCATCAACGCCCAGCCTAAACAGGTGTTGTTTTTAAGATGTAGATGAGGAATAAGAAAGGATTTTTCAAAATTCAACCCTTAAGGGGTGAAAACGGGGTTGAAAGTTTGTATGGAAGTCCATCATTTTTGAAGCTAGAAGCATGAAACTTTGTTTTTAGGCTAACAATAAGAGATAAAGAAACAAGTGTTTTAAAGTTTTCTAAAATTCCACCCCTGAAGGGGTGAAACGAGAGTTCAAAGTTTGTATGAACTAACCCCTTTGCAGCAGAACGCCGGGTATACCCGGCGCTGCGGTATGGGAGGGTTAAGAAGCGAGCTCAGGAGCGGAGCTCGCATCATACCCGCACGATCCCGGCTGCTATCAGCAGCTAATGCCCGGCAGATGTCCGGCATTAACTCTTTAGACGTGGCGACTTTACCCAGAGTGGCCTCATTACTATAGGATCATAAAAAGTTGACAAAAGCTGTTTATAATAAACAATATATATATACACAGCATGACGAAAACCCCTGACAATATGAAGAAGTGAGACCTAAAGATGTACGGAATAAGTTTTCTTTTTTTCTCTTTTTGGCAGCAATTGTGCCCCTGACTTTTATTTCTTTTTACATTCACTGTATGAAATAACTAACACCTTCCTTGACATCATATGGGCCAGTACATAGGGGCAAAACTGAATACAGGGAAATGTCTCCAAAAGACCAACTTTTTTTTTTTTTGTTATCATAGTTTTATGTTTATTTATTTATTTTTTTACACAATGTTTTCAAAATTCAACCAAGTATATTATGCTGTAATATTCCTAGGTCATGTGTAATGTTGACATGTCACAGAGATATGTCAGAAGTTTTGATCATTTAGGGTCTTGGTGCTGATACTACAGCCGATCAGTAGAACAGAGAAGTGCATGGTAGCGCGCTTCACTCCTAGGTTTGCAGGTTTTATAGGACTGCCAATTATGAAGCTCAGTATTCAATAAAACATAAGTAGCATCAATCCAATGTCCCAATAAGGATTTAAATTGGTGTAAAGAGGTTCTCTTTAGTTTACTATTGTTTCATTATATTGTATCTAATTGCAGCTAGTAATTTACAAAATCGTTGGATGGCCAACAGGGTAAAGTCATCTGGTACATCTGTCATAGTTATGCCCAAATGCATATTCTGGGGTCTACAGTCATATCAACATTGTATACCTTGTTACCCCATGCTAATGTGTGAATTCCCATAACATGCGGTACACTTCCTCAATAGACCTCCCCCAATCTAGACCAGATTCCACCCTTTATTATACATACTGACCAACTTCTTTAGGAAGTTCACCCTCCCAGAAGAACATTTTTTTTTTTTGCACATTTAGGTCACATGAAACAGGTTTCACTATATTAATAACATTGGCTTTTTTTTTTTAATAACATTACTTTTGTACTTTATTCTTTTAACACTTTACATTTCATTTATTTTTGTACAAGTTATTTCAGTCTTACTAGGGTACTTGACTTTGATTATTTGATCACTTCTGTCATACACTGCATTACTTCTGTAGTGCAGTGTATTATCTCGGTCAGTGTTACCCTGACAGGCAGCCTATTTGGCATGCACACATAGCTGGGGCATTTGTTAGGCCCCAAAATGCAAACCTGGAGTGTTCCTTTAAAGGGGTAGTACTCTGGTGGAAAACTTATTTTCTCTTAATCAACTGGTGCTAGAAAGTTAAACAGATTTGTAAATTACTTCTATTAAAAAATCTTAATCCTTCCAGTACTTATTAGCTGCTGAATACTACAGAGGATATTCTATTCTTTTTGGAAAACAGTGCTCTCTGCTGACATCATGACCACAGTGCTCTCTGCTGATATCTCTGTCCATTTTAAGAACTGTCCAAAGAAGAGAAAATCCCCAAAGAAAACATATGTTGCTCTGGACAGTTCCTAAAATGGACAGAGATGTCAGCAGAGAGAACTGTGGTCATGATGTCAGCAGAGAGCTCTGTGTTCCAAAAAGAAAATAATTTCCTCTGTAGTATTCAGCAGGTAATAAGTACTGGAAGAATTAAAAAATTTTAATAGAAGTCATTTACAAATCTGTTTAACTTTCTGGCACCAGTTGATTTAAAAAAAAAAAAAATAAAAAAAGTTTTACACCGGAAATGTATACTGCAATTTTAATATACAGATTTTCTTTCTGCAACAAAATAATAATTATTTACAGAGCAGTGTTTCAGAGAAATATTCTGTTAAAGATGAGCCAGGAACTACATATGCAGTCAAGAAGGTGGGTCTCCGCAACACTGGTCTTGACTGACAGGTCTCACCTGATGAGTGTATTTCTCTGACACACTGCAGCATTGCACAAAAAAACATTGTGCATTTTAGTGAAGGTGCCCGATAGAGATGAGCGAATTTACAGTAAATTCGATTTGTCACGAACTTCTCGGCTCGGCAGTTGATGACTTATCCTGCATAAATTAGTTCAGCTTTCAGGTGCTCCGGTGGTCTGGAAAAGGTGGATACAGTCCTAGGAAAGAGTCTCCTAGGACTGTATGCACCTTTTCCAGCCCCCTGAAAGCTGAACTAATTTATGCAGGATAAATCATCAACTGCCGAGCCGAGAAGTTCGTGACGAATCGAATTTACTGTAAATTCGCTCATCTCTAGTGCCCGAGCTTATTTCATGCTGCCTGTGATTTGGCAACATAAAACAACTTACAGGTTTCCTTTCAGTTTTCTACTCAGGTTACGAGTTTGAAATCGCTAAAGTCTGTCTAATGACTATGTTGCTGATGTCCTAATCTTACATCTGCACAACCAACATCAAACAAGACATTAGCTAACAATATCTAACCCTCACATGTCTATCGCGTACTTACTTCTCAACCAGGTTCTTGCTCTTCAGGATGTGGTTGAGCTCAGCTGATGTCTGTGGTCCCTGCAGTTTTTGTCCGTTCAGCATTTCCTTCTCCAACTGCTCTATAGACTGGAATGAAAAAAACATATCTCTTAGGTCTATACTAAGCAACATAGCAACCTTAAAGGGGTATTCCAGGAAAAACCTTCTTTTTAAATATCAACTGGCTCCAGAAAGTTAAACAGATTAGTAAATGACTTCTATTAAAAAAATATTAATCCTTTCAGTACTAATGAGCTTCTGAAGTTGAGTTGTTCTTTTCTGTCTAAGTACTCTATGATGACACGTGTCTCGGGAACCGCCCAGTTTTGAAGAAAATCCCCATAGCAAACCTCTTCTAAACTGGGCCGTTCCCGAGACACGTGTCATCAGAGAGCACTTAGACAGAAAACAACTCAACTTCAGAAGCTCATAAGTACTGAAAGGATTAAGATTTTTTTAATAGAAGTAATTTAAAAATCTGTTTAACTTTCTGGAGCCAGCCTAAGACACATATGCCAAAATGTGCCCCCAATATCTGTGTCACCATACTTTCAGCCATGGTACCCCTATAAACAAGAATCTACCCCATACAACACATGTGGGATGAATTAGAACAGAGATTGTGACCCGGTCCTTTTGTCCAACATTAGTGTCTGGTCTCCACTTCTGTACTAATCTCTACCAATCATTCATCTGACTGGACTTCAACTTTGCATAAAAAAGATCCAGATTCTGCACAAGGCTATGGATTCCACTGTGGCTTCTTAGATGATTTCACCACAATATAATGCTACTAAAAATAAAACTTAGACGTGTAAAAAATTACATTAACAGTATACAGACTGAAACCCTGTATATATTATCTGTATACCTGCCATTATAAACAATTGGGTAGGACTGTTTACCTATATATTAACAATGTATGTAGAGATTTTATCCTCCTGCCTTTACAGAAAAAACTGCATACCGTATATACTCGAGTATAAGAAGAGTTTTTCAGCACGATATTTCGTGCTGAAAACGCCCCCCTTCGGCTTATACTCGAGTGAACTCTCCGCCTGTCAATCCCTTCTCAGTGGTCTTCAATCTGTGGACCTCCAGATGTTGCAAAACTACAACTCCCAGCATGCCCGGACAGCCATCGGCTGTCCGGGCATGCTGGGAGTTGTAGTTTTGAAACCTCTGGAGATCCGCAGGTTGAAGACCACTGTGGCCTTCGTCATCATCCAGACCCCCCTTTAGTTTTCTGCTCACCTCCCCTCGGTGGGAAGGAAGGGTGAGCTGGTCTGGGCCATCTATGCTACAGGGACCGTCTGGTGGGGAGGGTTAGCTGTTCCGGGCTGTCCATTTTCACAGGGGGGCCCTCTTCTCCGCGCCTGCCCCGGACTAGTGAGGTTGCATTGACGACGACGCACAGGGACGTTCATTCGCAGCCTCCCTGCGCATGAACGTCCCTGTGCGTCGTCGTCAAGGCAACATCACCAGTCCGGGGCCGGCCCGGAGCGCGGAGAAGAGGGCCCCCCGGAGAAAATGGACAGCCCGGAATGACTAACCCTCCCCACCGGACGGTCCCTGCAGCATAGATGGCCCGGACCAGCTCACCCGTCCTTCCCACCAAGGGGAGGGGAGTAGAAAACTAAAAAGGGGGGTCTGGATGATGACGAAGGCCGTAGTGGTCTTCCGGGCCTGCTGGGAGTTGTAGTTTTGCAACACCTGGAGGTCCACAGGTTGAAGACCACTGATGAAGGGATTGACAGGTGGTGATGATGAAGGGGGGGGGGGGGTGATGACGGGGGTCTTTATGATGACGGGGGTCTGTATGATGACATGGGGGGGATGATGTATTTCCCACCCTAGGCTTATAGTCCAGTCAATAACTTTTCCTGGGTTTTTGGGGTTAAATTAGGGGCCTCGGCTTATTTTTGGGTTGGCTTATACTCGAGTATATACAGTAATTTTTTTTATTCTTATTGTTTAAAAGAAGGGAGAAATTATCATTACTCAAAGTAATATTTAGCTCAAGTACACAATGGTGCAATGTGACTCTAGCAGGTTTGTCATACATTCTATAATCCATAGATGGTGCCATTTGCTTTACAATTCATGGCCTATGGCTAAAGTGATCAGAATCGTGTTTCTTTACTTTAAAGAGAATTGGTCACCCAGGAACTGGCTAATACACAGCTGAAATGTACATATAGCATTACTTGCAATTAGAGCAATGGTACCTGAATGTAATATCTCCATTGGTGCTATAGTAGAAAAAAACTTTTTTATTACCAACCCAAGGAGTGAAGAGACGTGGCTGTGGAATAGTGATGCAACGCTTTCCTGTCCTCCTCACTTTGATGGACAGTTGTCCATCAAAGACGGAAATGGTAGATAGCAGGTTTGCAGCTCAGGGTACCGCAGTGCCCCACCATGCCTCCTCTACAGACGGATTCCACATGCTCTATTTTATGTAATAGGCACACTCTACACTTTTAGTATTGGCTGTCCTTGTGTTAATTGAATAGTACTGAGCTGTGGTGGGCTGTAATGTTGTACACAATAGGGATCGACCGATATCGTTTTTTTTGGGGCCGATACCGATAATCTGTGGAGGTTAGGGCCGATAGCCGATAATTTATACCGATATTCTGGTATAAGTTAACGGCTATTTATCCCCCCTCCCCCAGCGACACCGTTGCAGATCATTGATTTAAAGCGGGCGCTTTAAATCAATGAACTGCAGCGGCTTTTGCGGTGCCAGAGACCGCCGCCGCCACCCGCTTCTCTCCCTCTGCCTGTCCTGGGGTCCTGAGTCCTATCACCGACGACGCCACTGCATGGGTCTTCATACGTCCATCGTATGTTCCTTTTAAAGGGGTACAATTTTTTTTTTCAAATCAACTGGCTCCAGAAAGCTAAACAGATTTGTAAAATACTTATATGAAAAAATCTTAATCCTTCCAGTACTTATCAGCTGCTGTATACTACAGAGGAAGTGGAGTTGTTCTTTTCTGTCCGACCTCAGTGCTCTCTGCTGACACCTCTGTCTATATCAGGAACTGTCCAGAGCAGGATGGGGATTTGCTCCTACTCTGGACAGTTCCTGACATGGACAGTGTTGTCAGCAGAGAGCGCTAAATAATTTACAAAGCTGTTTAACTTTCTGGTACCAGTTGATATGAAAAAAAAAAAATAGCTTTCCACCAGAGTACCCCTTTAAGCCTCAGATCTAAATCAGACTGTGGCATATAAAAGTCAGCACAGACAAAAAGAAGCCCCAGAAACACTTTTCACAGGAAGGAGGTTTGGGGACTACAAGTTATTTTTTTCTTTTTGGGGTGCAAAGGGGACACTATAGGGGCACACAAATGTCACATTACTAGTGTGTGGGGGAACAAACGGGAGACACTGCAACTGTGGAGGGACCTTTACTAAAGTGAGCATTAGGTGTTACTATGGGAGGCATTTGTGTGTAGAGGCATAAAGGGGGCAGTGAGAATACACAGGGGGCACTATTCCTGAGTGGGCACACAAAAGGAACACTGTTCCTAAATAGAAGCCTGAGTGGGCATACAGAAGGGGTATTGTTACTGAGTAGTGGTACAAAGAGGACAATATTCCTGAGTAAAGGCACAAACAGGTAACTATTACTGAATGGACACATAAGGGGGCACTATTAATGAGCAGATACTCAGAGAGCACTACTAGTAAGCTGGAGTACAAAGAGGGCAGTACTATGTTTGATGCTACCACTGCACTAGTGCCAGTCTTTTACCAGAACTGGTAACTGCAGATATTTCCCAGCCATAGATATAGATCTACTGGGTTTATTTCTTCACATTTAGATTCTCCAGAAAGATTTTCAAGTAAAGGAAGAAGTAAAACTTTTACATGAACTTTCATCTCATTTCCTAGTCAAGAATTTCACAATGTACAAAATGAAGAAATGTCATGTAATAGGGACTAAGGGGAGTGTAATAGGGACTAAGGGGAGTGTAATAGGGACTAAGGGGAGTGTTATCGAGACACATAGAAAGCTTATTAAATGGCTTTTTTCTCTATGTCTGTTTCTCAGGTCAATTCAGTCCTCCCTACATTTTTTGTGTGACTTGAGTCAGGGTATATGTGACTTTTCACACAAAAGTCCCACACAAAATCTGCTAAATGTATCGAAGCATGTGCGCTGTTTGATAAATTTGGCGCCAGTCCACAACTATTGCTGCAACTTTTGTGCTCTAAAAGAGTTAAGAATTCACACCACTCGTAAATGCCCCCTAAGTCTTGTAATGTTTATGGATTCAAATACAATATAAGTTCATACTTGTCATGAGATCATGTCCTACACTGATCAGCAGATGTTAGTGCAATTTAACTATTGGTGCGCTTTAAAGGGAAACCCTTGTTCTCCCACATTAAACCAAATAAACAAGGTTATTAAAAAGAGGTATAACTCTGGGGTTCTGGAGATTCAGGCTGTATACATTCACAATTGCTAATATCCCCTGGGCTTTGGACACAGGACCTGGTATACAAAGCTTCCCTGTGTCCATCCCCTTCTGCTTTTATATGCCCGCCCACCTCATAAATATTCATAGACCCTTTATGGCTCTGTATACCAGCTTCTGCCTCCATAGCGCAGAGGGATTACCAATTGTGAATGTATACAGCGTGGATGTCCAGAACCAGACCATTGATCGGAGTGATACCTCTCTTTAATCAGGTTGACCCGCACTATAACCCTGTTTATTGGGTTTAGTGGGGGTGAACAAAGTGTGTTTCCCTTTAAGCAAAGGTGGCTATAAGATGGTCATAAACGGCTCCCCTACTGGCTAATGCAAGGTGGATGCAAGTGAATTAAAGGAGTTATCCACCATAAGGTGATTTTAGTACGTACCTGGCAGACAGTAATGGACATGTTTAGGAAGGATCTGCACTTGTCTTAGGGATAAATCACTATGTTGTGAGATTACCATAACACTGTGGCTAGCTTTTTGTGAACTAGTATTTCCTTTTTGAGTTTTCTTCTTTGCCTACAAATCCCATAATTCCATTTTCCTCCCTCCCACACATCAGCCACCCCACCCATTGAAACATAAATGAGCTGCATCCATTCAAAAGACCTGTAGTTTTCAATCAGGGTGCCTACAGCTGTTGCATTAGTTGCAGATTGATTGCTCCACCCATTGAAGCAGACAGGCTCCCTGTCATCAGCTGACTAGTGAGTCAGGTCTCGGCCGCATTGCAACCTGGGAAAAATCTGAGACAACAGTCATTTTGTATGCTGTTAAAAATAAATATTGAGGTGAAAATCACAGAAGAATTGTGAGAAAACCGTCACACACAGGTACAGACACTATATTATGAACTACACTAACTTTACAGCCCCTGTAGCATAGTCAAATAAAAAAAAATCCTGGAATTCCCCTTTAATTCTCTGCTTCTTGCAGTTTTGGTATTGGACAAGTGTCAAAAAAACTTCTAAGCAGTTTTACTAAAATTTCTAAATTTGCCACTGAGCCTCATAACAAGATGACTCTTCCTGTTGAGATTACTTTTTAGCACTCATCTCATTCTCATCACAGGTAGGGATACAGTGATAGGTGACATATATGATACAGCTTGTGGCAGATAATACTGGATCACACTATTGACAACAGATGACTGGGACAGCTTAGATCCTTCCAAAACAGTGACCTTTGCGCAGGTGACAGAGCATGCCCTGTGTGGGGTTTACAACTTGCTGCTCAAAATTTATTATGTTGGGAACATGACTTTATGAAATAGGGTGTAACGCTCACACACATTCCTACTCCAGCTGTTTACAAGTGTTATATTCAGACCAACAATCAGTATATCTGCTAAGCATGGAAGTGCACAACAGAAAAAATATGACGGAAAAGCAGAAAAATAGCGCAAAATTAGATGATAATTTATGCACAAAGTAAAAACACAAAGCGCATGCAAATTTGCAGGTGCACGCCAGCTGATAATTTCCCCCCAAAATGTTGTTTTCTGATATATGTCTATGTGGCCAATGTAAAGCAAATCTCTAATCACTATTCACACCTCACATAGCTATGTAACGCAAACAATCCAAAATCATACAATCAGTACAGAATTTAATAGTAACTACAGCTCTGCCAGTTCACAATGGACATAAACACTTGTGTAAGCACAAGGCCACCATAATCTTACCAGAAGGCCAGTCTATGGGGGTCTCATTCAATGGAAACAGATTCAGCTTATTCTGTGTGAACACTTGGCCATGCTGAACTTCCATGTATTTGGGAGGATAGAGAGGATTGGAATAGCTGTCAGACTAGTGCTATTACATGTGTGTGGGTACCTTTAGATCACATGAGGCTTTTATCATCTCATCAGCTTCCAAAATAATAAAAAATTATCTGTATCTTACCCTTTGAATGTAATACAAACATTTCTAACATCTTCTGTATGACAGTAACATGATGTTATAAATATCTCTATTATTGCTAAATGATTGTTGATCTTTATCCCAGTTGCATTTGTCTTAAAGGGGTACTCCCGTGTAAAACTTTTTTTATTTTTTTTTTAAATCAACTGGTGCCAGACAGTTTAACAGATTTGTAAATCACTTCTATAAAAATTTTTTAATCCTTCCAGTACTTTTTAGGGGCTGCATACTAAAGAGAAATCAAAAAAAGAAATGCGTTTCCTCTGACATCATGACCACAATGCTCTCTGCTGTCCATTTTAGGAACTGTCCAGAGCAGCATATGTTTGCTATGAGGATTTTCTCCTGCTCTGGACAGTTCCTAAAATGGACAGCAGAGGTCAGCAGAGAGCACTGTGGTCATGATGTCAGAGGAAATGCATTTTTTTTCTCTTTAGTATACAGCCCCTAAAAAGTACTGGAAGGATTAAGATTTTTTTTTATAGAAGTGATTTACAAATCTGTTTAACTTTCTGGCACCAGTTGATTTAAAAAGAAAAAGTTTTCCACGGTAGTACCCCTTTAAAGGGGTACTCCACTGGAAAACCTGTTTTTCTAAATCAACTGGTGCCAGAAAGTTAAACAGATTTGTAAATTACTTCTATTTAAAAATCTTAATCCTTCCAGTACTTATTAGCTGCTGTATGCTCCACAGGAAGCTATTTTCTTTTTGAATTTTCTTTCTGTCTGCCCACAGTGCTCTCTGCTGACACCTCTGTCCATTTTAGGAACTGTCCAGAGTAGAAGCAAATCCCCATAGGAAACCTCTCCTGCTGTGGACAATTCCTGACATGGACAGAGGTGTCAGCAGAGAGCACTGTGGTCAGGCAGAAAGGAAATTCAAAATTCAAAAAGAAAAGAGCTTCCTGTGGATCATGCAGCAGCTGATAAGTACTGAAAGGATTAAGATTTTTTTAATAAAAGTAACTTTCTGGCACCAGCTGATTTAAAAAAAAAAGAATGTTTTCCAGTGGAGTACCCCTTGAAAGGGGTACTCCTCTGCCCTAGTGCTAGGAACATTTTGTTCCAAATGCTGGCTGCGGGGATCGTCATGCCACGCCCTCTCAATGCAAGTCTATGGGAGGGGGCGTGGCGACTGCCCCTCCTATAGATTTGCATTGAGGGGCTGTGGAATTACATTTTGAGGGGGCGTGGCCATGACGTCACGATACCCGCAACCTTCACCCAGTGTTCGGAACAAAATGTTCCGAACGCTGGGGCAGGGGAGTACCCCTTTAAAATGTTAGTATGAAAGAGGAAAATGCTCTTTAAAAAAACAACAAAAACTAAAACTTTTCTGAGTTATAATTCACAGATATCATCATCTTCTGTTATATGAAGGAATCCACAGTTCTTACCTTGCCAGTGCGGGCAAATGCTTCACCAATTTTCCTATTCCTGCCCCCATAACATGTTGTGATGAGATCAGCTACACCGCAGCTCTCCAGGAAAGTGGCAGATGTAACGGGTCCAGCACAGAACAGTTTGGAGAAAGCAATCATTTCCATTAACCCTAGACGGATAACAGCAGCTTTTGTGTTATCTCCAAAACCAAGTCCATCACAGAAGCCAGCGCCAACAGCGACAATGTTCTGACAAGAGAGTAAAACATTTATAAGTCAATATACAATATTCACACATCAATCATAGTTTAGAGTGGACTACATCTAAGGATGTGGTGGTGTTAGTTTACTGCTCTCAGGTCGAGCCAAGTAAATTAAGCTATCCAGGTTGGTGGGCGGCTATCTACCCTACAAGTGAATCAGTGTAGGGTGGATGCCAGTGAGAATCTGGCAGACACACAGCCTGGCAAGAGCAGTCGGAACTTGAGAAAGAATGTCCGTGTCTCTGGACAGATATGGATATGGAAGTAAAAAGCCACAGTCCATAATATCTGCTCTTGGTGACCATATTGTAATGAGTTCCCATGAAAAATGTTAAAACTTATGGGAAATGTTCAACACTACTAAATATAACCTTATTCTTTAAAACGGTAGTAAATGGGAATCACTAGGAAATGCCACTAATGATCATCTGCAAGGTTCAACCATGGTCCAAGGAAAACACTGCGTTAGGCTACTTTCATACTGCCGTTATGACACAGCAGTGTGACAGCCGTCCGAGAACCCAGGGAGAATAGCGGGTGAAAAAATACTGCAAGAGCGGCTTTTTCTCCCGCTACTCCTGCTACAAAACGACGGCACCCAATGGACCCCATTGACTATAATGGGATCTATCGGGGCCTGTTGTTGCCAGTTGTGCCCCATCCAGATAACGGGCGTTAAAGTTAAAAAAAAAAAAAAAAGAGAACTTAACGTCCGTTCTCGATGGGGCGCAACGGCAGTGTGAAAGTAGCCTTAGGGCCATATAGGATGGCCGGAGAGTTGATCGTCACCCATTTACAAAGCATATTACAAGGCTCAATAATAATGTGGGGAGGGCTGTACAAATGATCGCTAATTCAGCCATTGGATATGCATCCCTTATTAGATGGTCAGATGTGTAGCCGACTGCTGATAATTTCTTTAACCTGTAAAAACGAACCAATCAGCCATCGAATCAGCTGGCCCTTTTATGCAGAGCGATGCAGTGTAATAGGGCCCTTACTTTGCTCTAGGGATTACAGTGGTCAGACCAATGCCAATCAGACATCGGTGGCATATAATAGCAATGTGCCTTCAATGCTGAAACAACCCCTTCAAAACTCAAAACAATAAAAATTTATGGTTAGTTACGAATGGCAGAGAACAATAAAAGGTACAAAATGGGTACAAGCTGAATAGCAAACACTTGCTAATGGCAAAACAGTAACAGAAGAGTGGGAGAGAAAAAAAGAACCAAATATATCAGCAGCTTGGAATCACTTATCACGGCCTTGGTGCATTGAAAGCATCCTATTAGAATAGTACTTAATGAATTTCTGTCCTGATGCGTATACAGCTGTTCACTGTCCTAACCAATCCATCGCTCAGCGGAGCAGAATGTTCTTACATTATTATAATAAGCCTGATTACAGCAGATGGACTCCAACTATTGGAGAAGGAACTTCTAATGAAATCACATTAAATAAATACAAATTAAACAATAATTAAATTGTTCACACTTATTGAGCATTTTATAAAACGTCTTATCTTGTCTTTTATTTCACAGTGAATGAAGTCAGTGACGCTTGCAGCAGCTGCACGTAGAGAGACAATGGATGCCGCAGCCCTTCCTGTGGCTGTGCACCCCGCTAATAGATCAGTACTTACTGTATATATAAGTATACGTAGAGATACATTGCAAACAATTTTCAGCAGTTCTATCTAACCCATGTCCTTTAGGCCAAAAGAATTAAAAACTTTTCTTTTTTACTGAATGAAGGTCAACACTCCCCCAGCCCCCCCACTCGGCACTGTTGCCCTAGGCACAGGCCCACAGGTGCCTGGGGGCAAAAACTGTCTTGTCCACACTACAGATAAAATATATCGCATTCAGAAAGTTCAAAAGTTTTCAGACCCATTCACTGTTTTCACATTCTTTATATTGCTGACTAGTACTAAAAGAAAAAGGTGTGTGTGTATGGGGGGAGGTCATGTGCTGGGACAGGGAGACTGCTCAGAGTTGTGGGAAAGTTAAAGGGGTTATCCAGAAAAAAACTATTTTTTATATATCAACTGGCTCCAGAAAGTTAAACCGATTTGTAAATTACTTCTATTAAAAAAATCTTCATCCTTTCAGTACTTATGAGCTTCTGAAGTTGAGTTGTTCTTTTCTGTCTAAGTGCTGTCTGATGACACGTGTCTCAGGAACCGCCCAGTTTAGAAGCAAATCCCCATAGCAAAACTCTTCTACTCTGTGCAGTTCCCGAGACAGACAGAGATGTCAGCAGAGAGCATTGTTGCCAGACAGAAAACAACAACTCGACTTCAGCAGCTGATAATTATTGAAAGGATTAAGATTTTTTAATAGAAGTAATTTACAAATCTGTTTAACTTTCTAGAGTCAGCTGATATATAAAAAAAAAGTTTTTTCCTGGAATACCCCTTTAAATGGAGCAAAATACAGAGATATTCTTAATAAAACGTTATCCAGAGTGCTCTGGACCTCAGACTGGTCGAAGGTTAAACTCTCAACAAGACAACTCGGGAGAATAATCAAAACCTATGCAGAGGAAAAGTTGTGCTTTTGCCTATAGCAACCAATCAGATCACTTCTTTCATTTTAAAATGGGCCTCTAAAAACTAAAAGCAGACGTGATTGGTTGCTATAGGCAACTGCTCCACTTTTCCTCTGCACAAGTTCTGATATCTCCCCAAAAGACCCTAAGCAGACAGCCGAGACAACACAGGAGTGGCTTAGGGACAACTCTGTGAATGTCCTTGAGCGGACAACCAGAGCCCAGATGTGAACCCAAATGAACACCTCTGGAGAGACCTGAAAATGACTTCCGAATGCAGGGAAAGTGATCCCTCAACTTACAACAGTATCAACATACAATGGTCTTTTCTGGACCATTGTAAGTTGAAACCAGACTCAACATACAATGTGCAGACAGTCCAGATCTGTGAAATGTGTCAATGGCCGGAAGAACTGACCAATCAGAATGGGAAATTTACTGGTAAAACCCCTGTATTACTGAAGTGCATGCACTGACTGATGTCTGGTAGGGCCCCCTACAGTACAGGGAGGTATTACATGTTCTGTACACTCTACCTGTGCGAGGGTTACCTGCTCCTTTGGACACCAGGTGAGGGCGGCTCCATGTAACTTTTTTAGGACACTGTGTGTACTGTACAGGACCCGGAAGAAGCTTCTGTCCTCTACATAGACCAGTGTTTGCCAACCAGGGTGTCCCCAGCTGTTGCAAAACTACAACTCTCAGCAGGGAGCATCCAGCTGTTGCAAAACTACAACTCTCAGCATGCCGGGACAGCCAAAGGCTGTCCAGGCATGCTGGGAGTTGTAGTTTTGCAACAGCTGGAGGCACCCTGGTTGGCAAACACTGGTCTATGTAGAGGACAGATCTTTCTTACTTTTATATGTAAGGATTTGCTTTATCTGTATTAGTTATCTACTTATTTTCTTTAATCCTCACTTTTTCCTATTTTTGGATGACATTTTGGTGGCTTCAGAACCAATTACCAGGTTTCCATAGAGTTCTGGTCTCAACATACAATGGTTTCAACATACATTGCAGGCACATAAATAACCTAATTACCATTAATCCTTGTGCTGCATAAGCTATTGTTTACACCATTCTAATCCTTTTATATTTTTACATTTATGCTTTTATGCTGATTCATTACCAGGCAACCAGCATAGAAAAATAACATTGTAAACTGAAAAGTGGATTCAAACAAATGGCAATGCCAGGAATAAAGATCGCAAGTGAAATTAAAGTTCAATTAACTATTTGTTTAACCATTAACTAAATAAAGAACTATTGAAACTTCAAGCCTGGCAGTAACAGGGAGAGCAACAAGCGACAAGCCAAAGTCAATAGTTCTCATTTGCATAATAGTAAGTACACATCCTTGTTTGAGACCAGAATTATCATAGCTAAAAGGCCACCAGGGCTGCAAACAGTCAGGCATTAACTTGGGCACTCCGGCTTTAAAGGGGTTATCCAGGAAAAAAAACTTTTTTTTTATATATCAACTGGCTCCAGAAAGTTAAACAGATTTGTAAATTACTGCTATTAAAAAAATATTAATCCTTTCAGTACTCATGAGCTTCTGAAGTTAAGGTTGTTCTTTTCTGTCTAAGTGCTCTCTGATGACACGTGTCTCAGGAACCGCTCAGTTTAGAAGAGGTTTGCTATGGGGATTTGCTTCTAAACTGGGCGGTTCCCGAGACAGGTGTCATCTCCCTTTTTTTCCCAGTTTTTGTAGTTGGTTAATGTCAAAAGCTGTGCTGGGCATCTATTTGTTAGTTAGCTCTTAGATAAAAAAAAATTAAAATACTTCCCAACAAATAATTGTTTGGTTTCACTCTACATTCTATTGTAAGACTAGAGTTGTCTTTACGAAGTACATTAGGTTGCACAAAAACAAGCCCTCTCTTGGCTCTGAGGATGGAACTATAGGCCAATATCCTCAAAGCCAAAAAAACGTTGTGTGCTTAACCCCTTAAAGGACATCTGCAGTGGTACAAAAACTTTTTTTTTTAAATCAACTGGTGCCAGAAAGTTAAACAGATTTGTAAATCATTTCTATTAAAAAATCTTAATCCTTCCAGTACTTTTTAGGGGCTGTATACTAAAGAGAAATCCAAAAAAGAAATGCATTTCCTCTGATGTCATGACCACTGTTCTCTCTGCTGACCATTTTAGGAACTGTCCAGAGCAGCATATGTTTGCTATGGGGATTTTCTTCTGCTCTGGACAGTTCCTGAAATGGACAGCAGAGGTCAGCAGAGAGCACTGTGATCATGACATAAGAGGAAATGCATTTCTTTTTTGGATTTCTCTTTAGTATACAGCCCCTAAAAAGTACTGGAAGGATTACGATTTTTTTTTTTAATAGAATTGATTTACAAATCTGTTTAACTTTCTGGCACCAGTTGATAAGAACCAGTTTCGTTTTTTTCCTCCTCACCCTTTAAAAATCATAACCCTTTCAATTTTGCACCTACAGACCCATATGATGGCTTGTTTTTTGCGCCACCAATTGTACTTTGTAATGACATCAGTCATTTTACCAAAAAATCTACAACAAAACCAAAACAATATATATTTGTGGGACAAAATAGGAAAAAAAACTAAAACATTAAGTAAATTTTGGGAGCTTCTGTTTCTACGCAGTACACTTTTTGGTAAGAAAAAAAAAATGACACCTTATCTTTATTCTGTAGGTCCATATGAATAAAATGATACCCGACTTATATAGGTTTGATTTTGTTTTACTTCTGGTGAAAATTATAAATGAGGGCTCATGAGGGCTCATTTTATGCGCCGTGATCTGAAGTTTTTATCGGTACCATTTTTGTTTTGATGGGACTTTTTTATCGCTTTTTATAAAAAATGTTATGGTATACAAAGTGACCAATTTTTTTACGAGTACGCCATTGACCGTGTGGTTTAATTAACATTATATTTTTATAGTTTGGACATATACGCACATGGTGATGCCACAAACGTTTATGTTTATTTTTAATTATTATTATTATTTTTTTTATGGGAAAAGGAGGGTGATTCAAACTTTTATTAGGGAAGGGGTTAAATCACATTTATTAACTTTTTTTTTCATTTTTTCACTTGTATAGCCCCATAGGGGACTATAACATGCAATCTTGTGATTGCATACACCGATCAATGCTATGCCATAGCACAGCATTGATGAGTGTTATCGGCGCTCTGCTGCTCCAGTCTGGATCTCAAGCATGGAGCAGTAGATCGCTGATCGAATGCCAAGTCGGAAGGTAGGGACCCTCCTCACGTCTTACATTTTAGATGCAGCAATCAACTTTGATCTCCGCGTCTAAGGGGTTAAAGGGGTTATGAGCTTCTGAAGTTTAGGTTGTTCTTTTCTGTCTAAGTAATCTCTGATGACATGTGTCTCGGGAACCGCCCAGTTTAGAAGAGGTTTGCTATGGGAATTTGCTTCTAAACTGGGCGGTTCCCGAGACACGTGTCATCAGAGATTACTTAGACAGAAAAGAACAACCCTAACTTCAGAAGCTCATAAGTACTGAAAGGATTAAGATTTTTTAATAGAAGTAATTTACAAATCTGTTTAACTTTCTGGAGCCAGTTGATATATATAAAAAAGTTTTTTCCTGGAATACCCCTTTAATACTGGGCATCACAGCGATCAGTGATGTTCGGTATCAGCCACGGGTCCCGGCCGTTGCTAGGTGCCGGGACTAACCTGCTATGACGCGGAATCACACGAGCAAAACATACAGGAGCACAGGAGCAGGCACAGGACATACAGGTACACCCTGTGTCCTATAGAGGTTAAAGGGGTACTCCACCCCGTCAAGCCTTCTCCATTCATGTCTATGGGAGCAGGCCTGTTTAGCCATCAGGCCCCCCTCCCATAGACCAAGCTTCTGTGTTTAGAACACCACGGTGCAGGCCAGGAGATTGTGGGGGGTCAGGCAGCAGGATAGGGGATAAGATATATAGGGATGAAGTACGCCAAATAATAATCATAAAATAAAAAGTAATACAAGTAATACAACTATCTTCTATAACTTATTTTACTGTAACAATTTTTCCTACCTTCAAAGCTCCACAGATTTCTACAGTGTCTGCTTCTTCCACTACTGTGATACGAAAATTTGATGTCTGGAACAGCTCTTTTAGGATCCTGCCTTGTTCCGTATTTTTACAACCTGAAAAATCAACAGGAGAGGGCAACATAGTCAGTGTTAAAGGAGTAGTCCAGTGGTGACCCAGTGGTGAACAACTTATCTCCTATCCTAAGGATAGGGGATAAGTTTCAGATCGCGGGGGGTCCGGCCGCTGGGGCCCCCTGCGATCTCCTGTACGGAGCCCTGACAGCCCGCAGGAAGGGGGCGTGTCGACCTCCGCACGAAGCGGCGGCCGACACGCCCCCTCAATACAACTCTATGGCAGAGCCAAAGCGCTGCCTTCGGCAATCTCCGGCTCTGCCATAGAGATGTATTGAGGGGGCGTGTCGGCCGCCGCTTCGTGCGGAGGTCGACACCCGCTATCTGGCTGGAGAGCCTGGCCCCCGTACAGAGAGATCGCAGGGGGCCCCAGCGGTCGGATCCCCCCCCCCCCCCCCCGCGATCTCAAACTTATCCCCTATCCTTAGGATAGGGGATAAGTTTTTCACCACTGGACTACCCCTTTAAGATCAAGAATGTCCTATAAAGGCAGCCAATGGGAATCGGAGGTTGAGTGCCACCGAGCTGCTTCTTGTCACACAGTCAAAACATTTGCTTGCAGATGTCACTAGGGCAGAATTACTGCATACAGTTGGTTACAGCTCCCATTCTTTTTAATACTAGCTGTATAATACATATGTTTCCCCTAGTAGCAGCAAGAATTTTATCTATTTTCTGTGAATGGGAAGCAGGAAATGTAGAGTTATAAAAAAAACATATTTCCCACCATTATTAAGACACATTATAACAACTGGAATGGACATTAACTTAAATAAATAAAATGTGGCGCTGGGAGAGCTGGAGCTGTTAAAGGGGTACTCCACCCCTAGACATCTTATCCCCTATCCAAAGATAGGGGATAAGATGTCTGATCGCGGGGGTCCCGACGCTGGGGACCCCCGCATTATAGCATGCGGCACCCACCTGTTTCTGCTCCAGAAGCGCTGGAGGGTCTGGGTCCCGACCACCGGAACGCCCCCACATCACGACTCCGCCCCCGTGTGACGTCTTGCCCTGTCCCCTCAATGCAAGTCTATGGGAGGGGGCGTGACAGCTTTCACACCACCTCCCATAGACTTGCATTGAGGGGACGGGGCGTGACGTTACACGGGGAGGAGTAGGGATGTCACGGACTTCCGTTCAGGTGGTCGGGACCCAGACCCTGCAGCGCTTATGGAGCAGAAACAGGTGGTTGCCGCATGCTATATTGCGGGGGTCCCCAGTGGCCGGACCCCCGCGATCAGACATCTTATCCCCTATCCTTTGGATAAGGGATAAGATGTCTAGGGGTGGAGTACCCCTTTAAGAGTTTTCCTATGATTTCTGTGCAGTCTCCTAGAATGGTGAGATATCTTACCAATTGTAGTCTCACAAAACTTTCCATCCGCAACTTCATTGGCAATGTTGGCTCCCATCAGCACACTCATGTCAATACCTAACTTCTCGTGAATGATGTCAGATATCAACCGAAGGCCTTCAGGGCCCTCATCTACACCCTGGATCAGGAGAATCAAAATGATATTAATTGTAAAGCAGGTAAGTAATATTATTGATTCCTATATGTAAAATACAGTGTATTATTATATGGTAAGCCATTTAGTTGGTTTAACACTGAGCTTCAGCTAAACCTATTGCAATATTAACACGATACAGAAAAGTAACACTCTAAGTAAGGTGAATCCAAAATGTGATTTTGTGCACACATCCAGATAGGGGCAACATTTCGATCAAACAATTTGGATTTTTTTACCTTTTGCTTAAAAAAGATGCAAATTGTAGGATCGAAATGTTTCACCTGACTGGATGTGTGAATAAATTAATGTTTTGGATTTACCTTACTTGGAGTGATGCTTATTTTAATTGTTACAGTATTGAGTAATGGGCTCTGTATGGACCCCTGCTAAGCAGTCAAGATCACCCAGCATTAAGAGATCAATTTATGAGACAATTTAAATAATATTGTGCTCAGGGTGTGCTAAAATATAACCTTTAATGATCAAATGTCATAAAAATCACCAAAATTGTAATGTGCCTGTGCACCCCAAAAAAAACAAAATAAGATCAAACTAATGATACAATTTGCGGCATAAATGCTAGTCCATTAGACAGTCGGGTAATGTAATACCCAAATCGTCACAGGTACTAGTCTTATCAATCAGCAACACCGGCCCATTATGGGTCCGTATGCTCAGAATTTAACCACCAACGCGTTTCTGCCTCACTGTATAGCCCGCTTTTGTCTTTACAGGTCCAATGACGGTACTCCTGGAAAAATAGAGAACTGGCCACAACACACTAGTGTCTGTTATTTGTGCATATTTTCGTTACAGGTTGGGGGACGAAATCCCCTTATGCCAAAATACATGATTACTATTTATGAAGTGTTGCCATGTTTCTCTTAACAGGTCGTAGCTAATTAATTTACAAATATTGTTTTGCCCTTGAACGGCTATCTACTTGTGGTTTAAAACGTTGAATAACCCCCCTGATGACGCCTGGCTATACAGTGAGGCAGAAACGCGTTGGTGGTTAAATTCTGAGCATACGGACCCATAATGGGCCGGTGTTGCTGATTGATAAGACTAGTACCTGTGACGATTTGGGTATTACATTACCCGACTGTCTAATGGACTAGCATTTATGCCGCAAATTGTATCATTAGTTTGATCTTATTTTTTTTTTTTTGGGGTGCACAGGCACATTACAATTTTGGTGATTTTTATGATAATGATCATTAAAGGTTATATTTTAGCACACCCTGAGCACAATATTATTTAAATTGTCTCATAAATTGGAGTGATGCTTCCCTGTATCTTGTTCTGGATTAGTTGGGACTGTGAGTCAAGTCCCCTGAAACTTGTGCACCCTCTTGGACTATAAATCTGTCACGGTGCTTATCCAGATTTGAGCTCAGTTAAAGGAGTTCTCCAAATGAAATCTTTTATCCTCCGCTGTGCCCGGGCTGTAAAACTATACATAATAAACTTTCACTTACCTGCCTACGATCCCCCGTTGTTCCGATATCGCCGCCCGTTCTCCTGTCCCTGTCAGCTTCCTCTTCCTGCGGGTCGGTGACTTCACTCTGCGCTCAGCCTATCAGCGGCCGCGACGGGACATTGCTGCAGCCGCTGATAGGCTGAGCGCAGAGTGAAGTCACCGACCCGCAGGAAGAGGAAGAGACCGGGACCGGAGAACGGGACGGCGATATCGGAACAACGGGGGATCGTAGGCAGGTAAGTCAAAGTTTATTATGTATAGTTTTACAGCCCGGGCACAGCAGGGGTTAAAAGTTTTAGCTTAGAGAACTCCTTTAACAATATTCGAGGAGTGCAGGCACAAAGAGATAAATCTAATTCTGCTACACCTGCACAACCCAGTTATACCGGAACTGACCCTAATAAGTAGCTGTCCCCGTATCTTGCTGATGTCCCATCTTCTTTACCTACATTGCTTACCTCTTCCTTTTACTAACTGCTGTATATACTCACAGCAAGTTGTTTGTGTATTTTCACCTGACTCTACTGAATACTACAATGATCAGTATTCTCCATTGTGCTTCTAGCTATTCAGATCAGCAAGGTCATTATCTGATGTTTTTAATAGAGAAATAAATGGAACAGAACATGGCAGCCGTATGCATATGACTGTGCCAGGAGGATGCCATTTAACTATAGATAAAGTAACACAAGAACAATGAAAATCACTCACACCTTTATGAGTGACACTCCAAAGGCTTCTTTCTTTACTTGAGATTTCAGCTGTTCACATAGTTTGCCAATGAACTGATGGGGGACAACAAAAATGAGTATATTTGCCCCTTTTGCTGCTTCCAGAAGTTCCGGCACTGCCACCTAGTGAATGAAAAACATGGAAAATATGTAATACCTGTATCAATATAAGCAAAACATAAAAAAGGGTTATCTTGTCTGAGGTTTGCCATCCTTTGTGCATCATGGGCATCTGACTACAGAGACCTCCACGTATTCATAAGATCAGTTTTGATGCTAAATGCTGCTCCTGGCCTACACCTCTGCAGGTACTGTGCTAATCTTCTGAGCAACTAGGCCATTTTATTCTATCTATTATTGGAGACTTTAACTCACTGATGCCACCACCACTTGCTTAGATGTGTAAACCCCATTAATCATTGCTAAGATGCGAATACAATTTCCATAGAATAGGTACCGTATATACAGCCGGTGGCTGTTCGGGCAAGCTGGGAGTCTATGCTGCAGGGACCGTCCGGTGGGGAGGGTTAGTCGTTCCGGGCTGTCCATTGTCACCGGGGGGGCCCTCTTCTGCGCTCCGGGGCCGGCCTTGACGTTGCCTTGACGACCACGCACAGGTACATTCATGCGCGTCCCTGTGCGTCGTCGTCAAGGCAACGTCACTAGTCCGTGGCAGGCCTGGAGCGCGGAGAAGAGGGCCCCCCGGGTTAAAATGGACAGCCCGTTACGACTAACTCTCCCCACCGGACGGTCCCTGCAGCATAGATGGCCCGGACCAGCTCACCCTTCCTTCCCACCGAAGGGAGGTGAGTAGTAAAAGGGGGTGTCTGGATGATGACAAAGGCCGCAGTGGTCTTCAACCTGCGGACCTCCAGATGTTTCAAAACTACAACTCCCAGCATGCCCGGACAGCCGTTGGCTGTCCGGGCATGCTGGGAGTTGTAGTTTTGCAACATCTGGAGGTCCGCAGATTGAAGACTACTGAGAAGGGATTGACAGGCGGAGAGTTCACTCGAGTATAAGCCGAGGGGGGCGTTTTCAGCACGAAAAATCGTGCTGAAAAACTCGGCTTATAATCGAGTTTATACAGTAATATATATATTTGATTGCTGGGAGCCCTACCAAACACTAGAACAGGTAAGCGTATCACCACCGTTTCTTCCATGTGTCTGTGGTGACATCTGTATGCAGCAGTGGTCACACATGCATGCTACTGCTCCTTAGGCGGTGTAGTATTTAGGTTAGAATAAAGTTGCAAATTTTTCCTTGTGTCACTTTCCTTGTGTCAATTCCACTCTACTTATTTTTGTTTTGTTGTTGTTTTTTTTTTTTTTTTTTTTTTTTTTTACCAGGGGAAAAGAAAAAAAAAAAGAAGAGGCTTTGACGGCTGTTCTCGATGGGGATCAACGGCAGTATTTAAGGGGTCTAAAAGGTCTATACAGAATTTCAGTCTAAAGCCTTATTCACATTTACATACAGTCATGGCCGTAAATGTTGGCACCTCTGAAATTTTTCAAGAAAATGAAGTATTTCTCACAGAAAAGGATTGCAGTAACACATTTTTGATATACACATGTTTATTCCCTTTGTGTGTATTGGAACTAAACCAAAAAAGGGAGGAAAAAAAAGCAAATTGGACATAATGTCACACCAAACTCCAAAAATGGGCTGGACAAAATTATTGGCACACTTAACTTAAAATTTGGTTGCACACCCTTTTGAAAAAATGACTGAAATCAGTCGCTTTCTAAAACCATCAATAAGCTTCTTACACCTCTCAGCCGGAATGTTGGATCACTCTTCCTTTGCAAACTGCTCCAGGTCTCTCTTATTGGAAGGGCGCCTTTTCCCAACAGCAATTTAACAATTTCTCCACAGGTGTTAAATGGGATTTAGATCTGAACTCATTGCTGGCCACTTCAGAACTCTCCAGCGCTTTGTTGCCATCCATTTCTGGGTGCTTTTTGACGTAAGTTTGGGGTCATTGTCCTGCTGAAAGACCCAAGATCTTGGACGCAAACCCAGCTTTCTGACACTGGGCTGTACAATGCGACCTAAAATCTGTTGGTAATCCTGAGATTTCATGATGCCTTGCACACATTCAAGGCGCCCAGTGCCAGAGGATGCAAAACAACCCAAAAATATAATTGAACCGCCACCATATTTCACTGTAGGTACTGTGTTCTTTTCTTCGTAGGCCTCATTCCCTTTACGGTAAACAGTACAATGATGTGCTTTACCAAAAAGCTCTATCTTGATCTCATCTGTCCACAAGATGTTTTCCCAGAAGGATTTTGGCTTACTCAAGTTCATTTTGGCAAAATGTAGTCTTGCTTTTTTATGTCCCTGTGTCAGCAGTGGGGTCCTCCTGGGTCTCCTGCCATAGCGTTTCATTTCATTTAAATGTTGACGGATAGTTTGTGCTGACACTGATGCTCCCTAAGCCTGCAAGACAGCTTGAATATCTTTGGAACTTGTTTGGGGCTGCTTATCCACCATCCGGACTACACTGCGTTGACACCTTTCATCAATTTTTCTCTCCTGTCCATGCCCAGGGAGATTAGCTACAGTGCCATGGGTTGCAAACTTCTTGATAATGTTGCGCACTGTGGACAAAGGCAAATCTAGATCTCTGGAGATGGACTTGTAATCTTGAGATTGTTGATATTTTTCCACAATTCTGGTTCTCAAGTCCTCTGGTTCTCAAGTTTTCTTCTCCTCTTTCTGTTGTCCATGCTTAGTGTGGCACACAGACATACATTTAAAATTGTCCTCTTCTGACCCCTATAACTTTTTTATTTTTCCGTGTACAGGGAAGTATAAGGGCTCAATTTTTTTCCGCCATGATCTGCAGTTTTAATCGGTATCATTTTTGTTATGATTGGAATTTTTAATCGCTTTTTATTCCCTTTTTTTATGGTATAAAAAGTGACCGAAAATACGCTATTTTGGACTTTGGAATTTTTTTGCGCATACGCCATTGACCATGCGGTTTAATTACCAATATATTTTTATAGTTTGGACATTTACACACGCGGCAATACCACATATGTTTATTATTATGTTTATATATTTTTTATATGGAATTTGGGAAAAGGGGGGTGATTTAAACTTTTAATAAGGAAAAGGTTAATGTGTGTGTTTTTAAACTTTTTAAAAAAAATTTTTTTACACTTTTAGTCCCCTTGGAGAACTTTAAGGAGGAATAATTTGATTATTCATACAGATCAATGTGGTTCCATAGAACCACATTGATCTTTGTGCTCTGCGCTCGATTGATAAAGCCTGGTCCTGCCCTGTCCTGAGCGCAGACACAGGAGGAGAGGTAACCCCTCAGGCTACCTCCACAGTGGATCGTCCCCCCACGATCGCGCTGCGGGGGAGGGTGATCCACCCCACTGGACCACCAGGGATGGGATAAAGGCACCTTTAGATGCCGCTGTCAGCTTTGACAGCAGCGATCTAAAGGGTTAACAACCACCCGCGGCGGCTATTGACGCCGGGGCGTTGAACTACAGAAATCAGCTGGGGGCTGGCCGGTGTGACGCGGGCTCGAGTCGGGAGCCTGCGCCATACCACCTAAAGGCACATGGACGAGTATACACGTCCATGGTCGTTAAGGTGTTAAAATATAAGACAATACAGCACTGCTAAAATGATATAGAGTTTAAAATAGTTATAAAGCTATTCGATGTGAAATACACACGTGGGGGAATTTATCATTGGATTTACCCTGGCTTTGTGGTGTACATTTGTCGCACAGTTTGTCTCAGATGCTGTTTAGAGACTTTTCATTGCGACTTTTGCTTTAGAAGGTTTTTGAAAAAGAACATACCAAGTCATGATTTCGGTTGATATCATGTAGTGGTCAGGAATTTATGATGTGTGACTTTTTACTTTGTCGCATCTTTTGTCGCAACTGCGCTTAATTAGGCGCAAATCTATACCAGCCCTGACTTGGCTTACAAAACTGACTGCAAACAACATTATTAAAAAGTCGCACAATTTGTCCCACAGGATAAAAAGTTGCAAAAAAATCACAGAGGGAGCACCATGCAAAGTGGTGTACTGTAGTAAGAAATGTGATCAGGAACAGAGATATATCACATGCCCTGCACCATGTTTCGTATATACTCGAGTATAAGCAGAGTTTTTCAGCACGATTTTTCGTGCTGAAAACGCCCCCCTCGGCTTATACTCGAGTGAACAAAAACTGCTTTTGGTTTAGCTGTGGGTCGTCTGCTGCGCACGGACATCCCTGCACGTCGTAGTTAACGCTACGTCACTAGTCTGTGGCCGGCCCGGAGCAGAGAAGCCGGACCAGCTCACCCTTCCTTCCCACCGAGAAAGCAACAACTGGGGAGGTGGGTAGAAAACATAAGGGGGGTCTGGATGATGACGAAGGGATTGACAGGCGGTGATGATGAATGGGGGGGGGGGATGATGACGAGGGGGATGATGACGAGGGGGATGATGACAGAGTGATGATGACAGGGTGATAATGACAGGGTGATAATGACAGGGTGATAATGACAGGGTAATAATGACAGGGTGATGATGATGAGGCTGATAATGACAGGGTGATAATGACAGGGTGATGATGATGAGGGTGATAATGACGGGGGAGTTATTGACCGGGGTTGGGATGATGACATGGGGGTGGATGATGTATTTCCTACCCTAGGCTTATAGTCGAGTCAATTACTTTTCCTAGGTTTTTGGGGTGAAATTAGGGGCCTCGGCTTATATTCGGAACGGCTAATACTCGAGTATATTCTGGTAATAAATTTGGTGCAGATACACAGTTTTTGCCACAAAAATTAATGGGGTAAAAAGGTGTTAACCTACACCACTCTTAATACCCCCAATGGTGTCCATCTTGCCTTTACTATATATTTTTTCTTTATACAGAATGATAAACCTTACTTGCCTTATAACTAAAATCCAGAGTCAAAGACCAAAGCTTTAGGGAAACTAATGTAAAACAAATGAACTTTGCTAAGTTCTTTGTGGACATTTTCTATGTCCTTCAGATGTGAAACTCAGAACAGCACTGGAATGAAGCAGCCAACAGCCCTTGGTTTCAGATTCCTAGGACCTGAGGCCATTAACCTTAGTGTGAGTGGTTCCACATACAGCATTTTAGTTCAAAATACACCACAGCAGTTTTTAATGAGCCAAAGCCATATGTGGAAAAGTACAAATCCTATTTCCCTTTCTTTTGAAATCTACTTCTAGCTTTGGATGGTAAAAAAAAACATTAGTGGTTGATTTTCAAAATGATGCTGTGTGTAAAACCATCCCTAGGGTCCGTTCACATGGGCGGATTACCTGAAGAAGTTCCCCAGCGGATTTTGTTACCATTTACTTCAATGGGTCCGAAGGAAAATCTACAAATCTTCCTCTACTGCAGATTTTCTGCTGACCCATTGAAGTCAATGGTAGCAAAATCCGCTGCTGATTTTCCTGCAGCAAATACACAACGGAAATTGCACAGGTAATCTACATATGTTAACGTAACTGTCAGGGTCCGGACTGGTATGCGGGGAGGACACGTGAGTGGATCCTCTGTGTCAGTGAGGCGATGGCGTGGGCCATACCAGGGGAACGGAATCTAACAGGTTACTGGTTTTCACCAGAGCCCGCTGCAAAGCGAGATGGACTTGCTGCGGCAGGTAACCCCTGGGTCGTTCCACCCGATAGCGACTCAACCTCACTGACAGCTGAGACAGGCGCAGTACACAAGGACAAGGCAAGGCGAGGTCAGACGTAGCAGAAGGTCAAGGCAGGCGGCAAGGTTCGTAGTCAGGGGCAACAACAAGGGTCTGGATACACAGGCTAGGGATACACACGAAACACTTTCTCAGGGCACTAGGGCAACAAGATCTGGCGCGGACAGGAAGGGGAAGTGGGTTTATGTAGTGTTTGGAGGTAATTACACTGATTGGGCCATGCACCAATTAGTGGTGCACTGGCCCTTTAAATTTCATAGAGCCGGCGCGCGCGCGCCCTAGAGAGCGGGACCGCGCGCTGGGATGGAGCCGAAGGAGGACGGGGCAGATGAGAGGATCGGGATGCGACCCGCGGGCGGGCACGTCCCGCCACGCGGATCGCATCCCCGCCGGGGACACCAGAGCAGCGCTCCAGGACAGCGGGACTGCCCGGGGCGCTGCAGGCAGAAGAACGCCGCGAGCGCTCCGGGGAGGGACAGGGACCCGGAGCGCTCGGCGTTACAGTACCCCCCCCTTTGGTCTCCCCCTCCTTTTGGAGCCCAGGAATCTGCGGACGAGGTCTTTATCAAGAATGTTAACCTTAGGTTCCCAGGACCTCTCTTCAGGACCACAATTCTCCCAATCAATTAAAAAAAAATCTTTTACCTCGGACGACCTTGGAGGCGAGGATCTCCTTGACAGAGAAGACATCAGAGGAGCCAGAGACCGGAGCAGGAACAGTGACCTTGGGAGAATAACGGTTAAGTATGAGAAGTTTGAGAAGAGAAACATGGAAAGAATAGGGAATACGAAGAGAAGGGGGAAGATGAAGTAGGTAGGAGACAAGATTGATTTGTTTTTTGATTTTAAAAGGTCCAAGAAACCTAGGACCTAGCTTGTAGCTAGGCACCCGGAAACGAATGTACCTAGCTGAAAGCATGTTTCTTCATGCGAGATGAGGCCAGCAAAGGAGAATTACGAGTCTCACTCCAGATGGAGAAAAAATCTTGAGTCAAGTTATCCACAGAAGGAACTCCAGCGGAAGAGGGAATAGGGAGGGGGGGGGGGGGTAATCGGGTCACAAAAAATGGGGACTTGGAAGAAGACTCAGAATCTTTAAAATTGTATGAAAATTCGGCCCAGGGCAAAAGGTCCACCCAGTCATCTTGACGGGCGGAGACGAAATGACGCAAGTAGTCACCGAGAATTTGATTAACTCTTTCCACTTGACCGTTGGATTGAGAGTGGTAAGCAGAAGAGAAATGTAATTTGATTTTTAATTGACTACATAGCGCTCTCCAAAATTTGGAAACAAATTGCACGCATCTGTCAGAGACGATGTGCGTGGGAAGCCCATGCAGGCGAAAAGTATGAAGGAAAAATTGTTTCGCCAATTGAGGCGCGGTCGCCAGTCGAGTAATTTTTCTCTGCAGGAGAAAAAGTTTTAGAGAAAAAAACGCAGGTGAGGGTCTTTCCTGATGAGGCATCAACTTCAAGGATTAAGGGCTTCAACAGATCAGGCCTGGACAGTACAGGAGCCGAGGCAAAGGCAGCTTTGAGGTGGTTAAAGGCTTCCTCCGCCTGCGGCGGCCAGGATTTCGGATTAGCATTTTTCTTGGTTAATGCTACAATGGGAGCAACAATGGTGGAGAAGTGGGGAATAAATTGACGGTAATAATTAGCAAATCTGAGAAAGCATTGGATAGCTTGTAGACAAGTGGGGCGTGGGCAATCTAAAACCGCAGATAGCTTGTCAGGGTCCATTTGAAGACCCTGACCGGACACTATGTATCCCAGGAAGGGTAGACTGCTATGCTCAAAGAGGCATTTTTCAATTTTGGCATAAAGATGTTTTTTGCGTAGACGCTGGAGCACTTGACGGACATGGAGGCGGTGTTCCTCTAGGTTGGAGGAAAATATGAGGATATCATCAAGATAGACTACCACACAGGAATACAGCATGTCCCGAAAAATCTCGTTGACAAAGTCCTGAAAGACTGCAGGGGCGTTGCAAAGTCCAAAGGGCATGACAAGATACTCAAAGTGACCATCTCTAGTATTGAACGCGGTTTTCCATTCGTCACCTTCTCTAAAACGGATGAGATTATAGGCACCCCTAACATCGTGTTTGGTAAAAATCTTTGCTCCCCGCAGGCGATCAAATAGTTCTGAGATGAGAGGTAGAGGATAACGTTTTTTTTACTGTAATTTTGTTAAGACCGCGGTAATAAATGCAAGGCCCTAGGGATCCATCCTTTTTGGCGACGAAAAAGAAGTATGCTCCTGCAGGAGATGAAGATTTTCTGATAAAACCCTTCTCAAGGATTTCTCGTATATATTCAGACATGGCCTGCTTTTCTGGAGTGGAAAGAGGAAAAATTCTGCCACGGGTTGGAGTAGTACCAGGGAGCAAGTCAATAGGACAGTCAAAGGATCTGTGTGGTGGTAAGACTTCTGCTTGCTTTTTACTGAACACATCGGAGAAGTGGTGGTAAGCCTGGCAGAGGTGTAGTGACAGAAACTTGACAGATGGGTAGAGACTTCAGGCATTGCTTGTGACAAGAAGGACCCCAACTTTTAATGTCACCAGAGGACCAATCTAGGATAGGTGTGTGGCGCTACAAAAAATTCTATGTCCTAGTGATGGAGGACACCAATACCCATGCGCAAGGGTTGAGTGCGAAAGCGTATGGTACAGTCCAGATTTTGACCATTAACGGAGGAAATGTAGAATGGTTTGAGGAAACGGATCACCGGAATGTTGAATTTATTGATCAAAGAGGCTTCAATGAAATTTCCTGTAGAACCAGAGTCCAGAAAGGCCTCAGCAGAGAAGGAAGACTTAGAGGGCAAGGAAATCCGTACTGGTATAATCAGACGTTGAGAGGAGGAATTCACACCTAGTAAGGCCTCTCCCACATTCACTAGGTGCGTGCGTTTCCCTGACGCGGAGGACGAAGAGGACAGTCCTTTAAGAAATGTTCGGAGCTCGCACAGTACAGGCACAAGTTCTCGTTCCTACGGCGAGTCCTCTCTTGTTGGGTCAGGCGTGACCGATCCACTTGCATGGCCTCCTCGGCGGAAGGCACAGAAACAGGTTGCAATGAATGCTGAAAGAGAGGAGCCAGGCGCGGATTCCGCCTGGTGCGAACAGGATCTTTTTCCTGTCGAAGCTCCTGGCGTCTTTTGATGTAGCGCATATCAATGCGGGTAGTCAAATGGATGAGTTCAGTCAGGGAGGAGGGTATCTCTCGTGCGGCCAGACAATCCTTGGTGTGGCTGGATAAACCTTTGGTCGCGCAGAGAGCCTCATTATTCCAGGCCAACTCAGAGGCCAGTGTGCGGAACTGTACGGCATATACGCCCACTGTAGAGTCTCCTTGGACGAGGTTAAGCAAGGCTGTTTCAGCGGAAGATGCACGGGCAGGTTCCTCAAAGATACTGCGTACTTCGGTGAAGAAGGACTGAATGGTAGCAGTGGCAGGATCGTTGCGGTCCCAAAGCGGTGTGGCCCAGGACAAGGCCTTCCCAGATAGTAGACTGAGCATGAATGCCACCTTAGACCGTTCTGTGGGAAACTGGTCCGACATGATCTCCAGGTGCAGCGAACACTGGGTCAGGAACCCACGGCACAGCTTAGAATCCCATCAAACTTGTCAGGTAGAGACAGGCGGACTCTGGACGTGGAAGCAGCAGCTCGCTGTGGAGGAGATGCTGGAGCTGGCGGTGGAGATGGTTGCTGCTGTGGAAGCAGAAGCTGCTGAAGCATGGCAGTCAACTGAGACAGCTGTTGTCCTTGTTGGGTGATCTGCTGGGATTGCTTGGCGACCACGGAGGTGAGGTCAGCGAGACTAGGCAGCGGCACCTCAGCGGGATCCATGGCCGGATCTACTGTCTGGGTCTGGACTGGTATGCAGGGAGGACACGTGAGTGGATCCTCTATGTCAGTGATGCGATGGCGTGGGTCGTACCAGGGGAACGGAATTTAAGAGGTTACTGGTTTTCACCAGAGCCCGCCGCAAAGCGGGATGGACTTGCTGCGGCAGGTAACCCCCAGGTCGTTCCACCCGATAGCGACTCAACCTCACTGACAGCTGAGACAGGCGAGGTACACAAGGACAAGGCAAGGCGAGGTCAGACGTAGCAGAAGGTCAAGGCAGGCGGCAAGGTTTGTAGTCAGGGGCAACAACAAGGGTCTGGATACACAGGCTAGGGATACACACGAAACGCTTTCTCAGGGCACTAGGGCAACAAGATCCGGCGAGGACAGGAAGGGGAAGTGGGTTTATGTAGTGTTTGGAGGTAATTACACTGATTGGGCCAGGCACTAATTAATGGTGCACTGGCCCTTTAAATTTCATAGAGTCGGCGTGCGCGCGCGCCCTAGAGAGTGGGTAAGGAGCCAAAGGAGGACGGGGCAGGTGAGAGGATCGGGATGCGACCCGCGGGCGGGCACGTCCCGCCACGTGGATCTCATCGCCGCCGGGGACACCAGAGCAGCGCTCCTGGGCAGCGGGACTGCCCGGGGAACTGCAAGCAGAAGAACGCCGCAAGCGCTCCGGGGAGGGACAGGGACCCGGAGCGCTCGGCGTTACAGTAACCTTAGGATAGCTTTAAAACAGGGTTAGATACATTCCTGGAATAAAATAACATTAAAGGGGTATTCCAGGCAAAAACTTTTTTTATATATATCAACTGACTCCGGAAAGTTAAACAGATTTGTAAATTACTTCTATTAAAAAATCTTAATCCTTCCAATAGTTATTAGCTTCTGAAGTTGAGATGTTGTTTTCTGTCTAACTGCTCTCTGATGACTCACGTCCCGGGAGCTGTCCAGCTCCTATGGGGATATTCTCCCATCATGCAAGGGATATTCTCCCATCATGCACAGCTCCCGTGACGTGACATCATCATTGAGCAGTTAGACAGAAAACTTCAGAAGCTAATAACTATTGGAAGGATTAAGATTTTTTATTAGTAATAGTAATTTACAAATCTGTTTAACTTTCCGGAGCCAGTTGATATATAAAAAAAAGTTTTTGCCTGGAATACCCCTTTAATGCCTATGCAGAAATATAAAATCCCATCCCTTCCCCTATATCCCACCATACCCCTTCCCTTGAATCCCCTGGTTGAACTTGATGGACGTATGTCTTTTTTCAACCATACCAGCTATGTAACGTCACACTGATGCGGATACGCCGATGGCAATTACATAGGGACTACAGAGCGAGCTCCCGGCTGCGGCTGGGTAGCTCTCTGTGTGTCTGCTCGTAGAGATGGATTTCACACTGTAAAAATCTGCCACTATGAGTGGACACATAGAGCTACCGAGCCACAGCCAGGAGCTCGCTCTGTAATCCCTCTGTGATTGCTATCGGTGCATCCACATCAGCGTGAAATGTGCTGCAGATGCGTCCCATGTGACTATCCTAAGGGTGGTTTTACACACAGCATCATTTTACAAATCAACCACTATTGTTTTTTTTTTTTGTTTTTTTTCCTCCAAAGCTAGAAGTAGATTCCAAACGAAAGGGAAATAGAAAGGACATTCATATTCATACTTTTCCACGTCTGGCTTTTGCTCAAAAATCTCCAGTGTGACCCTGCCCAAAGGCTAGGTTCAATACAAAATGTCAGAATATATTTCCTCTTAAATCAATGGGATTCTGTTGCACAATACATATTGTGGATCAAGATCATTCTTTCAGCAGAATCTGCTTGGAATACATTGCCGTCTGATTCAATTGGTGCTGGACGTTCTCGAAATTTTTCGCCAGTAAAGTGGACCTAGCTTAAGGGTATGTTCACAGGTAATTGTGAATATACCTTAAGGCCATGTTCACACAGCCGCATGAATCTTCGGCACGGACATTCAGCAGTGGCGGAGTCCCATTGATTTCAATGGGATTCTGCTGCTCTGTTCACATGGCAGAATTATTGCCAAGGATATCCTGATTTCGGTATCTGCAAAAACATTGAACATGTTCAAGGGAATGCATTGTCCTCTATGAGACGGCCCATTTCCGAGTGGTCCTAGCACCGCTGTCAGTGGAATGTCTGAACGCATATTTTCCATGTGGACATTCCACCGTGTTAAAATAGCCTAAGTCTAGGAACAGACAAAACTTTTGTGAGACATTTTTTGAGCTAGAAAAAACAAATGCACCCTCATTTTTATTCTTTCAAGATGCATTATTTGTGGTGTTTTGTCAAAAATAGTGTGTATTAGTAGGGGCATTCTTTTGCTGGTGTTTTATTCTCTGTGTTTTACGTGATTCTATTTAAAAAAAATTTTGTCCAAGGGGGAGCGGCCGCGATGTGTGCGAGTACACCGCGCATGCAGGGCGACTTGCACATCGCAGCAGTGTGTCTGCTCGTAGCGGCATATTCCCGCTCTGAGCAGGCACATCTGAGGCACCCTGTAGGGGTCCTTCAGTGGTGGGTCTGCAGCGTAAAATACGCTGGGGATCCGCTCGTCTAAACGTACCCTTAAGGTGTATTATTATTAAAACAACTGTAAAACAAAAATAGAGAAACAGAAACACAGCCGTACATCCACCATTTGTATTTTGATCTTTTGCTTCTCAGCATAATTTAAAAAACAAACAGGTTGTTAGTATACATTTTGATCAAAAAGAACAAGCCCACTTGCCATGTCAAGGCCACCTTGTCAGAGTTGCCCCCTAACCTAACACTGTCTTAGTGCCCGATTTAGCCCCTACGACACCAAGCCCACAGGGGGACCGACTCAGTGGCCAGGCAGCCCCACTGCTGCCCGGCCAAGCCCCCAGCTCTGGGCCACACCACCCCACAGACCAAGCAGGGAGCTGACCTGGCAGAGAGCCCATGGTGAGTGTTCACACTAGTGTGGTGCTTTGTGGCAGCCATTGTTGCTGTGATGCTTTGTCTGTTGGGTCGTGTGGCCCTGAGCTGGGGGCTTTGTCAGGCAGCAGTGGGGCTGCCTGACCACTGGGTCATTCCTCCTGTGGGCTTGGTGTCGCGGAGGCAGTGGTCGCCATCGGGCACAACGCCAGTGTTAGGTTAGGGACCCACTCTGACTAGGTGGCCTTGACGTGACGAGTGGGCTTGTACCTTTTGATCAAAATGTATACTAACAACCTGTTAGTTTTTAAAATTAAGCTGAGAAGCAAGTACAGTGCTCCCTCAAGTTACAATATTAATTGGTTCCAGGATGACCATTGTATGTTGAAACCATTGTATGTTGAGACCATAACTCTATGGAAACCTGGTAATTGGGTCTGAAGCCCCAAAATGTCATCCAAAAATAGGAAGAAGTGAGGATTAAAGAAAAATAAGTACATAGCTAATACATACAACAGATAAAGCAAGTCCTTACATATAAAAATAAGAAAGAGCTGCTGGAAGCTGTAAATCACTGACCATGTAGAGGACGGGAGCTTCTTCAGGGTCCTGTACAGTACACACAATGTCCTAAAAAGTTAAATGGAGCCGCCCTTACCTGGTGTCCAAAGGAGCAGCTAACCCTGGCACAGGTAAAGAGTACAGAACATGTAATACCTCCCTGTACTGTAGGAGGCGCTACCTGACAGCCAGTCAGTACATGCACTTCAGTAATACAGGGGTTTTACCAGTTAAATGTCCATTCTGATTGGTCAGATCTTCCGGCCATTGACACATTTCACAGATCTGGACCGTCTGTAAGGGTACATTCCCACACGGCGTATTTCCTGCGTATTTGCTGCTGCATATTTTATTTTCTCTGTTGAAGTCAATGGGTAGGAAAATACGCAGCACCAAATACGCAGCAAATACGCAGCAAAATACGCCACGTGGGAATGCACCCTTACATTGTATGTTGAGCCTGGTTTCAATTTACAGTGGTCCAGAAAAGACCATTGTATGTTGAAAATATTGTATGTTGAGGGATCACTGTAGATCAAAATACAAATTGTGGATGTGCAGCTATGTTTCTGTTTCTCTATTTTGTTTTATTATTAAAACAACCAAATAACATTTATTTTAGGATTTTAGGTGTGTCATCTTTTCTATTGAGGAGGACAATCTATGCGCAGTTAGCTTGTCAATTTTTATGTCCATTGTTATTACAACTATAAAAAAGTGAAGCTGGATTTTTGGCATTTTGGACCCACTTGTGTTTTTTTTTTTTTTTTATAAAAGCGAGATATTTAGGATGTAATACACACTTTTTCATATAGTTTTGATGCATTTTTGCATGTCAAAATTATAAAAATGTAAAAAGGGTGCACATTCTTTTTCTCATCATGGCCCATGATGCCATCACTGCAGGACTGGTGGGGACCATCAGTGCGACAGCACCCGGGAATTTATGGGCTATAATACTGAACATACCAAACCATTATATCCTGATGGTCATAACCTGACTGGCAAGCTATTATACTGTGTATTTTATAGGGACAATAAAAATGGTGTCAAACATTGTACTGAATCGGTGCGCTCTATTAGGCATTAGAATATACATCGGCTACTGCAGATCCATCCCAGCGTGTGTGCAGCATTTCTTACTGTTCATAGGTATAGAGCAGAGTTTTCTAAACAGGGTGCCTCCAGCTGTTACAAAACTACAACTCTCAGCATGCTCGGGCAGTGTATTTTATAGTACAATAAAAATGGTTACAAACATTGTAAAAAGTACTGAATCAGTGCTCCTTTTAGGCATTAGAAATTATATCAGCTACTGCAGATCCATCATAGCGTGTGAGCAGCATTCCTTACTGTTCATATGTATAAAGCAGTGTTTTCTAAACAGGGTGCCTCCAGCTGTTTCAGGAGCCCCATAGCAAACTTCTCCTGAAAAACACTGGTATAAAGCCTGGATACTAAGACAATGGGGATATTCATGAAGCACTTTCCCCTTGTATTCTGGGGTTCATTTGGCGCAAAAATTTGGTGCAGTGCGTTTTTTGCACCTTTTGTTGTGCCTTTTCATTTACGCACATTCCTTTCCTTGGCGGCAGTATGTGTGTTTTTAGTCGGGTTTTTGCAGTGGTCAGGAATTTATGAAAATGCGACTTTTTTAAAAGACGCAAAATTTGGAGCAAACCCTTTAAAAAGGCGCAAATCACCTCCATAAAAAAAAGTGGCATAGAAAACACACATTACAAAAATTAGTTGAAATTACTCATTAATCCATGCAGACCACCTTGTTATTGAAATATATATATATATATTTATTTCCTATTTTAAAAAAAACAAAAAACTTTTTAAATTTTTTTTTATTTGGAAACATTTTTCAATATGGTTAGGATGGACATGTTTAAAAATCAAATTAAGTTTAAAGGAGTAGTCCAGTGGTGACTCCAGTGGCCCCGACAGCCTGCGGGAAGGGGGCATGTCGACCTCCGCACGAAGCGGCGGCCGACACGCCCCCTCAATACAACTCTATGGCAGAGCCGCCTTCAGCAATCTCCGGCTCTGCCATAGAGATGTATTGAGGGGGCGTGTCGGCCGCCGCCTCGTGCGGGGGTCGACACCCGCTATCTCGGCGGAGAGCTGGGGCCCCGTACAGAGAGATCGCGGGGGGCCCCAGCGGTTGGACCCCCCGCGATCTCAAACTTATCCCCTATTCTTAGGATAGGGGATAAGTTTTTCACCACTGGACTACCCCTTTAAAGGGGTACTCCGGTGGACAACTTTTTTTATTATTATTTAAATCAACAGGTGCCAGAAAGTTAAACAGATTTGTAAATGACTTCTATTAAAAAATCTTAATCCTTCCAGTACTTATTAGCTACTGAATACTACAGAGGAATTTATTTTCTTTTTGAAACACAGAGCTCTCTGCTGAATCACGAGCACAGTGCTCTCTGCTGACATCTCTGTCCATATTAGGAACTGTGCCTAAAATGGACAAAGATGTCAGCAGAGAGCACTGTGCTCATGATGTCAGCAGAAAGCTGTAGTATTCAGCAGCTAATAAGTACTCAAAGGATTAAGATTTTTTAATAGAAGTAATTTACAAATCTGTTTAACTTTCTGGCACCAGTTGATTTAAAAAACCGGAGTACCCCTTTAACACACTGGAGTACCCCTTTAACACACAAGGAATCACCTCTAAAAGAGCTTCCTGTAAGGCTAAGTTTCCACTTGATTTATTTCTGTCAGTTTTTGGATATCTGCCACTGCAGTTTTTGAGCCAAAGCCAGAAGTGTATTCAAAAAGGAATAGGACATATAAAGGAAGAACTTATACTTATCCTCCCTTATGGATCCACTTCTGACTTTGGCTCAAAAACTGCAGTAGCATATTTCCAAAAACTGCCAGAAAAAAACCCAAGTGGAAACTTAGCCTAAGGTGGGTTAATTCACACATATGACATTTTTGAAATTGCACCAAATTTATAGCCCGACTTGTGCCTTTTTGTAAATTTGGTGCAGTGAGCTAAAAAGCCACCCTTGAAAAAAAGGAGTAAAAAAACACATACCACAACCATTATTCGTAAATACCCCCAATGTACTTTCACAAAGAGCATAGTCAATCACAACATGTGTTTATCTACATGGTGAACAAGTTGTCTGACAAGGTGATGGTAAATGGATAAGGAGTCTGGGAAATGTGCTTTGTTACATTTAAGGAAATCTAATTGAGAACTGGAAATTCAGGACCAAACAAGATGACGCAGGATTTGTTAACCAGTTCGGCCTGAAATAAATTGCCCTATAGCTTAGAGGGTTTCAACCAAAAACGTTGCACTTTAGCTTTCCAATGGATACGGTATATGGTATACCAAGACGATCAGAACAATCTGTATACAGAGCTGTACACATTTGTTATACCAAATAATTTATGGTCTTTCGTGTGATCCATTTCTGTAAGTGTTGGAGGTCATTCCAAGATCTAAATGGGTGTTGTTAAAGGGGTACTCCGCTGGAATTTTTTTTTTTTTTTTTTTTTAAATCAACTGGTGCCAGAAAATTAAACAGATTTGTAAATTACTTCTATAAAAAAAAATCTTAATCCTTCCAGTACTTATCAGCTGCTGTATACTACAGAGGAAGTTCTTTTCTTTTGGAATTCCTTTTCTGTCTGACCACAGTGCTCTCTGCTGACACCTCTGTCCATGTCAGGAACTGTCCAGAGCAGGAGCAAATCCCCACAGCAAACCTCTCCTGCTCTGGACAGTTCACGGACTGACACGGACAGAGGTGTTAGTAAAGAGCACTGTGGTAAGACTGAATACAAATTAAAGAATAACTTGCTCTGTAGCATACAGCAGCTGATAAGTACTGGAAGGATTAAGATTTTTATATAGAAGTAATTTACAAATCTGTTTAACTTTCTGGCACCAGTTGATTTAAAAAAAAAAAAATCCGCTGGTGTACCCCTTTGTTCTAACGTTGCGGGTGCCAGAAAGAGAAGAAGAAAAAAAAACAATGTGCACGCCATTGCCCAATGAGCACAGTCAATGCTGCCAGTACTACTGGCAAATTTTGTCAGGCCCCTGGCATGCAGCAAATATCAATACATAAAAGGTAAATGCACACGGTCATGGATTTTGTGTACCATGGAGATGAGCAGGTAACATTTTTCTGCAGATTCCGATCAGAAATACATTGCCGTCCGCTGAGATGGTGCATTTCCGAGAGGTGCTAGCTCCGGCAGAACATGCAAATGATTTGCGGCCGGACATTCCGCACATTTTCCACCGTGTATACAAAGCCTAAGGAGCTTCTGTATGTTCTGCATGCAGTATTTTCTCAGATTTAGGCTTTGTTCACGCAATGGAATTTCCATGCGTCTTTAAAGTTTGCAGAATTCCAGGCGGAATCTTATAGAGCTCTATGGGGCCTAGAATTTTGGCATAATTCTGTATTTTGAGCACATAGGAATTCCACTGAAATTCTGGCAAAATTCTGCTCAAATTTCAAAAGAATTATACAGCAAGCTTTGCAGAGCAAAATTTGAGCAGAATAGTGACATTTCCGTCATGTGAACATAGCCTGAGGCTATGTTCACATGGTTTATTCTGTGTGTAATGTCCGCCCCGGAAAACATAGATGGACATTTTGCACATTTGAATGTTCCGGCTGGCTCTAGGACTGCTCGGAAAAGTGCTGTCTCATAGACGGCAATGCATTTCTGTGCAGAATTCGCAGAAAGAATAGATATGTCTATTCTTTCTGTGGACACCAAAATAAGGAGTTCCGTGGAAATTCCACCGTGTGCATAGTGCAGCAGAATCTCATTGAAATCAATAGGACTCTGCTGCAGCGGAATCTCAGAGCGGAATATCCCTGCGGAATTCCACTTAGTAATTCCACGGTGTAACATAGCCAAACAGAAGCAACTGACACTGATGGGATCTGACAGATTTCTGTTACACTGATTTGCCAATACTGAAAATCTCTTAGAAGACTATAAATAACAGTCCATTGCAGCCTGTAGTCTGTGAATAGACTCCAGACATATAACTGCTAATGGAAATGAAGGACCATGAGGAAAACTTGGATATGTTATGAATTCTGCATGTTTTATAACTCATAATAATGATGCAGGGTAGATTGAGTAATGAAACAACAAAATGTGTATCCTATCCACCTGCTAAGCCAGTGTTCCCCAACCAGGGTGGCTTCCGCTGTTGCAAGCTGGGAGTTATAGTTTTGCAACATCTGAGGTGCCCTGGTTGGGAAACACTGTGAGAAGCTGATGTGTATGTATACAAAAAAACCAAAACATCTTTGTCTACAGTAAATACAACAATTAGCTTGTGCAATGTTATGATGCCAACCAGGTTTTGTGCAATTTGCTATTTTCCATTCTGCTTTACCAACACAAATGTGCCAGTGTGCCCGCTCCTGCATGTTTCCATGATTCAGGCTGTCAGCACATGACAGAGAAAAAGCTATAATTCGGCTGAGTCAAGGCAGAGCAGAGCTGTGTGTGTAAAAATAGTGTGTCACCCTGACAAGTCCATACACAGGACCAGAAATGTGCTGTGTAATTAAATTAATGGAGAATGCATAGACAATAAGGGTATGTTCACACTGAGGAATTGACACCACAGGAATTTACACATGGATCAAACCCCAAAGTGCCTCAACTTTCTCTGCAGCATTCCTGTTCCTTCTTCTGATTTCCTCTTCAATTTTCTGCGTCAAATTTCATGCCATTTCTGTCCCATATCCAATCCAATTCCATGCCATTTCTGCACCACTTCCAAACCAATTCCATGCCATTTCTGTGCCATTTATGTTCCATTTTCGAGACAATTCCATGCCATTTCTGCACCACTTCCAAACCAATTTCATGCCATTTTTGCACCATTTCCGAACCAATTCCATGCCATTTCTGTCCCATTTCCGAACCAATTCCATGCCTTCTGCACAATTTCCAATCCAATTCCATGCCATTTCTGCACCCACCATTTCCGAACCAATTTCATGACATTTCTATTCCATTTCTGTCACATTTCGGAACCAAACCCATGCCATTTCTGCACCATTTACAAACCAATTCCATGACATTTCTGCACCATTTACAAACCAATTCCATGACATTTCTGCACCATTTACAAACCATTTCTATGCCATTTCTGTCCCATTTCGGATCCAATTCCATGCAATTTCTGCACCATTTCGGATCCAATTCAATGCCATTTGTGCACCATTTCTATGCCATATCTGTCCCATTTTCGACACAATTTCATGCATTTTCTGCACCACTTCCAAACCAATTCCATGCCATTTTTGCTCCATTTCCGAACCAATTCCACACCATTTCTATGCCATTTCTGACACATTTCAGATTCAATTCCATGCCATTTCTGCACCAATTCAGCATCAAGCAGAAGATAGCAGATTTGCTGAATTTCCTGATCAAAATAATTCCTTGTCAATTCCTCGGAGTGAACATACCGTAAGATTCTTATTATTCAGCATTGCTGAGCCCTGATCAGTGTCAGATTGTCAGATAATGAAAGAAAAGGTCTATTAAGCTAGAAGTATAAAAGAAGGACTTATGCTTCTTCCTACCAGAACCACTTCTGACTTTGGCTCAAAAACTGCAGTGGTAGTATTTCAAAAACTGCCAGAAAAGACCTATGTGGTAACCAAGCCTAAAATCCAGAGATCCATCGATGCTAAAATATCAAATCCTCTATTATAACTTGTTGGGTGTCTGATCAGACTTCAAGTCTTGTAAAGTCAATCTAGAATCCAGTCAATGTTTCATCAGAAGCTAAATGTGCGTTTTCTCCTTACAATACAAAATGGCGTCTACCAATGTAAAAACTGTTAGGATTCGGCAGGCTGGATGTGGATCCTCTGTGTCAGCGAGGGATTGGCATGGACCGTGTCGGTGGACCGGTTCTAGGGCTGCTACTGGTATTCACCAGAGCCCGCTGCAAAGCGGGATGGTCTTGCTGCGGCGGTAGCAACCAGGTCGTATCCACCGGCAACGGCTCAACCTCGCTGACTGCTGAGAAGGCGTGGGACAGAAGGACTAGACAGAGGCAAGGTCAGACGTAGCAGAAGGTCGAGGCAGGCGGCAAGGTTCGTAGTCAATAGCGATAGCAAGAGGTCAGGAACACTGGTAAGGCAAACACTATAACGCTTTCACTAGCACAAGGCAACAAGATCCGGCAAGGAAGTGAAGGGGAAGTGAGGTTAAATAGACAGGGAGCAGGTGGAGGCTAATTAGACTGATTGGGCCAGGCACCAATCATTGGTGCACTGGCCCTTTAAATCTCAGAGAGCTGGCGCGCGCGCGCCCTAAGGAGCGGAGCCGCGCGCGCCAGGACGAGACAGCCGGGGACCGGGACAGGTGAGTGACTTGGGATGAGATTCGCGAGCGGGCGCGTCCCGCTATGCGAATCGCATCCCCGCCGGCAGTGTCAGTGCAGCGCTCCCGGTCAGCGGGTATGACCGGGGCGCTGCAGAGAGAGGAACGCCGCGAGCGCTCCGGGGAGGAGCAGGGACCCGGAGCGCTCGGCGTAACAGTACCCCCCCCTTAGGTCTCCTCCTCTTTTTGTCCGGATGTCGCTCCACATGGGACGAGGACATTGGGAGCGATTGAAGAGTCTCCTTCTGGAGGACAGTGAAGTCCTGGGTATGCACATCAACGGCAGGCAGTTCAGAAGGCGTGGGAATGGGGAGGGGGGGCAGAGGGTGAAGCTTGGCACGGGGCAAAGTGTTACCAGGACGGGGGCTATGAGGAGGCACAGCATAGTCCTGATAGGCCTTGGGGAGACCAGGTATAGGAGGAGACACTGAGGTTTGACAGACGGGACTGGGGGCAGACGTGAGGCATTTTTTGTTGCAAGAAGCACCCCAACTCTTGATCTACCTGGTGGTCCAGACAATGGTAGGAGAGTGGCGTTGGAGCCATGGCAGACCGAGGAGGACTTCAGATGTGCAGTTGGGCAAAACAAAAAATTTAATTTTTTCGTGATGCCATCCAATGCTCATGAGCAGGGGTTCTGTGTGGTAACGCACAGTGCAGTCCAATTTAACTCCATTGACCGAGGAAATGTAGAGCGGCTTGACGAGACGGGTCACAGGAATGTTGAACTTATTAACAAAAGAGGCCAAAATGAAATTTCCCACAGAACCAGAGTCCAAGAAGGCCACAACTGAGAAGGAAGAGTTGGCAGAAGGAGAAATCCGTACGGGCACAGTGAGACGTGGAGAAGCAGACTTCAGACCAAGAGACACCACTCCCACGTGAGCTGGGTGCGTGCGTGCGTTTCCCAGACGTGGAGGACGAATAGGGCAATCCACCAAGAAATGTTCGGTACTAGCGCAGTACAGACATAAATTTTTATCTCTACGGCGAGTCCTCTCTTCATGGGTCAGGCGAGACCGATCCACTTGCATAGCCTCCTCGGCGGGAGGCACAGGGGTAGATTGCAAAGGATACTGTGAGAGAGGTGCCCAGAGATCAAGGTCTTTTTCCTGGCGGAGCTCCTGGTGTCTTTCAGAAAAACGGATGTCAATGCGGGTGGCCAAATGGATAAGTTCATGCAGGTTGGCAGGAATTTCTTGTGCGGCCAGCACATGTTTGATGTTACTGGATAGGCCTTTTTTAAAGGTCACGCAGAGGGCCTCGTTGTTCCAAGATAATTCAGAGGCGAGGGTACGAAATTGGATGGCGTATTCGCCTACAGAAGAATTTCCCTGGACCAGGTTCGGCAAGGCAGTTTCGGCAGAAGAAGCTCGGGCTGGTTCCTCGAAGACACTACGAACCTCAGCGAAGAAGTACTGTACAGTGGCGGTGACAGGATCATTGCGGTCCCAGAGCGGTGTGGCCCAAGACAGGGCCTTCCCAGACAGGAGACTAACCACGAAAGCCACCTTCGACCGTTCTGTAGGAAATTGGTCCGACAACATCTCCATATGTAGGGAACATTGTGACAGGAAACCACTTCAAAGTCTAGAGTCCCCCTCAAATTTGTCCGGCAGGGACAAGCGGAGGCCAGGAGCGGGCATTCGCTGCGGAGGAGGTGCAAGAGCTGGCAGAGGAGATGGTTGCTGCTGTAGCTGTGGCAGAAGTTGCTGTAACATGGCGGTTAACTGCGACAGCTGCTGTCCTTGTTGGGCGAACTGTTGTCCAAGTTGCTCTATCTGTTGGGACTGCTGGGCGACCACCGTGGTAAGGTCAGCGACAGCTGGCAGCGGGACCTCAGCGGGATCCATGGCCAGATCTACTGTTAGGATTCGGCAGGCTGGATGTGGATCCTCTGTGTCAGCGAGGGATTGGCGTGGACTGTGTCGGTGGACCGGTTCTAGGGTTGCTACTGGTATTCACCAGAGCCCGCCGCAAAGCGGGATGGTCTTGCTGCAGCGGTAGCAACCAGGTCATATCCACCGGCAACGGCTCAACCTCGCTGACTGCTGAGAAGGCGTGGGACAGAAGGACTAGGCAGAGGCAAGGTCACACGTAGCAGAAAGTCGGGGCAGGCGGCAAGGTTCGTAGTCAATAGCGATAGCAAGAGGTCAGGAACACTGGTAAGGCAAACACTATAACGCTTTCACTGGCACAAGGCAACAAGATCCGGCAAGGAAGTGAAGGGGAAGTGAGGTTAAATAGACAGGGAGCAGGTGGAGGCTAATTAGACTGATTGGGCCAGGCACCAATCATTGGTGCACTGGCCCTTTAAATCTTAGAGAGCTGGCGCGCGCGTGCCCCAAGGAGCGGAGCTGCGCTCGCCAGGACAAGACAGCCGGGGACCGGGACAGGTGAGTGACTTGGGATGCGATTCGCGAGCGGGCGCGTCCCGCTATGCGAATCGCATCCCCGCCGGCAGTGTCAGTGCAGCGATCCCGGTCAGCGGGTCTGACCGGGGCGCTGCAGAGAGAGGAACGCCGCGAGCAAAAACCAATTGATGTGAAATAAAGATGATAGGAGTTTTACTTGTAAATTTAGAAATTAATTTAAGATCAGTGGTGGATCATGCAGAACATTTTAAACTCACATCATAGCTTAATAGAATTCTTCAGGCGGAAATACTCACGAACACATTGCAGCCTATTGGAGACTGCAGTGTCCGCACGGTCCTAGTGTGACTGATTTAGTCGGCGCTGGCCGCACTCGGAATCTCCGGCTGGAAATTTTCTGCCCAAAGATTCCGCAGTGTGAACCTAGCCTTAGGGTCTATTCACACGGCAGAATTTCCGCTTGAGGAATTCTGCCTCAAATTAAAGCCCATAGACCTCTATGGGATTCCGCACTCCCATTCACACTTCTGAATTTCCACTTACAGAATTCCGCTAGCGGAATTCCACAAGTGGAGATGCAGAAGTGCGAATGGGAGTGCGGAATCCCATAGAAGTCTATAGGCTTTAATTTAATGCAGAATTCTGCCATGTGAATAGACCCTTACTCTTATCATCATGCTGTTTTCTCTTATCTGCTGTCAAATATGATACCTAGGAGAATCAGGTAATACAGATATAAAAGAGAAGCAATTGGCATGGACCAGAACATACTGGGACTTATTCATAACTAGTAAATCTTAAAACAATTTGCTTTTACAACATAGGTTTTCGTTAACCCACACGCCAACATACCATGTTGTGGGCATAAAAACGCCAAGGCAGCATTTATCAAACAAACAAATTAACATATTAAAATAACCATTAAAGTGGTGAGCGCATCCTCCTCATGTGCAAGATCCAAGGAGATCTGTGCTACTCCTTGGTGGAACTTAACATTAGGGGTAGTCCCACCTGAGCCTTATGGTCCTGGTGAACATGTTATCAAGCATTCCCGTCCCCACCAATGATTTGTCGCACCAAGACAACCTATATATATATATATTTCATATATCCACTCATTAACACAACAAATAATGCAGCCAGATAGAAATGTCAGATTGCTGCAAAACTCAGCATGCATGCAAGATAGGTAAATTATTACGGTTGTGGTCTGATTAGACACTGGATTTTACCACAAGAGGGAGAAAAAGTGCTTCCCCTGCTGCTCTGTAAAAAGGCACTCAGAGGCTACTCTAGGTAGTGTACCTCTTGGTGAGAGATCGTTAACTACTAGACATGCCTCTACAACGTACTCATAGACATGTTGCCCAGTTGACAGACTTGGCAGGATGATCGTTATGATAAATTATCCGGCATCTAGGCTTTCCTGACCAAGCTGTTAGGTGTTGGAAGCAGTGGTTACATGAGGGCACACAAACATGGTGAACAGGCTCCAGATGGCCCAGACAGACCAGCAGCAATAAGGACTGTTAGATCCATCGACAAGCACAAGCAGCTCCACAGTTTCCTAGTCCACTATTCACCCCAATCTCTGCCCGGACCATTTCCAGACATTTAGCAGAAGGAAAGTTGGTGTCACAATGTCAATTATGTGTCCTGACAACAACAGCCAGTTACCATCGCCTTTGTTTCAGTGGTGTTGTGAACAAGAAACCTGGACTGCTATCGACTGGAACCATACCATCTTCAGTGACAAATGCAGGTTGTTTCCCTTCCAACAACTCCTTCTTTCCTTCGTGGTGCATTATTTATTTGTCAAGAGGTGGGTCCAAAATACCTAGTTGCTAGGACCAAAAGACTTGGTTACCAGGGTTTGTTTGCAAAATCAAAGAGAAAGAGACATGGTGGGCATTTATTTTTAAACCATTCATTGTTTAATTAAAGGAGATCTGTAGTGCTCTGAACTTTATCCACGATAAGTTTTAGATCACGGGGCGTATGAACACTGGGGCCCCCCACGATCTCCTGTACGGAGCCACGGCAATGTACAGGAAAGGGGGCGTTCTGTCCCCGCATGACACGACAGCCGGCACCCCCCTCCATGTATCTCTATGGGATTCATGGAGGGGCGTGCCGGCTGCCGCGTCAGCGCTCGGACCCCCAGGGTCCGAGGGGATAAAGTTCAGAGCACTACAGATCTCCTTTAAATGGGTATTCCAGGATTTTTTTTTTTATTTGACTATGCTACAGGGGCTGTAAAGTTAGTGTAGTTCATAATATAGTGTCTGTACCTGTGTGTGACGGTTTTCTCACTATTCTTATGTGATTTTCACCCCAATATTTATTTTTACCAGCATACAAAATTAATGCTATCTCAGATTTTTCCCAGGTTGCAATGCGGTCGAGACCTGACTCACTAGTCAGTTGATGACAGGGAGCCTGTCTGCTTCAATGGGTGGAGAGAGCAATCTGCAAGTAATGCAACAGCTGGAGGCACCCTGATTGAAAACCACAGGTCTGCAGCTCATTTATGTTTCAATGGGTGGGGTGGCTGATGTGTGGGAAGGAGGAAAATGGTATAATGGGATTTGTAGGCAAACAAGAAAACTGAAAACAGGAAATACAAGTTCACAGAAAGCTAGCCAGAGTGTTATGGTAATCTCACAACATAGCCATTTAGCCCAAGACAAGCGCAGATCCTTACTAAGCATGTGCATTACTGTCTGCCAGGTATGTACTAAAATCACCTTATGCTGGATAACCCCTTTAAGTATATTAGGAAAATGCTTAATTTTTTAAGAAAGTATTAAATGAAAAAGAGTTGTTTCTATGGACAGTAACTCTTTAACCCCTTGTATGAATCGAAGTGTTTTCAAAGGGATGAGACTCCCTATATCGTCCCATCACACAAAGTAACACAGAGTGGCAATGGGTTTCCATGGCAGCATGGGATCCTGAAGGCCCCTAGGTGAGATTTGCCAAAGTCCTGCCTCCACTGAAGTATTTAGGGATGGATGGTTGTAGTGATATGTCATTATGTACTGTACGTTTTCTAAAAATTTTCAGATGTCAATACACTGTGCTATGTGTTTCTTTACTTTGCAGATCATGGCCCATAGGCTTTAACTGACTTTAAAGGGTTTATCTGGGCAAATACATCTTATCCCCTATCCAAAGGATAGGGGATAAGATGTCTGATCATGGGGGGGGGGGGGGGGGGCTGCCGTTGGGACATGGATGGAGTGGGCATGGCGTGATGTCATGAGGGTCGTGGCGTTATGTCACGTCTCCAGTCCCGGAAAGAAAGATCTTTCCGAGACTGGAAACGCAGCCCCGCATAGAATGCGGGTGCTTCACGGAGATCGCGGGGGTCCCAATGGCGGGCCCCCCACGATCAGACATCTTATCCCCTTATCCCCTTATCCCCTCCTCCTTTGAATAGGGGATAAGATGTCTTTGTTAGGATGACCCCTTTAACTACACATCATGGCTGACATTTATGAAAAGATGTCTAGTGTAGTTGTTTTTCTCCACCCTTTGATGGTGGTTTTAAATTCACAAGCACAATGATACATTTTATGTGTTATCAGTACTTGTAGATTTTGGGCCTCGATTTTGCTCTTTGCGCAAAAATTTGCGACTTTTTTCAAAAGTTGAAATTAATAAATATGTGACCACTGCATGGTAAAAAGGATATATAGTGTACTGCAAGACAACATTGTGAGGAATGTCTATTTGAAAAGTCGCAAAAAGGTGCAAAAAACTACAATCCGCAAAATATAGACAACAAAATAGCTCTAAATGCAATAATAAATGCCCCCCATATGTGTACAGAGATACAGAGCGAAATTTCAAGTGTCTTAAAACAAATAGTCTGAATACTCATGTTCATGTCAAATTTTAGCTTTTCCTTTTTAATAAATTGGCAAAAATTTTAAAAATTCTGTCTCATTATGAGGTTTGAGTTTAGGAAAAAGTGAAAGGGTCTGAAGACTTTCTGCATTCATATTCATGCAACCCCCTAAGTTATTTATCCTGTTTGGTGAATGTCCTAAAGGAAAAATGCATGTAAGCTGTTTTAAGGTAATCAATGAGATACAGTACAGACCAAAAGTTTGTACACACCTTCTCATTCAGAGTTTTCTTTATTTTCATGACTATGAAAATTGTAGATTCACATTGAAGGCATCAAAACTATGAATTAACACATGTGGAATTATAGACATAACAAAAAAGTGTGAAACAACTGAAAATATGTCATATTCTAGGTTCTTCAAAGTAGCCACCTTTTGCTTTGATTACTGCTTTGCACACTCTTGGCATTCTCTTCTTGAGATTCAAGAGGTAGTCGCCTGAAATGGTTTTCACTTCCCAGGTGTGCTGGTGTGGAGGAGGAGGTGTGATGGTGTTGGGGTGCTTTGCTGGTGACACTGTTGGGGATTTATTCAAAATTGAAGGCATACTGAACCAGCATGGCTACCACAGCATCTTGCAGCGCCATTCAATCCGCTATTCAATCCGGTTTGTGTTTAGTTGGACCATCATTTATTTTTCAACAGGAAAATGACCCCAAACACACCTCCAGGCTGTGTAAGGGCTATTTGACCAAGAAGGAGAGTGATGGGGTGCTGTGCCAGATGACCTGGCCTCAACAGTCACCGGACCTGAACCCAATCGAGATGGTTTGGGGGGAGCTGGACCGCAGAGTGAAGGCAAAAAGGGCCAACAAGTGCTAACAGATGCATCTCTGGGAACAGTCACCGGACCTAAGCATCTCTGGGAACTCCTTCAAGACTGTTGGAAGACCATTTCAGGTGACTACCTCTTGAAGCTCATCAAGAGAATGCCAAGAGTGTGCAAAGCAGTAATCAAAGCAAAAGGTGGCTAAGAACCTAGAATATGACATATTTTCACACTTTTTTTGTTATGTATATAATTCCACATGTGTTAATTCATAGTTTTGATGCCTTCAGTGTGAATCTACAATTTTAATAGTCAGAAAAATAAAGAAAACTCTGAATGAGAAGGTGTGTCCAAACTTTTGGTCTGTGCTGTATATGTACACCAAATTGGTGCAACTAAAAAAAACAAGCCCTCGCACAGCTATGTCAATAAGAAAATAAAAAAGTAACAGGTCTTGGAATGTGACCATAGAAAACAAAATAGCTTGATCAATAAGCCTTAAAATAGTCTGGTCACTAAGGGGTTATAAACAGACTTAGTAAGCTTTAATAGTGACCAGTTGTCACATTCCTTCTCTTGGCCAAAAGGGACAATATATAACAGAGGGCTCCATTGACCACAGGCAATAGCTTCTTCAGGGGTAAAGAGAATGAGAAGTTTTTGGGTTCAAATTTAAAAATGTTATTGGTGTTCCAAAGAAAAACATTTTTCCTATCTCTAAATGTCGGAATCTTTACCACTGCATAAAATTACTCTTTTTTTTTTGTTAAAATAAAACAAAAAGAAAACAAAAACCAACAAAACAACCAGTGATAGTCTACTGTTAGGATAGGCCATTAATGTTTGATTGGCGGTCCATCCACTGTTTACATTGGCACTGCCGACCCCCTGCGATTAAATATTAACAGACTATCCTAAGGACAAGCCATACATAGTCTAGTCCCAGAGAACTATAGTCATTCGTCTCTGTCCCACAGGAGTAAGACTACGCTTTTTCCAATAAAGTATATTTCCTATAGCAGCTGATCAAAGAAACATCTTCATCCGCAATAATCAGAAGTCAACAGCGACAAATGGCTGAACACACGTGAATCTATCAATCATTCATGCATTCATTCCCTTTGTACAACATCAGAGCAAACCAAGCAGAACATCGCATTTTGATTGATAAGTAGGCTTTATGTATCTAGGGCAAAGGCCATGTTGCATTATTGAGCAATAAAACAGTCTTGTTGGTTTTGATAATCTCTCCGACTCCCTTGAAATGTGAAGATTGTTCCTAACATGCCTTCTTGCGTGTGAATGGAGAGAAGATTATATAGCCTGGTCAGACAGTCTAGAGCAGTGGTCTTCAACCTGCGGACCTCCAGATGTTTCAAAACTACAACTCCCAGCATGCCCGGACAGCCGTTGGCTGTCCGGGCATGCTGGGAGTTGTAGTTTTGAAACATCTGGAGGTCCGCAGGTTGAAGACCACTGCTCTAGAGCACTGATTTACATTGGTCTGCACCACATGTTCAAAACAGAAAGGAGTAATAGGTAAAGCTAGAATATTGTTTTTTTAGGATAACATAATAATGGACCAGCAGAAATCATACATCATTTCCCCTTTTTGATCCCTCACAGTCTCTCAGAGCAGACATGGTTACATGTTTTGTAAGCCCAGTATTATTAGTTGGCCAACCTTAAAATCTGGACTTGCCCAAAGAAGAGGAATGAAAAGCCCCACTACCAAACCTGTATTTCCTCCCATAAAAGTTCAGTCCTATTAACAGGACTTACCAATTTCACTAGCAAGCTAAGGCCCCCTTCACATATGTGAGTCGTCTGTTGGCGTTTCCCTTCGGCGCTGTAGACAAAGCACCAGAAGGAAAATTATAGTGGTACTTTTCTCATTGATTTAAAGGGGTACTCCGGTGAAAACCTTTTTTCTTTTAAATCAACTGGTGGCAGAAAGTTAAACATATTTGTAAATTACTTCTATTAAAAAATCTTAATCCTTCCTGTACTTATTAGCTGCTGAATACTACAGAGGAAATTCTTTTCTTTTTCGAATGCTCTCTGATGACATCACGAACACAGTTCTCTCTGCTGACGTTATTATAATAATAATAACGCTTTATTTATTGTTGTCCTTAGTGGGATTTGAACCCAAGTCCCGAGCACTGCAAGGCAGCAGTGCTAACCACTGAGCCACCATGCTGCCCTTAGCATACATCTGCTATGCATGGTTGCTAAAATATACAGAGGTGTCAGCAGAGAGCACTGTGTTCGTGATGTCATCAGTGTTCCAAAAAGAAAGGAATTTCCTCTGTAGTATTCAGCAGCTAATAAGTACTGGAAGGATTAAGATTTTTTAATAGAAGTAATTTACTAATATGTTTAACTTTCTGCCACCTGTTGATTTAAAAGAAAAGAGGTTTTCACTGGAGTACACCTTTAAAGGGGTACTCCACCACTAGACATCTTATGCCCTATCCAAAGGATCGGGGATAAGATGTCTGATCGTGGGGGTCACGTCGCTGGGGACCCCCGCAATATAGCATGCAGCACCCACCGTATCTGCTTGCGGAAGCGCTGGAGGTTCTGGCTCCCGACCACGGGGACGGAAGATCGTGACGTCACGACTCCGCCCCCGTGTGACGTCTGGCCCCACCCCTCAATGCAAGTCTATGGGAGGGGGCGTGACAGCCGACACCTCAAGTTGGACGATAGATGGCGGAACATGCTACATGGGCTCCGGACAGGGGAATGCATCTTGCTGCGACCCACTGTCCGGCATGCATAATTAATGAACGGCAGATCCTAGACAACTGATGCCATCTTGTTATCAGTTGTGGCAACAGTTGTGGCAAGTTTAGGCTGGGTTTACTAAGCCGGTTGCTACACATATGTGAACCCCGCCTTAGTCTCCCAGTGATTTTAACCATTTCTTGGATTCCCTATATCTCACCCAGCTTTCCCTGGATGGGATATGTGCTTCCTGAAACCTAGTGTCCACAAATGACAGATACCCTGGAGAAATATAGCGATCCCTGACCGCAATTCCTACTATTGTCTCACAATATTTACTTGTCACAACTATGTATAAGAAAACAGCTTATTATCAGGGGTGGGGGAAAATATGGGAATTAAATACAGTTATTAAAAATAGCTTACTAAAATCATTAAGGAGTAATTCTAGAATAAGCATAAAGATCAATGGAATAGGCACTTACCACGTTGGCTGGAAGCTTGTGCCCCGGGAGGTATTTCACATTCTCATGTTCAGTGTTGATGATCTCCGTCAGCTTTCTCCCGGATATTAATTCCTCAAATACCCACATGTTCACCACATTATCGAATTGAGGGATTTTAGCCGCATTCTCCCCGACAATCTTCGCAATGGCAGATCCCCTGTGCAAACATGAATACGGTATGTTTTTTAAAGGCAAAAGTTTGTGAATAAACATACATATTATCACTGCTCAGGACCCAGTAAACAATTCTTCATTGGGCTACGTATACTTTGTATTGGACTGTCCGCAGGCCAGGGTTTTCCAAACCGCGTGTCTCCAGCTATTGCAAAACTACATCTCCCAGCATGCCCGGACAGCCTTTGGCATGCTGGGAGTTGGAGACTCAGACTCATGTGACTGCCGCAGTCTGTCATTTTGGTATCCAAGTCACAAACTATTTTTTGTTGTTCGAGTTCATTGCCTGTATTTTTTAGGACAGAGCCCCACCAGAATCAGATGAATGCATAGCCCCTTCAGTAGCCGCCGCAGCTTACTATTCTAAGTGGCCATGGCCTGAGCTGCTGAATAGACACCTGGCACTGCGGCCAATGTACATCAGTGAGCTGCGGTCACTGCCAGGACTGATGAGTGATGCCCCTGATGTTGTGTCAAGGAGCCGGGCACAAGGACGTCACAGGCCAATTGAGTAGGTACACAGGCCAGCAGGGGATCAGAGTGGGGAAGGGGTTAAGTTGAAATGGCTCAGGGGGATCGGGGGGGGGGGGGTGCAGTAATGGAAATGGAATTTAAACGGTACATGGGGCATCGGGGGGGGGGTGTGTGTGATTGAAATGGCACAGGGGGTCGGGGGGGGGTTAAATGCCACAGGGCGATCAGAGTTGGGAATAAAATGATACAGGTGGATAAGAGAGGGGGATTGAAATGGCACAGAGGGGGATCAGAGGGAGGGGATTGAAATGGCACAGAGGGGATAAGAGGGAGGGGATTGAAATGGCACAGAGGGGATAAGAGGGAGGGGATTGAAATGGCACAGGAGGGGATCAGGGGGGAGGAATAAAATGGCACAGGGCAACAATGCCATTTTAATACCCCCCCCCCCCCCCCCCCGATATTCTATATGCCAATTCAAGCCCCACCTCTGATCCCCCTCTGTGCCATTTCAATCCCCTCTCGGATCCCCCCTGTACCATTTTATTTCCAATTCTGATCCCCCTGCAGCATTTAAAGCCCCCCTGAACCCCCTGTGCCATTTCAATCCCCCGCATATGTATTGTGTCACATATATATATATATATATATATATATATATATATATATATAATTAGTTATACAAATTAGCATGGCTGGTGGTTTTTTTGCAAGAAAGGTGGTAACCCTAATTATTGTGCCCATCAAGAGCGCTAAAACAAAATGCCACATATGTTAATGGACACATACCATAACTCTCCATCTGGCCATTCAGCAAAGCAAATAGATATCACAAGTGAAGTTTACTGTCCTCTGTTACCCTTTCACCTGATCACATGGTGTGTCACAAGCAAGTCTGCTGATCAATGATAAGACGTGAGTATGGATACCCTCATCTAGAGAACCTGCACTGGTGATGGATTCCTTGTATGTGTATTCTGTCGTCCAGGTGGATCATTTTATGATGCTTATGATATAAATGACAAGTAAAAGTGCATTCAGTCCATTTATTTATACTCAGAGCCAAGGTGACTAAATCCAAAGCTGGCACTTAGTCTGTTACTATTATTCCCACTCCATTAGGCTCAAGCTAAGAGATGTATAAATGTATTGTGACGTCGGCTGAGATACATAGCAGGCACTTCATGGGTCCTATCGAGAATATCAAACATAATATAATATTAATGTAATATATTCAGAAATGGTAAAAGAAATTAAAGGGGTATCCCAGGCCAAAACTTTTTTTATATATCAACTGGCTCCGGAAAGTTAAACAGATTTGTAAATTACTTCTATTAAAAAATCTTAATCCTTCCAATAGTTATTAGCTTCTGAAGTTGAGTTGCTGTTTTCTGTCTAACTGCTCTCTGATGACTCACGTCCCGGGAGCTGTCCAGCTCCTATGGGGATATTCTCCCATCATGCACAGCTCCCGGGACGTGACATCATAATTGAGCAGTTAGACAGAAAACTTCAGAAGCTAATAACTATTGGAAGGATTAAGATTTTTTAATAGAAGTAATTTACAAATCTGTTTAACTTTCCAGAGCCAGTTGATATATAAAAAAAAATACGTTTTTGCCTGGAATACCCCTTTAAGTTAAACAAAACATAGGTTGCTTGTCCTAGATATAGTGTCGCTATAAGTGCATCTGAAAATGGATAAAATGTGTAAGCTGGAGAAACGCAGCCAGATAAATCCCCACCACACCATATAAAAACCATTATATTCCCCATGAAATTACAATCTTTTCATAGACGTCTTCATTTTGCTGTTCCTCTATTATTCCTCCTGATACGTATGAATACATTTATAACTGGGCTACACCATTCACTTTGGAAATAAGGCATGTGGCTATATATTGTGGATACAGAAAGGTGCTTTAAATGGGGACCAGAGGGGTAACATTGTAGTGTCACCAGTGATGGAAATGCCACTGGAGGGTGAATGGCAATGTATTTATATGGTACAAGCTAATCTTATGCCAGTTTTAACTATGAAACGGTCTCCATAGACAACACATTTTCTTCTGAAGAGCAGATAGACAGGATTGGGAAGTCATTCAACAGAAGAGGTCTCTGCACTCCCTTAGGCTAGTAATGATATATTTTTCTTTTTACTATCTTCTACATCAGTGGTCTCCAACCTGCGGACCTCCAGATGTAGTAAAACTACAACTCCCAGCATGCCCGGACAGCCGTTGGCTGTCCGGGCATGCTGGGAGTTGTAGTTTTGCAACATCTGGAGGTCTGCAGGTTGAAGACCACTGTTCTACATGTTAGGGATGGGCCATTAAAGGGGTACTCGGCCCCTAGACATCTTATCCCCTATCCAAAGGACAGAGGATAAGATGTCTGATCGTGGGGGTCCTGCCGCTGGGGACCCCCGCGATGTCCATTCTGTACCCGGCGTTCGTTTAGAGTGTCAGGTGCATTGCCGGAGGCTTGTGATGTCATGGCCACGTCCCACTCGTGACATCACAGCCATGCCCCCTCAATGCAAGTCTATGGGAGGAGGCGTTGACGTGGGGCTGGGCGGAAAACCGGTTCATATCGAATATCAAAATTTTTGTGCTGCACGATATGAATTTTAACCCATACCGCAATACCGGTTTGGCCCTTCCCCCTCGGGAATGAATGAATCAGCCCAGCGCTGCGCTGTCCCCAAATCGGGGAACTAATCATATGTGACCCGCAAGCGCTGTTCTGCAACCCCCTAATTAATTATCAGCCCAGCGCTGTCCCCATCGCCGGCGCTGACACTCTATACCAGTGGTCTTCAACCTGCGGACCTCCAGATGTTGCAAAACTACAACTCTCAGCATGCTGGGAGTTGTAGTTTTGCATTATCTGCAGGTCTGCAGGTTGAAGACCACTGCTCTATACTGTGCGGTATCCCTATGCCCGGGCTACAAAGATTAAACAAAATAAACTTTAACTCACCTGCCGTTGGTCCGGTACCGGCCTCATCTGCTTCCTGGGGACGGGAACGTCGGACAGCCGTCAGCCTATCACCGACCGCAGCGATGTTCCGCCTCGGCCGGTGATAGGCTGAGCCTACTGTCATGTAAGAAGCCGGCCAGAGCTCCTTACATGACAATGGGCTCAGCCTATCAGAAGCCGAGGCGGAAAATCACTGCGGCCGGTGATAGGCTGACGGCTGTCCGACGTTCCCGTCCCCAGCGTAAGGCCGACGTCAGAACATGTGTTAGTTTATTTTGTTTACCTTTTGCAGCCCGGGCATAGGGATACCGCACAGTATAGAGTGTCAGCGCCAGCGGGCGCAACAAACAGCACGAGGAGAGCAGCGCTTGTGGGTGACATGTGAGTATTTACCCCAATGGGGGCAGCACTGGGCTGATAATTAATTTCGGGGAAGGAAATACCATTATATACTGTGGAACCGCCAAATGTTACAAAAATACCGTGATACACACATTTGGTCATACCGCCCAGCCCTATGTTGACGCCCGTCACACCCCCTCCCATAGACTTGCATTGAGGGGCGTGGATGTGACGTCACGAGACTCCGCCCCACATCGCCAGTTATCCGGCACGGACCAAAGTTCGCTCCATGCACCGGATGTCTGGGGTGCCGCAGCGGTAGGACCCCGGCGATCAGGCATCTTATCCCCTATCCTTTGGCTAGGGGAAAAGATGTCTAAGGGCAGAGTACCCCTTTAAGCTCCTCTAGTGGTAGCTTAATGAGTGTTTAAGGACTTGCTCACACTTCACACATTCAGCCAGCAGAATTCCACCAGCAATGTTCACGTGCAGCAGACCACGGCAAAATCATCAGCGGTAGGACAGAACGGATGTGTGCAGTCTTATAGACAGCAATGCAGCCCGGCAGAATTCCACCCAAAGAATGAACTTGAGATTCTTTGGGGGACATCCATTCCACCGAAATATTGCTGTGGCGATTCTGCAGTATGCACAGAGTAGCTGAATCTCATTGAATTCTGCAGCAGATTCCGCAGCCGGAGTGTGAACAAGCCCTTATTTACTCTGGGTGGCATTCCGCTTGCAGCTGACTTCCTGCTGCACTGTGCACACTAAGATTTCCACGGCAAAAAATTCTGCTTCAGAAACTGCTGATTCTGGACCCACCGAAACAATAAAGTTCATTATTTTGCTGGAATACCGGGCTGCATTGCTGTCAACAGGGACAGCGCATGTCCAAGCAGTCCGAACACCAATTAACATGGGAGGCGCTTGCTGCACACTGAATTTTTCCAGGTGGTTATTCCTTAGTGTGCACATGCCTATGTATACACACAGAACAAAAAGCCATAGTTTCATTTTGGATGTACTTCCCTGCATGAATAGTAAAAAAGGCTGCAAAAAAACAAACAAACGAAAAACTAATGTATCCATTTTTATACATATTTTTTTTGCTTTATACGGCTGTGTTTTTTCTTCTTTGTGTGAATATACCGTATAGAGTAGATACACAATATATATTTGCCACAGACATTTTCTGCAGCAAATCCACTGGAAAATCCAAATGAATAAAAAAAAAAAAAAAAAAAAAAAAATTGTGCTGATTTGATGTAAAATTGGGGGTTATGGTCCCACGTAGCACTTATGCAGCGTATTTCAGGCTGGCCAAAATCTGCTGTGTATTCTCCAATGTGCACACACGCAGGGCTACCCTGGAGGTGGGGCTGCGGGTCAGCGTGATTGTGAATTCAATGGAGATATACATAATAAATCTGCAACACATACTGACATGCTTCCGATTTTAAAATCCCCATCCCAGGTCCATTTGTGTAGGCGAGAAATCACATCTGCTTTGCTGGTACTGTAAGTCGTTGTGGATTTTCTACGCAATTTCTGCACAGAAAATGTGCAGCAAATCTGTGTAGTGTACGTTTACCCTAATGGAAGTTGTATACATCAGTTTTTTAGGCATTGGTGTCATGCATTTAACTGTATAAATACGGTATGTGCACAGTCTTGTTTCTGGAGTTTCCCCATCTTTACAATCTTCCTATTTTGTAAATCTATCGCACCACGTATTTCTTACACCCGTGCATTGAAAATGCTATAGCGCTCTTTGAAGCACAACTCTTCTGTAATGTCAAATAAGATTATACAGTGATCCCTCAACTTACAATGGCCTCAACATACACTAGTTTCAACATACAATGGTCTTTTCTGGACCATTGTAACTTGAAACCAGACTCAACATACAATGCTATGGAATCTGCGAAACGTGTCAATGGCTGGAAGAACCGACCAATCAGAATGGACATTTCACTGGTAAAACCTGTGTATTCCTAAAGTGCATGCACTGACTGGTGTCTGATAGTGCCCCCTACAGTACAGGGAGGTATTACATGTTCTGTAATCTTTACCTGTATTCTTAAAGTGCATGCACTGACTGGTGTCTGGTAGCGCCCCTTACAGTACAGGGAGGTATTACATGTTCTGTAATCTTTACCTGTATTCTTAAACTGCGTGCACTGACTGGTGTCTGGTAGCGCCCCCTACAGTACAGGGAGGTATTACATGTTCTGTACTCTTTACCTGTATTACTGAAGTACATGCACTGACTGGTGTCTGGTGGTGCCCCCTACAGTACAGGGAGGTATTACATGTTCTGTACTCTTTACCTGTATTACTTAAGTACATGCACTGACTGGTATCTGGTAGTGCCTCCTACAGTACAGGGAGGTATTACATGTTCTGTACTCTTTACCTGTATTACTGAAGTACATGCACTGACTGGTGTCTGGTAGCGCCCCCTACAGTACAGGGAGGTATTACATGTTCTGTACTCTTTACCTGTGCCAGAGTTAGCTGCTCCTTTGGAAATCAGGTAAGGGCGGCTCCATTTTACTTTTTTTTTTGGGACATTGCATGTTCTGTACAGGACCCTGAAGAAGATTCCTTCCTCTACATAGACCAGTGTTTCCCAAGGAGGGTGCCTCCAGCTGTTGCAAAACTACAACTTCCAGCATGCCCGGACAGTCGAAGGCTGTCCGGGCATGCTGGGAGTTGTAGTTTTGCAACAGCTGGAGGCACCCTGGTTGTGAAACACTGAAATAGACAGTCAGTGATTAACAGCTCCCAGCAGATCTTTCTTCCTTTTATATGTAAGCACTTGCTTTATCTCTATTAGTTATCTACTTATTTATCTTTAATCCTCACCTTTTCCTATTTTTGGATGACATTTTGGTGGCTTCAGAACCAATTACCAGGTTTCCATAGAGTTATGGTCTCAACATACAATGGTTTCAACATACAATGGTCGTCCTGGAACCAATTAATATTGTAACTTGAGGGACCACTGTAATTGGATGATTCTTGGGTTTATTCCATTGTATGTTTCTTGCTGCTCAGAACAGATGATAAGTTAAAAAATACAAATGCTTCTCATACAAATATTTACAGAATGTAAAACATCCATTTTCTAACATTTCCATTGTCTTGTCTGTTCCAGGCTGTATGTTATCGGTTGTGCGGTTATCGGCCGCTGGCATGATACTTTATAGGAGTGTCATTCTGTAACTTGTACTGCTTCTATTTACTTACCGTTAGTCAGTGACAGTGGCGCACACACAAGTTCCATATTACATTGCCGATTTTGACAGTGAGAACTGTCTGGGATGCCAAGACTTCTCCTATGGGTCATGTTAACAGATTGTACAACTACAAACAATACAAGGAATGGAGCTCAGTTATATCAGATTTATTTATATTACTGCCTGTTCTGGTATTTTAAGCAAGACTAGAGCCAGACATAGGACACAATAGTATCACAAGCAAATATCACATCCTGTTATCACCAATGTATTATGTCACATCCTTCAACAAACAGGTGATGTATAATGTGGCTGCAACATTGGCATCGTAGGCATTGGCTCTTTGGACAGCGTGGCTGTATAGGAACCGCGTCACTATATAGTTTTAAAGGAGTTATCCAGGGAAAAACTTTTTTTTATATATCAGCTGGCTCCAGAAAATTAATCAGATTTGTAAACTACTTCTATTAAAAAATCTTAATCCTTTCAGTACTTATGAGCTTCTGAAGTTAAGGTTGTTCTTTTCTGTCTAAGTGCTCTCTGATGACACGTGTCTCGGAAACCGCCCAGTTTAGAAGCAAATCCCCATAGCAAACCTCTTCTCTTCTTCTACTCTGTGCAGTTCCCGAGACAGGTGTCATCAGAGAGCACTTAGAAAGAAAAGAACAACCTTAACTTCAGAAGCTCATAAGTACTGAAAGGATTGAGATTTTTTAATAGAAGTAATTTACAAAACTGTTTAACTTTCTGGAGCCAGTTGATATATAAAAAAAAGTTTTTTCCTGGAATACCCCTTTAAATTCTACTGGGCTTCTCACTATTTGGAATACACTCTAGTTTTTTTTTCCCCATTATACGCTGATTAAAGCCAGTCACCAAGTGGCTCTGATTTCTAAAGGGTCAGATAAGTGTCCATGTCAGCTGGCTCTCTAGTGTAGTGCCCAATTGGAACAACTATCCAAGCAGAAGTAAAGGCCTATTTCACCAACTAACTACCAGCTAATCTAACACCACCAGACAACAACCCCCCCCCCCCCCCCAAAAAAAAATAAAAAATAAAAAAAAACAACACAAACAAAAAGGGTCACAGGCTCAAGACAATCCACATGTTGTAAAAGCAAGACACTTTGGTCACTTCACCACTTTTAACACCTCTGCCCTATGCAATTCGGTCACTTCAACTCTGTCTCTAGAAGGTCAACTACTAGATTAAGCGGATTCAGTTACTCACATGAGGGGAAGGACTTTTATTTTTCACTTAGTTAAACAATGCAAGCAATAGGAAGAACAGAATAAATATTTAAAGTGTACCTGTTGTTAACAAAAACTTGACATAATGTAGATAATACCATTATATGTATATTTGTAATATACATTGATTAAAAAAATGTGTATATTTTTGGATGAAAAAATGCTGTCCCTGCAGCTATTGTCTGTGTGTCTCTATGAGGAGTCCAAATACAGGAAGTGGAGGCAGAACATATAGGGCTCTGTGCAGACTCCTGGCTTGTCAATCATCATGATGTGTGTGCCCATAGCATGTCACAGAGCCTCACTGCACAGAGCCCTGCTTGTCCTCAGTGTACAGAGCCCTGCTTGTCCTCAGTGTACAGAGCCCTGCTTGTCCTCAGTGCACAGAGCCCTGCTTGTCCTCAGTGTAAAGAGCCCTGCTTGTCCTCAGTGTACTGAGCCCTGCTTGTCCTCAGTGCACAGAGCCCTGCTTGTCCTCACTGCACAGAGCCCTGCTTGTCCTCAGTGTAGAGCCCTGCTTGTCCTCAGTGCACAGAGCCCTGCTTGTCCTCACTGCACAGAGCCCTGCTTGTCCTCAGTGTAGAGCCCTGCTTGTCCTCAGTGTAGAGCCCTGCTTGTCCTCAGTGTAAAGAGCCCTGCTTGTCCTCAGTGTACAGAGCCCTGCTTGTCCTCAGTGTACAGAGCCCTGCTTGTCCTCAGTGCACATAGCCCTGCTTGTCCTCACTGCACAGAGCCCTGCTTGTCCTCAGTGTAGAGCCCTGCTTGTCCTCAGTGCACAGAGCCCTGCTTGTCCTCAGTGCACAGAGCCCTGCTTGTCCTCACTGCACAGAGCCCTGCTTGTCCTCACTGCACAGAGCCCTGTTTGTCCTCAGTGTAGAGCCCTGCTTGTCCTCAGTGCACAGAGCCCTGCTTGTCCTCACTGCACAGAACCCTGCTTGTCCTCAGTGTACATAGCTCTGCTTGTCCTCACTACACAGAACCCTGCTTGCCCTCACTGCACAGAACCCTGCTTGTCCTCTCTGCACAGAACCCTGCTTGTCCTCAGTGTACAGAGCCCTGCTTGTCCACAGTGTACAGAGCCCTGCTTGTCCACAGTGTACAGAGCCCTGCTTGTCCTCAGTGTACAGAGCCCTGCTTGTCCTCAGTGTACAGAGCCCTGCTTGTCCTCAGTGTACAGAGCCCTGCTTGTCCTCAGTGTACAGAGCCCTGCTTGTCCTCAGTGTAAAGAGCCCTGCCTGTCCTCAGTGTAAAGAGCCCTGCTTGTCCTCAGTGCACAGAGCCCTGCTTGTCCTCACTGCACAGAGCCCTGCTTGTCCTCAGTGTAGAGCCCTGCTTGTCCTCAGTGCACAGAGCCCTGCTTGTCCTCACTGCACAGAGCCCTGCTTGTCCTCACTGCACAGAGCCCTGCTGGTCCTCAGTGTAGAGCCCTGCTTGTCCTCAGTGCACAGAGCCCTGCTTGTCCTCAGTGTAAAGAGCCCTGCTTGTCCTCAGTGTACAGAGCCCTGCTTGTCCTCAGTGCACAGAGCCCTGCTTGTCCTCACTGCACAGAGCCCTGCTTGTCCTCAGTGTAGAGCCCTGCTTGTCCTCAGTGCACAGAGCCCTGCTTGTCCTCACTGCACAGAGCCCTGCTTGTCCTCAGTGTAGAGCCCTGCTTGTCCTCAGTGTAGAGCCCTGCTTGTCCTCAGTGTAAAGAGCCCTGCTTGTCCTCAGTGTACAGAGCCCTGCTTGTCCTCAGTGCACATAGCCCTGCTTGTCCTCACTGCACAGAGCCCTGCTTGTCCTCAGTGTAGAGCCCTGCTTGTCCTCAGTGCACAGAGCCCTGCTTGTCCTCACTGCACAGAGCCCTGCTTGTCCTCACTGCACAGAGCCCTGTTTGTCCTCAGTGTAGAGCCCTGCTTGTCCTCAGTGCACAGAGCCCTGCTTGTCCTCACTGCACAGAACCCTGCTTGTCCTCAGTGTACATAGCTCTGCTTGTCCTCACTACACAGAACCCTGCTTGCCCTCACTGCACAGAACCCTGCTTGTCCTCTCTGCACAGAACCCTGCTTGTCCTCAGTGTACAGAGCCCTGCTTGTCCTCAGTGTACAGAGCCCTGCTTGTCCACAGTGTACAGAGCCCTGCTTGTCCTCAGTGTACAGAGCCCTGCTTGTCCTCAGTGTACAGAGCCCTGCTTGTCCTCAGTGTACAGAGCCCTGCTTGTCCTCAGTGTACAGAGCCCTGCTTGTCCTCAGTGTAAAGAGCCCTGCCTGTCCTCAGTGTAAAGAGCCCTGCTTGTCCTCAGTGTACAGAGCCCTGCTTGTCCTCAGTGCACAGAGCCCTGCTTGTCCTCACTGCACAGAGCCCTGCTTGTCCTCAGTGTAGAGCCCTGCTTGTCCTCAGTGCACAGAGCCCTGCTTGTCCTCACTGCACAGAGCCCTGCTTGTCCTCACTGCACAGAGCCCTGCTGGTCCTCAGTGTAGAGCCCTGCTTGTCCTCAGTGCACAGAGCCCTGCTTGTCCTCACTGCACAGAACCCTGCTTGTCCTCAGTATACATAGCTCTGCTTGTCCTCAATGCACAGAACCCTGCTTGCCCTCACTGCACAGAACCCTGCTTGTCCTCAGTGCACAGCGCCCTGCTTGTCCTCTCTGCACAGAACCCTGCTTGTCCTCAGTGTACAGAGCCCTGCTTGTCCTCAGTGTACAGAGCCCTGCTTGTCCACAGTGTACAGAGCCCTGCTTGTCCTCAGTGTACAGAGTCCTGCTTGTCCCCAGTGCACAGAGCCCTGCTTGTCCTCAGTATACAAAGCTCTGCTTGTCCTCAGTGTACAGAGCCCTGCTTGTCCTCAGTGTGCAGAGCCCTGCTTGTCCTCAGTGTACAGAGCCCTGCTTGTCCTCAGTGCACCCCCCCCCCACCCCGATCTCTCCTGCAGCCCCCCCAGGTCATCAGCTCTATGGTGCTAAGTTTGCTCCGTGGCTGATGACTCACTATACATGGGCGGCGATTCCTGACATCATGGCCCCGCCCCTTAATGCAAGTTTATGGGAGGGGGAGTGACTGTGGCCACGCCCCCTCCCATAGACTTGCATTAAGGGGGCGGGGCGTCACGAGGGAGCGGATCCATGAGGTCACGAACTGCCGGCCCTTGTATCGTGAGTCATCAGCCACGGAGCAAACTTAGCACCATAGAGCTGATGACTCGGGGGGCTGCAAGAGAGATTGTGGGGGTCCCCAGCGGCGGGACCCCCGTGATCAGACATCTTATCCCCTATCCTTGTATAGGGGATAAGATGTCTAGGGGCGGAGTACCCTTTTAACCAATGTACATTTAGTGCTGGGCGGTATGACCAAATATGTGTATCACGGTATTTTGTAACTTATGGCGGTTCCACGGTATATAACGGTATTACCCAAATCTACCCCCGATCCCCCCCCCCCCTCCCAAAATTAATTATATTATCAGCCCGACACTGTGCTGTCCCCATCGGGGTAAATACTCACATATCACCTGTAAGCGCTGCTCTCCTCGTCCTGTTTGTTGCGGCCGCCGGCACTGACCTCTATACTGTGCAGTATCCCTATGCCCGGGCTGCAAAAGGTAAACAAAATAAACGAACGCATGTTCCGACGTCGGCCTTATGCTGGGGACGGGAATGTCGGAGAGACGTCAGCCTATCATCGGCCGCAGCGATGTTCCGCCTCACCTGGTGATAGGCTGAGCCCACTGTCATGTAAGGAGCCGGCTCCAGGTAGCTGGTCCTGACCGACGGGGAAGGTGGGTAAAAGTTTATTTTGTTTAACTTTTGGAGCCCGGGCATAGGGATACAGCATACAGCAGTTGTAGTTGCAAAACTACAACTCCCAGCATGCCGTTGGCTGTCCGGGCATGCTGGGAGTTGTAGTTTTGCAAGATCTGGAGATCCGCAGGTTGAAGACCACTGGCGTACAGTATAGAGTGTCAGCGCCAGCGGCCCGCAACAAAGAGGAGGACGAGGAGGTTAGCGCTTGCGGGTGACATGTGAGTAGTACCCCGATGGGGATAGCGGCTGGGCTGATAATTAATTGGGGCAGGGGGCGGGGGAAGAACAGCGCTCGCGGGCCACATATGATTAGTTCCCTGATGTGGGGACAGCGCTGCACTGGGCTGATAATTCTTTCATTACAGAGTGGGAGGGGCCAAACCGGTACTGTGGTATTGGGAAGAATTCATATCGTGCAGCACAAAAATTCCGGTATTCGGTATGAACCGGTATACCGTCCAGCCCTATGTACATTACAAATACTGTGTATACATATAATGGTATTAGCTACATTATCTTAAAAGATTTGGTTAACAACAGGTACAATTTAAGGGGGAGATTTGTCAAAACCTGTGCTGAGGAAAAAGTTGACCAGTTGCCCATAGCAACAAATCAGATCAGAGGCCCTGTTAAAAATGAAAGAAGCAATCTGATTGGTTGCTATGGGCAACTTTTCCTATCCACAGGTTTTCATAAATCTCCCCCGAAGAGTTTTGTACTGTTCTGCTAGTTCCAGAAATATGCCGTCTTTTTATCCCCTGCAACTCATATCATTTACAGATAAGGCCACGGCAGACTATGGAATCTCTGGCTGGAAATATTCAGGCCTAAGTTTCTAAGGGTGGTCGTCGCCGACTGAATTATAGACCCCCATAGACGGCAATGTATTCCACGCAGTATTCTGCCATAAGAATGAGAAAGATTATTCTTCCGAAGCTCCCCTGCTGAAATGTCATAGTGCACTTTGTGCAGCGAAATCCCATTGACAACAATGAAACCCAGTTGCACCTGAGCTCCCAAGTAGAGATGAGCGAATTTACAGTAAATTCGATTCGTCACGAACTTCTCGGCTCGGCAGTTGATGACTTATCCTGCATAAATTAGTTCAGCTTTCCGGTGCTCCGGTGGGCTGGAAAAGGTGGATACATTCCTAGGAAAGAGTCTCCTAGGACTGTATCCACCTTTTCCAGCCCACGGGAGCACCTGAAAGCTGAACTCATTTATACAGGATAAGACATCAACTGCCGAGCCGTGAAGTTAGTGACGAATCAAATTTACTGTAAATTCACTCATCTCTACTCCCAAGCATCATTTCTAAATGGAATAAGGCTAGGAAATTCAGTAGTCTGAACTCAGCCTAAGAAGCATATTCTTAATTCGCTACATTCCCTCTGCCCTGTATACATCCCTCTGATGGGTGCCGGATTTGAATGCACCATACCTGGCCTAAGAAAAAGAAGTGAAAACCGCCATGGCCCATGGGAAATACAAATACCCCGCATCCTTTAGGTGTGAGAGATTAAAGGAAAAGGAGTACTGTTGTGTAGGACAATTTATCCCCTATTCAAAGTATAGGGAATAAGTGAATGATTGGGGAGGTGCCAGCGGTTGGACCCCCCACAATCTCCTAAATGACACCTCGGCTCTCCTCAAGAACGGAGTGCGTCGACCACCGCAAAAAGCGGTGGCCGCCATACGGAACTCTATGGGAGAGTCGGAGATACCCGAACGCTTCTCTGTACGTAACACGGATAAGACGTGGTCTATTATTCCTATCTACACACTGTACTGCAAGTTACAGGCCTCTGCACAACTCCCATTTCCAGTAACCACACTTCTAAATATTATAAAATAAAATAAACATAGACCTTATGGGGGAGATTAATCAAAACCTGTGTAGAGGAAGAGTGGTACAGTTGCCCGTAGCAACCAACCAGATTACTGCTTTCAGTTTTCAGAGGCCTTTTAAAAAAAATGAAAGAAGCAATCTGATTGGTTGCTATGGGCAACTGCACCACTCTTCATCTACACAGATTTTATAAATATCCCCCTAAGTGTTTACAAAATATCTGTAAGTCTTTAAAGGGACCTGTCATGTTAAAAATACAGTCCAATCTGGGCTAAGTAGTCTTGTGGGATGTTCTACCCAGTGAATGGCAGCTCTCTATATGTAAAGAGATACAAATAGCTGTCAATCACTGGGAAGGACCACCCACTTGACGGCTTAGCCCACAATTAGCAGATTTAAAGGAGATATCCAGTGCTAAGGAAAGGAGATAAGTTTCAGATCGCGGGGGTCCGACCGCTGGGGCCCACTGCGATCTCCCCCTGCGGGAAGGGGGGCGTGTTGACCACTGCGGCTGACACACCCCCTCAATACAACTCTATGGCAGAGTCGGAGCGCTACCTTCAGCAATCTCCTGCTCTGCCATATCGATGTATTGAGGGGGGTGGCAGACGCCGCTTCGTGCGGTGGACGACACCCGATATCTGGCCAGCGAGCTGGGGCCCCGTACAGGAGATTGCGAGGGGGCCCCAGCGGTCGGACCCCCCGCGATCTGAAACTTATCCTTAGGATAGGGGATACGTTTTTCAGCACTGGACTACCCCTTTAACATAAATAAAAAATATATTATCCTGTGGATTTTACCTCCACAAAACTATATATCAATCTGCTCAGCTCCTCCTACTCTGCCAGCAGATTGGGCTGCATTTTCAATGTGATAGGTTCCCTTTAAATGATTTATAACAATGTTAAATGTTATGTTGGCTTCTTTCAGGCTGGTGTAACAAGCTGTGTGTCCATACACTAGTGTTTCCCAACCAGCGTGCCCCTCCAGCCAGGGCTGGATCATTATTGGTGCTCATGGAGCGCCTTCTCCGGGCCCCATGCCCGCAGGGGGCCCCTGTTACATTCAGGACATCAATGTGTCCCGAAAAATCTTTTTAGGACACAAGGATGTCCCTGTCTCTGCAGCCTTGCGTTAACGTGGGGGAACTGTACTGCACCCCTAATGTGGGGGAACTGTATTGCACCCATAATGTGGGGAACTGTACTGCACCCCTAATGTGGGGGAACTGTACTGCACCCCTAATGTGATGGAACTGTACTGCACCCCTAATGTGGGGGAACTTTACTGCACCCCTAATGTGCGGGGACTTATAGTGCACCTAATGCGGGGGAAGTACAACCTAATGCGGGGGAACTATACTGCCAACCTAATGCGGGGGAACTATACTGCACCTAATGTGGAAGAACTGTCGGGGGGGGGGGGGGGCATCATAATGAAGTGCTCCGTCTTCCAGGCAGCCTTAATCTGGCCCTGCCTCCAGCTGTTGCAATACTACAACTCCCAGCATGTCTGGACAGCCGAAAGCTGTCCGGGCATGCTGGGAGTTGTAGTATTGCAACAGCTGGAGGCACGCTGGTTGGGAAACCCTACCATACACAGTACAGATGTATGCATGTAAATATACAGTCACTGAGTCAACAACTGTGGGTCACGTGCGTCAGTATGGAAAGTGTTCAGTACAACTTTATAGTGCTTCAGATAGGTTTTTTTTTTTTTTTTTTTTTAACCTTCAGTAAGTTCCCTTTAGGATGTGGGAAGGCACCTTACTGTGGTGTAAGCGGATAGTGTGTTACAAGGAGGAATTTGCTCTCTCCAGCACATGGGCATAGTGCAAAAGGTTATGCCATGAGTACACAAGTCACCCTTCAGATAACAATCGGCACTGTAGGATAGACTGTATTTGCAGTAAACACTTTAGCAGGATCTCCAGTGTAAAGTTCATGGAGACATCTAAGCTGGGCAGACTCACAACATACTATGCAGCCTATGAACACTTGCCGCCTGTGGGCACTGGCTTTGCAGTAGTTGGCAATACAGTACCGCCTGACAGTAGTGGGGCATCCATCACCTGCATGGAGTTTGCAAATTCTCCCCATGTCTGTCATTCCAATAATCTGATGTATCTCAGGCAGGGAAAATACACTATAAGGCCCATTGGGTATTGCTACATATATATATATATATATATATATATATATATACACACACAGTGACCCCCCCGACCTACGATCATTTCAACATACGATGGCCTCTCAGAGGCCATCGCATGTTGAAGGCAGCATCAACATACGATGCTTTTGTATGTCGGGGCCATCGCATAAATGGCTATCCGACAGCGCCGACTGCTTCAGCTGCCACCGGATAGCCGCTAACGGTGCCCTGTGTGGTCCGCTGACGATCACTTACCTGTCCTCGGGGCTCCGGCGCGTCCTCTTCGAGATTTCCTGCATCGTCGGCGCTCTCCATTGTCGTCATCACGTCGCTGCGCACGCCGTCCCGTCATCCAATAGGAGCGGCGTGCGTAGCGACGTGATGATGGCGACGTGAGAGCGAGGATGCCGGGGAAGCAGAGGCCCGGGGACGCAGCGTCAGCGATGGACGGCGACATCCAGGGCAGCGGTGAGGGTCTGGAGCGGCGGGGACACGTGAGCATAACCTCCAATACCAGTGGTCTTCAACCTGCGGACCTCTAGATGTTGCAAAACTACAACTCCCAGCATGCCCGGACAGCCGTTGGCTGTCCGGGCATGCTGGGTGTTGTAGTTTTGCAACATCTGGAGGTCAGCAGGTTGTAGACCACTGTCCTATACTTTACTTTGCACGGATCGCTCAACATACGATGGTTTCAACAAACGATGGTCCGTTTGGAACGGATTACCATCGTATGTTGAGGGACCACTGTGTATATATATATATATATATATATATATATATATATATATATATACATACATAGCAATAACAATATCAGGTGACTGTACAGAGCGATCTGTGTCAGCCCAGCTCAGCATACATATTATTGTGGGTGGATTGTGTCCTTCTGCTGCTGCTCAATGAATAAACAAAGACATTTCTGTCAGATCCCCAGGATCACATGCTGCTGCTGCTGCGGTTTTACTGTAAGTGTGAACAGGCGATCACTCGGGATACGCAGTTTCTTATTCCCAGGAACACACATGACAGACGGAACACATAGAGATGGCGCAGATCAGGTGCACATACTAACCAATTGCCAGAGCCAACGATGCATACTTTCAGTGCCATGACGATGTGCCCAGTGCAGTGCAGAAGACAGGTCTGTGCCGCTACTACCCAGCCCGCTCCCACCCGATCTCTGATACCTTCACCCAGGGCCGAACTCAGGGCATTTAAACCTGAGCTGTCAGTCTTGTGCGATCCCGGGCCCGCCCCCCGCCGCTGATTGGCTGAGAGCGCAGCCTGTGCCCTCCCCGTGCCCGCCTGAGACAGGGCAGTGCCAGGATGGGCACCTGGCGGGAAAGGGACTGCTGCAGGGTTTCCCAAGCAGTGTGACTCCAGCTGTTGCAAAACTACAACTCCCAGCATGCCCAGACAGCCAAGGCTGTCTGGGCATGCTGGGAGTTGTAGTTTTGCAACAGCTGGAGTCACACTGCTTGGGAAACACTGGGCTGGTGCACTGTACATTGTTCACACTCATTCAGTTACAGGTCATTTATAATCAGGATAAATAAATAAAGCTTCAGTGGTAATTAATTGGAACATTATATATTTGCATAGATCAATAGTACAAGCCAGTATAAGGGAGGGTTCACACCACGATTTTCTATACAGTTTTTGGATACGGTTTTAAAAACAAACAAAAAACGTATGCAACTGTACAGAAAACCGTGCCCATAGACTTTCCATTCCAAACTGTATACACCATACTGCATACGGTTGTCTCCGTTTTTCACACCACACAGTTTTTTACTTTTTTTTTTCTGGACAGAAAACCGTCGCCTACCACGGTTTTTGGTCCAGGTGAAAAACCGTATAGACCCGTATACGTTTTTTTTTTTTTTTAACATCGGAGTCAATGGGAACCGTACAGAACTGTATGTGTGTACAGTTCCATCCAGTTTTTACCATACGGTTTTTGACTTTGCACAGTTTTTTTTTTCTGGGAATTTCAATCAAACAAGTGAAACTTTATTCATAATGGAGTGAAAAGTTCAAAACATATGCGTTTTTTTTCTTAAAAAACGGATGCAACCGGACATCACTTTTCAAACTGTATACGGTTTTCAACCGTATACAGATAAAACTTTGTACACACGTTTTGATACAGTTTAGTCAGGTTTTGAGGAATCCGTTTTTTTATCAAAACTTGAAAAAAAAACTGTATTGCAAAAACGTGGTGTGAACCCAGCCTAAGAAAGTTTGTCACAAAGCTGTAGCTAGCTTCTGAGGGGAGAATAGAAAATGGTGCCCACCACCCCTGGACCCTCCATCCCCCCCCTTCCCCCCACCATGCAAGCTAAGGGTGCATTCACTCCGGGTTTCTGCAATACAGTTCCCGTATCAGGTTTTTGATGTACAAACGGATTCCTCAAAACCTGACTAAACTGTATCAAAATGTGTGTACAAATTTTAACCCGTATACAGTTAAAAAAACGTATACGGTTTAAAAAATGATGTCCAGTTGCATCCGTTTTTTAAGAAAAAAACATATACGTTTTTAACTTTTCACTCCATTATGAGTAAAGTTTCATTTGTTGATTGAAATTCCAAGAAAAAAAAACTGTATAGTGAAAACCAGATGGAACTGTACGCACATACGGTTCTGTATGGTTCCCATTGACTCCCATGTTAAAAAAAAAAAAGCGTATACGGTTTAATACGGCTTTTCACCCAGACCAAAAAAACGCGGTAGGCCAAGGTTTTATGTCCAGAAAAAAAACGTATATGGTTTTAGAGTGCATTCACACCACGTTTTTGCAATACAGTTCCCGTATACATTTTCAATGTGAAAACCGTGTGCATTGACTCTCCATTGAAAACCGTATGCCAAACAATGCATCAGGTTGTGTCCGTTTTGCATCCTGTATGGTTTTGTCAGATTTTTTCCCGTAACCAAAACCGTAGCCTACCACGGTTTTTGGTCCGGGAGAAAAACTGTATTAAACCTTATACGTTTTTTTTTTTCTTTTTTTTCTTTTTTAACATGGGAGTCAACGGGAACCGTACAGAACTGTATGTGCGTACGGTTCCATCCGGTTTTTTACTTTGCACAGTTTTTTTTCTTGGAATTTCAATCAAACAAGTGAAACTTTATTCATAATGGAGTGAAAAGTTAAAAACATATACAGTTTTTAACTGTATACGGGTTAAAATTTGTACACGTTTTGATACAGTTTAGTCAGGTTTTGAGGAATCCATTTTTCATCAAAAACCTGATACGGGAACTGTATTGCAAAAACATGGTGTGAATGCACCCGAATACAGTTTTTCACCCGGACCAAAAACCGTGGTAGGCTACGGTTCTGGGTACGGGAAAAAAATCGGGTGACACCCTTACTGGCCTGCCTGGCACTAAATAGCTTCACTCCAACAATCCCGCAACAACCCATCCACCCTCCTCAGAAATAAAAAAATATTAAAAGCATACTATGCCGCACCATGTATATCCATACTCTGGAGGCTTTTTTGTTTAATTTTGAGCCTGCATTTTGTGCCGTTGGTGGGCGGAGTCTTGTGTCGCTGCGCTGAGGCCGGAGTTTACGTCAGGAAGGAAGACAGCGCAGCACCAACAGGCACATAAACAATAGTGAAGCCACAAAGAAAAGAAAAAAACTGCACGGTACGTTACCCACCCCAAAAGGTGTATGAAGCTGTATTACTATGGATTTTTTTTTTATGCCCTCCTTGGTGTCATGTACAGTAAAAAGGCAGTTAGGTAAGTAGCCAGGTAAATAGATAACACAGTAGGTAGATCAGGAAGCCAGATATGTAGGTAGGTGACTAGCCAGGTAGGTAGGTAGGTAGGTTGCTAGCTAGGTAGTTAGGAAGCCATGTATGAAGGCCAGGTATGTACATAGTAAGGTAGCAATATATGCAGGTAGGCAGTTAGGCAGCCAGGTATGTACAATAGGTAGTTAGATAGCCAGGTATATAGGTAAGTAGTTAGGCATCCAGGTATAAAGTTAGGTAGCCAGGTAGTTAGTCAAATAGGTAACCAGCACCTCCCTTCACCCAGTGGGGGATCCAGAGTCTAGTCAGTGTATTTAGTTTTAGCGGACAGAAAATAAGGTGTTGCTTACGGAAGTTACAGGTTGGTAATGTCCCCAGGAGGTAGGGGCCCCTAGTAGCCCTCCGATTAATTTGTCCCCATATTAGCTAGGCAGGAACAAAGTAGATAGTCCCTCACAGCAGTGTAGGCAGCAGAGTTCCCCCACAGTAGGTGTAGGCAGCAGGGTCCCCCACAGTAGGTGTAGGCAGCAGAGTCCCCCCCCACAGTAGGTGTAGGCAGTTGAGTCCCCCCCCACAGTAGGTGTAGTCAACAGAGTCCCCCCCCCACAGTAGGTGTAGGCAACAGAGTCCGCCCCCACAATAAGCGTAGGCAGCAGAGTTCCCCTACAGTAGGTGGGTGTAGGCAGCAGAGTTCTCCCACAATAAGGGTCTCCCCACAGTAGGTGTAGGAAGCAGGGTCCCCCCCCCCCCACAGTAGGTGTAGGCAGCAGGGTCCCCCCCCACAGTAGTTGTAGGCAGCAGGGTCCCCCCCACAGTAGTTGTAGGCAGCAGGGTCCCCCCACAGTAGTTGTAGGCAGCAGGGTTTCCCCCTCCCCCTTCCCAAGTTGAAAATAAAAAAATTATGCTCACGCGATGTCCCACGCAGCGATCTCCTCCGGAGAGCAGCAGGGCCCGCGTCTTCCTTCCTCCACAGTGCAGGCACCGATGAGTGGCATCTTCAGCGCCTGCAATGCGTGCTGCGTGGAGGCAGAGGTCAAGTCCCCTCTCTATGTAGGCCACAGATGTGGCTCATACAGAGAGGACGCCTTCTGCTCTATGTGCGTATACTGCACATACAGCAGAAGGCAGAGCGGTCTGCTGGAGATCTGGGACAAGTGTCCTGGATCCCAAGTAAAGGCGGCAGCGGCAGGCCCTTTACCCGCCAAGGCCCTTGGACCATGTCCGATCGGACTGGCTGCCCCTGAACACTATGCACAGACCGATATACCCCATACAGTGCCCATATAGTGGTGATCCCAGATCCACAAATGCTCAGTTACATCTAGTGACTCCCAGGAGGTGTCTTTTTGGAGTTGTTGTTTTTCTTTTTTCTTTGGCCCAATCCGCCATGGAGACTTTTTCTAGCCATGACTTGTTTCTGCAAAATCTGCCAGACAACAAACATTAAGTTCCACACCTTTATAGCTCATTTCTTACCTTTTCACAGGTCCCAAATAATGCCTCCCTTGGATTCCCTGCATACTATAAGTGAGTGGGTAAGTGTGTTGTGGTTAGAGGGATTTGGTTGGTAGTTCCCCGCCCATTAGGTAGTACTTCCCAGTATGTCGGTGATTTGACCCCTATTAGGTAGAATTGGTTAGTAGTTAGCTAGGTAAATCCCCCTCCCCTATTAAGTAGAAGCCCCTAACAGGTGGGTAGGTAGGAAACCCTGTTTGGTAGATGCCACCAGTAGGAAGGTAGGGAATCCCCCCCCCCCATCAGCAAGAAGCCCCCAGTATGTAGGTAATCCTCCCCCTATTAGATAGAAGCCCCCAGGATGTAGGTATATAGTTCTCCCCCATATAAGATTAAAGGGGTACTCCGGCGCTAAAACATCTTATCCCCTATCCAAAGGATAGGGGATAAGATGCTTGATCGTGGGGGTCCCGCCGCTGGGGACCCCTGTGATCTTCCACGCCACACCCAGTTAGAATCATCCCCCGAAGCGTGCTCGCTCTGGGTCTGATTACTGGCGATCACGGGGACAGAACATAGTGATGTCACAGCTCCGCCCCCTCAATGCAAGCCTATGGAGGGGGCATGACAGCTGTTACCCCTCCCCTCCATAGGCTCGGATTGAGGGGCCGGAGCATGATGTCACTATGCTCCATCCCCGTGATTGCCAGTAATCAGACCCGGAACGAGCACGCTCCGGGGGCTGATTCTAACAGGGTGCGGCGTGGAAGATCACAGGTGTCCCCAGCGGCAGTACCCCCGCGATCAGGCATCTTCTCGCCGGAGTACCCCTTTAAAGCCCTCAGTATGCAGGTAGGTTGGTAGGTAATGCACCCGTGGAGCGGAAAGAGGTAAGCAGAGGTTTATTTTTTTGACTGCCATAATAGGAATGTTGTTGAAAACCCTCCCTGTGATCAGAGTACTCCTGTAAAGTGTACCTGTCACATCGCAGAAAAAAAAACAATGCTTCCATGTCTTTTTTTTGTATGTATCCAGCTTTTGTATTTGGCTCACAAATCTCTCTGTTCTGTTACTCACTCATTATGACATCTACTGCACAGGAAGGGGTGTGTCGGAGGCAAGCACTGAGCCCACCCTCACTCACCATGCATTCACTTCCTCCCTGAGTCGGCTGTGCTTGGTCTTTACATCCAATCACTGCAGGCTGCTCTGTAAACCCCTCCTCTTTGTTCTCTGACATGAGTCTGATAGACAGGACAAGAGGAGGCTAGTCTGGCTCTCACTTTCTGGATGGTATAGGGACCCCTATATTTTTTTTTTATAAGCCATGATTTCTAGAAAAAAGGAGATCTACTTCATAAAATAAATGTATTAGAAAGGTTACTGTTTTGCAAAGATATACAAAACATATATATAAAAAAAAAATTTGATCCCCGGCTCAATTGCACACCTTATCTTCTAAATGGTTAAACCAATTTCTGTAAGCGACATTTTGTTTTATATCCTGTCCACCCGCATTATAAACCAGTGTAATGGGTTTAGTGCGGGTAAATAGACTCAGATTCCCTTTAATAAGGAACTGTTCAAATGCACGCTGTCTCTTCTGGCAGCTTCACCTCTGATTGACACACAGGTCCCAACGCATGGGCCCTTCAGCTAATCTAACGTGTGCGTCGCTGCGTGTCATCCAGCTAGCACTGCAGAGGAAGACGGCGGTGGGAGAGGGAGCTTGCTGGATGACACGCAGCGGCGTGCACATTAGATTAGCTGAAGGGCACATGCGCTAGGACCCAGGAAGTGGGCATTGCTTACCTTGTGCCACGCCTATACGACCATCAGTGGCTTGGATCAAAAGAATTTTTTGGGGCCATGAAAGCCTGCAAATATTAGGTAAAAACATTGCTATACCCACCACCTGAACACAGTACAAAGGGTGTGTGCAAGTTATTGCTCCCAGATTTCATGACAGTTGCGCTTTAAATATTTTGTTTTTCAGTTTAACTCATGGATGGCATTGTGTTTCAGGTCTCTTTTGATCACTGAAAACAATCTCAGACACCTGTGATAGATTGCCAGGTGAGCCCAAGTCAAGGAAAAACTACCAAAAGGTGGGTGTTCCACATTATTAAACAGAGCACCTTTTTCAAGCAATATGGGGAAGAAGGATCTCTCTGCTGCCGAAAAGAGTGAAACATTTCAGGAAAACTGAAGCGTGATCATTGCACTATTAAGAGAGATTTTGGCCGATTCAGAGCAGACACAGGTTTGTGCAGATAAAGGCACATTGAGAAAGATTTCTGCCAGATTCATGCACCAGACCAAGAGAGCAGCTGCTAAAATACCATTACATAGCAGCAAACATACTGGAAGCTGCTGGTGCCTCAGAGGCTTGCAACTGTGCATAAACCTTCCATTCGTCCACCACTAACCAATGCTCACAAGCAGAAAAATACATGAAGACTAATTTTCAAACAGTCCTGTTCACTGATGAGTGCCGTGCAACCCTGGATGGTCCAGATGGATGAAGTAGTGAGTGGTTGGTGGATGGTCACCCTGTTCCAACAAGGCTGCAAGTTGGTGGTGGAATCATGTTTTGGGGTGGAATCATGGGAAGAGAGCTGGTCGGTGCCTTTAGGGTCCCCCTGGAGGTGTAAAGATGACCTCTGCAAAGTATGTGGAGTTTCTGACTGACCACTTTCCTTCCTGGTACCTCTGCATCAATGGCTGCTATGGGTTAAAAGGAGAGAGTCATGTGTGGCCTCCATCTTTCCCTGACCTCAATCCTATTGAGAACCATTGGAGCATCCTCAAGCAAAAGATGTATGAGGGTGGGAGGCAGTTTACATCCAAACAGCAGCTCTGGGAGGCTATTCTGACATCTTGCAAATAAATCCAAGCAGAAACTGTCCAAAAACTCAAAGTTCAATGGATGCAGGACTTGTGAAGCTACTATCAAATAAGGGGTCCTATGTTAAAATGTAATGTGACCTGTTAAAATGTAAAAAAAAATTAAAATGTAAAAAAAAGTTTGGTTGAAATTGCTTTTGATTTCAGTAAATATGCTGCAAACACAACAAATTAAAATTTTCAGTTCTTTACAACCTATGAAGTGTTTTGAAACTTACTGTGCATAATAATTTGGAACAGTGCATTGTAAGTTATGTTTAAAAAATAATTATTAGGTTTGTTCAATAAAATTTGAATTGTGCTCTTAGTTGATAACATGAGAATTATGCTGACTGTTCTTTACATCATTTAGGTTAATGAGAAAAAATTAATTTGCATGTAAATGTTGTAAAAATAAAAACAGCTCAGGGAAAATGGAAGCCCCCTAAATGCACACTACAAAAAAGTTAGAAAATAGAAATAGATTAGAACACGTTTTAGTGTCTGGCCCTAATCAGGGGAAAAACTAAATCTAGCCGACACTTTCCCTTTAAAAGGCTACTCTGCCCCTAGACATCTTATCCTCTATCCAAAAGATGTCTGATCGCAGGGGGCCAGCCGCTGGGACCCCACACGATCACCGTACAGTCAACCAGAGTTTGGCATCCTGTTCAGAACGCTGGGTTCAGGCGGCTGTGGTCGTGATGCCTTGCCATGCCCCCTACATTTATGTCTAAGGGAGGGGTCATGACTGCCACCACGCCCCCTCCCATAGACAAGAATGGAGGGGTATGGCATCACAAGGGGGCAACGGCACGACCCCAGAACCCAGCAGAGTCTGTGCAATACTGGCAAACATCCCAGCTCTGGTTCCACTTCTGAAATGCGGTACATGAGAAATAGTTCTGCACCACGGATCAGACCCTTAGGGGCTCAATAACAGAAGAGAGAATTATAGTTACTATTTCAACTGAAGGGTTAACTTAAAACATTCAGGTTTATAAAAATCTTTAGAAATGACAGCTACTCATTCTGTGCGTGACTCATTCTACTCATGCAAATCATTTAAGACATCCTCCTCTACTTAATATACACTATATATTACATGGTGTAAATGTCATTAAAATGGGGCTTTGCTGCAGGACTTGTAATTTCATGTTAGATAAACTGAATGAGCTAGGAATTCTGCCAATATAGCCACGTCACACTTTGCTTGACTGAAAGGAACACCATGTTCTACACCAACGCACCTAAAACTAAAATGTAAAAATCATATGCCCAATAAAATGTAAGCCCTGGAGATGTTCTTTCAAATGGGTCCATGTTTAAAGGGGTACTCTGCCCTTAGACATCTTATCCCCTGTCCAAAGGATAGGGGATAAGATATCAGATCGCCGGAGTCCCGCTGCTGGGGACCCCCAGGATCTACCATGCAGCACCCACCTTTAGCGGCTTCCGGAACCGCTGGAGGTCCTCAGGCTGAGTCCATCTCGACCACGAGGACGGAGCATAGTGACGTCATGGCTCCGCCCCCGTGTGACGTCACGCTCCCTCCCATAGGCTTGCATTGAGTGGACGGAGCGTGACATCACACGGGGGTGGAGCCGCGACGTCACTATGCTCCATCTACGTGATCAGTAATCAGACCCGGAGGGAACACGCTCCAGGGACTGGTTTATAACTGGGTGCAGTGTGGAAGATCACGGGGGTCCCCAGCGGTGGGAGCCCCGCGATCAGGCATCTTAGGGGATAAGATGTCTTCGTGCCAGAGAACCCCTATAAAGGGAGTTTTTTCAGTCCCACAAAATTTGATGTTTGAGGCTGGCTTAGGCTGCGTTCACTTATGTCCAATCAAGCATAGTTGCCATCTGGCTAAGGGCAACTATGCCGGATGGTCCATGTCAGCCTAGGGGGCACGTGAACTCAGTCCCAAATTTCAGCTGAGCAGTGTTTCCTGACTTTCTTACAGCAGACACTTGCCTAACCAGTCACAGGCCATGTTGGGTCACTGCAGAGAAGAATCGGCAGAGGCTTTTCTTGAATGTTGACATGAGAGCTGGAAGCACTGCTCAGAGAGGATGGATTTAGCAGGAAATAGGGCTATATAACTTAGAACACAGCCTAAACCTAGAACTAAAAATTCTGTGGGGTCGGACAACAACTTTAAATATAGGGTTTTATTATTTTACAACAGAACAGACATATTTTGAGTATCGTTCAAGCAATAAAAATAGCCTCTACAATGATGTCAGATACTGGTCTTAATCAGAACTTGCTTTTATTAAAACTTGGCAATGACTACAAGATACAAAACAATATTTTGGTCCCTCAAAACCATAATCCGCTTAAAAATAAAAAGGCTACATTTTATGAGAATAGAGGTGCTCAGGGCACATTCAGTGAGGGAGGTTGGAGAGCTTCTAGGGATACACCCTGGAAAGCTAAGCAGCATATTAAGAGCCGTTCCTTAGACTGCAAATGCTGTAGAAAATGTTACTGTACACTCCAATGCATAAGAGTCCTTCATTATTGAAATCTACTGACCACTTTCCTAGTCCAAAGACCTGTAACCTTTTCAGCATAAGAAGAAAAAACAAATGGGGCGGTGGGATTATTAACTCTTTGTACAACCGTGTAATATTCCAGATAACGGGGCTAAAAGCAAGTACGCACAGTGCTCCTATTCAACAAGGTTTAATGAAAAATATATTTGCTGCTGACACAGCAGAGGCAACCATGTTAATGGATGACCCCGCAAGGTATTCCGTATAAACTACTGGGAACATGATGCGTCCTGCTTCAATGGTGTGTGCATTACAAATATACTGTGCTATATGTTTACTTATAGATATTAACCGCTACTTTACAAATTGCATAGGAGCACACAAATAGCTACTAAATTGTTTTGTTTTTTTAGGGTGAGGAAGGAATACTATATTAAACATAATGAATATTACACAAAACAATAAAAAAAATGACACATAAGGGAAGTCTAAAAATAAATGTACTTTATCCTTCGGAATATAACATGCCTAGCCCTCAAGTATTCTCTGGCCTTTACTTTATGTAACAACTGAGGAGAGTATAAATAACTATTAGTGTGTCCTTATTCCAATTGTCAGTCGTTTCATAGATTCCTCAAATCCGGAACAATCTAGAGCAGCTTCCTAAAGCCTCAAGAAGATGTCAAGATGTTGGCTATGAGGTACACTCTGTTTAATAGATCCAAAAGGTAGCTTGTTATGTGTTTCTAATCCCCAGAGCTTGTTCCAGCTCCTGACGTCTTTGCTGCACCTACAGGCAAAAAAAAACAAAAAAATAATAAACCATGATTAGAGGAAACGTAAAAAAAATGAAAAATTAATTATTATATTATATATATATATATATATATATATATATATATATATATATATATATATATATATATTATATACAAATTAAAATCTAGATTTTATGGTGGATGTAATTTTTTAAGATTTTTCAGTTATATTAAACACACAAAAAATGACTTCTTGCAGTTTTTACCGACACCTCCTGTTCTGAAGAGATCAACTCCCAGCAGTAATCTCACTGGTAAGAAAACAATGAATGCCAACATCTATATCACTGGTTCCCAACCTTTTTTTTGCCCAAGTACCCCTTGGCAGTCCATAAAAAATAAAAAAATAAAAATTAACCCCTTAAGGACCAAGCCCATTTTAACCTTAAGGACCAGGCCAATTTTACTTTTGCGTTTTTTTCCTCTTTGCCTTCTGAAATCCATAACTCTTATATTTCCATCTACAGACCCATATAATGGCTTGTTTTTTGCATGACCAATTGCACTTTGTAACGAAACCTCTCATTTTACCATAAAATGTACGGCGACCCCCAAAATTTTTTTTAGGGAGGAAATTTAAATGAAAACCAAAATTTATTCTGTGGGTCAATACGATTAAAATGAAGCCCATGGCTAGATACTTTGATTTTTTTTTTTTTTTAAAGTGGTACAAAAATATAAAACTTTTTGTACAAAATCAGTAATCTAAAATCACCCTATTTTGACAACCTATAACTCATTTTTCCGTATATAGGGCGGTATGAGGGCAAATTTTTTTGCGCCATCATCTGTCCTTTTTATTGATACACCATTTGCATATATAAAACTTAGATAATTTTTTATAATTTTTTTAACTAAAATGTGACAAAAAAGCTGCATTTTCAGACATTTTTTTACGTTTACGCCATTCACCGTACGGGATAATTAACATTATATTTTGATAGTACGGACATTTACGCACGTGGCGATACCAAATAGGTTTATAAAAAGAAATCAAAAATTACGCTTTTTGTGGGTAAAATGGGAAAAACTGACAATTTTCATTTTTATTGGGGGAGGGGATTTTTCACTTTTTGTTTACTTTTTATTTTTACATTTTTCAACTTTTATTTTACACTTTTTATGTCCCCATAGGGGACTATCCATAGCAATCGTTTGATTGCTAATACTGTTCAGTGCTTTGTATAGGACATAGCACTGATCAGTATTATCGGTGATCTTCTGCTCTGGTCTGCTCAATCTCAGACCAGAGCAGAAGACCCCGGGAGACGGCCAGAGCCAGGTGAGGGGACCTCCGGCCGCCATGCTGGATGATCGGATCGCCGCGGCAGCGCTGCGGGCGATCCGATCCGATCATCCATTCAAAGTGACGAACTGCCGCGATCTGTATTGATCGCGGATGTCGGTCATTACCAGCGGGTCCCCGACTGCTACTAGCAGCCGGAACCTACCGTGTATGACGCGAGCACCGTTCCGATGCTCCCGGTCATACACAGGATGCAAACGTACGTCCTGGTGCGCCAAAGTTCCACCAAACCAGGACGTACATTTACCTCCGTGATTGTTAAGGGGGTTAAGTACACCACCATATTAGAGACATATTTGTAATTAACCCCTTAACGACGCAGGACATATTTACGCCTTGCGACAGCTTCCTAGGGGGACTATAACATTGCAAAAAAATAAATAAATGTTAACGATGATTTAACCCCTTCCCTAATAAAAGTTTGAAACACCCCCCTTTTCCCATTTAAAAAAAACACTGTAAATAAAAATAAACATATGTGGTATCTCCGCATGAGTAAATGTCTGAACTATAAACATCTATTGTTAATTAAACCGCACGTTCAATGGCGTACACGTAAAAAAAAGTAGCTTATTTTTGGTCACTTTTTATACCATAAAAAATGAATATAAAGCGAACAAAAAGTCCAATAAAAAAAAATGGTACCGATAAATTCGGATCAGGGCGCAAAAAATGAGCCCTCATACGGCCCTGTAAAAATAAAAAAAGTTATAGGGGTCAGAAGGGGACATTTTAAACGTATTAATAATCATGTATGTATGATTTTTTCCAGAAGACAATCAAGCCTATATAAGTTGGGTATCATTTTAATTGTATGGACCTACAGAATAAAGAGAAGGTGTCATTTTTATCAGAAAATGCACTGTGTAGAAACAGAAGCCCCCAAAAATTTTTTTTCCTTTCAATTTTGTTGCACAATGATTTTTTTTGGGTTTCACCGTAGATTTTTGGGTAAAATGACTAATGTCATTATAAAGTAGAATTGGTGGCGAAAAAAAAAAAAAGGCCACCATAGGAGTCTGAGTTTAAAATTGAAAGGGTTATGATTTTTTAAAAAGGTGAGGAGGAAAAAAAACTAAAGTGCAAAAACGGGAAAACCCTGAGTCCTTAAGGGGTTATTATAGTTGGTGCCATTTCAACTTTATAATATATTTATTTCTTTTACTGCATTATCCTTTCCCCAGGCCCCTCCAGCTTCTCTCCATATCCTTTGCCAAGGCCTGTGCACCTCTTACTAACCACTCCCCAGGCCTCTGCATAGCCTCTATCCAGGCCCCATGCACCTCCTCTGCATAGCCTCTTCCCAGGCCCCCTACATCTTTTCTTTCCTCCAACTTCTAAAAGGCCTCCTGCACCATTGGTGGGGGCAGCATTAAGGGGCTAAGGAGTAACACTTGGATGGCTGTATGTGAATTGGTCTGCGCTCCCCTCCCATTACTTTTCCCCCCAAATACCCCTGGTGCACTGCTGTGTACTCATGGTGGCGAACCGCTGATCTTTATTATAAAGCTGTAGGCAGATAACAGGATCAACCACTGTTGACAGGTGAAAGATCCATCTCCTCTCTACCTATACAATGATCTTGGCACAGGTCACAGAGTATACCCATAACTCTTTCCCATAGAAGTCAAAGCTGTATTGAGACACCTCTTTCCTACAGTCTATGTGGCTGCTGTAAAGCATCTCTAAACTGCTGTTAAGAAAGCAAAGCATCATACACACTCCTTATAAAATAGGCAGCTAGAAATGAGAATCTCAAAGGCTTGGGGGAACATACCTTTGAGTAGAAATATCGACATACAGCCTCCTGAGCCCAGGGCTGGAAATAAAACTCTGCCCTGCGTTCCTCTTCAGGATTGCCCACAACATCAGTCATAGTCTGAAAAGGAGAAGGTGATGAGAATGTGAAGTTCAGAATGACAACAGAGACCATTACATATGATCCTCGCACCACTAACCTTAAGGTCACGGCACTGAGACTGCAACCAGTCATTGATGAACCCTTGAGGGTCACGGGCAAAACTTAACATAAATTCCCTCTGGATCTTCAGTTGATTGATTGTTTCGATGGTTTCATGGATCTAGACAAAAAGAAAATCATGTTACTGATTCTATTGGAAAGTTGTCCTGAAATGCCTACATCTTTATACACTTGTAAAGCAGAGAAGGAATTCAAACAAAAGCAGCTATGTTTACACCCCCATTCAGCTTTTAATGGGGTACCCCAATGGAAAACTTTTTTTTTTTAATCAACTGGTGCCAGAAAGTTAAACAGATTTGTAAATTACTTCTATTTAAAAATCTTAATCCTTCCAGTACTTATCAGCTGAAGTTATTTTCTTTTTGAATTTCCTTTCTGTCTGGCCACAGTGCTCTCTGCTGACACCTCCGTCCATGTCAGGAACTGTCCAGAGCAGGAGAGGTTTGCTATGGGGATTTGCTCCTACTCTAGACAGTTCCTGACATGGACAAGAGGTGTCAGCAGAGAGCACTGTGGTCAGACAGAAAAGATATCCAAAAAGAAAAGAACTTCCTCTGAAACATACAGCAGCTGAGAAGTACTGGAAGGATTGAGATTTATATATAGAAGTCATTTACAAATCTGTTTAACTTTCTGGCACCAGTTGATTTAAAAATAAATTAAAAAAAAAAAAAAAATTCCCATTGGAGTACCCCTTTAACCCCTTAAGGACTCAGGTCATTTTGGCCTTAAGGACTCAGACAATTTAATTTTTACATTTTCATTTTTTCCTCCTCGCTTCCAAAAATCATAACTCTTTTATATTTTCATCCACAGACTAGTATGATGGCTTATTTTTTGCGCGACCAGTTGTCCTTTGTAATGACATCACTCATTATATCATAAAATGTATGGCGCAACCAAAAAACACTTTGTGGGGAAATTAAAACGAAAAACGCAATTTTGGAAGGTTTCGTTTTCACGCCGTACAATTTATGGTAAAAATGACGTGTGTTCTTTATTCTGAGGGTCAATACGATTAAAATGATACCCATTATTATATACTTTTATATTATTGTTGCGCTTAAAAAAAATCACAAACTTTTTAACCAAATTAGTACGTTTATAATCCCTTATTTTGATGACCTCTAACTTTTTTATTTTTCTATATAAGCGGCGGTATGGGGGCTCATTTTTTGCGCCATGATCTGTACTTTTTTTGATACCACATTTGCATATAAAAAACTTAATTTTTTATAAATTTTTTTTAAATAAAATGTATTAAAAAAGTAGGAATTTTGGACTTTTTTTTTCGTTCACCGTATGGTATCATTAACATTTTATTTTAATAGTTCGGACATTTACGCACGCGGCGATACCAAATATGTCTATAAAAAATTTTTTCTTTTTTTTACACTTTTTGGGGGTAAAATAGGAAAAAACGGACGTTTTACTTTTTTATTGGGGGAGGGGATTTTCCACTTTTTTTTTTACTTTGACTTTTACATTTGTTTACATTTTTTTTTACACTTGAATAGTCCCCATAGGGGACTATTCATAGCAATACCATGATTGCTAATACTGATCTGTTCTATGTATAGGACATAGAACAGATCAGTGTTTTCGGTCATCTTCTGTTCTGGTCTGCTCGATCACAGACCAGAGCAGGAGACGCCGGGAGCCGGACGGAGGAAGGTGAGGGGACCTCCGTGCGGCGTTATGAATGATCGGATCCCCGCAGCAGCGCTGCGGGCGATCCGATCATTCATTCAAATCGCGCACTGCCGCAGATGCCGGGATCTGTATTGATCCCGGCACCTGAGGGGTTAATGGCGGACGCCCGCGAGATCGCGGGCGTCGGCCATTGCCGGCGGGTCCCTGGCTGCGATCAGCAGCCGGGATCAGCCGCGTATGACACGGGCATCGCTCGATGCCCGCGGTTATGCACAGGACGTAAATGTACGTCCTGGTGCGTTAAGTACCACCTCACCAGGACGTACATTTACGTCCTGCGTCCTTAAGGGGGTAAGAAGCATAAAATAGACCTAGATGATGGTGGAAGACAACGCTGATGCTGTTAGATTTCCTTTCAGTAATCTGCATTGGCCAGCTTATGACAGTGTTTCCCAACCGGGGTGCCTTCAGCTGTTGCAAAACTACAACTCCCAGTATGCAAGGACAGCCGTTGGCTGTCCTGGCATCCTGGGAGTTGTCATTTTGCAACAGCTGGAGGCACACTGGTTGGGAAACCCTGGCTTATTGGATAGCTGCCTTACTAACTTTGTAAATCAGTAACTTGACAGGACATTATAGGTAGGTGCGCACATTTTACATAAGCAACTTCACAACCAAAGAGCAATGACTGGACCAGCACTGATGTTTTCATCATCTTACAATGTATAGTAATTGACTGCCCCAGGCTTCATTTCTGAAACTACTGAAGCAATACAAAACATAAATGGAGTAATAAAATAATTATGCTTCTAGCTGGCGTCTCAGCTTCATGCTGTCACATGGCGATTATAGACATTACATGGATGGTGAAGTCTCTTAAAACTAAATGAGCGCTTGTTGCAGGACCAGTAAAAGAACAGCGCCAAATGGGAGCTGTGGGGGACCAGTGAGGGAGTGTGAAAAGAGCAAGTTATTTTTCCAGCCCCCACCACCATATTAGATTTAAAGGGGTACTCTGTGGCTTTTTTTTTTAATAAATCAACTGGTGCCAGAAAGTTTAACAGATTTGTAAATTACTTCTATTAAAAAATCTTAATCCTTCCAGTACTTGGCTGCTGTATGCTCCACAGGAAGCTTTCTTTTTAGTCTGACCACAGTGCTCTCTGCTGACACTTCTGTCCATGTCAGGAACTGTCCAGAGCAGGAGAAAATCCCCATAGCAAACCAATCCTGCTCTGGACAGTTCCTGACATGGACAGAAGTGTCAGCAGAGAGCACTGTGGTCAGACAAAAGAAATCCAAAAAGAAAGCCTCCTCTGTAGTATACAGCAGCTGATAGGTATTGGAAGGATTAAGAATTTTTAGTAATAGTAATGTGAGCCTATAGCAATCAACTTTGCATTCTTTTACTTCCCTTGTGGTCTATTACTCATTCACAGACTACACTGACCGGCATTCTGCAGCAGACTGATCCGTTTAGAAACAGCACTGAGTGTTCCTCTCCCCCAGCAATACTTTAGTGGGATTGTTTATGGTAATCACATTATGTTATGGAATTGTTATTTAAGTATATCTCTACTGACCTACAATTTAAATCATTTACAGAGTCATTGTCTATGAGGAATAGTTTAATGTAACAAGCGGAAGGGACAGCAAAAAGCAAGGCAGCAGTAACACGGATAGATTAAAATGCACAAAATGTACATCGGGGAAAAGTGAAGGAACATGAACTGAATCAGGAAAAAAATTAAAAATAAAAAAATGCTTCCAGAATGCATAATGATCAGAAGGTAAATAAACACATGCATATTAAAAACTGAATATATTCAATTAGTTGAGGTTCATGAAATTGCAGCACACTAACAACATCTCTGGGGGAACATGTTAAATACCTCAAAATATTACAGAGCATGAAAAAGGAATTCTCTTGTTCCAGCATCTAGTCTTTACTGATCTTTTACATAGCATGCTGCCCAATGACAAAATATCCGACAGATGTAGTTTTCAGCCTTCAATGCAAATATTAAAGGGGAACTCTGCTGCTCAGCATTTGGAACAAAACAGTTCCGAACGCATCAGCCGGCATCTTGTGGCGTTATTGTCCCTCCCCCTCATGACATCACACCCCGCACCCTCAATGCAAGTCTATGGGAGGGGGCGTAACAGCTGTTCCAAACACTGAGCAGCGGAGTACCCCTTTAATAGTAAACTTCAAATTCTAAGACATGGCGCTTAAAGGGGTACTCTGCCCCTAGACATCTTATCCCCTATCCACGGGACCCCCGTGATCTCCCGGCTGCTGCACCCAGTGTTTGTTTAGAGCAGTGGTCTCCAAACTGTGGCCCTCCAGATGTTGCAGAACTACAACTCCCAGCATGCCCGGACAGCCAACGGCTGTCCGGGCATGATGGGAGTTGTAGTTCTGCAACATCTGGAGGGCCACAGTTTGGAGACCACTGGTTTAGAGCATCGGGTGCAGCAACGGAGGCTCGTGACATCATGGTCACGCCCAGGCCATGACAGCCCCTCCCTATACACTTGCATTAAGGGGTGTGGCCATGATGTCCGGAGCAGGGCGTATCCATGACATCACGAGCCCCTGCATTGTCAGTCATCTGGCACGGAGCGGATGTCTGGGGTGCCGCAGCTGCTGCTGCCTGATCAGACATCTTATCCCCTATACTTTAGATAGGGGATAAGAGGTCTAAGGGCGGAGTACCCCTTTAAGTGGGTGTTCCTGACCAGCTCTGTCCAGGGTGCTAAGCAAAGGCACAAGATGTAGGCTACTTGTCTGCCAGCCAGATTGGCCAAAAAGTAGTTGTGGCTACGACCTCTTTTACTCTAAGGCCCACGGTGATGAACATGTGAAGTTCCTTTTCCTATTTAGGCCAGGGGACACAAGTTTCATATGTTTGGTGGGTGCCAATGTCCCAATTAAATGATAAGTTGCTTTACCTTGTTATCTAGAGCTGCAATTTCTTGCTGACTGGAAGTGGAAAGGAGGAAGGAATTCATCTGTGTTTTCAAAGTATCATCCACCTCAACATCGATATCATAACAAGCCGTCTTCTTCTGATCATTTGGATCCACACTAGGAACAGTAAAAAACACAGGTTACAAAGTGAAAAGGGGAGAACATGCAGTAAAACACATTCAAAAACTTAGATCACATTTTACCTAATGACGTGATTGATTATGATGGGCTCCGGTGGCATAAGAAGGGCATGGAGTCTCTGAGGGAGCTCGGAAAATTTCATCCGCTGGGACTCGAAGATCTGTTGAGGTAAAAATAACACAATGCTGAGAACAATTTAAAATTAAAAGACGGCTACATCTTTCTACAGGGTCTATGTGCCTACCTGCTGGAGGTACTTGTCACAGATTATAAACTCTCTTTCATGAGGGTCCTGAAGCTTATGAGTTTTGATATACTGCCATAGGGCTTGGATGATGACGGGACGAGTCTGGGTGTGAATACCGAGAAGACGAGCCAAGCGAGGATCAAGCTTAAATTGGGGTGGCTAGAGGAAAACAACAGCGTTATAGAGGTGCCGAGGATACCATAAAAAGAAAATGGAGACCAATTCCCATATACCTGATAATCTAGCATCAGTAACACAGTGCAGCGCACATTGACATCTCCAGGACGCTTCACCTGAAACCCATCTGTTTCCTGCGTGGTCGGCGTTCTGTGCCACTGAAAGACATAAGCAATAGAGAGAGTTAGTAGAATATCTAATAGCTAGATCTATGGGACCAAAAAAAAAACCTAGGATGGAGAAAACCCCAACTCTTTTGGTAATAAGAACTATTTACATCATAGAACCACCAATTGACCTAAGCTGCCCATATAATAGGCCACTGAAGCCTTTCCGTAGCCACACTTCCAGCTAACAATAGGGAGCCACCAGTCTTATATCAGAAAGCCAAACTGAAGCACTTTGCAGAGGGGTGGTTTACAAAGGTTAACCCTTAAATGGACAATACAAGACTGATCTATTGACCTGTTGGGGACAGAGGGCATAAAGGTGCTTCCCGGTACTTGAGGACAGAGGGCGTACCTTTACAGCCTCCATATTTCTGATCACCACAGCTCGCCGGGCGGTGATCTGACCAGGATGACTGCTGATATCTATCAGCAAGCATCCCGTGACATCGCTTCAGGGAGTCCTGAAAATAAACCCCCCCCATAAGGCAATTCCGTTTTTCCAGGCTAAATCAGGGTCTCTGGTGACCCGATCGCCTGGAAAATAGGCGGTGATCGGAGCTGTAGACTGGACTGCTAGAAGTTACAAAACAACAACTCCCAGCATACCCAGCCAGCCTTTTGCTGTCTGGGCATGCTGGGAGTTGTAGTTTTGCAACATCTGGAGGGCCACAGATTGGAGACCACTGTAGTGGTCTCCAAACTGTGGTTTCCAGATGTTGTAGTTTTGCAACTCAGCATGCCCAGACAGTCCCAGGCATGCTGGGAGTTGTAGCTCTGTAACATCTAACCCTTCAGATGTTGCAGAACTACAACTCCCAGCATGCCTGGACAGTCTGGGCATGCTGGGAGTTGTAGTTTTGCAACATCTGGAGGTCCACAGTTTGGAGACCACTACACAGTGGTTTCCAAACTGTTCTCCAGTTGTTGCATAACAAACTCCCAGCATGCCCTTTGGCTGTCGGTGCATGCTGGGAGTTGTAGTTTTGCAACAGCTGAAGGCACACTGTTGGGAAGACACTGAATTAGTCTGTCACCCAACTCAGTGTTTCTTCACCAGCTGTGGCAAAATTACAACTCCTAGCATGCATGGTCTGTCAATGCATGCTGGGAGTTGTAGTTTTGCAACAGCTGGAAGTTTGTGCACCACCCTCCCCCCATGTGAATGTACAGGGTACAATCACACGGCGAGTTTACAGGTGCAAGTTTGAGCTGCGGCAAATTTACTGCTGCAGCTTAAACTCCCTGTTAACTATTAACCCCCACCCGTGTGAATGCACCTACAGTACACTTCTATGAAATAAAGAGTAAAACACTACATATACACACCATAACAGCTCCCCCCCACAAAAAAAATGAAAAACGCCTTGTACACCACTGTTAGAGCCTCCAGCTGTTGCTAATCAACAACTCCCAGCATTGCTGGAGAGCCATTGACTGTTCAGGCATGCTGGGAGTTTTACAACAGCTGGAGGCACCCTGTTTGGGAAACCCTGCCGTAGGGTATTTTTGGTGCAGGAGGCAAGTGTAATGCCTGCATCTGGGTCCGCCGCTATGCAAATCCCTAATTTAGGCCTCAAATGTTAATGGCGCTCTCTTGCGCCAGAGCCATGTCGTATTTCAGTTTAGTGCAACATATGGGATATTTCTGTACTCTGGAGAAATTGCGTTACCCCTTATGAAACGGAAAAGTTAGAGGCTACACCAGCATGTTAGTGTAAAAATTATTATTTTTTTTTTTTTTTTTACAACATGCTGGTGTTGCCCCATATTTTTCATTTTCACAAGAGGTAAAGGGAGAAAAAGACCAGAAAAAGAGTACAGAAATACCCCAATTGTGGACGTAAAGTGCTCTGCGGGCGCACACAGGAGTGAGAGCGCACCATGTATATTTGAGGCCTAAATTTGTGATTTGCAAAGGAGTGGCTATTAGTTAGAAGTTCTGACAAACGCATAAAGGAAAACACCCACATGTGACCCCATTTTGTAAACTACACTCCTGAAGTAACGTAACAAAGGGTATAGTGAGCCTTAACAGCTTACAGGCATTTTGACAAATTTTCGTTAAAGTTGGACGTGAAAATTGAAATAAAATAAAATAAAATTTATAATAAAAAAAAATAAAAATAAAACTAACTCTCATTGAAATGCTGGTGTTATCACAAATTTTTTGTTTTCACAAGGGGTAATAGATTAAAAAGTCCCCCAAAATTTGTACCACCATTTGAGTAAGGAAATACCATATGTGGATGTAAAATGCGCTCCTATTTTTATTTGCTTTTCTGGCATCATGCAATATGCCCCCCAAAAAACATTTCAGCAAAATTCTCTTTCCAAAAGCCAAATTTTGCTCCTTCTCTTCTGAGCATTGTAGTGCGCCAGCAGAGCACTTTACATCCATATATGGGGTATTTATATACCCAGAAGAAATGGGGTTTTACATTTTGGGGTGGCATTTTCTCCTATTATCCCTTATGAAGATGAAAAATTTGGGGTAGCACCAACATTTTAGCGTTAAAAATCTAATTTTTAAATTTTCACGTCCAACGTAAAGCCGTCAAACACCTGTGAGGTGTTAAGGCTCACTGTGCCCCCCCCTTGTTACATTCCTTAAGGGGTTTAGTTTCCCAAATAGTATGCCATGGGGAGTTTTTTTGGTGTTCTGGCACCAAGACGGCTTCCTAAATACAACATGCCCCCCAAAAACCACGACCGGTAAATTAGTTCTCCAAAATCCCAAAACTGCTCCTTCCCTCCTCAGCCCTGTTGTGCGCTTGCAGAGCACTTTACATCGACATACGAGGCATTGCCATATGAGAGAGAAATTGGGTTACAAATTTTGGGGGATTTTTCTCCTTTTTAGCCCTTGTAAAAATAAAAAAAAGAATGGGCTATAAGAACATGTTAGTGTAAAAAAATTTAGTTTTCTTCTCCACTTTACTGCTATTCCTGTGTAGCACCTAAAGAGTTAAACTTTTTGAATGTCATTTTGAATACATTTAGGGGTGCAGTTCATACTGAACTGGGCACTGAAAATTTTTTTGATTTTGAATTTTTCATGAAAATTTGAAAAATTGCTGCTATACTTTGAAGCCCCCTAAAGTCTTCAAAAAGGAAAAACATGTCAACTTTATGATGCCAAAGTAGACATAAAGTAGACATATTGTATATGTGAATCTATATATAATTTATTTTGTATGACCATTTCCCTTACAGAGTTTTAAAGTTAGAAAAATGCAAAATTTTGAAATTTTTTATGACCTTTTGACATTTTTCACCAAGAAATGATGCAAGTATTGACAAAAATACAAAGTACAATATGACACGAAAAAAAATCTCAGAATGAAATTCATAAGTAAAAGCATCGCAGAGTTATTAATGCATAAAGTGAGGTAAGATTTGCAAAAAATGCTCCCATCCCCAAGGGGTTAAACAAACCTACAGTTATGGCCGTAAATGCTCGCACCCCTGGAATTTTTCAAGAAAACAAAGCATTTCTCACAGAAAAGGATTGCAGTAACACATGTTATGCTATACACATGTTTAGTCCCTGTGTGTCAGGGATGTGGAAATCCTATCGCCCGACGCCTGGGACATGTAGTTCTGGGCAGGCAAATTTTTCATAGATTTAGCCCTGTATCGGGCAAGCAGGGCCGAACCGACTTCCCCCTTATTTTTCTTTAATGCCGGTGTGAGGCGCAGGAGGCGATGCAAGTGTGCACCTCACACCGGCGCTCAGGGGGCATGGAGGGGGCAGCAGCCCCCAGCTGATTTCAGCAGCCGGGGGCCACTGCTCAAAGCCGCCCCTTCCCCCGCGGTTTCTGCCCATCTACGTAATTGTCGCTGGGAGCAGATTTGCAGACGTGCGCTGTGCAGGCACAAGTCTGCTCTTAGCACCTGAGGTGCCAGCCGGAGGGTCTTTATTGTGTGTGATGAGAGAGTTCATGCGGCCTAGCTGCAAGCGGCTGAGCGCCTCCCCCAATGCTGTTGCGTCGGGTCTACAGTTCTGATGTCCACTCGTGGCCGGCTCAGGTGAGGAGGCAGAGCATGCAGGCGGCAGCGGGAAAGGTGGTTGTATATGTATGTACTTATATGTATGTAATGTATGAGTGGGGAGGGGGGGGGTATCAGCGGTGAGTGTATGTATGATGTGTGCATATGCATGGTGTATATGTATGTGTGAGTGTATGTGATGTGTATGAGGCCTGTGTATGTGTGTATATATGATGTGTGTATGATGTCTGTGGATGTTTGTATGTAATGTATGATGTAGGGGGCAGGTGTATGTATGATGTGTGCATATGTATGGTGTGAGTGTATGTGTGTATGGTGTATGATGTGTGTGGCTGTGTGTGGCTGTGTGTATGTAATGTAGGGGGCAGCGGCAGGTGTATGTATGATGTGTGCATATGTGTGGTGCATATGTATGGTGTATATGTATGGTGTGAGTGTATGTGTGATGTGTATGTGTGATGTGTATGATGTCTGTGTATGTGTGTGTATATATGATGTGTGTATGGTGTATGTGTATGGTGTATGTGTGTATGGTGTCTGTGGATGTGTGTATGTAATGTATGATGTAGGGGACAGCGGCAGGTGTATGTACGATGTGTGCATATGTATGGTGTATATGTATGGTGTGATGTGTGTGTATGTAATGTATGATGTGGGGGCAGCTGCTGGTGTATGTATGATGTGTGTATGTACGATGCATGTATGTATGTAATGTATGACATAGAAGCAGTGGCCGGTATATGTATGATATGTATGGTATTGGGGAGGGGGGCGCTTATGCGCTGCTGCCAGTTGTGCTATTTTTTTTTTTTTTAGTGGTTTCTGGCCACTCGCACTAAATTGCACCACCAGAATCCCACCCTTCATACTCGTCCACCAACCAAGAGCCCAACGGATGCACGCAATTTTCTTGGCTTGCCTCGGGTGTAAAAGGAGCTAGCTACAGCTCTCCCACCGCTAATAGCCTGGCATGCTGCGATCGCCATGGCCGCTATTAAACCATTAGATCACCGCTGTCTAAGTTGACAGCAGTGTCTAAAGGGATCACCCTGGTGGTCTAGTGGGGTGAATCGTACTATTTTGGTTTAAATTATTTTATCTACCAGGACATGTGGATTTTCTTGAGAGACAAGTAGATTGTGTTCCGCTTTAGCCCCTTGGACAAGTAGTTTTTTTTTCCCACACCCCTGGTGTGTATTGGAACAAAACCAAAAAAAGGGAGGAAAAAAAAAAAAAAAAAAGTTAACTGGACATAATGTCACACCAAACTCCAAAAATGGGCTGGGAAAAATTATTGTCACCCTTAACTTAATATTTGGTTGCACACCCTTTGGAAAAAATTACTGAAATCAGTCGCTTCCTATAACCATCAATAAGCTTCTTACACCTCTCAGCCGGAATGTTGGACCACTCTTCCTTTGCAAACTGCTCCAGGTCTCTGTTATTGGAAGGCGCCTTTTCCTAACAGCAATGTTAAGATCTCTCCACATGTGTTCAATGGGATTTAGATCTGGACTCATTGCTGGCCACTTCAGAACTCTCCAGCACTTTGTTGCCATTCATTTCTGGGTGATTTTTGACATATGTTTGGGGTCATTGTCCTGCTGGAAGACCCAGGATCTCGGATGAAAACCCAGATATCCGACACTGGGCTGTACAGTGCAACCCAAAATCTGTTGGTAATCCACGGATTTCATCATGCCTTGTACACATTTAAGGATCATGCAAAGAGAGCAAAGAACTGGCAACCCAAGTCAAAGCACACCAACAACTGTATATAAGTGATTAAGTAAACTTTATTCACATATACTAATAAGGGGGGGGGGGGGGGATTTAGAGATACAACCACCATTAGAAACACTTAAAACCACATAAGAATACACAGAGCATAGGAACGTAATCCTATCTCACACCCCCGGGTCATGCTCAATAGAATACTAGGTGAGAAAGCAGTCCTGTACACATATATAAGAAAGACGCCAGAACCTAAATGTATATAATTCGCAATAACTGATGCACAATATAATGTGTATATATGGACAAAGTGTCCAGTGCAACAAGTAAAGTAAATAATAAATATAACCATGTAAACAAGTGACCAATAAATATGTGCAATTACCAAAGTATGACTACATATATATGAATATATGCAACTAATGCAACAGCTGTAGGCATCCTTATTGAAAACCACAGCTCTCCAGCTCATTTAGTTTCAATGGGTGGGGTGGCTGATGTGTGGGAGGGAGGAAAATGGTATCATGGGATTTGTAGGCAAACAAGAAAACTGAAAAAACAAGTTCACAGAAAGCTAGCCACACTGTTATGACATAGCCATTTAGCCCCATTTAGCTGTGCGGACATTCCTTTGACAGCGGAGAGCAGGCAGAACATGCCAGCGCTAGGACCGCTAGAAAATGCGCTGTCTCATACACAGAAAATGCATCTCTGTGCAAAGTTCAGAGAAAGAATAGACATGTCTATTCTTTCTGCAGACACCAGAATTAGAATTTCTGCACCAGATTCTGGCACGGAAATTCTGCTATGTGAACAGTGCAGCAAAATCCCATTGAAATCATTGGGACTCTGCTGCGGAATCTCCAATTCCATCGTGTGAATAATATAGCCTAAGGGAAAAAGTAACTCAAGATCACGCTGATTCTGCAGTTTTCATAAATATCCCATGTGTGGCCCTAGTGCCCTGCTGACTTACACACATGGATTTTGGGGTCCTTAGTAGGGCGTTTTTCAGGCACCATATTGTTTTTTGTAAGAACCCACACCCTGAAAATGAGGACTTCTTAAAGGAAAACAGTCACATATTTTCTCCCGCACTATCCACATGTACTGGTGGATAGTGCGGGAGACGCTGATTAAAATGAGCCCTACCTTGGTCTGATCCGCGCCACCGTTTGCCCGCAATTGTAGTTTTAATCTCTGTGTATATCCTGCTGTAACTGGCAAAGGTGGGGCTTCTGCAGGCTAACTGGCACTGACGTCAGCGCCGCTCATGAATATTCATCCCTTCTGTTCTCCCTCTCTTCGCCGCTCCTAACCAGAGGGAGGGGGGGGATGAATGTTCATGAGCGGCGCTGACGTCAGTGCCAGTTAGCCTGCAGAAGCCCCGCCTTTGCCAGTTACAGCAGGATATACACAGAGATTAAAACTACAATTGCGGGCGAAAGGCAGCGCGGATCAGACCAAGGTAGGGCTCGTTTTAATCAGCATCTCCCGCACTATCCACCAGTACATGTGGATAGTGCAGGAGAAAATATGTGACAGTTTTCCTTTAAACAACTTATGGGTGTTGGTGCTTTTGAACCCCCTCCCCCTAACAGATGTTTTTTAACCCATATCTGACCCATAACATACCGGTACTTCATGGGGCAGGTGAGTGAGTCTGCGCCATAACTGGCAGATGCCGGATGTTAATCAGATCGCTCTGATGTCTGTCATTTATATGTTTTAATGCCATGATCAATAGTGTTCATTGCCCGTCATCCCTGCTGTCTAGTAGCCCCATTTGCACCACTAGTTTTTACTGGTACTATTTTGAGGTTCATAAGACATTTTAACCCCATTTTGGCATTAACCCCTCCAGGATGCAAGGCATACATGTACGCCCTGTGCCCGCTCCCCTTTTATGATGCACGCTCAGGAGATGATCGCGCTTCATAGTGGGATGGTCCCAGCCGCTATCATCTGCTGGGACCTGAGGGTAATGCCGGACATCAATGATTACGTTTAGAGATGAGCCAAGTTACAGTGATTTGATTCGTCACAATCTTCTCGGCTCAGCAGTTGCTGATTTTAGCCTGCATAAATTATTTAAGCTTTCAGGTGCTCCGGTGGGCTGGAAAAGGTGGATACAGTCCCAGGAGTCTCCAGCCCACCGGAACACCTGAAAGCTGAACTAATTTATGCAAGTTAAAGTCAGCAAACGCCGAGCCGAGCAGTTCATGACTAATCAAATCACTAACTGCGCTCATCTCCAATTGCGGTGATGCCCTGTATTAACGCCGCTAACAAAGTTGATCGTAGAGTCTAAAAACGTAAAATAAATAAAATCAAAACACAATCCCGGCTGCTCAGTGGTGCTGATCGGGACCACTGGTGTCCTGATAAGCTAAGGCAGGTAAGGGCCTCGTCGTCTATTGGGTCTCCAAAGCTCCAGTCAGCCATGGCAGGCTAGAGCAATGGAGCACCGATCAAACTGAGTATGCAATCCAATGATTGTTTTTTAAGTCCCGTAGGGGTTTATTAGATGCAAACAAAAAAAACACGAATAAAAAAAGCTACATGTGATTTAACTCCTTCCCTAATAAAAGTTTGAATCTCCTTTTCCTATAGAAAAAAAAAATGTAAACAATAAAACATGTGGTATTGCTGCGTGCTTAAATGTCCGAACTATAAAAATATGACATTATTTAAAAGCACTCATAGGTGTGTATATGAAAAAAATAAACGTAATGTCTATTAAAGGGGTTGTGCGCGGCCCTGCCTTTCGGAGCTCCGGTCGCAGCGTCCGGAAGTTCATTACTCCGAACGCTGTGTGCGGGCTTCCGTGTTCACGGCCGCCCCCTCGTGACGTCACGCCCGGCCCCTCTTGACGTCACGCCCGCCCCCTGAACGAAAGTCTATGGGAAGGGGGCGCGACCGCTGTCACATCACAAGGGGCCGGGCCGCGAACAAGGAAGCCCGAACAAAGCGTTCGGAGTAATGAACTTCCAGATGCTGCGAGCGGAGCTCCGAAAGGCAGGGCAGCGCACAACCCCTTTAAAAGGGGAAGAGGGGGGGGAAAGCTAAAAGAAAATTGGTTGGGTCCTTAACCTCTTGGGGACAAAGCCAATTTTGACCTTAAAGTGTACCAGTCGTCAACAAAAACGTTTTATATAATGTAGATAATACCATTATATGTATATTTGTAATATAGATAGGTTAAAATGTGTATATTTTTGTCCCTGCAGCTATTGCCTGTGTGTCTCTATGAGGAGTCCAAATACAGGAAGTGATGGTGGACAAGCAGGGATCTGTACACTGAGGACAAGCAGGGCTCTGCACACTGAGGCTCTATGACACACCCCTGGTTCACACAGCAGGATGACTGACAAGCCATGAGCCTGCACAGAGCCCTGTTGTCCTGCCCTTACTTCCTGCACTTGGTCTCCTCATAGAGACACACAGTCAATGATTCCAGGGACAGCATTTTTTTCACCCAAAAATATACACATTTTAATCAATGTGTATTACAAATATACATATAATGTTATCTACATTATATCAAAAGTTTTTGTTGGCAACAGGTACACTTTAAGGACGAGTATTTTTTTTGCAAATATGACCCCTGTCACTTTATGCATTAATAACTCTAGGATGCTTTTACTTATGAATTTGATTCAGAGATTGTTTTTTCATGACATTTTCTACTTTAAGATAGTGGCAAATTTTTGTCAATACTTGCATCATTTCTTGGGTGAAAAATTCCAAAATTTCATGAAAAGGTAGAAAATTTTTCATTTTTTTAAACTTTGAAACTCTGCTTGTAAGGAAAATGGACATCCCAAATTATATATTGATTCACATATACAATATGTCTGCTTCATAAAATGAACATGTTATTACTTTTTAAAGACATTAGAGGGATTCAAAGTTTAGCAGCAATTTTCCACAAAAATTTCACAATCTGAGTTTTTCAGGAACCAGTTCAGTTGAGTGAATTTGAGGGTCTTTATGTTAGAAATCCCCTATAAAGAACCCCATTATGAAAACTGAACCCCTCAAAGTATTCAAAATGACATTCAGAAAGTTTAACTAAGTGTTTCATAGCAATAGCTGCAAAGTGGAGGAGAAAATTCAATATCTCAATTTTTACACTAACATGTTCTTGTAGCCCTATTTTATTCATTATTAAAAAAAAAAATTTCAAAAAAAAAAGATTGTAACCCCATTTCTCTTGAGTAATGAAATACCTCATATGTGGATGTAAAGTGCTCAGAAGGGAAGGAGCGACTATGGGATTTTGGAGAGCAAAGTTTGCTGAAATGGTTTATGGGGGGCATATCACATTTAGGAAGCCCCTATTTTGCCAGAAAAGCAAATGAAAAAAAAACAAAAAAAACACATTGCATACTATTTTGGAAACTACACCCCTCAAGGAATGTAACAAGGGGTACAGTGAGCCTTAACACCCCACAGGTGTTATCATTTTCACATCTAACTTTAGCAAAAATTCATTAAAATAGATCTTTTCACTAAAATGCTGGTGTTACTCCAAATTTTTCCTTTTCACAAGGGGTAACAGGAGAAAATTTTCCCTCAATGTGTAACCCCATTTCTTCTGAGTATGGAAATACCCCATATGTGGATGTAAAGTGCTCTGCAGGCACACTACATGGCTCAGAAGGGAAGGAGCGCCACTGGGCTTTTGGAGAGTGAATTTGGTTGAAATGGAAGTCGGGGGCCATGTGTGCTTACAAAGCCCCAATGGTGCCAGAACAGTGGACCCCCTCACTCATGTGACCCAAATTCGGAAACTACACCCCTCACAGAATGTAATAAGGGGTGCAGTGAGTATTTACACCCCACTGGCGTTTGACCGATCTTTCGAACAGCGGGCTGTGCAAGTGAAAAATAAAATTTTTCATTTCCATGGACCACTGTTCAAAAATATCTTTCAGTCACCTGTGGGATATTAAAGCTTGTTACATTCCTTGAGGGGTGTAGTTTCCAAAATGGGGGTCACATTTTTTTTTAAGTGTTTATGTCAAAACCGCTGTAACTATCAACCACTCCTGTGCAAATCACCAATTTAGGCCTCAAATGTACATAGTGTGCTCTCGCCGCTCCTGAGCCTTGTTGTGCACCCGCAGAGCACTTTATGTCCACATATGGGGCATTTGTGTACTCAAATTGTGTTACAAATTTTGGTTCCCCCCTCCCCTTTTTACCTCTTGTGAAAGCGAAAAGTAAAAATTTTTTTTACACTAACATGCTGGTGTAGACCCCCAACTTTTCCTTTTCATAAGGGGTAAAAGGAGAAAGAGCCCCCCCCCCCGAAATGTGTAGCGCAATTTCTCCCGAGTACGGAGATACCCCATATGTGGCCCTAAACTGTTGCCTTAAAATACGACAGGGCTCCGGAGTTTGAGAGCGCCATGCGCATTTGAGGCCTAAATTAGGGATTTGCATAGGGACGGACCCAGATGCAAACATTACACTGGCCTCCGCCACCAAAAATATCCTACAGCAGTGTATCCCAAACAGGCTGCCTCCAGCTGTTGCAACACCTTTTTACAACCGTTGGAGGCTCAGTTTTGGAAACCGTGCCGTACAAGACATTTTACATTTTTTGCATGTGTAGTGTTTTCAGGGTGCATTCACACGGGCGGGGGTTCACAGCGAGTTTCCAGCTGGGAGTTTGAGCTGCGGCAGAAAATTTGCTGCAGCTCAAACTTGCATTGGGAAACTCCCTGTAAACCCTTGCCCATGTGAATGTACCCTGTATGTTCACATAGGGGGGTGCGCAAACCTCCAGCTGTTGCGAAACTACAACTCCCAGCATGCACTGACAGACCATGCATGCTGGGAGTTGTATTTTGCAACAGCTGGAGGCACACTAGTTGGGAAACACCGAGTTAGGTAACAACCTGACTCATTGGTTCCACCAGTGTGCCTCCAGCTGTTGCAAAACTGCAACTCCCAGCATGTACGGACCGCCCAACTGACAGTTGGAGTTATTCAATAATTTAAGGCACACAACTACAATTCCCGGCATGCCCTTTGGCTGTCCATGCATGCTAGGAGTTGTAGTTTTGCAAGATCTGGAGGGCCACAGTTTAGAGACAACTGCACAGTGATCTCCGAACTATGGCCCACCACATCTTGCAAAACTACATATCCCAGCATGCCCAGACAGCAAATGTCTGTCTGGGTATGCTGGGAGTTGTAGTTTTGCCAGATCTGGAGGGCCACAGCTTTGAGATTACGGTGCACCCCTGCCATCCCTTCAGGGTTATTGGAGCTGTCTTGGACAGCACCAATCACCCTTATTTTCCTGGTCACAGTGACCCGATTAGCCCGGAAGTGCAGTGATTCGCCAGTCAGAATTGACGAATCATGGTGATAATCGACATGGGGGGGGGGTGTCTCAAGATCCCCCTAGATATCAGTAGTCAGCCCGTTCCAATCACCGCCGAGGGCCAAATACTGAGGGCGTACAGGTACACCCTTCATCCCCAACAGGTTAAGGACTCAAATAGTGCTCACTGTGCAGTATAAATAACATGTTTGTTTTTCTGCATGTTGGTAAAAACACATCAACTTTTCGCAGCAATTTTTAACTACAAAAAAAAAAAATCAAAATTTTCTTTGTGTCACCATATTTGGAACGCCATGACTTATTTTTTGCCCAATTGAATTGTGTGTGTGTTGCAGAAAGAGCTGTAGTTTTTAGTGATACATGTGACTTTTTGATCATTATTTTAAATATTTGGTGGCAAGATAACTAAAATAATCAATTTTGACCATGTTTTTTTTTTCTCCTACTGCTTTTACCATGTGACAAATAACATACCCAGTAAATAGCATGGGTCATTGAGAACGTTTTGATTGCAGCTACATTTTTTTTTTTTTTTTTTTTTTTTTAAATAAAAGGGCTTTTTTTCCCCCCCTTTTACCACTTTGTTTTTTGGTCAGAAGAGCAATGACTGTTAGCCTGTGAGAGCCAGTCTGTGGCCTTTGATATGGCCTTCGGATACCAGGCAACCACTGGAACCCCGCTATCGCATTGCAAGGTTGCCAATGGGGTACAGTGAAAGCCCTACTGATGCAGTGGTCAAACTGACCACGGCAACTACAGGGTAAACTGCTGGGAACTCCACTCCTGACAGTTGTGGCAGGAGCCTGTATGTGTATGTCCCCTTTAAGGGTAGGGTCACACGGAACAGATCTGCAATGTATTTTACGCAGCGGATCTGCCGATGACTCTACCCTATATTGTGCCTCCAGCTGTGTCCCCCCCCCAGCAATGCCGCCACATAGGCCTGTGAGTCGCCACTCATACTCGCAGTGTACTCAGATATGTGCGCGATGAATCGCAAGTCCTCGTGTGGCTGCTCAGAGCGGCACATTGCTGCTTTGTAGAAAAACATAAGATAAACATGTCCTGGGTGGGACTGAACATACCTCCACTAGATGATTATCTGGTCCATACAAGTCCTTGTCTAGTTCAATAACCAGAGACTTAAAAAAGGAGGAAAACTTTCTCTTCTGTTTAGTAGCATCATATTTGGACAAAGCTGCCTGCAATACAAAATGATGTTATATTTCAACATGAACCACCTAGACATGGTGTGCCCTGACATGTGGGACAATGAAATAAAGTACTTATCACTTTAGTGTCAGATTATGTGATGATGAGAAAGTTAAGAGTTATATCATAGAGCAGTGGTTCTTAACCTTGTTGGAGGTACTGAACCCCACCAGTTTCATATGCGCATTCACTGAACCCCTCAATTGGAAAAACAAAATATGATTTTTTTCAAATTCAAAACATAGGAGGTATATATTTAAGTGTATATTTATACATAGGTGCACAAAATGAACAAAACCATTAAGAACAAAACCATGAAAACATGATTTTCACACAAAAACATAATGAATATTTACTGCAATTCAGTGTGACTTCTGCTGTTGTCTTTCAGAGACCAGTTCAGAAATGCACGGCTTTACCTTGGCAAGTGCCACTCATGTCATTTTCGCAACAATGGCAGTGTTCCCCCACATTATGCAGGCAGTGTTCCCCCACATTATGTAGGCCAGTGGTCTTCAACCTGCGGACCTCCAGATGTTGCAAAACTACAACTCCCAGCATGCCCAGACAGCCATCGGCTCTCCGGGCATGCTGGGAGTTGTAGTTTTGCAACATCTGGAGGTCCGCAGGTTGAAAACCACTGATGTAGGCAGTGTTCCCCAATGGACATACAGCCTCCAGACATATACAGTGTATGGCTGGAGGCTGTATGCCTGTGTACTGCCCATTTCAGTGCTCCGACCACCGCTCCGGCTATAGCAGTAGGTCTCGGGACTGATGGTCGGAGCACCGAAGAGGACGTGCCGCTGGTCACTTACCAAGCTGGCCAGTGCGCGTCTTCCTCCTTCTCTATCCTCCAGTACTCGGCGCCTTCGTTTCCATGCGCGCGAGCACGGGACGTGCGCTATGTCCCGGCGGCCCTGCAGGGAGTTTGCAGTGATTTGGGGGGGGGGGGGGGGAATTGCCCCGTCGCTACAGGACGGGCAAGCACCGGCTCTGCTCTGCTTAGTTTGCCTGTCCTGTTGCGACCTCCCCCGCCGAACACCCGGGACTGACTCACTGAACCCATGGGGTTCGATCGAATCCAGGTTAAGAACCACTGTCATAGGTAAACCTGTACATTCTCACATAAGAATTAATTTTTAAAATCTTTACACCATCTGCACTTGGTTCTTGCAGTTTCACGGACTGGGGACATGACTTCACGCCCCCTCCATTCATGTCTATGGGAGGGGGCGTGGCAGCTGTCACACGCCCTCCCATAGACATGGAGGGGTGGAGGGGACGTGGCGTCACGTCCCCAGTCCCAGAGGTTTCTGAAACTAGAGACGCAGTCCCCACATAGAATGCGGATGCTGCAGGGAGATTGCGGGGGGGGGGGGGGGGGGGGGTCTCAGCAGCGGGCCACCTACGATCAGGCATCTTATCCCCTATCCTTTGGATAGGGGATAAAATGTTTTGCCCGGAATATCCCTTTAAGTCAACAAATTACACTTACGTCCTCAAGGAGACGACCTTCTACACGCAGCTCCCAAGAGGCCACAGTCCCCTCTCCATCCTCAACATCAGATTTTGCTGGGTTAAACGTGTTAGAAATAAAGATCCGAAGTTTTCGTTTTTGCTTTAAAAGGAAAGAATATATATTAAAAATGACAAAATCTCAAGTCAAATCAATTTATATAGTATGTACTATGACAGTGTAGAATACCTTGATCGGCCTTTTCAAGGCTTCCTGAATATCAAGACGTTTCCTCATAATAGTCTGATCCAATTTCCTCTCAAAAGCCAATAAATCCATGTAAGCCTGAGATTCAGGTACCAACTCCCGAATCTAAGAAATGGACAATAGTGGAAGATCAGCATTAACTGTGCACTGGGATCCACGTTTATTAAAGCTTCATCATTTAGACAATACTCACCCTCTGAGGTAGAATCTTGTCAGCCATCTTCTTCTTTTTAGCACTTTAAAAGTGAAATAGAAACAAAATCAGTCAAGAACAGGACTTCCCCTGAAGCAAACTGTGGTCATTCACAGCTCTTCAAAAGTACATCTACAATGACAACCTTTGAGGCGCAAAGAAATACAATTTCTCCTTTGGACATGCATGGCTGCAAAATCCGATTAAAGGGACGCACAAGTGAACTGATGCTTTACAACTATGCTGCAAACCAGTAAACTGTTCAAAACGCTTTAGAGGCCACAAACTGCATTTTAACCAAAGTAAAGAAAAATATATAATTCTACAGACTTCAAACAGAAAACTGGGTGCTGGTCCAAAATAGTGTATTTGTGTGCGAGGAGGGGGGGGGGGGGGGGGTTCTATTTTCTGTACAGATTTACAGGGGTAGCCATTCTGTTGTGCTCTGGTAATAGCTAGCTGAAATGTACTTTACAGCATCCACATGGACCACAGGGTCCAATGAAATAGTTATTTAAAGGAGTACTCTGGTGCAGACTACTCCTGCTCTGTCCTGCCCGGGCTGCAAAAAAAATGAAAATAAACCATCCCTCACCTCCCTGGGTTCCCGCGGAGCGCCACTGCAGCTGATCGGTCCTCCGGTCCATCTTCATACTTCCGTGTGAACGAAGAGTCACATGGCGCTTAGCCTATCGTCGGTCGCCGCGACGTTCTGCCTCGGCCCATAATAGGCTGAGCGCCATGTGACTCTTCGTTCACACGGAAGTATGAAGATGGACCGGAGGACCGATCAGCTGCAGTGGCGCTCCGCAGGAACCCAGGAAGGTGAGGGATGGTTTATTTTCATTTTTTTTGCAGCCCGGGCAGGACAGAGCAGGAGTATTCTGCACCAGAGTACTCCTTTAAGATCCCTCCTCTGTCGTAAATTTTATTGGGGAACACAGAAACCATGAAACTGCAAATTTTTTAAAAATATTTGTCACCATTTTAGAGAACTTTTGGTTTTTCTGTTCATTGAACTGCCTGTAGATCTGACATACAGCAGGGGGCAAAGGGGATTATCAGATGTGAACATCGCCTAGGTATTCAATATTAGATCAGTGGCTAGGGCTGGGCGGTATACCGGTTCATACCGAATACCAACATTTTTGGGCAGCACGATATGAATTTTTCCCATACCGCAATACTGGTTGGGCCCGTCCCCTTCGGGAATTAATCAGCCCAGCGCTGCGCTGTCCCCAGTTTGAGCTGTGGCAAATTTTCTGTAAAAAACATATCGTACAGCAGTGTTTCCAAAATGGAGCCTCCAAGCTGTTGCAAAACAACAACTCCCAGCATTTCTGGACAGCAACTGACTGTCCAGGCATGCTGGGAGTTTAGGAACAGCTGGAGGCACCCTGATAGGGATATTCTACGCCAGTGATTCCCAATGTCCACCCCTATGCAATCCTTATTTTAGTCCTCAAATGCGCATGGCCCTGTCGTATTTCAAGGAAACAGTTTAGGGCCACATATAGGGTATTTCCGTACTCAGGAGAAATTGCACTACAAATTTTGGGGGGGCTTTTTCTACATTTACCCCTTATGAAAAGGAAAAGTTGGGGGTCTACCTCAGCCAGTTAGTGTAAAAAATAAAAAAATTTTACACTAAAATGCTGGTGTTGCCCCATACTTTTAATTTTCACAAGAGGTCAAAGGAAAAAAAGACCGCAAAATTTGTAATGCAATTTCTCCCGAGTACGGAAATACCCCATATGTGGACGTAAAATGCTCTGCGGACACACAGCAAGGCTCAGGAGTGAGAGCGCAACATGTACATTTGAGGCCTAAATTGGTGATTTTCACAGAGGTGGCCGATTTTACAGCGGTTCTGACAAACGCAAAAAAAGAAATACACCCCTCACAGAATGTAAGGGGTGCAATGAGCATTTACGCTCCACATGTGTCTGACAGATTTTTCATTTGCACAGCCCACTGTTCCAAAGATTTGTCAAATGCCTGTGGGGTTATTAAATTCTGTAAGGGGTGTAGTTTCCAAAATGGGGTCACATGTGGGGGGGGGGGGGGGGTCCACTCTTCTGGCACCACGGGGGGCTTTGTAAATGCACACGGCCCCCGACTTCTATTCCAACCAAATTCTCTCTCCATAAGCTCAATGGCGCGCCATCTCTTCTGAGCATTGTAGTGCGCCAGCAGAGCACTTGATGTCCACACATGGGGTATTTCCATACTCAGAAGAAATGGGGTTACAAATTTTGGGATACATTTTCTCCTATTACCCCTTGTCGAAATGTTAAATTTTAGTGGGAAAAAAAAAAATTCATTTACACATCAAACTTTAAACTAAAAGTCGTCAAACAGCTGTGGGTGTTAAGGCTCACTGTACCCCTTGCTACATTCCCTGAGGGGTGTAGTTTCCAAAATAGTATGCCATGTGGGGTTTTTCTTGCTGTTCTGGCACCATAGGGGCTTCCTAAATGTGACATGCCCCCGTAAAAACCATTTCAGAAAAACTCTCTCTAAAATCCCTCTATCGCTCCTTCCCTTCTGAGCCCTCTACTGCGCCCGCCGAACACTTGACATACACATGAGATATTTTCTTACTTGAGAGAAATTGGGTTACAAATTTTAGGAAGATTTCTCTCCATTTACCCCTTGTAAAAATTCAAAAACTGGGTCTACAAGAACATGGGAGTGTAAAAAATAAAGAATTTTAATTTTCTCCTTCACTTTGCTGCTATTCCTGTGAAACACCTAAAGGGTTAACACACTTACTGAATGTCATTTTGAATACTTTGAGGAGTGCAGTTTTTATAATGTGGTATTTCTAATATGAAGGCCCCTCAAATCCACTTAAAAACTGAACTGGTCCCTGAAAAATTCTGATTTTGAAAATTTTGTGAAAAATTGCTGCTATACTGTGAAGCCCTCTGGTGTCTTCCAAAAGTAAAAACATGTCAACTTTATGATGCAAACATAAAGTAGACATATTGTGTATGTGAATCAAAATATAATTTGGCATGTCCATAAGCAGAGAGTTTCAAAGTTTAAAAAAATGCAAAACTTTCTAAAATTTTATGAAAATTTTTATTTTTCCAGAAATGAGGCAAGTATGGACAAAATGTTACCACTAACAAAGTAGAATATGTCACGAAAAAACAATCTCAGAATCGGAATGAAAAGTAAAAGCATCCCAGAGTTATTAATGTTTAAAGTGACAGTGGTCCGATGTGCAAAAAAGGCCTGCGTCCTTAAGGGAGGGGAAACCACCTAAGCGACAAAGTCCTTGTCAAATGGATAACATTCTTGAATTGTCTTGATTCCCGGGAACCTCTTGTCTGGATGTTTCCATGCAGATTCCAGAATATCGTCAAAGTCAGCGTGAGAGCTGAACCTTTGGGGTGCTGGCTTAGCGCGATGAAAGGATACTCCTGGAGTGACATCCGAAGATACTGGGTCCTCCAAGTGAAAGGTGTCTCTTATGGCTGTCACCAATAAGTTCAACGTTGCAATTGAATCCGAGCGGTCCTCTGAGTCAGATGCCAGCTCGGAAGCCTCGTCCACCAGTTCCCCAGGGGAATGTGAATGAGTAAAGGCAGTCCCGGAGGGGGGCGACCGTGAGCGGGTACGCGGCTCTGGCGTGGCAGAGCTGCGACTCCGAGAACATCCTCTGGTGGAGCGACGTTTGTGCCCAGATGACAGGGGAGGGGGTGGGACCCACGAGGGGAACGTTCACGTCTATCTGAAGACTCAGTGGAAGAGTCAGACGAGGCAACCCTAGTATGTTGTGGGAGCGTGAAGTATGTGAAGACGAGGAGCGGGCTCTCTCAGAGGTCCTGCGCAGGGAAGACCCCTTCAAGGCGGACACCAATTCCCGGGAGGCCTCAGCCACGTCAGCCATATACTGGGTCAGGGAAGAGACCCAGGCTGGTGGAGCGGCTGAATCCACCGGGACCGAAGGGGCATCGGGGGTACCAGGGTGTCTGGGGGAGCAGTGGAGCAGGCAGAGCAAGTGGGCTCAGCAGAGCCAGGCATCTTGATATTACAGTGCTTACAGACAAAGTAAGTCACTGAAGTTCCAGGTTTCTGTTTAGAGGGAGGAACAGTTCTGGGAACGGACATAACTGACTCCTTTTCACTGAAAATCACGCCCACGGCGCTGATTGGAGGCTGTTTCGCGCCTCTGAGAGCTCCCAGCCCTGTGGGCGGAGCTACAGACCGGCCAAAAAGAACTTTCATGGCGCCCGCTCCTTGTCCCAAGCGCACATATAAGCCATATATGCGCTCGGGGAAATAGAGCGGGCGGCGAAAGTGAAAAGTAAGCCGGCGCTGAAGCGCCCGGCTCATAGCAGCGCCGCGGCTGTCAGCCGCGTATAAGGCGCTGTTGGCAAGCGAAAGCAAGCCAGCGCTGAGAGCGCCTGGCCTGAAGCAGCGCCGTGGCTGACAGCCGCATATAAGGCGCTGTGGACGTAGTTGCACCAAGCACACACAATAAAGTGAAGTGCCCCATATTACATGCCCCCTCAGGTGCCACTGCTCACCCAGAATAAAGTCCAGCCCCTGTATAAGCCAGCCCCATAACCTGAAGGTGGGCCAAAAACAGGGGGTCTCCAGAGGTTGCGAGTCCGTACCTATGGAGGAAAAAGGGGGGTACTTACCTCAGTCAGAAGAACTTATCTAATGGAGTCTTCTGTGAAGTCTTCAGTCAGCTTTAGTTACCTGCATCACGCCTGGCTCCTATTCGCGAGCGAGGCAAGCAGGGAAATATGGGGACCCGGACCCATGAGGTACCAACCCAAGCGCTGACCGTTGGCGAGGGGGGGTGAACAGCGCATATACGCAATGTCTGTGCCCCCTTACTCGCAATGGGGAAACAGGGAACCGGAGTCCCTGAGTTCCCACCTGAAAACAGAAAAAAAAAAAATAGCACGTCCCTATACTAGGAAAACAAAAAATCAGAAGACCTGGTCTGGAGAATCCAGCCCATGTCCACCTCCTCAGACACTAAGCTTAAACCGATTACCTCAGAGCCTGAAGGCGGGTATATCCTGCATGGAGGAGCCGACTTTATTACCATAGTGTCACACCTCCTAGAGACAGCAGCATACACCCTACGGTCTGTGTCCCCCAAAGGAGCCGATAGAGAAAGGCCTGCGTCCTTAAAGGAAATCTGTCATCAGAATCACCTGCACTAAACCTGTTACACAGGCTTGTAGTGCGGGTGATCCTGGTTAAAAATGGTTCAGCGGTTCTTCAGATATCTATATCTTTAGTTTTCTGTTATTCCCTGGCTTGGGACTCAGTGGGAGGTGTTATCATCTGGGACTCTGCTATACGTCATTCTAGCTAGGCGGAGCGGCTGCCCGGCTCATGAATATTCATGAACTTATCCTCGTAGTCTAACTCCTTTTTCTAGGTTTGGTGGGGAGGGCCGCGCATGCACCGCGTTCCGTACACCCGGAAGCGGCGTTCTCCCCCCAGCTTTTCACTTATGCAGTCCGTCTTCTTACTTGTATTGGGCCGCAGCTCGAGTGAAGCCGGGGGGAGAACCCCGCTTCCGGGTGTACGGAACGCGGCGCATGCGCGGCCCTCCCCACCAGACCTAGAAAAAGGAGTTAGACTGCGAGGATAAGTTCATGAATATTCATGAGCCGGGCGGCCGCTCCGCCCAGCTAGAATGACGTGTGGCCGAGTCCCAGATGATAACACCTCCCACTGAGTCCCAAGCCAGGGAATAACAGAAAACTAAAAATAAAGATATCTGAAGAACCGCTGAACCGCTTTTAACCAGGTAAGAAGCGTTTTAATCAGGATCACCCGCACTACAAGCCCAGGGATGTGGAATTTCTATCGCCCGACGCCTCGGACTAGCAGTTTTAAGCGCCGGGCAGGTGAATTTGTCCGGCCCTTAGCCCGGGCCGGACCTGACAAGTGCGGCGGATCTGCAGTCTGTATGGAGCGGGCAGGAGTCGGGAGCCCGCTCCATACAGACTGCAGATCCGAAGCAGAGTAGGGGAGATGAGAAGCTGTGTATATCTCTCCCTCCCCTGCACTGCAGACGTGCGGGGGGGGAGATGAGGGGGCGTGGCTTACTTCTCCCCGTGCAGACCTGCGTCCTCTGCCTTCACTCCCCCCAGCTGTAGCTTCGTGCAGGGGGACGTCACGTCAGTGCGGCCCTGTGGAACATCCCGTGAAGCAGCAGGCAACGGGACCACAGGACACCCGGTAAACAGCTGTATGGTATAGGGGGGGGGGGGGGAGACTGTATGGGATGGAGCACAAGGCATTAAGATGGAGGGGGAGAGGGATAATGGCGGAGGGGGGGGGGGGGAGTAATAAAGCACAAGGCATTGAAATTTTATGTCTTGTGCTTTATTACTCTATTACTATCTATAATGACACAAGGGGATTAATATGGAGGAGGGGGCGGGGTTGATTATCCCCCCCCCCCTCCATCTTAATCCCCTTGTGCTATTATTATCCGATATGGCAAAAGGGGATCAGAGGGAGGGGGGAATTATCAAACCCCCCCCCTCCATATTAATCCCCCTGTATCATTATTCCCCCTCCTCCATCTTAATCCCCTTGTTCCATATTGGATAATAATGGCACAAGGGGATAAAGATGGAGGGGGAATAATGGTAAAAGGGAATCAGAGGGAGGTGGGAATTGTGGGACAGGGGGACTAAGACGGAGGGGGAATAATAGCACAAGGGGATTAAGATGGAGATGGGATGCATTAGTATAAAGGTAAGAACACGCCTTTTGTCTGCGGGTCACTATGGAGGTAGCCGGAGGACTTACCTCTGCTTCCTCCTGTCCTGCTCTGTCATTGATAGATCCTGGCTGGACCAGGCTCTATCAGTGGATCACAGAGCACATGGATTAATAGAGTTCAATAGAATCTATTCATCTGCCTGAGGAATCTAATGATTTCTCATATAAGTCTAATAAAGTGTAAAAGAAAAAAAATAAGTTTTAATAAAAGTTTGAAAGACACCCAGTGGTCTTCAAACGGTGCCCCTCCAGATGTTACAAAACTACAATTCCCAGGATGCCAGGACAGCCGTTGGCTGTCCGGGCATGCTGGGAGTTGTAGTTTTGCAACATCTGGAGGGCCACAGTTTGAAGACCGCTGCATTAACCCCTTCCATGTTAAAAGTTCAAATCACCCCCTTTTCCTATATAAAAACATGCTAACATAATAAAAATAAACATATTTGGTATCGCTTTGTGTGTAATTGTGTGACCTATTAAAATATAACATTATGTATCCCGTACGGTAAATGTAAAAAAATACCAAACCACAGATTTTCAATTTTTATAATATCCCAGAAAAAAAAAATTAAAAAGCGATTTAAAAGTCAGATCAATGCCAAAATGGTACCGATACAAAAAACTGATTATGGCACAAAAAATGAGCCCTCATACAGCCTGGTATGCGGAAAAAAAAATAAAGCTACAGGGGTTAAAAAATGGCAATTAAAATTTTTTAGAAAAAGTCCAGAATTAGTAAAACATGACGTAAACGATACAAATCTGGTATCGCTGTAATCAGGCGCCTAAAGTATAAAACTAACATGTTACCTCAACCACAAGGTAAATGGCGCAGAAAAGAAAACCACCAAATCTGCAAAATTATCTTTTACTATTTCAATTTCACTTCCCTAAATATATATATATATATATTTTTTGGTTCGGAGAATACGTTATTGAAAAATTAAAAGGTGTCATTATATTAGGTAGTTATGGCTATTATAGGGCGAGGAGGAAAAAACGAGAGCGTAAAAGCGAAAATTGGCCGGACAAGTGGATCGTCATGAGGGACAAGTAGATTTTGCTCCATTTTAGTCCCGTGGACAAGTAGTTTTTTATAAAATTTCCACACCCCTGAAGCCTGTGTAACAAGTTTAGTGCAGGTGATTCTGATGACAGATTTCCTTTAAGGTGAAAATGAGCTGCGTCCTTAAGAGGTTAAAAGGAAAACTGTCAGCAAGTTCACCCATACTAAACCCAATACACTGGGTTATAGTGTGGGTGAACAGGAGTTCATACAGAGGTCACTTAAAGGAGTTTTCGTCCTGTAATTCACCCCCTCAGTTGTGCTCTGCAGGCGTGTCCCCCACCAGCAGTCATACTTTTGGTCGAGGAGGAAGGTGCCTAAGCCCGCCCCCTTAATCGCATAAGCATTTTCTTCAACTCCACGTCCTAGTGACACGGAGTCACACGCCCCCTGAGCACTGCGCTCTGTATGCAGAGCACATGCGCTAAAGATTTTAAGCAGCTCTCACGTCCTGATCACGTGAGAGCTGTGCATCCCCAGAGCGCTCTGAGCAGTGTAACTGCGCATGCGCCGGGCCCTCGCTACTCCCGACTTCTATAGCGAGGGCCCGGCGCATTCGCAGTTACACTGCACAGAGCATTTTTCGAAGATGCACAGCTCTCATGTGATCAGGACATGAGAGCTGCGTAAAATCTTCAGCGCATGTGCTCTGCATACAGAGCGCGTGACTCCACATCAATAGGACATGGAGTTGAAGAAAAAGCTAATGCGAATAAGCGGGGCGGACTTAGACAGTGAGACGTTACGGCAACAGTTTTGTGATCAAACACCCGCTTCCTCCGGCCAGAGGAAGCAGGTGTTTGAACGCAAGACTGTTGCCCTAAAGTCTCAGCTCAGCTTCGGCTTATACAGTTCCCAGACCTTCGTGACCTGATGTCCACCAATGTGGTTTTAATATAAGGCAATAAAGTACAGTGGCTTTATGGGTGAGTGCTATTGACACATTTTCTATTTTTTGCATAACAATAGTTGCTACTTTCCCTGCCCCTACATGTTCCCCTCCGCTGCCTCCCTGTAGATGCTGCTGGCCTGCGGCCTAGCTCAGCAGTAAGACCACGGCCTGGAGAGCAGTCAGGAGCCGTCACCTCCTCCTGGTCCCCGCCATCTTCGGTCCCGACATCGCTGGAGTGCGCCTCGGTCCAGCCAGAAGCAGAGTTCTCCATCCTCGCTGCTCTTCCTGGTGCAGGGAGGACGACGCCATCACTAAAGGTCTGTGTACTGCTCCTTCTCCCCTGCTGCGAGGCTCTGCATTACAGGTTAACCCTTTAGGTGCTCTTCCCTCTCTCCCCTGTAAATCCTTCAGGTGTTGCCCCCTCTCTCACTTTTTTTGTTTCATAAAAATCAGCCAACTAATCTAATTTTAACAATAATGGTTAATTGCAGTCCTAGTTTTTAATTCTTGTAGAATGCTCTGAATTTGCCATGAATTTTCTGGCATACATGGATGGAATTTTGAAACTCTCACCTAATAGTATTGTACTGTAAAATGGTAAGTAATTTTTGCACCTCAAATCTGCAGTGCCCATTGGCCTTGAGTTACATTGCTGCAGAAAGCAAACTCAGCATTCATGGGAGGACATTGTTAGAGGAGAGGGCAGGTGGCCATATCAGCACACCGAGGGTTAAAGGAATGCCCACAGTGCACCAAACTGCCTAATTTGCATATTAAGTGAATTACAGATTAACAGCACACATTAACGCCATATTAAAGCTACTGTAGTGCTTATGGTAATGACCCCTAACCTGCTGTCAGTTTCCCTTTAATAAATATGTCCAGGCTTCATTATAAAAGAAAAAAAATATATATATACTTTTTTGGCCTGGCACAGCCTCCATTGTTCACAGCACCCAGCCTCCGCTGCACTGCACTTTCTGGCAGCTGAGGAAGGACACTGCTGTAAGCAGTGCTTGTGTAAGCTACAATGTCTTGTGCCGACACCAGCATCAGAAAGTGCTGCGCAGTAGAGACAGGAAGCTGTGATAAGGTAGGCCAGTGATTCCCAACCAGGGTGCCTCCAGCTGTTGCAAAACTACAAAACTACAACTCCCAGCATGCGGTGAGTTGTTGTTTTGCAACAGCTGGAGGCACCCTGGTTGGGAAACACTGAGGTAGGCTGTGCAATAGCAAGGAAGGAGAGTACACAGTTTTTTTTCCTTCTGTTTTTATTATAAGGCAGCTAAGATATAATTATTTAAAAAAAGATTAGTTCACAGACAACCCTTTTAATGTTTCATAAAGTCCATTAGAGTTGCGAGGGTTGAATTAGGTTATTGGATGCCACTTCAAGTCTTTTTGGACATCTCTAAGTGCCTAAAAGTGTGGATTGAACATTACATTCATATCCTCTATTCTCAGAAGAGATAATTTTAAGAGGCAGCAGCCACAGAAGTCAGTGTTTCCCAACCAGGGTACCTCCACCTGTTTCAAAACTACAACTCCCAGTATGCTCGGACAGCCTTTGGCTGTCCGAGCATGCTGGGAATTGTAGTTTTGCAACAGCTGGAGGCACCGTGGTTGGGAAACACTGCCATAAGGGATTACCAACATATCTTACCTGTGATTCCTATTCTGAGCTGCTTGTTGTTGCTGTACTTGCTGAATCTGTTGAGGTGCAGGTCTCTTACGGGACTGGTCCATGCCTGACTGAGCCATCCCTGGGCGAGCAGCTGGACTTCCTCCATAACCGGGAGGACCCATGGCTGGTCCCTGAGGAGTCATGCGACTGCCCGGAAGCATTCCAGGCCGCTGTAAAACAAGGAGAGAATGTTATACAAAGGAACAACCCATCCACTAATTTATGATATGCAGATCTATGGGGTTCACTTTAGTACCCTCTCTTCCATCTCTACCTAACACCAATAAGACTGACTACACAGGTCTCACTTGTAATCTGTAATCAGGGTGACATTTAGGTCTGTACTACCTGTGGGCTGGAAATGGTTACAAAGAAAAAGCAGATAAACTGAAGACCGTTATATATATATATATATATACACACATTGCTGGACATGAAGAATACCTAATCTCCTTTTGGAGCCTCTGACTGAAATTGTAATCACATTTCATTAAATGGGCACTGTCAGATACAAAAACTTTTGAGATGGTGTAAAGCTTGTATAACCAATAGGTTGTGCAATTGCTTTCATTAGAAAATTCAGTATTTCATACTGAAAAAGCCAAACAACTACCCCCCTCCCCACTTGGACACATACTAGTCCTGCTGTGTCCATGCGTCATCACCTATGTCATGGACACACTTCCTTGATTGACAGCTGTGAGCGCAGGGCTCACAGCTGGAGGAAAAATCCTCCCACTGTCATCTTGTGTCCGGCTACTGTCAGTGAGGACAAGCTGGGAGTTGTAGTTTTGCCAATACTAGGGGAGATGTGAGCAGACAGCATACTGAGGGAGGGGGCGGAGACCTGCACAGTGAGGCCACGCCCCCTCCCTTTGAGAGGAATTCCGACTAGTCAGCTAAATTAAAAGTGTAATAAAAAAATAAATAAAGGTGCTAGACCCATAAATTAGATGTACATGGTCAGGATTAGGTACGGAGTAATATTAAAAAAAAATTGGGGATCTGACGGGTACCGCTTTAAAAAAAAAAAAAAAAAAAAAGCGCGTAGGTTTAATTTTTCTGGAAAAAAGACATTGGCTAAACCCTTGATCATTGTAAGTGAGGTGTGTAGGGAGCCCTGGTGTCTGCTGTGTGACAGACCCATTCATCACAAATTAGCTCCCATTTTTCTGCTGCTTTGCTGAAACAAAAAATAAAATAATGAATTCACAATGCAAATGGGAGTTTCCAATATAAATCCCGGCCTACACGGAGAGGAGAGTCGCACATGTGCACTGCCACACCATTCTTTGTCTGTGAAATGCCCACGAGAGCCAAGTACAGTGCTCCGCTTACTTTGGCAGCTGCATGGACAGTGAATGGAGCGGTGGCATCTTTCAAGGAGTCGAGGCCATATTCTGAAGAACGTAGGAGGGGATAGGGAGGGAAAAAAAATAAAAAAAACACCATTATATAGCTCTGTCAAGAATCAAGGACGTGAGGCCAAGCTACTCAAGTACCACAGCCTGGCACATCTCCATGATTACCGCCCTCACCCTGACAGAGCGGCACCAATTGTACTGTGTAATAACACCCTTCCTATTACCATAATCACTGTTTATGAAGCAAAAGCAGAAATGTTAAATATTTTCATGAACCCACTGAAGTCAATGATAGCAAAATATGTTGTGGATCTTCTGCTGCAGGAAACCTGCAGCAAATACGCCTGTGTGAACATATCCTTAGCGGAGGGTCACAAACAGCATTTGCAGTGTATTTTGCTGCATAGTTTCTGCTGATTTTCCTTTCCACTGAAGTCAATGGGGAGATTTATCAAAACCTGTCCAGAGGAAAAGTTGCTGAGTTGCCCATAGCAACCAATCAGCGTGCTTCTTTCATTTTTCAGAAATGAAACAAGCTGATTGGTTGCTATGGGTAACTCAACTTTTCCTCTGGACAGGTTTTGATAAATCTCCCCCCATTGGGTAGGAAAACCAGCAGGAGAAAACAGGTAGGCAAACCCGCTGAGAATGCTATATGTGTGATCTTACTGTAAGGACGGGGTCACACGGGCAAAAAATGTGGGGAATGTCTGCAAATTTGACTAACCGGCAGACGCTAAACCGCTTGGAAATGCGCCGTCTCAGATGACTCCGCAGAAAGAATAGACTTGTCTATTACTTCTGTGGACACCAGAAACATCTGGTGCGGAAATTCTGCCATGTGAACAGTACAGTAGAATCTGCTGCTGTGGAATATTCATGCGGAATTCGGCACAGACATTCTGCCGTGTGGAGATAGCCTTACAGGTTTCTGACGAGTAAATTCTGATTCCGGCATCCGCAGAAAAATAAGTGGTCAAGTCTATTCTTTCTGCGAAGTCTGCAAGAAAATGTATTGACATCTAAGACAACGCGTTTCCAAGCAGTCCTAGCACCAGCCAGGTAGTCAATTGTGCGGAATGTCAGCACCTGTTTTGTGCGGACATTCGGCAAATTTTTTGCCCGTGTGAATCCGGTCTCAAAAGAATAATCAGCAAGTTACTGCCTAGTAGGTATATGTATCTGTAATGACATGTAACACTAGCGCTATGGGTGGAGCATGACTATATGGCGCTGCTGCTAATCCTATATCTGCACGTCCCTGTATCCTGCACAGTGGAGTTAAAAATGGAATAAATATGTAAAATAGGTAGCGCTGCAAGGGACTTGCTAAAAGCTTAAAGTAATAAAGACGTGGTAAAAATGAATAATTAGGCTGATAAACAGTAGACGGAAGGACATTAACCCCTTAAGGACTCAGCCCATTTTGGCCTTAAGGACTCAGACAATTAAATTTTTACGTTTTCATTTTTTCCTCCTCGCCTTCTAAAAATCATAACTCTTTTATATTTTCATCCACAGATTAGTATGAGGGCTTGTTTTTTGCGCGACCAGTTGTCCTTTGTAATGACATCACTCATTATATCATAAAATGTATGGCGCAACCAAAAAACACTATTTTTGTGGGGAAATTAAAACGAAAAACGCAATTTTGCTAATTTTGGAAGGTTTCGTTTTCACGCCGTACAATTTATGGTAAAAATGACATGTGCTCTTTATTCTGAGGGTCAATACGATTAAAATGATACCCATTATTATATACTTTTATATTATTGTTGCGCCTAAAAAAAAAAATCACAAACTTTTTAACCAAATTAGTACGTTTATAATCCCTTTATTTTGATGACCTCTAACTTTTTTATTTTTCCGTATAAGCGGCGGTATGGGGGCTCATTTTTTGCGCCATGATCTGTACTTTTTTTTGATACTAGATTTGCATATAAAAAACTTAATACATTTTTTATAATTTTTTTTTTAATAAAATGTATTAAAAAAAGTAGGAATTTTGGACTTTTTTTCGTTCACGCCGTTCACCGTACGGGATCATTAACATTTTATTTTAATAGTCCGGACATTTACGCACGCGGCGATACCAAATATGTCTATAAAAAAAAATTTTTTACGCTTTTTGGGGGTAAAATAGGAAAAAACGGACGTTTTACTTTTTTATTGGGGGAGGGGATTTTTCATTTACATTTTCTTACATTTTTTTTTACACTTGACTAGTCCCCATAGGGGACTATTCATAGCAATACCATGATTGCTAATACTGATCTGTTCTATGTAAAGGACATAGAACAGATCAGTGTTTTCGGTCATCTTCTGCTCTGGTCTGCTCGATCACAGACCAGAGCAGGAAACGCCGGGAGTCGGACGGAGAAAGGAGAGGGGACCTCCGTGCGGCGTTATGAATGATCGGATCCCCGCAGCAGCGCTGCGGGCGATCCGATCATTCATTCAAATCGCGCACTGCCGCAGATGCTGGGATCTGTATTGATCCCGGCATGAGGGGTTAATGGCGGACGCCCGCGAGATCGCGGGCGTCGGCCATTGCCGACGGGTCCCTGGCTGCGATCAGCCGCGCATGACACGGGCATCGCTCCGATGCCCTCGGTTATGCACAGGAAGTAAATGTACGTCCTGGTGCGTTAAGTACCACCTCACCAGGACGTACATTTACGTCCTGCGTCCTTAAGGGGTTAAAGGGGTATTCCAGGCCAAAACTTTTTTTTATATATCAACTAGCTCCGGAAAGTTAAACAGATTTGTAAATGACTTCTATTAAAAAATCTTAATCCTTCCAATAGTTATTAGCTTTTGAAGTTGAGTTGTTGTTTTCTGTCTAACTGCTCTCTGATGTCTCACGTCCCGGGAGCTGTGCAGTTCCTATGGGGATATTCTCCCATCATGCACAGCTCCAGGGATGTGACATCATCATTGAGCAGTTAGAAAACTTCAGAAGCTAACAACTATTGGAAGGATTAAAATTTCTTAAAAGAAGTAATTTACAAATCTGTTTAACTTTCCGGAACCAGTTGATATATATAAAAAAAGGTTTTGCCTGGAATACCCCTTTAACCCCTTCATGACCAAGCCCATTTTCACCTCAAGGACCAGGCCAATTTTATTTTAGCGTTTTCGTTTTTTCCTCCTCGCCTTCTAAAATCCATAACTCCTTTATATTTCCATCTACAGATCCATATAAGGGTTTGTTTTTTGCATGACCAATTGTACTTTGTAATGAAACCTCTCTTACCATAAAATGTACAGCGAACCCCAAAAAAATTTTTTTTATGGAGGGAACTTTAATGAAAACCAAAATGTGGTCCATTTTGGAGGGTTTTGTTTTAACACTGTACAATATACGGTAAAAATTATATGTGTTCTTTATTCTGTGGGTCAATACGATTAAAATGATACCCATGGATAAATACTTTTATATTTTTGTATCGCTTAAAAAAAAAAATCTAACTTTTTGTACAAAATCAGTAATCTAAAATCGCCCCATTTTGACCACCTATAACTTTCATTTTTCCGTATATAGGGCTGTATGAGGGCTCATTTTTTGCGCCGTCATCTGTACTTTTTTTTTTTAGATACCACATTTGCATATATAAAATTTAGATCATTTTTTATTCATTTTTTTTATTTATAAAATGTGACAAAAAAGCAGCATTTTGGGATTTTGTAATTTTTTTTGTTTACGCCATTCACCGTACGGGATCATTAACATTATATTTTGATAGTTCGGACATTTACGCATGCGGCGATATCAAATATGTTTATTAAAAAAAAATGTTTCTACGCTTTTTGGGGGTAAAATGGGAAAAACTGACAATTTTCATTTTGATTGGGGGAGGGGATTTTTCCAATTTTTTTTTTTTTTTTTACACTTTTCATGTCCCCATAGGGGACTATCTATAGCGATTGTTGAATGTTAATACTGTTGAGTGCTATGTATAGGACAAAGCACTGCTCAGTATTATCGGTGATCTTCTGGTCTGCTCGATCACAGACGGCCAGAGCAATGTAAGGGGGACCTCCGGCTGTCATGCTGAATGATCGGATTGCCACGGCAGCGCTGCAGGCGATCCGATCATCAAATGAAAGTGCCGCAATGCCGTGATCTGTATTGATCACGGCATCGGAGGGGTTAATGGCCGACATCCGCGCGATCGCGGATGTCGGCCATTACGGGTGGGTCCCCGGCTGCTGCTAGCAGCCGGAACCTGCCGTGTATGACGTGAGCACCGTTCCGATGCTTGCGGTCATACACAGGACGTAAATGTACGTCCCGGTGCGAGAAGTCCCGCCAAACCAGGACGTACATTTACATCCGTGGTCGTTAAGGGGTTAAAGAGTGCTGGATTCCAAGACTCATCATCCCACATAAGGATCAGAAACGCCTCAGAAGGACTTTTGGATGACAGGTACCTGTAGTGATGTCACTCTGGACTTCTTGTCGGGGTTGGAACAGTAGATGCCACCGGCCGGCGCAGTCTCCCGCCACCCCTTGCACTCCATCAACCATACCGGATTCATCTGTCAGGATCCCGGAGGAACTACACCTATCAGGTACTTTTTTTTTTTAGTGAACGCCATTGGGAGAAGTAAAAAAAAAAAAAAAAACCCGAGCATAACCGCAACTGCCACACTAATGATATAGCATCACGTACCACGCACACCAGCACTTTAACCATTTATTCATCAGCATCATTTTTTATTCATTTTTACCACATATTTATTACTTTTTGAGCTTTTAGCAAGTCCCTTGCAGTGCTACCTATTTTACGTATTTATTTCAATTTACTACCTAGCCCAGTTATTTCCCCCAAAAGTGTGCAACCAGCTGTTGCAAAACTACAACTCCCAGGATGCCCGGACAGCCAACAACTGTCCGGGCATGCTTAGAGTTGTAGTTTTGCAACAGCTGGAGACACGCTGTTTGAAACACACTGGGCTTGCCAGTAAATGTCCAACCTCTGGGATCCAGATTTCAAGAATATGGTGTCTGAACAGCAAATGAATAGAGCACCAGTGTATACACATGATCACTGTTCCAAAGCACCGTTATCATGTGCATCCCTATAGACCAGTGGTATTCAACGTGCGGACCTCCAGATGTTGCAAAACTACAATTCCCAGCATGCCCGGACAGCCGGAATTGTAGTTTTGCAACATCTGGTGGTCCACAGGTTGGAGACCACTGCTATAGACCATTCGGCTGTCTAGGCATGCTGGGAGTTGTAGTTTTGCAACAGCTGGAGGCTCCCTGGTTTGGAAACACTGCTATAGACTGAAGTGCTGTCCTATCTCCATCAGTCCCAATGGCAGTGCATACTCATCTGTCTGCTCAGGAAGGATCACAGAGGGAACTGCTGCTTTTGGTGCCGATTCTGATGTGTTTTTTTGGAGTATTGTCTGCCTGTGTTAACATTCAAAACAAAACTGAAGTGCAAGAAGACTATAGGGCCTAGGTCTCCAAACAGGGAACCTCCAGCTGGAGCAAAACCACAACCTCTAGCATTCCTAGAAAGCCAGCAGCTATCGAGGCATGCTGGGAGTTGTAGTTCTGCAACATCTGGAGAGCACTGCACTAGGGGACTGTCAGACACCTCACAAGGCCGAAGCCTAGGAATTGTTCCCCCCCCAGAGCTGCACCGCTGAGGATCCATCAGGACTAGGGGCACACACTATGAGGAGCCCCATAGACAGGCTGCAGGATAACCGCCCTCATCATCACCATACAGCCCCTGACCCATCTCTCTTACCGGGTAGGCTGCTCCGGGCATCGGAGAGCGGTACATCCCTTGTCCTGGGGCGGGGCCCATTCTTACAGCCGGGCCTGGGGTCCCGGGGCCCATGGCTGCCCCAGCCGGCCCGGATCCCCCTGGAGTCACCGATTGGAAACCAGCCCGCGCCGCCATCGCTTTGCAACAATGGGGCCGGAACCGGAAGTACCGAGTCACTCGAGGGGGGCCAAGCTGCTGGCAGAACGGCGCTACAATGAGCAGCCGGCTAGAATGAAAGTCCGGAAGTAAACCAGCGCCATTTTGGATAAGGGACAGAACGCGGAATTCTGGGAATTACGTTCAAACCCATGTCTGCTCTGAGCGGCCATTTTGGAAACTGGCAAATATGCCGCCTTTTATTCCGCAGTGAGGACATGACACATAATAATGAGAGGTAATATGAGAGCTAATAGTTATGTAAAATGTCGGTGGAATATCATTTTATTCTGGCGACCAGAAAAGACTCATAAACGACGTCATTTGTTTGGAACAAATGTTTCCGGTCGGTCAAAGGTTATATTCTCACAACGGATGTACTGAATGAATGAGTTCCGTGACGTGCTGCTAAACGTTAGGGGTTTGAGATGCGCTATAGAAGTAAAATGAGCACATGCGCAGACCTTAGCGCGCCCTCTTCTGGTTGCATTGTTATACGCTGGTGTCGTGCCGGTCTTCCCGCCAAAATAAGTGCCACGTTTATTGTCACGGAAAGCTTGTAAGAATGGGGTCAATGGTTCATGATTTTCTTCAGTGAGACCCCTCTGTCCGTTTTTTTATTTTAAGATATGTAACTTGATAGCTTTAACCCCTTAAGGACATAGCCAATTTAGATTTTTGCATTTGAGTTTTTTCCTCCACCACTTTTAAATCCCTAACTCTTTTATTTTTCCACATACAGACCCATATGAGGGCTTGTTTTTTACATGACTAATTGTAATTTGTAAAAAATCTTTAATGTTACCATAAAATGTACCACAAAACAAAAAAATTATATTTGTGAGTGGAAATTTATAGGAGAACTGCAATTTTTTTGCAACTTGGGGGGGGGGGGGTGTGTGTAAAAGTGACAGATTATCTTTATTCTGTAGGTCAGTGCGATTAAAACGGTACCTACTTTATTTTTAGTGTTGTACTACTTTTAAAAAAATGCTAACTTTTTTTTTTTTTTTTTACAAAATTAGTATGCATAAAATTGTCTTTTTTTGATCCCTATGGTAAAGATTTATCAAAGGATTTAGAGCTTTTTTAATTTATTTTTTAATCCACCATAAGATGATTTTTAGCACTTACCTGCCAGGCAGTAATGGACATGTTTAGAAGGATCTGTGCTTGTCTTTGGGTTAAATGGCTATGTTGTGAGATTACCATAAAGTTGGGGCTTTCTTTTTGTGAACTGGGTATTTCCTGTTGGAGTTTTCTGTTTAATTACAAATCCCATAATTCCAGTTTTCTCCCTCCTACACATCAGCCATCTCACCCATTGAACCACAAATGAGCTGAATAAAAAAAAAACGGTTGTTTCTAACCAGGGTGCCTCCAGTTGTTGCAAATTCCCTGCGGTCTCTCAACCCATTGAAGCAGAACAGGCTCCTTGTCATCATCTGACTAGTGAAGTAGTATCTCGGCCGCACAGCATCCTGGGAATACCCGAGACAGGAGTCATTTCGTATGCTGTTATAAAATGAACATCCAGAGCAAAGATCACATAAGAATGTGAGACCAGCCATCAGAGACAGGTACAGGCACTATAATATGAACTACACCAGGGGTACTCAACTATTTTTAGAGAGGGTCTGCTTATTTAGGTGTGATGTCTGGTAAAGGTCCGAGCTGAACGCTGATGTGGAGGATGTATGACCTGAACACTGCCACACACTGTACTCCTGAATATAATACTGCCACACACTGTACTCCTGAATATAATGCTGCCACACACTGCACCCTCTGAATATAATACTGCCACACACTGTACTGAATATAATACTGCCACACACTGCACCCTCTGAATATAATACTGCCACACAATGGACTCCCTGAATATAATACTGCCACACACTGGGCCACTGGTGTATTACTGCCATATACTATGCCCCTGGTATATTACTGCCACACGTCATTCCCCTGCAATATTACTGCCACATGCTATGCCCCCAAATACATTTTCAACAAACACTGTGCCCTGTAACGACTAATTGTACCTCTGTGCCCCAAAGAATTATTGATGCCACTGTGCCCCCAGAATTAATTATGCCACTGTGCCCTCAGAATTAAGGATGCCACACACTGAGCCCCTGGTATATTGCTGCCACATACTATGCCCCTAGTATATTACTACCACACACTCTTCCCCCTCTTCTAGTCAGGCCTGGCCACAGCAGATGATGCAGGCAGCGCTAATTGCGCAGCCTTCATCACAGGAGAAGCACTGGGCGGCTGGGCAGGGAACACAGTGTTCCCTCGCTCCAGACCGCAGCTATTCATGTGTATCGGTGTCTTAGAGAGGGGAGATCCGGCGGGAGGTCCAGATGACTGGCGGCCGTGGTCTGGATTTGGACAGTATTCTGTGCCAGATTTTCTGCTTCCGATTTCAATGTAAACTGAATGATTGAATACAGCTTGAAATCCTGCACATCAAATCTGCGCAGAATTATGTACGTGTGAATAGATCCTTAAAGGGGTACTCCGGTGCTTACACATCTTATCCCCTATCCAAAGCATAGGGGATAAGATGCCTGATCACGGAAGTCCTACAGCTGGGGACGCCCGCGATCATGCACGTGGTATTCCGTTTGTAATCAGTCCGCGGAGCTTGTTCGCTCCAGGTCTGATTACGGTCGACCGCAGTGACGGCGGTGTGTGACGTCATGCCCCCGCCCCCGTGTGACGTCACACTCTGCCCCTCCCGTAGACTTGCATTGAGGGGCGGAGCGTGACGTCACACGGGGGCGTGACGTCACATGCCGCCGGCACTGCGGTCGACCGTAATCAGACCTGGAGCGAACACGCTCCGGGGACTGATTACGAACGGGGTGCCGCGTGCATGATCGCGGGCGTCCCCAGCTGCGGGACTCCCGCGATCAGGCATCTTATCCCCTATCCTATGGATAGGGCATAAGATGTGTAAGCACCGGAGTACCCCTTTAACCCCTTAAGGACTCAGGGTTTTTCCGTTTTTGCACTTTCGTTTTTTCCTCCTTACCTTTTAAAAATCATAACCCTTTCAATTTTCCACCTAAAAATCCATATTATGGCTTATTTTTTGTGTCGCCAATTCTACTTTGCAGTGACATTAGTCATTTTACCCAAAAATGCATGGCGAAACGGAAAAAAAAATCATTGTGCGACAAAATCGAAAAAAAAACGCCATTTTGTAACTTTTGGGGGCTTCCGTTTCTACGCAGTGCATATTTCGGTATATTTCGGTTTTCTGTAGGTCCATACGGTTAAAATGATACCCTACTTATATAGGTTTGATTTTGTCGCACTTCTGGAAAAAATCATAACTACATGCAGGAAAATGTATACGTTTAAAAATGTCATTTTCTGACCCCTATAACTTTTTTATTTTTCCACGTACGGGGCGGTATGAGGACTTTTTTGCGCCGTGATCTGAAGTTTTTATCGGTATGATTTTTGTTTTGATCGGACTTTTTGATCACTTTTTATACATTTTTTAATGTTATAAAAAATGACCAAAATACGCTTTTTTGGACTTTGGAATTTTTTTGCGCGTACGTCATTGACCGTACGGCTTATTTAATGATATATTTTTATAGTTCGGACATTTACGCACGCGGCGATACCACATATGTTTATTTTTTTACACTGTTTTATTTTTTTTATGGGAAAAGGGGGGTGATTCAAACTTTTATTAGGGAAGGTGTTAAATGACCTTTATTAACACTTTTTTTTTTACTTTTTTTTTGCAGTGTTATAGGTCCCATAGGGACCTATAACACTGCACACACTGATCTCTCATCCTGATCACAGGCGTGTTTTAACACGCCTGTGATCAGCATTATCGGCGCTTGACTGCTCCTGCCTGGATCTCAGGCACGGAGCAGTCATTCGTCGATCGGACACCGAGGAGGCAGGTAAGAGCCCTCCCGGTGTCCGATCAGCTGTTCGGGACGCCGCGATTTCACCGCGGCGGTCCCGAACAGCCCGACTGAGCAGCCGGGATACTTTCAGCTTTGACCGCCGCTTCTAAAGGGTTAATACCACACATCACCGCGATCGGCGATGTGTGCTATTAGCCGCGGGTCCCGGCCGTTGATTAGCGCCGGGACCGACGCGATATGATGCGGGATCGCGGCGCGATCCCGCTTCATATCGCGGGAGCCGGCGCAGGACGTAAATATACGTCCTGCGTCGTTAAGGGGTTAAGGAGCAACTATCTATTACCCCTTAAACTATGCCCAACATGTAAGACCTATTCTGTTGTGTGATGCAGATATACCTTTGGCTGCTTATTTGGTGCCATTATGGTACTAAAAAACACCTTTGTCAAGAATATGCAACAGTCCAATAGTAGTGGCCAGGGGTCCACATTACATCTGGGCTGCAATGCTTCTTTCTTTAACTTCAGCGCTTGGCTCGCTTTGTGATTAACACACAGGTCCTCAGCGCATGTGCCATCAATCTCTTCTACAGCACATAGCGAGATGTCTCAGCAAGCTCTTGCTCTCGATGCCTACCTGGCATGTGCTGAGGGCCTGTGTTACTATAAACAGCCCGGGACCCACGGCTAACGCCGGACATTGCTATTCAAAGTTGATTGCAGTGTCTAAAACAGGAAGAAAATAATCCTAGCTAGCTCAGTTGGCTGTTCTGGACCACTGAAACCAAATTGCGGGGTCCTGATCAGCTGAAAGGATGGTGAAAGGACACTTACCTGCCTCCTCGCCATCTACGGTAATTGGCACTCCAATGCTGCAAGAAGTCATGGCAGCCTGAAGCTATGGACGACTGATAACATTGATCAATGCTGTGCTATGCCAGTGGCATCTATCATGGAGGCCAAGAGGCTTTCAGAAGGCCTTCTGCTGCCATGGTATAAGTGATCAGCACCTCTTGATTGCACTGCATGGTTGCTGATCAAAAGTCTGACAATGCGGGTGACTGTCAGATGACCTTCTTAATGATGTGGGTGCTATTGACTACAGCATTTAGAGGGTTAAAGGAAAACTGTCAGTTTGCTCCCCCCACACTAACCAGCGGTACTGGCTGGTAGTGGGGGGATGCTGATCAGTTTGATGCTTACCGTGCCGGATCCGCCGCACCGTTCGGCCGTAATCTTTGATTTTTGGTATATGCTAATGAGGTGCTAACTGGCACTCTAACATCAGCGCCGCTGGCCGCAGAGCTGCTCAGCTCATCAATATTCCTCCCCTCCCTCCGCCTCTCCCTCTTCTCCATGCTCTGTAATGAAGAGAGAGGGGAGGAATATTGGTGAGCTGGGTGGCGCTGCAGCCGGCGTCGCTGACGTCCGGCTGGTGCCAGTTAGCACCTCATTAGCATATACCGAAAATCGAAGATCCGGGCACGGTAAGCATCAAACTGATCAGCGTCCCCTGCTCTATTAGCCAGTAACGCTGATTAGTGTGGGGTGAGCAAGCTGACAGTTTTCCTTTTAAATAACCAGTGACAGTGAGTGTTGGCTGGTGATAGCACCTAGCGTCCACCATGTATGAAGTGGGTTTATACTTTTCAGATCATTTTTGCATGGAAATCCACATATAAATTCCACCTGAATATTAGATACAGATTTTTTTTTTTAAATGTGTTTTATGATGATTGTTTTACATGAAATTTTTGTGCCAATATTAAAAGCCTCATTGATTAAAGCATAGCTATAAGCATTATTATTTAAAATAACCTTTGACTTGTTGCCCAGACAAATGTTTTGATTACACTGGGTCTCACTCCTGATACCTGCTGTGATCGCTAGGTATAAGCCTGGGAAATGCACATTGCCGGCCGCCAGATCTAACTGTTTGCTGCATAGACTTATATAGCAAAAAAGGTTGGATTTGATTGATAGCTGGGGAGTAACACACATGCTACTTTGAAACTCCCCTGCTTATAACTACTGATCAAAAGTAAAATTCAGGCTTGCCGTGCTGGTGATCTGAGCGGGCACATGCACGATTTCACACCATGTAGCAGCCTGTGTTCGTGCAAGCCATTCCTAATTCCTATATAAAGAGAGAAGAGAAATGGCTCTTGTCTCCTCGATCATGGGAATAGATTGCACTCCTAGCCCGATGCTTTGTCTTTTGGATCTCAAGGCTGATGGGGTGAATCAGCCTACGTTTCGCTTAATCCTCCTTGCTGCTAGAATTCATGTAGCTTCCAAATGGGGATCCTCCACTTTACCTGTCCCTATAGATATTACCAGGATTAACAATATTATGGTCTCGGAGAAACTTAATGCCCTCCGATCTGATACAGAGAGATTCACCAAGATATGGCGGCCGTGGATTTCCTCCTCCCACACCACTGATATGTCTTATGATTTATCGTTATAATAATTTTTTCTGCGTACTAAGCGGTGCCCCTCCTTGCTTGCTTTTGTTTTTGTTTTCTATGTTTTGTCGTGATATTGAGTAGACACTCCCAATATATATATTTTTTTGCTTTCCCCCTCCCTTCCCTCTTCTCCGTTCTCCTAGTTGGTAATCAACTCTGTTTGTTGTTTATTTCCTGTATTGATTTACCTTATTTGTACATGCTGTTTAATTCTACACTGTCGATAAAGTTTTTTCTTTTGACACCAAAGAGAGAAGAGAAACATTCTACCGTTTTGCTGTATATAAGACAGACATGCTGTTCTATAGGCAATTTATTTAACTTCTACAGAGGTTTTAGTAATTATATAAACAATATATCACTGCTAGCTATGCTCTTTCCTTAATTTGGATTGGCAGCTGAGGAGGGTCTGGGAGATGAATATCACAGCTTTTTTATTTTTATAGCACCATCAAAATGTTTGCTCTGCAGTGGCTGGACAAAAAATAAATCGCTCCCAGTAATCACAGCCACAATTTCCAGGAGTGGGATCATCATAAGCATATATATATATATATATATATATATATATATATATATATAGTAATTCTAGTAGAAATGTAGCCTTTTATGTTTACAGCATCTATTCCATTCAGCATCTATTCGTTTTGCTTTGCCCTAGGAACTATTGCCAGTGAATTCTTAAAGTTTTACAGCTAAATAATTACAGAAATTGCAGCCAGTCCTCTAGTGAAATAAGCATACAGTAAAACTTTCTGACCTTTCCTTTTGTTGGTAATCTGTGTTTATGCTTTTGTAGGTAGGTATGGAAAAGGAAAACAACATCAACAAAAATAAAATGAAATAGTTCTTCTTAGTATTGTAACCTGCCATTATCCCTGCTATTATCATGGAATTGTGGGTGCTTGAGATTCCCCAATAATTGTGCCCAGCACATGGAATTTTTCTTGTACATGCCACAAAGCCTGTGTTTTAAAATTGTCACACACCTTTTTAGCAATTGTGTGTATCACAATATTTATGTGGATGAATACAATTGCCACGGTCTCAGAATTTTATAGTTCTCAAAACTCAACACAAAGGCAATATGGGAACATAATCTAACACTAACCCTTCCCTGCTCCTGTCAGTGTCCTGGCCTCCTCTGCACCGCAGCCTCTATGGTCCTTCAGATGATCCTTTAAAGCTTGAAGTATTGAAGTAAAGTTGAAGATGCCTGGTGACACAACCAGGAGTGGGCGGGGTATGTGTTAAGTCCGCACTGAGGAGTAGGTCATTTTGATCACCGTGGTTCCATAAAGAATGATTGAAGCGGTTAGATGCGTGTGCTGACCCATTACTCCATTCAGTCAGAAGGATCAGGACTTCTTTCTCGAGATGTGGATAGGGGATATGTTTTTGTCGCTGAAATATTCCTTGAAATCATTTACCTTAGAACCTGACTGGGTATTTTAGTAGCCAAGCCAGAATCTGGAAACAGTGGGGGAGATTTATCAAAACCTGTCCAGAAGAAAAGTTGCTGAGTTTCCCATAGCAGCCAATCAGATCACTTCTTTCATTTTTGGAAAGGCTTCTGAGAAATTAAAGAATCTGGTTGCTATGGGCAACTGGTCAACTTTTCCCTGGACAGATTTTGATAAATCTCCCCAGTACTAATCTGTATACAGATTACTTAGGGTTGTTGCACCTTGTCAATAGAGAGCAGGGTGCTGGCTGGCTAGAAGAGAGGTCTTTCATGTGAAACAGAGAAGCTACTGTATCTACTTTTGAAGCAAAAAAAAATTATTTGTGGGGCACAAATAATTTTGTAACTTTTGGGGGCTTCCACTTCTACGCAGTGCATTTTTCATTAGAAATGACACATTATCTTTACTCTGTAGGTCCATATGGTTACAATGATTACTGAAGTGCATGCACTGACATGCTGTCTGTGAGGGCTTGTTATTTTGCGGGATAAGTTATGGTTTTCAATGGTACTATTTTGGAATACATCTGACATTTTGATTACTTTTTATAACATTTTTAGTGAGGCAGGATTAACGAAAAGCAGTAATTTTGGCAAGATTATTCTTTTTCTTTTTGTGTGTTCAGCATGCGGTATAAATGACATAATTTAATTCTACAGGTCGGTACAATTATTTTAATAACAAATTTATGTACTTTATTTTATATTTTATTATATTTACACTATAACATTTATTGTTGATTAAAAAAAAATCATGTTTGTACGTGGCTATGTTGTGAAAGACGTAATTTTTTTATTTTAACACTGAAAATGTTGTGTGAGGGCAAATTATTTTCAGGATGAGTTAGCATTGTAGTGGTACCATTTAGGGGTACATGCAACATTTTGATCACTTTTTGTTTTAGCTTTACAGATGTGGCATTAACCTCTTCAGGACATAGGGCGTATGGATACGCCCTGCATCCCGAGTCCTTAAGGACCGAGGGCGTATCCATACACCCGTGGGAATTCCGGCCCCCACCGCTAGCCGGTTGGGGACCGGAGCCGGATGCCTGCTGAAATCGTTCAGCAGGCATCCCGGCATATCGCCCAGGGGGGTCATTATGCCCCCCCATGTCGGCGATCGCCGCAGATCGCTGGACAATTCAGTCCAGCGATCTGCGGCGATTCCGGGTCAATCGGGTCTCCAGTGACCCGATGACCCGGAATTACTGGCTGTTCGGGGCCGTCTCTGACGGCCCCGAACAGCCAGAGCCTGCAGGGGTGAGGTGGCACTGGTGCCACCTCACGATCGCCCTGATTCGTCGGCCGGATTACCGGCCGACCAATCAGGGCGCCTGCTGCGGGTGTCACTCCCGCACCCGCTCCGTCCCTCTTCTGGAGGATGTGAGCGGGTGCGGGACGTGCACCCCGGGTGCTGGGGACCCCGATCCCCGGCGCCCCTGTTGGGATCGGGGCCCCAGGAGCAGCTGCGGCGGCGGGACTGACCTGCAGCGTCTGGATCGTTGGAGGTGAGTGACAGCCTCCTGCTGTTGCTTAGCAACAGCTCCCAGCATGCAAAAAGGGCATGCTGGGAGCTGTAGTTATGTAACAGCAGGAGGCAGACCACCACAACTCCCAGCATTCCCTTATGGGCATGCTGGGACTTATGGTTTTGCAACAGCTGGAGGCACATTCTTTCTATGGAAAAGTGTACCTTCAGCTGTTGTATAACTACAACTCCCAGCTTGCACAAACAGCTAAAGTGCATGCTGGGAGTTGTAGTGGTGCATCTGCTGGTTGCATAACTACAACTCCCAGCATGCCCGTTGGCTGTCGGTGACTGCTGAGAGTTGTAGTTTTGCAACAGCTGAAGGCACACTGGTTGTGAAACTCAGAGTTTTTTTTAACCTAACTCAGTGTTTCACGACCGGTGTGCCTCCAGCTGTTGCAAACTACAACTCTCAGCAGTCACCGTACACCATGCACCGTACATGCTGGGAGTTGTAGTTTTGCAACAGCTGGAGGCACACTGGTTGTGAAACACTGAGTTAGGTCACAACTCAGTGATACATAACCAGTGTGCCTACAGTTGTTGCAAAACTGCAACTCTCAGCAGTCACCGACAGCCAACGGGCATGCTGGGAGTTGTAGTTATGCAACAGCTGGATGTCCCCCCCAATGTGAACGTACAGGGTACACTCACATGGGCGGAGGATTACAGTAAGTATCTGGCTGCAAATTTGAGCTGCCGCAAACTTTCTGCTGCAGCTCAAATTGCCAGCGAGAAACTACTGTGAACCCCCGCCCGTGCAACTGTACCCTAAAAACACTACACTACACTACCACAAAAAATAAAATAAAAAGTAAAAAACACTACATATACACATACCCCTACACAGCCCCCCTCCCCTCCCCAATAAAAATGAAAAACGTCTGGTACGCCACTGTTTCCAGAACGGAGCCTCCAGCTGTTGCAAAACAACTCCCAGTATTGTCGGACAGCCGTTGACTGTCCAAGCATGCTGGGAGTTTTGCAACAGCTGGAGGCACCCTGTTTGGGAATCACTGGCGTAGAATACCCCTATGTCCACCCCTATGCAATCCCTAATTTAGGCCTCAAATGCGCATGGCGCTCTCACTTTGGAGCCCTGTTGTATTTCAAGGCAACAGTTTAGGGCCACATATGGGGTATCGCCGTACTCGGGAGAAATTGTGTTACAAATTTTGGGGGGTATTTTCTGCTTTTACCCTTTTTAAAAATGTAATTTTTTTGTGAAAACAAGCATTTTAGGTAAAAAAAAATTTTTTTTTTTTACATATGCAAAAGTCGTGAAACACCTGTGGGGTATAAAGGTTCACTTAACCCCTTGTTACGTTCCCCGAGGGGTCTAGTTTCCAAAATGGTATGCCATGTGTTTTTTTTTTTGCTGTCCTGGCACCATAGGGGCTTCCTAAATGCGGCATGCCCCCAGAGCAAAATTTGCGTTCAAAAAGCCAAATGTGACTCCTTCTCTTCCGAGACCTGTAGTGCGCCAGCAGAGTACTTTTCACCCCCATATGGGGTGTTTTCTGAATCGGGAGAAATTGGGCTTCAAATTTTTAGGGGTATTTTCTGCTATTACCCTTTTTAAAAATAAAATTTTTTTGGGAAAACAAGCATTTTAGGTAAAATTTTTTTTTTTTTTACATTTGCAAAAGTCGTGAAACACCTGTGGGGTATTAAGGTTCACTTTATCCCATGTTACATTCCCCGAGGGGTCTAGTTTCCAAAATGGTATGCCATGTGTTTTATTTTTGCTGTTCTGGCACCATAAGGGCTTCCTAAAGGTAACATGCCCCCCAAAAACCATTTCAGAAAAACGTACTCTCCAAAATCCCCTTGTCGCTCCTTCCCTTCTGAGCCCTCTACTGCGCCCGCCGAACACTTTACATAGACATATGAGGTATGTCCTTACTCGAGAGAAATTGGGCTACAAATACAAGTAAAAATGTTGTCCTTTTACCCCTTGTAAAAATTCTAAAATTGGGTCTACAAGAACATGTGAGTGTAAAAAATGAAGATTGTGAATTTTCTCCTTCACTTTGCTGCTATTCGTGTGAAACACCTAAAGGGTTAAAACGCTGACTGAATGTCATTTTGAATACTTTGGGGGGTGTAGTTTTTATAATGGGGTCATTTATGGGGTATTTCTAATATTAAGACCCTTCAAATCCACTTCAAACCTGAACTGGTCCCTGAAAAATACTGAGTTTGAAAATTTTGTGAAAAATCGGAAAATTGCTGCTGAACTTTGAAGCCCTCTGGTGTCTTCCAAAAGTAAAAACACGTCAATTTTATGATGCAAACATAAAGTAGACATATTGTATATGTGAACCAAAAAAAAATGTATTCGTAATATCCATTTTCCTTACAAGCAGAGAGCTTCAAAGTTAGAAAAATGCAAAATTTTCAAAATTTTCATCAAATTTACGGATTTTTCACCAAGAAAGGATGCAAGTATCGACAAAAATTTACCACTATGTTAAAGTAGAATATGTCTCGAAAAATTAGAATTAGAATGATAACTAAAAGCATTCCAGAGTTATTAATGTTTAAAGTGACAGTGGTCAGATGTGCAAAAAACGCTCCGGTCCTTAAGGCCAAAATGGGCTCGTCCTGAAGGGGTTAACATCAAGCAGTAAATTTGATGATTTATTTTTTATTTTTTTTACAGCATACATTGTACGGTTATTGAGTTATTGTTTTATTACTTGGGTTATTATGGACAGGGTAATACCAAATATGCGTGTATAATTTTTTTGGAGGAGCGAAAAAAAAAAATTCATAATCGGGGAAAGGGGGATTATATTTGTTTAATTTTTATTTATTTATATTTGTTTATTTCACATTTGCTTATTTATTTATTTTTTCACTTTATTTTAAATTATTTTTTTACTGTCCCACTTGGGAATTTGACATTTAGGTATCAACCTATCATTAAAGGAGTACTCCGGGATAAGAAAACTTATCCCCTATCCTAAGGATAGGGGATAAGTTTCAGATCGCAGGGCGTCCGACCGCTGGGGCTCCCCGCGATCTCCCCTACAGGGCCCCGACAGTCAGCGGCCAGGGGCTGTGTCTGACTACCTCATGACGCGGCAGCCGACACGCCCCCACAATACATCTCTATGGGAGAGCCGGAGTGCTGCAACCAGCAGCCTCCGCCTCTGCCATAGAAATGTATTGAGGGGGCGTGTCGGACGCCGCATCATGCGGTGGTCGAAATGAGCTATTTCGGCAAAGAGCCGAGAGCCCCGTACAGGAGATCACGGGGGGCCCCAGGGGTCGGACCCCCCGCGATCTGAAACTCATCCCTTATCCTTAGGATAGGGGATAAGTTTTCTTATCCTGGAGTACTCCTTTAAGTGTGAACGTGGTGCACCGCTATCTCTCTATGGTGGAATATATGAGTCTCCAAACAATGCCCGTGTAGGGATCTTGTCCATCACGGTGGTGCGTATCAGTTCATAAGGATAAAGTCCATCAAATAGCAAGACAAATAGAAATGAACTTGCACTCCTGGGAAAACTTGCAAAGGTGAAGATCTTTATTGATGTCCCAAACATGAAAGACAACAACAGACAGGTGCAAATGGACCTGGGCAGTAACAGGCAGGGTAGCGTTCAAGGGAAACGGGCCGTGTCGCTCACCTGAGCTTCATCAGGCCCCTATTGCTTCCAGGTCAAAGATGTGTATTTATATCCAACAGCAAGGTATGTGAACAGGGAAAAGAGAGAAAGAAATCATGGAGCGGTAGAGGGATAAAAAGAAGTGGAAAACCGGAGCACTAGAAAATAATGAAGAATAGAAATAGAGAAAGGAAAAGAGATTTCTCTCAACAACCGCAATATGAGAAACCACCGCAGCATGTAAAACATTAGATATAGTGACAGCTCTATAGATACATGTTAATAATACATATATGCACATCACCTAGTGGTTTAACCCCTTGGGGACGGTGGGTTTTTCCCTTTTTGAACTTTCGTTTTTTCCTCCTTACCTTTTAAAAAATCATAACCCTTTCAATTTTGCTAAAAATCCATATGATGGCTTATTTTTTGCACCACCAATTGTACTTTGTAATGACCTCAGTCATTTTACCCAAAAATCTATGGCCAAATGGAAAACAAAATCATTGTTCGACAAAATTGAAGAAAAATGCCATTTTGTAAATTTGGGGGCTTCCGTTTCTATGCAGTAAATTTTTCAGTAAAAATGACACCTTCTCTTTATTCTGTAGGTTCATATGATTAAAGGAAATCTGTCATCAAAATCACCCGCACTAAACCTGTTACACAGACTTGTAGTGCAGGTGATCCTGATTAAAACACTTCTTACCTGGTTAAAAATGGTTCAGCGGTTCTTCAGATATCTTTATTTTAATTTTTCTGTTATTCCCTGGCTTGGGACTCAGTGGGAGGTGTTATCATCTGGGACTCGGCCACACGTCATTCTAGTTGGGCGGAGCTGCCGCCCGGCTCATGAATATTCATGACCTTATCCTCATGCACCAGACCTAGAAAAAGGAGTTAGACTACGAGGATAAGTTCATGAATATTCATGAGCCGGGCGGCAGCTCCGCCCAGCTAATTTTTTTTAAAAATAGTAGTACAATAATGCAAAAAGATGGTTATCATTTTAATCATATTGACCCACAAAATGACAAGAAGGCATGCCAGGCTTTGGCAATTGACGACCCCGGCCACCTTCTTGACACTTGGCTGAGAAATAAAAAGGTGATTTTATACGTATGGCAAGCACCATCAGCTCCAAGAATGGTTTGCTTTTATACCCCAACAGCTATCAGACCATGTCTGTAGCTCTTAGCAGCAAATATAGCTGACATGTTTCCTTTAAATACAGCTTTTGTACAATTAAGTTGGCCAAAGTGAAAAATTTGAAAACATTTTTTTAAATAAATAAACACAGCTATTTACCTCTGATTCTACATGTTTACTTGTGGTTGTAGGAATCAGTCAATTAGGTTTGTTGGTATACATAACCAAATGTTTATAGTACTGTAGTTCTTATAGTACTGTCGTTTTTCCTGTAAATTACTTTCTATTTTTGACACAGACAGATTAGTTGCAAATATTAAATATGTCATATGAATGAAACTGAGACTTCTAATTTCAAATCCATTCCTGGCTTTGTATTTAATCATTTCAATTAAAAACTTGAATGTGTAAACACACCCTTATTTATTAGTGTACTTATTTTTACTTGTGAGTGCAGTCAGTGGATTAATGGAGTAAGTAAATCATATAGGGGAATATTTATCCAAACCTGTCCAGAGGAAAAGTTTCTGAGTTGTCCAAAGCGACCAATCAGATTGCTTCTTTCATTTATAAAAAGGCCTCTGAAAGGGTTTTGATAAATCTCCCCCATAAAGTCTATAATGGGGATAGCTTCCATTGTTCATTGTCCATCTCAATGTCTATTGAATAGGTAGCATTGATCTTTCAGTCTCTTCCTAAATAAGGCTGAATTCACATCACGATTGCAGCCTACGGCTGCCGGATTCGGCTGGGGGAGGGGAAAGCCGGGCGCTTCCGTACCCCAGCCGATCGGTACTGAAATCCATTCACTGTAATGAGTCGACCAGGGTCAAACAGTGACTCCGGTCAGCTAATTTCTGCCCCGTATCCAGTTTTGTGACTGGATCTAAAACCGTAATATACCTTCTAAAAATCATAACGTTTTCCATCAACATATCCATATAAGGGCTTGTTTCTGTGCTACCAATTTTACTTTGTAATGACATCAATCATTTCACCACAAAATCTATGGCAAAACCCCCAAAAATTGTTTGTGGGACAAAATTGAAAAAAAAACGCTATTTTGTCATTTTTGGCAGCTTCCGTTTCTACGCAGTGCACTTTTTGGTAACAATGACACCTTATCTTTATTTTGTAGGTCCATATTATTAAAATGATACTCAAGTAATATAGGTTTGATTTTGTTTTACTTTTGTTAAAAAATTGCACAAAAATTTGTACGTTTAACATTTTCCTATTCTGGCCCCTATAACTTTTTTATTTTTCAATATATGAGGTTGTATGAGAGCTCATTTTTTGCACTGTGATTTGTAGTTTTTATCAGTACCATTTTTGTTTTGATGGGACTTCTTGATCGCTTTTTATACATTTTTTAGGGTATAAAAAGTGACCAAAAATATGCAATTTTGGACTTTGGTAGTTTTTATGTATATGCCATTGACCATGCGGTTTAATTAACATTATATTTTTATAGCTCGGATATTTATGCACGTGGCGATTCCACATATGTTTATGTGTATTTATGTTTATGTATGTTGTTTTTTTATCGGAAAAGGAGGGTGATTCAAACTTTTATTAGGGAAGGGGTTAATTCACATTCATTACGGTAACTTAAAAAAAAAAAATTTTTTTACACTATTTTTTAGTACCCATAGGGGACTATTACATACAATCCTTGGATTGCATACACTGTTCAATGCTTTGCCATAGCAGCCTTGGGTGACTTCCCAGTGTTTGTCATTTTTTCTAAAACCAGAATTAGTCCAATTGGCACCGGGCACCCTGTTAACAAAACAATGTGAAGGAAAGGCAGAGTTCACAGCACTATTTGAAGCAGACTGCAACAACTTAACACCAGGATATGTGCCACAGGGTAGATGTTAAGAGCACTTGGATTTTGTTAAATCCTCATTAAGACCTGATATTTATTAATTTAAAGGGGTACTGCACTGGAAAATATTTACTTTTAAATCAACTGGTGCCAGAATGTTAAACAAATTTGTAAATGACTTCTATTTAAAAATCCTTAATCCTTCCAGTACTTTTCAGCTGCTGTATACTACAGAGGAGGTTCCTTTTTTTTTTTATTTCCTTTCTTTCTGACTACAAATGCACTCTGCTGACATGATGGACACCTTTTCCAATTTAATGATTGACAAACTAATAGAAAAAAAGAAAAGAACTTATGAACGTTGTTATTACAAAACTTATATCTATTCTCCATTCTGGAGAAAATAACCATGTTACATCTTCCCTAATTAAAAACTGGGAAAATATTATTATTAAGAGGAAAATGCGGAAATTAATTAGAGAGCTAATACTCCACAAAAACAAACAAAGAGGTCTAGATATATACAGATTAAATACCAACCAATTGGAAAAGGGGTTCCAACCTGTAAAAAAGGTACCTGACCAACCATCTAATAACTATTACACAATGAGACCTTTTAGACATAGGGGTACACCTAATTACCCTAGGATAAGTAAGGATCTGAATAATGATTTAACCATAATTATTGAACCTGTAAGTCCTGTTTTGGAGGAAACTTGCCCCAATCCCAAGGCTCCCTAGACTGATGGGGAACCAAGATCCCAATGCCACAATGGGGCAAGAGTCTTCTACAACAGCAAATACAGTAAATATTAGGGATGTAAGAAAAAATCGATTCTCGCGATAATCGCGATTTTTCATTTGCCGATACAGAATCGATTCAAAATATTTTTGAATCGATTCTTTTAGGGATGTGGAATTTTTAATAAAACGCACTTTATCTTACCTGCCAACGAGCCCGCGGAGCTCCGGTACACTCCGGTACAGGTGTTCGGTCCCCGGGCTGTATTCTTCTTACTTCCTGTTAGTCCGGCACGTCACATGGAGCTTCAGCCTATCACTGGCCGCAGCGATGTCCCGCCTCCGCTGGTGATAGGCTGAAGCTCCATGTGACGTGCCGGACTAACAGGAAATAAGAAGAATACAGCCCGGGGACCGAACACCTGTACCGGAGCTCCGCGGGCTCGTTGGCAGGTAAGATAAAGTGCGTTTTATTTTATTTTGCAGCCCGGACGGGATAACATGAGAAAAGTGAGCACCGGAGTACTAGATCGCCGCTGTCAAAGCTGACAGCGGCGTCTATTGGGATCTATGAATGCTCCCAGGTGGGCGATATATCGCGATGTATCGTCACCTAGACGGTATCGCGATATATCGGGATATATCGAATCGCCACACTGGTATCGCGATTCGAATCGAATCGCCAAATTCTTGGCGATTCACACCCCTAGTAAATATAGAAAACCTTTGATTAAACCAAAGACCTACAAAGAAGCATTAATAAGTGAAAAACCATTAGAAAATAGTTTAGACTCGGGGATGGACACATGGCCAATAGACCACACTAACGAGGTTGTTATACTCCCTTCGGATCCCGATCCACATAATGTTATAAAGGTAACAGTGGATATTCATTCCACCAATGGGATTGAAGTGAAACCCCAGGCAATATACCCATCATAACATATGAAGATTGTGAAGATACAATGTTTGTAAATGTTGAAGAGCTAGCTGATAATATTCTTTGTCATCCCATCCCCACTAATCTTAAACCTCGCTCTACATTTTAACCTCTTTAAAGCAGAGGTCCATTTCTGGAAACTTTACAATATAGTTCTTGAATGTTTTAGAGATATATTTCAGAAAAGGGAAAAACATAGGTATATGGCTAATTTAAACCGAACACAACTGGTTTTGAAAGCACTTACTGAGAATAAAAATATAGTAATAAAACCAGCCAATGAAGGCGGAGGAGTGGTGGTGATGATTATCACCTAGAAGCCTGTAGAATCCTATCACACACTAAATATTATAAAAAAATTGAGCTACAATCCCACAAATTTATACAACAGTAGATTAAAAGTCCTTTTGGATTAGTCCTTGGATGATAATTGTCTTCTACAAAGAGGAAAAAAAAAAAAATATATATATATATATATAACCTAAACCCTAATGTACCATATTTTTACTACAGTGATCCCCCGACTTATGATGGCCCCGACATACGATCATTTCAACATACGATGGCCTCTCAGAGTCCATCGTATGTTGAAGGCAGTATCAACATACGATGCTTTTGTAGGTTGGGGCCATCGCATAAACGGCTATCCGGAAACGCAGACTGCTTCAGCTGCCGCTGGATAGCCGTTTAATGTGCTCTGTGTGCCCCTGTGAGTGTCACTCATCTGTTCCCGGACTCCGGACGGTCCTCTTCATGCTTTGTTGCATAGCTGTCACTCTCCTTCATCGTCATCATGTCACTGCACACGCCGTCCCATCATCCAATAGGGGCGGCGAGCGTGGCAACATGATGACGGCGATGGAGAGCGACCTTCAAGGGCAGCGGTGACGGTCTGGAGCAGTGGGGACACATTAGTATAACTTTGTCTTTTATTATTGCACGGATCCCTCAACATACGATAAATTCAAGTAACGATGGTTCATTTGGAACCAATTACCATTTTATGTTGAGGGACCACTGTACTTGACTAAGGTGCATAAAGACAGTAAAAGACCACCAGGGTGACCCATTGTAGCTAGCATGGTAATTAATCTGAGTATATTGACCATCAACTACAAAAATGTGTACTTACCCTACCAGCCTATCTCAAGGATACAGGACATTTATTGTCTGTTCTAAATGGGATAACTTGGGAAGACAATTATTTATGGGCAATGTTGGATGTTGCTTCTCTATATACAGTAATATACCACATGATAAAGGCATTACAGCAGTGCAGTCTTTTTTTTGAGAAGGATCCTTTGATGCCCCTTGCCCATAGAAACTTCATTTTGGAAGCGATTAAGTTTACTCTGGTACATAATTATTTCATTTACAATAATGACTACTACGTACAGGTTTGTGGTACAGCAATGGGGACGAAATTCGCCCCATGCTGAGTAAACCTGTACATAGGAGCATTTGAACGGGATATTCGGGACCCTCGGATCATATTCTATAGGAGAATTTTAAATGATATTATTCTAATATGGAAGGGTGATGAAAATTCTCTTGTAGAATTAATCAGTGAGTTAAACAATAACACCTGGGGCTTACAGTTTACGTCTCATGTTAGTCCCACCAACATTGAATATTTGGATTTAAACATCTATATTCAGGATGGTTGTTTGCATACCGCTACCTTTTTTAAGGAGGTGGATGCAAACAGCTACCTGGATTTTGGTAGTTGGAAAAAGAATATTCCATTTGGACAAATGAGGAGAATTAAGCGCAACAGCTGTTCTCTACATTCTGGAGTAGAGGAGCAAAGTATCCTAGAAGATCGATTTAAACAAAAAGAGTATCCCAAAACTCTAATAGATGGAGCAAGAGAAAAAAATTGAGAAACTAACACAATATGAATTTTTGGATAAACACCAATGGAAGGAAATTATGGACGATAATACTGAGGTCTTTGACCTAGCATTCCTCACTAGGTATAACACTTCACATCATGTGATTAAGTAAATTATTAAGAATCATTGGAACCTGGCAACAGGGGACCCTATTTTGGGAAAAGTGGCCCCAAAATGCCCAAAATGTGTTTTTAGAAAGACCAAAACACAAAAAAAAAACTTATAGCCCCTTCTATACCACGACAAGTATAGTGGACAAGTGGATAGAGAACAAAAATGTGTTAAGGGTGTAAATAAATGTGGTATAAATAGATGTAAATGTTGCTTACATATTTATAATAAGTGAACCTACATAGACATCTGTAACGGCTGGTGGTTAGGTGGATCTACTGACCTGTTGAGGAAGATGGCTTGGGTCGTACCAGGGAGCGGAGTCTAAGGTGCCGCGTCACCCAGGTCAGCAGGCGTCACCCAGGTCGCTACCCCTGATACGACTCGTCCCCACAGGCAGCTGAGGTATAAAGTGGCACAGGAAGGATGAGGCACAGATGTAGTCAGGAATGGCAGGAGGTCAGGACAGGCAGCAATGAAGCAAGGTCAGGTCATGTAGCAGGAGGTCAGAAGGCAGGCGGCATGGGAGCAAGGTCAATATACGTAACAAAGGAGCAGATGCAAGGCAAGACACAAATATACGCTGTCTCTTGGCAACTAGGGCACAAAGATCTGGCAGGGAACAGAAGAAAGTGCCAGAACTAAATAGGATTGGTTTGGGACAAGCACCAATTATTGGTGCACTGGCCATTTAAATTCAGAAAAGCCGGCACGTGCGCACCCTAGGAGGGCGTAGGAGAAGAGGAACAGAGCGGGGCTCGCAAGCGAGCGCGCCCTGCAACGTGAGGGGAAGATCCAGACTGGGCGGAACGTAAGCGGCAGTCCGGGGTTCACATGCGGGCGCGTCCCAAGATCTCTCCTCTGGACCGAACCCTTCCCAGTCCACCAAAAAATAACGTCTCCCTTACAGTTTTTGAAGCTAAGATTTCTTTGACCTCGTAGACGCCAGAAGAACCTGAAACAGGAATGGAAACAACAGACTTTTGCGAGAACCGATTGATCACAACTGGCTTGAGAAGGGAGACATGGAAAGAATTCGGAATGCGTAGGAAAGAAGGCAGACGAAGTTTATAGGAGACCGGATTAATCTTTTGTAAAACCTCAAACGGTCCCAGAAAACGAGGTCCCAACTTGTAGCTGGGAGTCTTAAAACGGATATACCATGACCCCTCGACATATGATGGCCCCGGCATACGATAATTTCAACATGCAATGGCCTCTCAGAGGCCATCGCATGTTGAAGGCAGCATCAACATACGATGCTTTTTTATGTCGGGGCCATCGCATAAACGGCTATCCGGCAGCGCTGACTGCTTCAGCTGCCGCCGGTTAGCCGTTTACGGTGCCCCGTGAGCTCCGGTGATGGTCGCTCACCTGTCCTCGGGGCTCCGGCGTGTCCTCTTTGGGATCCTCTGCATCGTCTGTGCTCTCCATCGACGTCATCACGTCGCTGCACACGCCGTCCCGTCATCCAATAGGAGCGGAGTGAGTAGCGACGTGATGGCGGCGACGGAGAGTGCAGTTGCCGGGGAAACAGAGGCCTTGCTGGAGCGTCGGGGACACCTCCGGGATGCGGTGACAGCGATGGCCGTCCGACATCCCAGGCAGCGGTGACGGGCGCTGACGGTCCTGAGCGGCGGGGACAGTTGAGTACAACTCTCTCTAACAGTAGTCTACCACCTGCGGACCTCCAGATGTTGCAAAACTACAACACCCAGCATGCACGGACAGCCGTTGGCTGGGTGTTGTAGTTTTGCAACATCTGGAGGTCCGCAGGTGGTAGACCACTGTCCTATACTTTACATTGCACGGATCCCTCAACATATGATGGTTTCAACAAATGATGGTCCCTTTGGAACAGTTTACCATCGTATGTTGAGGGACCACTGTATTTGGAGAATAACCAGACCTTATGCTGAATCTGTTGCCAGATGGACGTGAAATCCCAAACTAGTTCATCAATGGCTTGCACACCAGAGGAGACTAGAAGAGGAAGAGGAGGACAAGGATGAAGACCGTAGACAACAAAAAATGAAGAAGACTTTGTGGCCTCAGAGTCTCTATGATTGTAGGAGAATTCCGCCCAGGGTAAAAGATCGTCCTGTCGGGCCGCAACAAAGTGAGAAATTCTCCCAGAACTTAATTTACTCTCTTGACTTGCCCATTGGATTGCGGGTGATAGGAAGATGAGAAATCCAACTTGATTTTTAGACAAGAGCATAAAGCTCACCAGAACTTAGAGAAAAATTGCACCCCAGGGTCTGAGACGATGTGAGACGGGAGGCGATGTAAGCGGAAGATATGCTAAAGGAAGTGTTTGGCCAGTTCCGAGGCAGATGGTAAACTGGGCAATGGAATAAAATGAGCCATCTTGGAAAACCGATCGAACACCACCCAGTATTGTTATAGGATGGGGGCAGATCGGTGATAAAATCCCTAGTGATATGCGACCAAGGAATTTCCGGAACAGGAAGAGGCTGTAGAAGGCCAGCAGGTCTCTTCCGAGGAGTCTTGTCTCGAGCACAGGTAGCACAGGAACTGACAAAGTCTGAGACATCTCGTTTGAGGGTGGGCCACCAATAATGCCGAGAGATCAATTGAAAAGACTTCCGCACACCGAAATGGCCAGCTACCAAGGAAGAATGACTCCAACTCAGCACTCTGCATCTCAATAGAGGTGGTATGAAGAATCTTCCAGATGGAGCTTGCTAGAGGACTGCAGGTGCTACAGGAACCAAACACTCAGCTGGAATAATATGACGAGGAGTGGAATCTTGTCCAACCACATCTGAGGACCTGGAGAGTGCATCGGCTCTAATGTTCTTGTCGGCAGGACGGAAATGAATAAAAAAACTGAACCTGGAAAAGAAGAGCGACCATCTTGCCTGGCAAGGATTCAGACATTGAGCTGACTGAAGATACAAAAGGTTCTTGTGATCCGTAAAGATGCTGACTGGATGAGTAGAACCCTCCAAAATATGACGCCATTCTTCTAAGGCAAGTTTTATAGCGAGGAGTTCCCGATTGCCAATAGAGTAATTCCTCTCCGCTGGTGAAAAGGTCTTGGAGAAAAACCACAGGTCATATTCTTGCCCTTGGAGGTTTTCAGAGTTAAAACTGCACCAGCTCCTACGGAAGATGCACCTACATACCTCCAAAAAGAACGGCTTTTCAGGGTCAGGTCTTGAGAGAACAGGTGAAGTGAAGGCAGATTTTAACCGAGTGAAGGCTTACTGAACCTCAGGAGACCAGTTCTTGGGGTTGCAGTTCTTTTTGGTGAGGGCTACAATTGGGGCAACCAAGGAAGAAAAATGTGGAATGAATTGACGGTAGTAATTGGCAAACCCCAAAAATTGTTGAATAGCCGTAGACCAGAAGGACATGGCCAGTCCAGTACTGCAGAATGCTTGGCAGGATCCATCTGCAGACCTTGGTGGGAGACTATGTATCGAAGAAATGGAAGACTTGCTCTCTCAAAGAGGCATTTATCAAGCTTGGCATACAGATGATTCTTCCGGAGATGCTGAAGGACCAGACGGACATGGAAACGATGAGCCTCCAAGTTGGGAGACAAAATCAGAATATCATCCAGGTTGACGACAACACAGGTATGCAGATCTCTAAGATGTCATTAACGAATTCCTGGAATACAGCGGGGGCATTGCAGAGACCAAAAGGCATGACAAGGTATCCAAGTTAGAGAAGATTCTGGGTCCACGTAAATGATCAAAAAGTTCAGAAATCAAAGGCAAAAGGTAGCGATTTTTCATCGTAATCTTGTTTTGGATTTTTAAATTGAATATGTTGCAATTTTTTTTATATATATTTATTGGTATTTATACAGTATGTATTAATTTATTAACGGCTAATACCCCATATTTTAATGATAATTTTTTTAACAGTTATACAAGTATATAATGATATGGTACCTTCCTATATACCGTATTTATCGGGGTATACCACGCACCGGCCTATAACACGCACCCTCATTTTACCAAGGATATTTGGGTAAAAAAAGTTTTTTACCCAAATATCCATGGTAAAATGAGGGTGCGTGTGTATACCCCAATACACCCCCAGGAAAGGCAGGGGGAGAGAGGCCGTCGCTGCCCGCTTCTCTCCCCCTGCCTTTCCTGGGGTCTAGAGCCCTGCTGCCGGCCCTTCTCTCCCCCTGGCTATCGGCGCCGCTGCCCGTTCTGTCCCCCTGACTATCGGTGCCAGCGCCCCATTGCCGGCGCCGATAGCCAGGGGGAGAGAAGCGGCGCCGACAGCCAGGGGGAGAGAAGGGGCAGCGGCACCCATTGCCGGCACCGCTGCCCCGTTGCCTCCCCCCATCCCCTGTTGCTTAATTACCTGTTGCCGGGGTCGGGTCCGCGCTGCTGCAGGCCTCCGGCGTGCGTCCCCTGCGTCGTTGCTATGCGATGCACGGCGCGGCGCATGACGTCAGTGCGCCGCGCCGTGCATAGCAACGACGCAGGGGACGCATCGGGGATGGGGGAGGCAACGGGGCAGCGGCGCCGGCAATGGGTGCCGCTGTCCCTTCTCTCCCCCTGGCTGTCGGCGCGCTTCTCTACCCCTGGCTATCGTCGCCGGCACCGATAGTCAGGGGGACAGAACGGGCAGCGGCGCCGATAGCCAGGGGGAGAGAAGGGCCGGCAGCAGGGCTCTAGACCCCAGGAAAGGCAGGGGGAGAGAAGCGGGCAGCGATGGCCTCTCTCCCCCTGCCTTTCCTGGTGGTGTATCGGCGTATAACACGCACATAGACTTTAGGCTAATTTTAGCCTAAAAAGTGTGTGTTATACGCCGATAAATACGGTATATATATATATATATATATATATATATATATATATATGATTTTATAGTAAATATATGTCATAATGTAGTCTATTCCCTAAGGCAGCTCCTTCTTCATTCAAACTGGTGCCAAGATGGCAAACGATCCACCCGAGACGGGATGTGACGTCACTGGAACGCATAGAGGATCATGTGACTCGGCCTGGACTGGAAGTGGGCGAATCTCAGCTATAGCGTCGGAAGGGAAGCAGGAAGGAGATGCCAGTGGGTGGGTAGAATGATATTTAAGTTAATATTTGTTCAGAATATAGTATGCCTGACAAAGGAGGTACATTTTATAACCTGGAAACGCGTTGCAAATAACCTTGAACCAAATAACTCCTGTGGACATCATTCATTGTGCCATATATGGGAGTACTGTGACTGGAGGATTACAGGCTACCGGGAGGGGGGAAGTGTTGAATTATCCACATCCCCCCACAGTGAAGTAAGTGGAGCCAATTATATGAAGCTTATTGATTTAACCTTGAATGGTCTTCTGAGCACTTGATTGTTTTTTGTCTTTTCGTTGTTCTGTCTTATTCCGGACCATGCAAATGCTCCGGGAGTGATCTCAGCGCCTTCCATAGATGTGGATACCTTCAGAGGTGTCTGTCTGTCCATGTCAAGAACTGTCCAGAGCAGGATAGGTGTGCTATATGGATTTGCTCCCACTCTGGACAGTTCCTAAAATGGACAGAGGTGTCAGCAGAGAGCACTGTGGTCAGGCAGAAAGGAAATTCAAAAAGAAAACAATTTGCAGGTAGTATACAGCAGCTGATAAGTGCTGGAAGGATTAAGATTTTTAAATAGAAGTCATTTACAAATCTGTTTAACTTTCTGGCACCAGTTGATTTAAAAAAAAAAAAAAAAAATGTTTTCCAGCGGAGTACCTTTTTAACTGCAAGTCTGTTTGTGACCACATTTGATCAGTTTCACAGTGGTATACATTTTATTTGTGGAATAAAATAATGCAATCTGCCATGCTGTTCTGTCCAACAAATAAAACTATGTCTGGTCTTTTCAACCCTATAGCTACACTGCAGCTATGCTATGATATATAAGGCCTTAAAGGGAATCTGTAACCATCTTCACCTACAGTAACCTGTTGGTACGGGGTAACAGTGCGAGTGATGTTGATTCCAATGATGTTTACCTTTTTTTTCTACATGGCTCAGTTCCCAAATTATGCCCCAGAACCCAAATATGCAAATAAAGTGCATGGGTGAATTGGGGGGTGTTTCCAGACCCTTGGTGCACTTTTCTGCCCACCCAGCTCGGTCCTGTGTAACTCCTCTTTCATAAATATTTATGAACCTGAGCTCCATTCTATACAGGGAACATAAAATTTGTTACACTGTGCGGTAAAAGTGATGTAATATTTATTCTCTGGGTCAGTACGATTATGGCGATACCCATTTTATATAGCTTTCTATTTTCTTTTTCCTTTTCTGAGCATAATTATTTTTCTGCCATTCATTTTCCAACAGCCGTAACTTTTTTATTTTATAACCCCATTGAGTAAAGGCCTATTTTTTGCGAGATGAGCTGAACTTTTCATTGGTATCATTTTTGCGATACGTGCTACCTTTTGATCTTTTTTATTCCGCTATTTGTACCAAAATTTGCGAATTTTGCGTTTTTTTTTTTTTACAAGGCGTTCACCATACGGGATCATTTACATTATTGTTTCATAGTACATGTCATTATGGACGTGGCAATACCTATTATGTATATGATTTGAGTTTTTGATCTTTTTTTGGTGATAATATAGGGCTTTTTTTGGGAAAGGTATTTTTTTTTCTTACACTTCATACTTTTATTTAAGAACTTTTTATTTTATTTTTTACACTTTTTACAGGTTATAGTATGCTGCAATACATTTGTACTGCAGCACAGTATGACCCGATCAGCTGCATACAGTACAGCCTGTGCGATCCAGCCTGTGGCTGGATCTCACAGGCTTCCGTAGCAGGCAGACAGGATGTCAACACGCTCCCCTTCTCAACACTAGTGTTGGGCGCGAATATTCGCATTTCGAATTTTTATCGTGAATATTGCAAATTCGCAAATATTGCGAATATATTCGCTATATATTCTAAATTATATATTATATTCGCTTTTTTGCCCCATATTCGCGTATGCGCATACTCGCATATTCCTTCTTTTAACTTGTGGGCCAATTAGAATTATGCAAATACACTTGTAAGAGGTTATCAACAACATCCCTAGCAACCAATAGTAAGTTTTCTTCCTTGAATACGAGAATATGCGAATATAATGAATATGAGAAACTAGCAAATATAGGATGAATATTTGTCTATATATTGACAAAATATTGCAAATTCGAATATGGCCAATGCCGCTCATCACTAGTCAACACCATGGATGCCATGATCATGATTGATCACGACATCTATGGGATTAATGCTGCCGGGAGCGGCGCAATCCGGCCCCGGCAGCTGTGGCGGGACTCCGGCTGTGATTAATAGCAAGGTTCCGCAGCCAATTTCCTGCACTGCCTGCAGCAGTGCAGGAGATCACTAGAACGTATGCATACGTCCCAGCGCAGTGTCGGGTGCTGGGACCTATGCATACGTACTATAGCGGGAAGGGGTTAAATTAGGTTTTTTTTTTTTGGGGGGGGGGGGGATTTTGTACAAATGGCCAATCCTCATGATAGGCTAGCAATATGTTATCTGGTCCTAAAGCTGCATTGCCTGCATACACAGTAAACAGAAACAGAATAACACAACTCTCTACTATATAGTGGCTATAATAGGTTACTGAAGCTCAACAAAAGCTGAGCTGCAGTAACCCAACATGGCCACTACACATTGGAAAGTGCTGTCTGCTTTTGACTCCTTTTTCTGTATATACAGGCAGCATGGCTCTGGTGAACAGCTGATCGGCAGGGGCCTATCCTGAGGATAATCCATAATACCCCTTTAAAGAGAAACTGATAGCTTGTTCACCCGCACTAAAACCAATATATTGGGTTTAGTGCGGATGAACTAGCTGTTAGCTTCTCTTTAAGCACACATTTTGGGAACACTCCCAGGCTCTGTACTCTGTCATAGTTCTGCTGACTATCTACCTGACCTTTAATTTATGTGTGTGTCTGTGTCTCTCCTTAATGGGGTACTCCACTGGCCAGCCTACCGGCTGCATTCAGAACATTTTTGTTCTGAACACTGTGCGTGCGCTGAGGGGGGTCGGCCACATTCAGGCCAATGCCCCTCAATGCAAGTCTATGGAAGGGGGCATGGTGGCCGTCACACCCCCTCTCATAGACTTGCATTGAGGGGCATGGTCTAATGGCACGAGGGGGCGTGGCTGACCCCCGCAACGCGAACACAGCATTCAGAACTAGACATTCGGAAGGCTGGCTAGTGGAGTACCCCTTTGACCCACTTATCCAAGGCCACATTCATCTCAATGGGATTCTGCTGGTCAGTGCACACTACACAAGTTCCATAGTGAAACTTCCATTGCGGCATTGGATTCTTTCAGATGACTGAACATGTGCAGTATACATTTTCTTTACTGAATCCAGCTCAATTGAACAGCTCAAAAGTTTCCTATTCAATCCAGCATATCCTAATGTGTGTCACCTGAACAAAGGCCAATATGACACACTTTTGTCGTCTATATGGGTATGGGGCTCTATGGAAACGATAAACATATATGTCGGGCCTCTCCTGGAACATACAGTAAATGTCCACTGCAAATACAGTATAAAGCACCATTATACATGACATTTTAAAATTTGACCTTCCATACATTTAAACAAGGATTTATATTTAGCCCCCACTATCCTGTTTAACACTAAAAGGTTATCACAGCGGTTCTGTCATTTGAAACCTTTGAAACTTGGTATTTTTATTGATTGAACCTTCTTCAATTTTCATTTGATCAATCATTTTATGTAAAGAAATCATTTCCAAACCACCTCTTTTGAGGCTTTGCACAGCTAGGAATTGCATGCCTTCTTCTTTTCTAAATAACAGAGGCAATAAACATCATGCAAAGCTTAATAAATTGACAAACAAGCTCTGCATTTGGAGCTGCAAGGCCTTGGAACTCTTATCACATCTGCCTCATCCTAATGGAACGCTCATTGACTTTCTGCCCCAGGAGACCAATTCTACAAACTGAGTATTGAATCGGTTCTGCTATGCAGCTCACCAGAAGGTTTCATCTTAACTCCTTGACTGCAAAGGTTGACAGACTCGATGGTAAAGGGTCAGTCCTTTTTTATCCTTTAGTGCTTATAGCTATTTTTTTTACATCCTCCTAGCATTGTGCCAGGAAGCTGCATTATTGAGCCCAATGTGTCATTGTAGATTACGGTAGTAAAATTGACTATTACTTGTCATAGATTGTACTGTGTGAAGTGTTATGCACTGTGCATTATATATATATATATATATATATATATATATATATATATATGTATATATATATATATATATATATATATATATATATATATATATTTGCAACAAGGAAGATAGTCCGGCACAGAACTTTATTTCAGCATAACGCAGTACACAGAAGGCTGACGCGTTTCGCACCGGAGTGCTTGGTCGTAGGTAACAGGTAACCACAATGAACGTCTTAAAATACACAAGAAAGCGGTCACATGACCACACACATCATAGTAAAATTGTTCTCATACAAGACATGGTGCTGGAGTATCGGATTGGGAAACACAAATTTTTTAGAACATGTTCACACCTGGGTACGCCCAAAACGTTTGTTGTTATAATAGACTTTCTCTAAAAACAGTGTAAACATTTACATCATAGGTTAATAACTTATTTTGAGAATAGCCAGGTAGAGACACTCATCTGCAACAACAGTAACCTGAGTATTATATTTTTTGTTTTTTATTTATTTATTTATTTTTAATTATTAATTTGTATATATACCATTCTCAGTTATGTTAATATTACATTTAAACATGACTACCTATTGGGGTCTAAGGGCAAGTGAGAGCTAAATCTAATCTTTTATTTAATCCGAGGGGATGCCTCGTACCAAGGAGGAATATCCAATATGCCTCCCTGTTGTAAAGCTTATTCCTAAGGTCTCCCCCCCTCGGACCCAAAGTAACCCTTTCTACCCCAGATACCCGTAGACCCGTCACATCTCCTCCATGTTACTCCCTAAAATGACGGGATAACATCGACATACCTGTAATATTGCTTTTAGCATCTGAGACATGTTTTCTAAACCTCATTTTTAGAGAATTGCTAGAACAACCTACATACTGTATCTTGCAGATGGTGCAGGTGGCTACATAGACAATGGCCTTGGTGTTACAATTTGTGAAGTCCCGTAATTTATAGAGGTTACCTGTGGAGCAAGATGTCACTGTGTCAGTGTTCACCATGTGGTCACACGTGAGACATCTTGTATGTCCACATTTTCTGTTTCCCACAGTTTTTAGCCAATTATGTTTGCTACTAGACAATTTGTTGCTCTGGAACAAGCTGGACGATATTTTTGAGCCTATTGATGGGGCCCTTTTTAGATACTATTTCTATGCCCTCCGACACTATTTCTTTTAGTATCGGATCAGATTCCAATACTGGTATGTATTTTTTGATGATACCCTTAATTTGTCCAAAGTTTACACTATATGGCGTTACGAAATATGGTTTGGTGACACTTTTATTTTTGTTTTTGCCTACCATCCCCTCCGTATTGTGTCCTCCTCTCCTTGGTTGCTTTCTCCTAGAGTAAAAACTACAAAATGACCCAAAAGGGGGCTATGAGGCCAAAACAATACAATTAACCAAACCCCAAGGCCGTAGCCTGGGGTGCAAAACACCTCAATTTTTCTCCCCCCTAAAACATAACTTTTAATAGTATATATCTAAAAAGTAACAATTCCAGAAAGTGATAATTAAAAATGCAATGTCACATGGGAGGATAATAGTTATTGGAGCAACATGGCTTCCAGTGTACAGGGCTCTGCAGAAGCCCAAACTTCCCAATTGTGACACTAATTAAAACACAAAATTGCCGCCTCTACATGTTTCGCCGTCACACGGCGTTCTCAAGAGGCAATATGTGGCAACATCACTCCAAAATGGCGGCAGGGGGTATTTATAGACCATTCCCCCATCATCATCAGTCAGCGACATCTCTATCTAGCCTATCACAAGTGTTCTAGTATTGCTCCAATCAAGATCCAATAGATATGATGCACTTCCCGAATGCTTCCATTTGGGAACCAATGGGAGAACCTAGAGAGCTCCTTAACTCATCTTCCCTCATCATTCCGATATGTCATGTGATGGGACTACGTAAGCGGGTTCTTCCGCATCATAACAGTGCACCGCGCACGCGCAGTCTGTTTTTCAGTATTACCTTGTCCTCTGTCGGCCGCGAATGAGTCGGCGCATGCGCCCGCACTCAGACACTGTATCGCCTACAGGGGGGCTAGTGCGCATGCTCCTGCACTTAGATTTCAGTCTACTATCTATAGTGCAACTGCGCTTATGTGGAGAGGGGGAGCGAGGTAAAGGAACCTCTCATAGGAGTATGTATAAAAATAATACCTTAATAGTAATATTAAATAATATTATAATGACCATAGTACATCATACCTAACAACCATAATGGGTCATATCTTGCGGAATATAAAAGGTACAGCGCTAATATATTAAATTTCAAAGTAGGTTGGGAATATGTCAATAAGTTAAATAAAATAAGAATAAATATAAAATAAAATATAATATAAATACCCAAGGTGCAAAAGTAAATAAATAATAATAATACAATAATAATTTATGAATATAAAGTGAATAAACAATCCAACTGTGCAAAGGTGAGTATGGTAAAGTGATAAAATATATATATATATATATATGTGATAAGTGGTGATAGAATTAATAAGTGCAAAGATAGGTAAATGTGAAGACATAGGTGTAAGATGAGTGTAACCACAATTTCACACCAATTTTTAAGTGTGGTAAGTGCTTTATTTGTGTCTGGCCACATATCAACAAATCCCAACCCTCGATATGAATATATAAAGCTCTCAGTCTGAGATGATGAAAATAATAAAAAAATATATTACAACTAGTAAACTATAGATAACCATTATTTAAATAGATTGCCATTAGGACTGTGAATTGACACAATCTGGATGTAACATAAATAAATCCTAGATCAAAATTAAATAAAAAACAAAAAATAAATAATGCTACAGAAATGCTGAAAAAGAAAACCCTTCATTAAGGCCACTTGGCGCCTGACTATGTAGCTTCCATATCCATTTAGCCTCCTCGCGTAGGAGAGACTTGTCAATATCTCCTTTCCGTGGTCCTAACTTCAGTTGACATAGACCCACAAATCTTGAGTCCCTGACTCGACCTCCATGTAAAGCTCTCATGTGTCTGGATACTGGTGTGTCTTTTCTCGTCCTAATCGAGCTAAGGTGTTGCGATATCCGCTTGCGAAATTCCTGTGTCGTCTTGCCCACGTACCACTTGGGACATGGGCACTGGGCTATATATATGATGTTATGTGAACTACAGTTAATAAACTGTCTGACTTCATATTGGTGGCCGTCCACAGGATTTGTCACTTTTTTGGTCTCATTAATCTGTTGGCAGAAACTACAATGCCCACAGGGGAAACAACCTGTTGTGGTATTCCTCAGCCAACACTGCCTTGTGTTTGTTATGCCCAAATGGCTATGGACCAGCTGGTCTTTTATGCTGGGGCCTTTCCTAAAGGTGATACCAGGAAATTTTCCAATCACCCGTGCCAGATCCTCATCACGTGTGAGTAGATGCCAATGTCTGCGCATTATTGCCATCACCTGATCGGTATGTCCATCGTAAGTGCCAATGCATCTCACTTGTTTGGATGTATCTGTTGTCCGCGTAAAGGTAAGTAGCGCATTCCTATATGCTTGGCATGCCCTCTTGTACGCCGTTTTCAAATGTTTACGAGGGTATCCCCTCTGCCTAAATCTCTCATACAAATTTTGACTTTCCCTCTGAAAGTTCCTCTCCTCTGAACAATTCCTCCTCGCCCTGAGGTATTGGCCACCCGGGATACTCCTTTTCAGGGATCCCGGATGCCAACTACCCCAGTGTAGGAGCGAATTGGTAGAGGTGGGCTTGCGGAAAATATCCGTCTGTAGATGGTTGGACTCATCAATATAGATGTTAAGATCCAAAAAATGGATAGATCGCCCACCTATCTCGGAGGTAAAGGCCATCCCGATATTGTTAGCATTAAGTTTGTCAACGAATTCCTGATACAGGGTGATTGGCCCGTCCCACAGCATCAAAATGTCGTCAATGTAGCGACCATAAAATAAAATGTGCTCAGTAAAAGAGATAAACTCATCAGAAAAAACAATAGTGTTCTCCCACCACCCTAAAAAAAGGTTAGCATAATTAGGTGCACAAGAAGCCCCCATAGCAGTGCCATGTGTTTGGTGATAGAACGTGCCATTAAAGGTGAAATAGTTATGTGTAAGAACAAAACTAAGTAAAGATAGAATGAATTGGTTGTGCTCGTGAAAGAGTGTGCTCTTTGTGCTTAGAAATGTTGAAACTGCCTCTATACCTAGCTCATGCCGTATGTTGCTATAGAAGCATACCCCAATATAGAAATCTTTGTGGATATTGTAACCAAAGAACTGGGGAGTATCCGCCCTAATAAAGAACTGGTTAACTCAAATCTGACCCCACAAGAACAAAACGCTCTGGCTACTTTGAGGAGTAACGACTCGCTCATAATTAAACCGAGCGATAAGGGCGGTAATATCGTCCTTATGGATAAGGACAAATACATTGAAATGGTGATGTCACTATTATCTGACGAAACTAAATATTAGGTGTTATCCTCTGACCCGACCGATAACTATCTAAAAGAGTATAGGGAACTTCTCGTTTCAGCTAAAGAAAAAAACCTGATATCGAAAGATGAATTACAAGCTATGCTCAATCCCCGCCCCACCACTGCAACTTTTTACGCACTTCCTAAAGTGCACAAAAATACAAATCCCATTAGGGGTAGGCCTATTGTTTCTGGGAATGACTGTCTTACACAAGGTGGTAGTATCTATCTGGATCACGCACTTTCCTCTTTTGTCACTGCACTTCCTTCCTTTTTACAAGATACTAAAGACACAGTATTGAAACTTAATGACATTACTGTAACGGACTCCACGATATTAGTGAGTCTTGACGTGGAAAGCCTCTATAGCAACATACGGCATGAGCTAGGTATAGAGGCAGTTTCAACATTTCTAAGCACAAAGAGCACACTCTTTCACGAGCACAACCAATTCATTCTATCTTTACTTAGTTTTGTTCTTACACATAACTATTTCACCTTTAATGGCACGTTCTATCACCAAACACATGGCACTGCTATGGGGGCTTCTTGTGCACCTAATTATGCTAACCTTTTTTTAGGGTGGTGGGAGAACACTATTGTTTTTTCTGATGAGTTTATCTCTTTTACTGAGCACATTTTATTTTATGGTCGCTACATTGACGACATTTTGATGCTGTGGGACGGGCCAATCACCCTGTATCAGGAATTCGTTGACAAACTTAATGCTAACAATATCGGGATGGCCTTTACCTCCGAGATAGGTGGGCGATCTATCCATTTTTTGGATCTTAACATCTATATTGATGAGTCCAACCATCTACAGACGGATATTTTCCGCAAGCCCACCTCTACCAATTCTCTCCTACACTGGGGTAGTTGGCATCCGGGATCCCTGAAAAGGAGTATCCCGGGTGGCCAATACCTCAGGGCGAGGAGGAATTGTTCAGAGGAGAGGAACTTTCAGAGGGAAAGTCAAAATTTGTATGAGAGATTTAGGCAGAGGGGATACCCTCGTAAACATTTGAAAACGGCGTACAAGAGGGCATGCCAAGCAGATAGGAATGCGCTACTTACCTTTACGCGGACAACAGATACATCCAAACAAGTGAGATGCATTGGCACTTACGATGGACATACCGATCAGGTGATGGCAATAATGCGCAGACATTGGCATCTACTCACACGTGATGAGGATCTGGCACGGGTGATTGGAAAATTTCCTGGTATCACCTTTAGGAAAGGCCCCAGCAGAAAAGACCAGCTGGTCCATAGCCATTTGGGCATAACAAACACAAGGCAGTGTTGGCTGAGGAATACCACAACGGGTTGTTTCCCCTGTGGGCATTGTAGTTTCTGCCAACAGATTAATAAGACCAAAAAAGTGACAAATCCTGTGGACGGCCACCAATATGAAGTCAGACAGTTTATTAACTGTAGTTCACATAACATCATATATATAGCCCAGTGCCCATGTCCCAAGTGGTACGTGGGCAAGACGACACAGGAATTTCGCAAGCGGATATCGCAACACCTTAGCTCGATTAGGACGAGAAAAGACACACCAGTATCCAGACACATGAGAGCTTTACATGGAGGTCGAGTCAGGGACTTAAGATTTGTGGGTCTATGTCAACTGAAGTTAGGACCACGGAAAGGAGATATTGACAAGTCTCTCCTACGCGAGGAGGCTAAATGGATATGGAGGCTACATAGTCAGGCGCCAAGTGGCCTTAATGAAGGGTTTTCTTTTTCAGCATTTCTGCAGCATTATTTATTTTTTGTTTTTTATTTAATTTTGATCTAGGATTTATTTATGTTACATCCAGATTGTGTCAATTCACAGTCCTAATGGCAATCTATTTAAATAATGGTTATCTATAGTTTACTAGTTGTAATATATTTTTTTTATTATTTTCATTATCTCAGACTGAGAGCTTTATATATTCATATCGAGGGTTGGGATTTGTTGATATGTGGCCAGACACAAATAAAGCACTTACCACACTTAAAAATTGGTGTGAAATTGTGGTTACACTCATCTTACACCTATGTCTTCACATTTACCTATCTTTGCACTTATTAATTCTATCACCACTTATCACATATATATATATATATATATATTTTTTATCACTTTACCATACTCACCTTTGCACAGTTGGATTGTTTATTCACTTTATATTCATAAATTATTATTGTATTATTATTATTTATTTACTTTTGCACCTTGGGTATTTATATTATATTTTATTTTATTTTATATTTATTCTTATTTTATTTCACTTATTGACATATTCCCAACCTACTTTGGAATTTAATATATTAGCGCTGTACCTTTTATATTCCGCAAGATATGACCCATTATGGTTGTTAGGTATGATGTACTATGGTCATTATAATATTATTTAATATTACTATTAAGGTATTATTTTTATACATACTCCTATGAGAGGTTCCTTTACCTCGCTCCCCCTCTCCACATAAGCGCAGTTGCACTATAGATAGTAGACTGAAATCTAAGTGCAGGAGCATGCGCACTAGCCCCCCTGTAGGCGATACAGTGTCTGAGTGCGGGCGCATGCGCCGACTCATTCGCGGCCGACAGAGGACAAGGTAATACTGAAAAACAGACTGCGCGTGCGCGGCGCACTGTTATGATGCGGAAGAACCCGCTTACGTAGTCCCATCACATGACATATCGGAATGATGAGGGAAGATGAGGTAAGGAGCTCTCTAGGTTCTCCTATTGGTTCCCAAATGGAAGCATTCGGGAAGTGCATCATATCTATTGGATCTTGATTGGAGCAATACTAGAACACTTGTGATAGGCTAGATAGAGATGTCGCTGACTGAGGCTAGATAGAGATGTCGCTGACTGATGATGATGGGGGAATGGTCTACAAATACCCCCTGCCGCCATTTTGGAGTGATGTTGCCACATATTGCCTCTTGAGAACACCGTGTGACGGCGAAACATGTAGAGGCGGCAATTTTGTGTTTTAATTAGTGTCACAATTGGGAAGTTTGGGCTTCTGCAGAGCCCTGTACACTGGAAGCCATGTTGCTCCAATAACTATTATCCTCCCATGTGACATTGCATTTTTAATTATCACTTTCTGGAATTGTTACTTTTTAGATATATACTATTAAAAGTTATGTTTTAGGGGGAGAAAAATTGAGGTGTTTTGCACCCCAGGCTATGGCCTTGGGGTTTGGTTAATTGTTTCTCCTAGAGTAGGTGACTAACTCCTTTCTGGTGATACCACTGACTTTTTCATGAGCTAGATCAATGGTGTGCTCACTGTACCCTCTATTTGTAAACCTAATGTGTAGTTCTGATGCTGCCACCCTAAATTTGCTGTCACTGGAACAATTCCGTTTCACTCTATACAATTCCCCAAAGGGAATGTTATCCAGTACATGTTTAGGGTGGCAGGATGAGGCCAGCAGTATCGAATTGGTAGCTGTCTCCTTTCTGTACGGGAGTATTTCTAAATGGTCTCCTTCACCCACCACTGTGATATCCAGGAAATTAATCTCCTTTTTGTCAAAATGGTAGGTGAATCTAAGGTTAAGTTCATTTCTACCTACATATTGTACAAATTGTTTGAACTGTTCCTCCGACCCTCCCCAAATTATAAGGAGATCATCTATGAATCGTCCGATCCAATGTATGTAGCTACTAAAAGGGTTGTCATTGTTGAAAACGAACATCTGTTCCCACTGGAACATAAAAATGTTCGCGAAGGAGGGGGAGTATACAAATGCAATTGGCTAAAAACTGTGGGAAATAGAAAATGTGGACATACAAGATGTCTCACGTGTGACCACATGGTGAACACTGACACGGTGACATCTTGCTCCACAGGTAACCTCTATAAATTACGGGACTTCACAAATTGTAACACCAAGTCCATTGTCTATGTAGCCACCTGCACCATCTGCAAGATACAGTATGTAGGTTGTTCTAGCAATTCTCTAAAAATGAGGTTTAGAAAACATGTCTCAGATGCTAAAAGCAATATTACAGGTATGTCGATGTTATCCCGTCATTTTAGGGAGGCACATGGAGGAGATGTGACGGGTCTACGGGTATCTGGGGTAGAAAGGGTTACTTTGGGTCCGAGGGGGACTTAGGAATAAGCTTTACAACAGGGAGGCATATTGAATATTCCTCCTTGGTACGAGGCATCCCCTCGGATTAAATAAAAGATTAGATTTAGCTCTCACTTGCCCTTAGACCCCAATAGGTAGTCATGTTTAAATGTAATATTAACATAACTGAGAATGGTATATATACAAATTAATAATTAAAAATAAAAAAATAAAAAACAAAAAATATAATACTCAGGTTACTGTTGTTGCAGATGAGTGTTTCTACCTGGCTATTCTCAAAATAAGTTATTAACCTATGATGTAAATGTTTACACTGTTTTTAGAGAAAGTCTATTATAACAACAAACGTTTTGGGCGTACCCAGGTGTGAACATGTTCTAAAAAATTTGTGTTTCCCAATCCGATACTCCAGCACCATGTCTTGTATGAGAACGATTTTACTATGATGTGTGTGGTCATGTGTATTTTAAGACGTTCATTGTGGTTACCTGTTACCTACGACTAAGCACTCCAGTGCGAAACGCGTCAGGCTTCTGTGTACTGCGTTATGCTGAAATAAAGTTCTGAGTTTTTATCTGCATACTACAGTTCTGTGCCGGACTATCTTCCTTGTTGCAAATTGTGTGAGCCGGAGGCGGTACCGGCGTGTCCGCAGCACGGACTAAGGAGCAGTTGCGAGTGTGGTGAGCGGTAATCCATTGTTGTGCATATATATATATATCCAAAATGAGGGCGACCGCAGCACACAGGCATATTCAGATAAAAAGGTGATTTATTCCTTGAACAAAGTGCGACGTTTCGGTGTCCTCACAACACGATTCTCAAGGACACCGAAACGTCGCCCTTTGTTCATGGAATAAATCACCTTTTTATCTGAATATGCCTGTGTGCTGCGGTCGCCCTAATTTTGGATGGTTATACTTGGACCCTGGGACCGGGACCCCTTAGACCTGCCTGCACCAACTATATGCCTGGATGTGCTGCCTTCTTCTACTATTATATATATATATATATATATATATATATATATATATATATCTGTATATACGAGGGAAAGGGAGAAGTCAGCTCACCCAGCGTGGCCAGCCAAGTCAAGGACTGGTGTGGACCCCACCGGTATGATAAGGAAAAGAAAGAATTGTAGTCCAAAGCAGCAGCTTAGAGCAAAAACGTGCACTTATTGAGAATAGTAGCATGCAGTACAGCAGGTAGGCATGGAGGTGACACATTTCGGCCAGAGGCACCTGGCTTTACTCATACAACTGTTTAACTGCCACAGAATCCCTTATATGGGGAAGGGTCCATTACATAACAAGCATCACCTGGAATAGTGACGTGGATGCCTCACTCATATATAGGGATTTAACAATGTGTGCAAAAAAGAGAAATAAAAATACAAGTTGGACTAAACGTAAAAATTTGTAACAATACACATTGGCTCTCATTTACTAAGAGTGGAGTGTAGGTTACTTTGTGGGTTTTATTTCCCTACAATTTATTTTCCACGGTGTTTACTAAGGTTTCCCTACATTTTCCACTTTCCCTACACGTTGCTTTTTTTTACACATGCTCTGATCTGTCTGGTTTTCCTCAGCTGAAATCCACCACATTTTATGTGGAAACCTTGTTGGGTATGTTGGGTTTTTGTGAAAATGTTGGGAACACGGCCCTTTTCAGAGACCACGCCCCTTTTCCCGGTAGCCCGGGAACACGGCCCTTTTCAGAGACCACACCCCTTTTTTCGGGTTTTCTCAGCAAAATGGAGAGTTAGTCGGGGTTTTTTTCAATTCTGCCGCAGACAGAATTTGTGGCGCAGATTCTGGCGCAGACAGAATTTCTGGCGCAATACGACAGAATCTGGCGCACAACCCGACAAAACATGTCGGGTTTGCAATAGTTAATGAGGGCCATTGTCTGCATACGTACAAAAGATGTTGTCTACGTGTGTGGATATGTGAAAATCAATAAGCATAACGCGATCATAAAATTTGCCCTTCTGTAATGTCCGTTTATTTGTTTTTGTGTTTTTTTTTGTCTTGGGGTCTGTTCAAATTGCAACTCGGGTGTGGTCATTTATACCCGAGCTCTGCTACACTCTGTGTTGGTGATTTGTGCAATGCTGACTATGTCTGTTTGATCATGCACCTTGAATTTAAATTGTAATATTTGAGTTTTTAAAGGGGTACTCTGCCCCTCTAAGGGATAAGATGTCTGATCGTGGGTGTCTCGCTGCTGGGGACTCTGCTGGGGATCTCTCCTGCAGCCCCCCGAGTCATCAGCTCTACTCATATTATACATATATATATTCATCTATATATATCTCTCTGTCCGTGTCAGGAACTGTCCAGAGCAGCATATGTTTGCTATGGGGATTTTCTCCTGCTCCGGACAGTTCCTGATCCGGGCATCAGGTGTCAGCAGAGAGCACTGTGGACAACACAAAAAAAAAATAAAGATTTTCCTCTGTAGCAAACAGCTGCTAAAAAGTACTGAAAGGATTAAGATTTTTTAATAGAAGTAATTTACAAATCTGTTTAACTTTCTGGCACCAGTTCATTTAAAAAAAAAGTTTTCCACCGAAGTACCCCTTTAACCCCTTAAGGACCATTTTGGCCTTAAGGACTTAGACAATTAAATTTTTACGTTTTCGTTTTTTCCTCCTCGCCTTCTAAAAATCATAACTCTTTTATATTTTCATCGCCAAACTAGTATGGGGGCTTGTTTTTTGCATGACCAGTTGTCCTTTGTAATGACATCACTCATTATATCATAAAATGTACGGCGCAACCAAAAAACTGTATTTTTGTGGGGAAATTAAAAAGAAAAACGCAATTTTGCTAATTTTGGAAGGTTTCGTTTTCACGCCGTACAATTTACGGTAAAAATGACGTGTGTTCTTTATTCTGAGGGTCAATACGATTAAAATGATACCCATTTTTACATACTTTTATATCATTGTTGTGCTTAAAAAAAAATCACAAACTTTTTAACCAAATTAGTACGTTTATAATCCCTTTATTTTGATGACCTATAACTTTTTCATTTTTCCGTATTAGCAGCGGTATGAGGGCTCATCTTTTGCGCCATGATCTGTCCTTTTTTTTATACCACATTTGCATATAAAAAACTTTTAATAAATTTGTAATAATTTTTTTAAATAAAATGTATTAAAAAAGTAGCAATTTTGGACTTTTTTTTTTTTTACGTTCACGCTGTTCACCGTACAGGATCATTAACATTTTATTTTAATAGTTCAGACATTTACGCATGCGGCGATACCAAATATGTCTATTAAATTTATTTTTTACGCTTTTTGGGGGTAAAATAGGAAAAAAATGACGTTTTACTTTTTTATTGGGGGAGGGGATTTTTCCCTTTTTTTTACTTTTAATTTTAAATTTTTTTAAAAAAATTTTTTCACTTGAATAGTCCCCATAGGGGACTATTCATAGCAATACCATGATTTCTAATACTGATCTGTTCTATGTATAGGACATAGAACAGATCAGTGTTATCGGTCATCTTCTGCTCTGGTCTGCTCGATCTCAGACCAGAGCAGAAGACACCGGGAGCCGGACAGAGGCAGGTGAGGGGACCTCCGTGCGGCGCTCTGAATGATCGGATTCCCGCAGCAGCGCTGCGGGCGATCAGATCATTCATTGAAATCGCGTACTGCCGCAGATGCCGGGATCTGTATTCATCCCGGCATCTGAGGGGTTAATGGCGGATGCCCGCGAGATCGCGGGCGTCGGCCATTGCCGGGGGTCCCTGGCTGCGATCAGCAGCCGGGATCAGCCGCGCATGACACGGGCATCGTTCCGATGCCCGCGGTTATGTACAGGACGTAAATGTACGTCCTAATGCGTTAAGTACCACCGCACCAGGTCGTACATTTACGTCCTGCGTCCTTAAGGGGTTAAGGACTTCGTTTTTTCCTCTTCGCCTTCCAAAAATCATAACTTTTTTGTCTGACCAGTTGTCCTTTGTAATGACATCACTCATTTTACCATAAAATGTATGGCACAACAAAAAAATAATACTATTTGTGTGGGTAAATTGAAAAGAAAACCGAAATTTAGCTAATTTTGGAAGGTTTCGTTTTCACTATGTACAATTTAAGGTAACAATTACATGTTTTGTTTATTCTGTGGGTCAATACGATTAAAATGATACATGTGATTACATACTTTTCTATTATTGTACCGCTTTAAAAAAAATCGCTAACTTTTTAACCAAATTAGTACATTTAAAATCCCTCTATTTTGCTGACCTATAACTTTTTCATTTTTCCGTATAAGTGGCGGTATGAGGGCTAGTTATTTGCAACATGATCTGTACTTTTTATTGATACCACATTTGCATATATAAAACTTTTAATAAATTTGTTATATTTTTTTTAGAATAAAATGTTACAAAAAAGCAGCAATTTTTGACTTTTTTTTTTTTAGGGGTTTAGTTTGGGGTTTAGCATTCAGTTTTTCTGTTCATCCTCTGCACTTCCTGGATTCTGTTGAATACTTGTTCCATACCTAATCTTGTTCATTTAACCCCTTGGGGACTCAGGGTTTTTCCGTTTTTTCCTCCTCACCTTTTAACCCCTTGAGGACTCAGCGTTTTGTATTTTAATTTTTTCCTCATCACCTTCTAAAAATCATAACGCTTTCGATTTTGCACCTAAAAATCCATATGATGGCTTATGTTTTGCGCCACCAATTCTACATTGCAGTGATATTAGTCATTTTACCCAAAAATCCACAGCAAAACGGGAAAAAAAAATCATTGTGCGACAAAATTGAAGAAAAAATTTCATTTTGTAACTTTTTGGGGCTTCCGTTTCAACGCAGTGCATTTTTTGGTCAAAATTACACCTTATCTTTATTCTGTAGGTCCATATGGTTAAAATGATACCCTACTTATGTAGATTTGAAGTTTGTCACACTTCTGAAACTACATGCAGGAAAATGTATACGTTTAAAATTGTCATCTTCTGACCCCTGTAACTTTTTTAATTTTCCGCGTACGGGCTGGTATGTGGGCTAATTTTTTGCGCCGTGTTCTGAAGTTTTTATCGGTACCATTTTTGTGTTGATCAGACTTTTTGATCGCTTTTTATAAATTTTTTATGATATAAAAAGTTACCAAAAATACGCTATTTTGGACTTTGGAATTTTTATTTTATTTACACAGTTTTTTTTATGGGAAAAGGGGGGTGATTCAAACTTTTATTAGGGAAGGGGTTAAATGACCTTTGTTAATTTTTTTTTTGCAGTGCTATAGCTCTCATAGGGACCTATAACACTGCACACACTGATCTTTTATGCTGATCCCTGCAAAGCCATAGCTTTTCACGGATCAGCGAGATAGCAATCAAACCCTTGGAGCAATCAAACCCTGATCGAATGCCGCGCAGAGAGGTAAGGAGACCTCCGCCTGCGTCCCAGCTGATCGGAACATTGCGATTTTATCACGATGTCTGGATCAGCCCGACTGAGCTGCCGAGAAGCGTTTACTTTCGTTTTCAGATGCGGCGATCAAATTTGATCGCCACGTCTGAAGGGTTAACAGCGCGCGGCACAACGATCGGTGCCGCGCGCTGTAGCCCAGGGTCCCGGCTATCATTAGCAGCCGGGACCGACCCGGTTTTTCACACCGCGCTCAGGGCGTACAGGTACGCCCTGAGTCCTTAACTTCTTAAGGACTCAGGGTTTTTCCGTTTTTGCACTTTCGTTTTTTTCTCCTTACCTTTTAAAAATCATAACCCTTTCAATTTTCCACCTAAAAATCCATATTATGGCTTATTTTTTGCGTCGCCAATTCTACTTTGCAGTGACATTAGTCATTTTACCCAAAAATGCACGGCGAAATGGAAAAAAAAATCATTGTGCGACAAAATCGAAAAAAAAAACGCCATTTTGTAACTTTTGGGGGCTTCCGTTTCTACGCAATGCATATTTCTGTAAAAATTACACCTTATCATTATTCTGTAGGTCCATACGGTTAAAATGATACCCTACTTATATAGGTTTGATTTTGTCGCACTTCTGGAAAAAATCATAACTACATGCAGGAAAATGTATACGTTTAAAAATGTCATCTTCTGACCCCTATAACTTTTTTATTTTTCCACGTACAGGGTGGTATGAGGACTCATTTTTTTGCGCCGTGATCTGAAGTTTTTATCGGTATGATTTTGTTTTGATCAGACTTTTTGATCACTTTTTATTCATTTTTTTAATGGTATAAAAAGTGACCAAAATACGCTTTTTTGGACTTTGGAATTTTTTTGCGCGTACGCCATTGACCGTGCGGTTTAATTAATGATATATTTTTATAGTTCGGACATTTACGCTCGCGGCGATACCACATATGTTTATTTATTTTTTTACACTGTTTTATTTTTTTTATGGGAAAAGGGGGGTGATTCAAACTTTTATTAGGGAAGGGGTTAAATGACCTTTATTAACACTTTTTTTTTACATTTTTTTTGCAGTGTTATAGGTCCCATAGGGACCTATAACACTGCACACACTGATCTCCTATGCTGATCACTGGCGTGTATTAACACGCCTGTGATCAGCATTATCGGCGCTTGACTGCTCCTGCCTGGATCTCAGGCACGGAGCAGTCATTCGTCGATCGGACACCGAGGAGGCAGGTAAGGGCCCTCCCGGTGTCCGATCAGCTGTTTTCACCGCGGCGGTCCCGAACAGCCCGACTGAGCAGCCGGGTCACTTTCAGTTTCACTTTAGAAGCGGCGGTCAGCAGCGGCGCCGCTTCTAAAGGGTTAATACCGCACATCGCCGCGATCGGCGATGTGTGGTATTAGCCGCGGGTCCCGGCCGTTGATGAGCGCCGGGACCGACGCAACATATCGCGGGAGCCGGCGCAGGACGTAAATATACTTCCTGCGTCGTTAAGGGGTTAATGAGGTTAATTTTCATAAGAGGTAAAAGGAGAAAAAAAAAAGCATCAAAATTTGTAATGCAATTTCTCCCGAGTACAGAAATACCCCTTATGTGGATGTAAAGTGCTCTGTGGGTGCACACCAGGGCTCAGGAGTGAGAGAGCACCATGTACATTTGAGGCCTAAATTGGCGATTTGCACAGGGGTGGCACCAGTTATGACACAAACTGTTGCACCAGTTATGACACAAACGAAAAAAAAAAAAACACTCACATGTGACCCCATTTTGGAAACTACACACCTCAATGAACATAACAAGGGGTGCAGTGAGCATTTACACCCCATTGGCTTTTTCGCAGATTTGTGGAACACTGGGCTGTGCATTTTCACAGATCACTGTTCCAAAAATCTTTCAGACACCTGTGGGTGTAACTGCTCACGGCACCCCTTGTTACATTCCTTGAGGGGTCACATGTGGAGTTTTTTTTTTGCGTGTATGTCAGAAATGCTGTAACTATAAGCCACCCCTCCATATATCACCAATTTAGGCCTTAAATGTACATGGTACTCTTTCACTTCTGAGCCTTGTTGTGAGCCGGCAGAGCACTTTACACCCACACTGGGAAGAAATTGCGTTACATGTTTTGGGGGGTCTTTTTCTCCTTTTACCTCTTGTGAAAATTAAAAGTATGGGGCAACACCAGCATGGTAGTGTAGAAAATGTATTTTCTTTACACTAACATGCTGGTGTAGCCCCAACTTTTCCTTTTCATAAGGGGTAAAAGTAGAAATGTGGAACACAATTTCTCCCGATGTAGCCCTAAACTGTTGCCTTGAAAAACGACAGGGCTCAGGTGTGAGAGAGCGCATTTGAAGCCTAATTAAGGGATTTGCATACCCTACGGCAGTGTTTCCCAAACAGGGGGCCTCCAGCTGTTGCAAGACCACAACTCCCAGCATGCCCAGACAATGAATGGCTATCCAGCCATGCTGGGAGTTGTTATTTTGCACCAGCTGGATGCTCTGTTTCCAAGGCTCTGTTGGCATACAAGCTGTTTTTCATTTTTATGGAAGGGGAGGGGCGGGGGGGGGGGGGGAGAGGGGGCAGGTGTATATGTAATATTTTACTCTTTATTTTGTGTAAATGTAGGTGTGATGTAGTGCGTTGTTTGGTACTTTTACAGTATGTACCCACGGTCGGGTTCACAACGAATTTCCCACTACAAGTTTGAGCCACGGCAGATTTTCCGCAACTCAAACTTGGAGCAGGAAACATACTGTAAACCCACCCATGTCCTCTAACTACAACTCCCAGCATGCCCTGACCACCCAAGTGCATGCTGGTAGTTGTAGTTATGCAACAGTTGGAGGCACACAACCATAACTCCCAGCATGTCCTCCGGCTCTGCGTGCATGCTGGGAGTTGTACTTATGCAACAGCTGGAGGCACACTTTTTCATAGAAAAGAAGTGCTTCTAGCAGTTGCATAACTACAACTCCCAGCATGCACAGACAGCCAAAGGGCATGCTTAGAGTTGTAGTTATGTGCCTCCAGCTATTTGATAACTACAACGCCCAGCATGACTTTTGACTGTCCGTGCATACTGAGAGTGGTAGTTATGTATCTGCTAGAGGCGCTTCTTTTCTATCAAAAAGTGTGCCTCCAGCTATTGCATAACTACAACTTCCAGCATGCACGGACAGTCAAAAGGCATGCTGGGCGTTGTAGTTATCAAATATCTGGAGTGTTGACACAACTACAACTCTAAGCATGCCCTTTGGTTGTCTGTGCATGCTGGGAGTTAAGTTATGCAACAGCTGGAGGCGCACTTTTTATAAAAATGACTTTCTCTGCATGCTGAGAGTTGTAGTTATGCAACAGATGGTGGAACTTTTTTGCCACCAGCTGTTGCATAACTACAACTCCCAGCATGCACAGACAGCCGAAAGGCATCCTGGGCGTTGTAGTTATGCAAAGTATGGATGGCAACAGATCAGAGACCACTGCACAGTGTCCTCCAAACTGTGGCCCTTCAGATGTTGCAAAACTACAACTCCCAGCATGCCCCGACAGCCAACGGCTGTCTGGGCATGCTTTTAGTTGTAGTTTTTCAACCCCTAGCATACTTACCAATGATCGCCGCCAGACAGAAGCCGCCCGCTGACACTGGATCCGCCTCACCGGAGCCCTCAGCCGCTGCCCGGTAATCGCCGCCTGCCATCTGCTGCCTGATAACCGCCGATCGCTGTCCACCACCCGCATATCCCCCCGGGATTAACTGTTTACCCCCCCCCCCCCCCACCCGCCCCCCATCTGTCATTGGTCGGTCAGTCCTAACCGACCAATTGCAGGGAATAGGAGGAGGTGGCACCCCAACCACCTCACTCCTATCCTTCAGGGTGATTGGTGCACCGGAGACGTGGTGATCACAGAACGCAGCGCCTTAAATGTACTGCGTTGTGCTGTGTTTCACTTAGCAGCACCGTACATTTACGTCAATCATCCATAAGGAGTTAAAGTAAATTTAAAGCATTACTGTTATTACAAGCAACTTTTGACATGTCGATCAGACTTGTCAGAAGTTGTTTATCACATTTTGTCTCACTCCTGAGACCTGCTGCTGTCGTAAGTTATTAACAGGGGAAGCAAGTGGCATTGTGCTCCACTTCTGGCCATACTAGAGATCCATCCATTTCTCTATTTAGACTTCTATGCAGAGAAATGTACGGATCTCTCTTCCAGCCATTAAGTGGAGCGCAGCTTCGCCTGCTTTCTCAGCTACCAACTGAAGATCACAGCGACTCTCAGTAGTGAGACCCGATTCTAATAACAACTTTTCACGTGCGACTAGGCAGTTTTATGTGCGACTTTTGACAGGCCGAGCGAGAAGAGCAAGAAAATTCTGTTTGGCTTATGTAAACAAATTTTCAAAAATAACTTGCAGTGGTCAGAGATTTATAATGTGCGACTGTCGCAAAAAAGTCACACACCATAAAAAAATGCCAAACATTTACTCCAGCTCAACACTGGCTTACAGATTTTGCTTACATGAGCCAAAATGGAAAAACAGAATGGAGAAAAAAAAGCTGATTTGCTTACGTGTGACATATTTAAAAAGGCCGTGTAGCTTTTTAAAAAAATTTGTTGCACGTAAGCAAAACATTAAGCAAAATAAAACAATTTAAAAAAAAAACATACATAAGCAAGTTTTTTATAAATGTCCCCCTCTGTCCTCTTGTGTGTGGTGTTTACTAGAAGTCCAACAAATTGCAAAGAAAGATATTTCACTATGGAGAGACATGTTTTCCTACATATACAGGTCAGTATAGAAATGTTAGGATTCTCAGAAATGTGTGAATGAAATATTCCGCACTGGGCGGATTGGGGGAATTCATCAAGCTGTGCTTACCTACATGACTTACAAACACTGTTGTCCATGGTGTTAGTGTTTCTTACGTGTGACACATTTATCATACTATCACAGGGGGGTTGATAAATTTGGCATACATAAGCAAAAACCCTTTTTTAGCATACATAAGCAAAAACCAAGAAATGACTTCATTACAACACTTTGTAACACCACCTCTTCTCCTTTGTGACAAAAATATGCGATATATATGTATTTATTTCATTTTTTGACACTTTTCACCCTAAATGTACTAACCCATTTTTTTGTATGTTTTTTTTTCTCATTTCAGTTCCGTGTATGCAAAGGACTACTTCGGACTAAGGTGACCAGCATTTTTTTTGTTTAATATTAATAAAATGGTTAACAAGGGCTTGTGGGGGGGTGTTTTTTGGAATAATTTTTTTTTAGATGTGTTGTGTTTTTTTTTTTGTTTTCTTAACAGGGTTAGTAGTTGAAGCTGTCTAATAGATGGAACCATTACTAAGTCGGGCTTAGCATTAGCCACAAAAACAGCTAGCGCTAACCCCCAATATTACCCCGGTACCCACCACCAGAGGGGTGCCGGGAAGAGCCGGTACCAACAGGCCCGGAGCATTAAAAATGGTGCTCCTGGGCCTAGGTGGTAACAGGCTGGCATTATTTAGGCTGGGGAGGGCCAGTAACAATGGTCCTAACCCACCCTGGTAATTTCAGGCTGTTGCTGCCTGGTTGGTATCAGGCTGAGAATGAAATTACGGGGAACCACACATGTTTTTTGCATAAATAATTAAATAATAATAATAAAAAAAACACATAACCAACCAAACCAACCAAACAGCTACATCCTGACGTTACCAGGGTGGGCGAGGCCCTCCCCAGCCTAAATAACACCAGCCTGTTACCGCCTAGGCCCAGGAGTGCCATTTTTGACGCTCCAAGCCTGTTGGTACCGGTTCTTCCCGGCACCCCTGAGGTGGTGGTTACCAGGGTAATAATTGGAGGTTAGCGCTAGCTGTTTTTGGGGCTAACGCTAAACCCAGCTTAGTAATGGATTCCATCTATTAGACAGCTTCCACTACTAAGCCTGTTAAAAAAAGACTAAAAAAATAAATAAAAACACCACACGTTTAAAAAAAAAAATATTACAAGAAAACACTCCCTCACAAGTCCTCGTTAACCATTTTATTAATATTAAAGCAAAAATTTTAAAAAAAAATCGCTGGTCATCTACATAATACACTGAATCCAAAGAAGCCCTCCACATACACATATCTGAAATGAGAAGAAAAAGACACGGAAAATATGTTAATACATTTATGGCGCCTCCAGCAGTTGCTAAGCTACATTCCCCATCCCATGACAGGACTTGTAATTTTGCAACAGCGAGCCTCCAGTTTAGCAACAGCTGGAGGCACCCTGTTCCTAAACTACAACTCCCATCATGGGAGTTGCAGTTTAACAACAGCCAGGGAAGCCCGCTTATCTCCCACTGCCTGTGCCGCATGACTACAGCTCCCAGCATGTCCTCATTGTAAAGGCATGCTGGGAGTTGTATTTGTGAGGTGTGGGCTGGTGGGAAAGGTGCAGGCGGGTGAAAGACAAGCTTGTCACCCACTCGCACATCTCCCACCTGCCTGCGTCACATGACTACAACTCCCAGCATGCCCTTACAGCAAAGACATGCTGGGAGTTATAGTTGTGTGGTGTGCGGGCGGCGGGTGATAGATGCAGGCTGGTGGTGGGGAGCGTTGCTGGCCAGGAACCTTATCATTAAATATTCCCCACCTTGAGCTGTGATTGGCCAAGTGGTCTCGGCCAATCACAGCTTCAGGAGGGAAAAATGAAACTACAGTGTCTTAGTTTAATATTCCTGTGAACCGGCCAGGGGGGGCGGAGCGCTTGTCACCTGCCCGCACCTCACAACTACAACTCCAAGCATGTCCTTACTGTAAGGGCATGCTGGGATTTGTAGTCATGCAGCGCAGGTGACAAGCGCTGCGCTCCCTGACTGGATACCATGAATATAATACGGCACTGTATTTTCATTTTTCACTCCTGAATCTGTGATTGGCTGAGACCCCTCAATCTCCGGGCAGGGAATATGAAATTACCGTATTTATCGGCGTATAACACGCACTTTTTAGGCTAAAATTTTTAGCCTAAAGTCTGTGTGCGTGTTATACGCCGATACACCCCAAGGAAAGGCAGGGGGAGAGAGGCCGTCGCTGCCCGCTTCTCTCCCCCTGCCTTTCCTGGGGTCTAGAGCGCTGCTGCCGGCCCTTCTCTCCCCCTGGTTACCGGCGCCGCTGCCTGTTCTGTCCCCCTGACTATCGGTGCCGGCGCCGATAGCCAGGGAGAGAGAAGCGGCGCCGACAGCCAGGGGGAGAGAAGGGGCAGCGGCACCCATTGCCGGTGCCGCTGCCCCGTTGCCTCCCCCCATCCCCGGTGGCATAATTACCTGAGTCGGGTCCGCGCTGCTCCAGGCCTCCGTCGTGCGTCCCCGGCGTCATTGCTATGCGCTGAACGGCGCGGCGCATGACGTCAGAGCGCCGCGCCGTGCATAGCAACGACGCTGGGGACGCACGACGGAGGCCTGGAGCAGCGCGGAACCGACTCAGGTAATTATGCCACCGGGGATGGGGGGAGGCAACGGGGCAGCGGCGCCGGCAATGGGTGCATCTGCCCCTTCTCTCCCCCTGGCTGTCGGCGCCGCTTCTCTCCCCCTGGCTATCGGCGCCGGCACCGATAGTCAGGGGGACAGAACGGGCAGCGGCGCCGATAACCAGGGGGTGAAAAGGGCCGGCAGCAGCGCTCTAGACCCCAGGAAAGGCAGGGGGAGAGAAGCGGGCAGCGACGGCCTCTCTCCCCCTGCCTTTCCTGGGGCTGTATCGGGGTATACACGTGCACACACGCACCCTCATTTTATCATGGATATTTGGGTAAAAAACTTTTTTTACCCAAATATCCTTGGTAAAATGAGGGTGCGTGTTATAGGCCGGTGCGTGGTATACCCCGATAAATACGGTACGTTGTTATAGTATTATATTCATGGTTCCCGGCCGGCCGGCTCCGCTCCCCACGGCCCACCCGCATTTATCTCCAGCTGCCCCTCGCATATACCACCTGCCACTCGCAGTATGCCACCACGTCACCCCCCCCATATACCACCCGCCGTCCTTATATACCACCCGCCAGCTAGCAAGACTACAGCTCCCAGCATGTCCTCACTGTAAGGGCATGCTGGAAGTTGTAGTCTTACAACAGCGGGTGGTACAGTATATGCGGGCAGCCATTGATCGATGCAGTTAGTAAATCCCTGCCTACAGCCAAGCAAAAAACAGAACTAGTGTTAAACAGCTGGAATGTGAGAAATCGCGCAGGCCGGCGTACCATGAAAAGTCGCACATGCAACTTTTTTGTTGCCAAATATACAATATACATCCTGTGTAAATCCCTTGATGAATTCCCCCCCATTAAGTATGTATATTTTTCATACATATTCCATTTTCTTTGATGCTCCAACTAATGTTTCCCTAAGAGAATTGGCTCTTAAAACTGTGCAAATAGACTGAAAATTGCATCTCTAATATAAGTGGAGAAGTAATAGCAACTCTGAAAGTATATCTACTACATTTAAATACTAATGTGCAGGATTTCATCTTATAAAAAAAAAATAATATTTGGCACGGTAGAATAAAAAGAAAACCCACACACGCATTTTCCATAGTAATCATTCTTTATATCAGTTCTGAGGAGTATACATTGCTTTGCCATTTTGTGCTCTGTATGTAATATACATATACCTGTGTAGTTAACATTCTCCACAGGGAAACACGGAACAGCGCTCCCTATCCCATCCCATGAGTATATACACTGAGTTTTATACATATATATATATACATATACACTGATTTTTATCTATTCATATATTTATAGGTGATGGAAAAATATAAAAAAGAATTATAAAATAATGAACTAAAAACAGACTCCTCTTTAAATGACACACTCTCACATGCATATACACATACTTTTGCTCATTTACACATTTTTTTTGTTATTCATAAATTCTTTATGTTAGGCCACGCGGAAAAGTAAATAAAAAACAAAACAAACTTAACAGCTATTCTTGTACGGTTATAGTAAGTGATAACAGGATGAATGTCTGTGTGCGAGTATAGGCTGTCTGATGATTTACTGTAAAATGGTCTGTTTAGTGCATTCCCTCTGTACCATGGGATTTTTGAAGCTGATTTATCCTTTTTCTAAATCTTGATCCAGTATAGTGAGAGGTAGAGAAAACAAGTTGCCTACATGAGGTGACTTTTTTACATTTCTTGTATAGTTTAAACCTTACTAATAGATAAATGATCAGGGCAACTGTATGTAGTAGTTGGAGCCTTTGGTAAAACACACACGATGTTGAAGAGCCACATTGAGAATACCGTATATAATCGTATAAGCCGACCCGAATATAAGCCGAGGCCCCTAATTTTTACCCCAAAAACCCATGAAAAGTTATTGACTCGACTATAAGCCTAGGGTGGGAAATACATCATCCCCCCATGTCATCATCCCCCCCCCTGTCATCATCCAGACCCCCGTCATTAACACCCCTGTCATCATCACCCTGTCATCATCACCCTGTTATCATCCCCCTCATCATCATCCCGCCCCCTTCATCATCACCGCCTGTCAATCCCTTCATCAGTGGTCTTCAACCTGCGGACCTCCAGATGTTGCAAAACTACAACTCCAAGCATGCTCGGACAGCCATCGGCTTCTTCGTCATCATCCAGACCCCCCTTTAGTTTTCTACTCACCTCCGGTGAGAAGGAAGGGTGAGCTGGTCCAGGCCATCTATGCTGCAGGGACCGTCCGGTGGGAAGGGTTAGTCGTTCCGGGCTGTCCATCTTCACCGGGAGGCCCTCTTCTCCGCTCCGGGCCGGCCCCGGACTAGTGACGTTGCCTTGACAATGACGCACAAGGATGTTCATGCACAGGGACGTCACGGACGTCTGCTGTGCACGGACGTCCCTGTGCGCCTTGGTCAAGGCAACGTCACTAGTCCGGGGCCGGCCCGGAGCGGAGAAGAGGCCTTTCGGTGAAAATGGACAGCCCGGAACGACTAACCCTTCCCACCGGATGGTCCCTGCAGCTTAGATGGCCCGGAACAGCTCACCCTTCCTTCCCACCGAGGGGAGGCGAGTAGAAAACTAAAGGGGGGTCTGGATGATGACGAAGACCGCAGTGGTCTTCAACCTGCGAACCTCCAGATGTTTCAAAACTACAACTCCCAGCATGCCCGGACCGGGCATGCTGTGAGTTGTAGTTTTGCAACATCTGGAGGTCCGCAGGTTGAAGACTACTGAGAAGGGATTGACAGGTGGAGAGTTCACTCGAGTATAAGCCAAGGGGGGGGGGGGGCGTTTTCAGCATGAAAAATCGTGAATCGTGAAATCGTGAAAAACTCGGCTTATACTCGAGTATATACGGTAGATGCTCTGTAAGTCATTAATAATTAATACTACCATTAATATAAAATATTTAATGCTTGCCTTGTGTGGCATCTGCCAAAAACAGTTTTTTTTTAAGGGCATCAATACAGTGGTGGCATAGTTGATCATTTACATATTACTGATCTCCAGTAAGGGTACATTGTTTTGTATGATGGATACATTTTGTGCACTTGCTTTTAGGGCCACATATAGAATGGAATCAATATTTTTGTTTGCAAGTTCAATGGTTAGAATAATAAATGGCCATTATACTGGAAATAAGAAACAGGGCTGGATCGAGATGGTAAAGCAACCATGGCATATAAACCACATTTTCTTATATTCCAGTTTAATGATTAACATGTGTGTTGCAAATACAGTTGTAATAATTTAAGACATGGCATCAGATTACGCTCAGACAACCTTTTTGTATGATGTGTCATCCAGTGAAATGTTTAAAAAATAATTGCTTTTCTTATTTTGGATTAATTAATTAATTTTGCATCCTGTGATGTGATTCTGGAAAGCTTTAACAATCAACGATATAAAGGATATATGTAAATACCGGGTGGCAGAATTGTTGGCATTTTACACTGTATATGGGGTGAGGAGGTACCAGTGATGGTTATGATATAAATAAAGGCAAATAGAAGATTCCTGGTCACAGGAGAAGTTTTAGGCTTCCCAAGGATCATTTTTGAGTCCACTGAGCATCAGCAGTTGAACGCTGTAGGCGCTGGTCCACGTATCCGCTTACCCCAGCGAGTTCAGCGCCTCTTCACATTATGGTCACAGTGATCAGTCCTCCAAGGTCAAATATTTAGTTCAGCTTCATGGGAGTTCATACAATCTTCTCTCCAGCAAGGTACACAATGACTTCTTATAATACAATCAATGTGACCGAGGATAGTAAACACATAGTAAGGTATGAGGTCTCCCATCTATAAGAGTCTTTTAAAATAATGAAGTATATCATTTGTTTTTGTTTTTTGTAGCACCCGAAGGTCAGGCTCGAAGGCCACCATGTACAACAATCTTCTGCTCATTACATGGATTGGGAGAAGTGGAAGTGATTCTTTTTCTGAAAATAAATCAACACTCCCTATCTCTGTTAAATGCTCTTAGATTGCCCCAATTGGAAAGTTCACATTCACAGAAATACTACAAATTCTTTTGAGATTGAACCTCAAATATCCCATCCACAAAATAGAGAAGTCAGGAGAATAAGAGCAAGGCAAGAGAGAAATAGAAAATCTCGTACAACCAGAAAGAGCATTGATTATCTAAATAACAGGAGCCACTGATGCCATTCAAATGTGCTAACTGAGATAGTATCCTTCGAAATAAAGTAGTAGTAGGTATTTAAATCTGTAGGGAGATTCTAATATTTAACAGCTCTGATTATCTTTCCAAACCAAATAAACCTCCGCTTATTTAAAGAGGATACATATATAACATTTCAGCCTCAAAATAACTACCGTATTTTTCGCCGTATAAGACACACTTTTTCTTCCCCAAAACTGGGGGGGGAAAGTTGGTGCATCTTATAAGGTGAATACACACCAATCGCGGCGGTCCCTGCGGCCATCAACGGCCGGGACCCGTGGCTAATACAGAACATCACCGATCGTGGTGATGCCCTGTATTAACCCTTCAGATGCGGCGATCAAAGCTGACCGCTGCATCTGAAGCGAAAATAACACTAACCCGGCTGTTCAGTCGGGCTGTTCCGGACCGACTCGATGAAATCAACGCGTCCCGAACAGCTTACAGGACACCGGGAGGGACCTTACCTGCCTCCTCGGTGTCTGCTCCGTGCCGGGATCCTCTGCATGGCCGGCGCTCTCCTTCGTCGTCATCACGTTGTCGCGCACCCCGTTGTCGCGCACCCCGTCCCATCATCCAATAGGAGCGGCGCACATAGGGGCGTGCGTAGCGATGTCATGGCAGCGACGGAGAGCGAGGATACCCGGCAGCAGAGACGTTCCGGAGCGCCAGGGACACGGCGACAGCGATGGAGGGCGACATCCAGGGCAGCAGTGACGAGTGGGGACGGGTCCGGAGTGGCAGGGACACGTGAGTACTACCTCCTATACCAGTGGTCTTCAACCTGCGGACCTCCAGACGTTGCAAAACTACAACTCCCAGCTTGCCCGGACAGCCGTTGCTGGGAGTTGTAGTTTTGCAACATCTGAAGGTCTGCAGGTTGAAGATCACTGTCCTATACTTTACATTGTATTTGGTTCAGAATGTTTATTTTCTAGATTTTTATCCTATAAAATTAGGTGCGTCTTATATGCCGGAGCATGTTATATGACGAAAAATACGGTAATTAAACTAGCAACTTGTATCCAGGTGGGTTTGGGTAATTCTATGGGTAATATTAAAGAGAGGCGCATGGTCTAATTCTGTCAGATGGTAAGAGTCAAAGCTAATATTTGTAGGTATCAGACTCTAGTAACCTCAATATACCTACTCATAAACTCTATGGGGTGAATTCATCAAGCTGTGCTTACGTGCATGACATACGTACGCTGGGGGTTATTTATCAATAATGGTCTTCTTGGCTAGATCATTTTTGTTGTTTGTCTAGATGTGTATTTTTTATTTTTTTTGGGCAGTGCTGCTCCAAATTCATCATATTGGCCCTCATTTACTAAGAAAATCGGGTTGTAAGTCTATCTTGCTTTCTTACCCGACTGCTTTTTTCCCCATGTATTTATTATTATGTCGCATCCTGTTTGTCGCACGTGGGTTTTGTTGGTTTTGGTTTCCAACTCCTCTGAGCTGTCGGGAAAAAATCCACAACAATACAACAAATTCGGGTTGGAAACCTTAATAAATACGTGGGAAAGCTCAGAAATGTCAGGTTACGCCCCTTTTTCGGGTTTGGGAGAATCCACATCGGGTCCGTCGGGAAAAAATGTTGCATCGTGTCGCAGACTGGCGCACGATGTCTGCGACATGGCGCAGACATATATGCGACAAAAAAACCCGACAAAAGAGGTCGGGTTTAGAATAGTAAATGAGGGCCATTGTCGCAATGACCATGCAAAATTTCACCCAGATCATTTTCTATCACCGCCTTTCAGATCATGTCTACCCTGCTTCTGAGGCGCTTGTTTGTCTGCGTGTTTGGCTTTATTTGTTTTAGTTTTAAGGCAACTAAATGTCTAAAAGAAGGTCTGCAAAGAGTGTCTCACATTTGGATAGTGGTTTACCTTGTCACAGACCGGGAACAAAAAATTATAATTTTTCGAGAGAGGGAGGTTTTAGTTGAATATATATATATATATATATATATATATATATATATATATATATATATATATCTATCTTTTTTTTTTTACCTTTCACTTTTTTATTTTGTTATCAACTTGTGTGATATTTTTTTAAACTTGGGTACATGAAATAGTTAGGTTTTGGCCATTGCTAACAATCTTATTTTTTCTTACGTCTTTACCATTCCTTTTTTGTACCTTAACACCACCTCTAAAGCTGCATTTGTGACAAAGATGTGCAATATACAGTATATGTATTTATTTCATTTTTTTACCTTTTTTCCCCTAAATGTACTAACCCATTTTTTGTATGATTTTTTTTTTCTCATTTCAGTTCCGTGTATGCAAAGGACTACTTCAGACTATGGTGACCAGCAATTTTTTTTGTTTAATATTAATAAAATGGTGAACGAGGGCTTGGGGGGGAGTATTTTTTGGAATAATATTTTTTTTTAAACATGTGGTGTTTTTTGTTTTTTTTCTTAACTGGCTTAGTAGTGGAAGCTGTCTAATAGACGGAATCCATTACTATGCCCCAAAAAACAGCTAGCGCTAACCCCCAACTATTACCCAGGTACCCACCACCACAGGGGTGAAGAGAAGAGCCGGTACCAACAGGCCTGGAGCATCAAAAATTGCGCTCCTGGGCCTAGGTGGTAACAGGCTGGCATTATTTAGGCTGAGGAGGGCCAGTAACAATGGTCCTTGCCCACCCTGGTAACGTCAGGCTGTTGCTGCTTGGTTGGTATTGTGCTGAGAATAAAAATATGGGGAACCACACAATTTTTTTTTGCACAAATAATAATAATTAAAAAAAATGCCTAGGGTTCCCCCTATTTTCAGTATCAGCCAGATACCAACCAAGCAGCAACAGCCTGACGTTACCAGGGTGGGCGAGGACCATTGTTACTGGCCCTCCCCAGCCTAAATAACACCAGCCTGTTAACGCCTAGGCCCAGGGGCACCATTTTTGATGCTCTGGGCCTGTTGGTACCGGCTCTTCCCGGCACCCCTGTGGTGGTAGGTACCGGGGTAATAATTGGGCGTTAGCGCTAGCTGTTTTTGTGGCTAACACTAAGCCTGGCTTAGTAATGGATTTTGTCTATTAGACAACTTCCACTATTAAGCCTGTTAAGAAAACTGAAAAAAAAAAAAAAAACATTTTAAATTTGTTATTCCAAAAAACATTCCCCTACGAGCCCTTGTTAACCATTTTATTAATATATATTAAAAAAAAAAACGCTGGTCATCGACATAATACACCGAATCCGAAAAAGTCCTCCACATACACGGATCTGAAATGAGAAGAAAAGAACACGAAAAATATGTTAATACATTTATGGTGCCTCCAGCAGTTGCTAAACCACAAACCCCATCCATGATGGGCATTGTAATTAAGCAACAGCGAGCCTCCAGTTTAGCAACAGCACCGTGTTACTAAATTACAACTCCCATCATGGTAGTTGCAGTTTAGCAACAGCTGGAGGCACCCTGTTCTTAAACTCCAACTACCATCATGGGAGTTGTAATTTAGCAGCAGCCAGGGAAGCCTGCTTATCTCTCACCCCCCCCCCCCCCCCTGCGCCGCATGACTACAGCTCCCAGCATGTCCCCACTGTGAAGGCATGCTGGGAGTTGTAGTTGTGGTATAGGGGGGCGAGTGGTGGTGGCATACTGCAGGCAGTGGGTGATAGATGTGGGCAGGCGGTGGGGAGCAGAGCAGGCCGGGAACCTTGAATATAATACTACGGCATTGTCATTTCAGATTCCCTGCCCGGAGCTGTGATTGGCAGAGGGGTCTCGGCCAATCACAGCTTCAGGAGGGAAATATGAAATTACAGTGCTGTAAGCTGTGAGCTGGCCAGGGAGCGGAGCGCCTGTCACCTGCTCGCATCTCACAACTACAACTACAGCATGTCTTAACTGTAAGGCATGGTGGGATTTGTAGTCAGGCAGCGCAGGTGAGAAATGCTCTGCTCCCTTGCCGGCTACCATGAATATATAACTACGCACTGTAGTTTCATTTTTCCCTCTTGTAGCTGTGATTGGCCGAGACCCCTCGGCCAATCACAGCTCTAGGCGGGGAATATGAAATCATTGCCATAGTATTGTATTCAAGGTTTCCATCCGGCTCCGCTCCCCACTGCCTGCCCACCGCATGCTCCTGCCGCCTGCAGTATGCTACCACGTCGCCCCCCCCCCCTTTTACCACACACCGCCCAGCTGAATTTAACACCCGCCAGCGAGCTACTGCAAGACTAATGCTGGGAGTTGTAGTCTTACAACAGCCGGTGGCAGGTGGTATATGCGGGCAGCCAGTGATAGATGCGGGTGGTACTTTATGGGACTTTTTCTCCCCCTGTGGAGAGCTTGTGTTGGACAGTCCACACAGCTTCTGTTGGCTGAGAAGGTGACCCCATAGAGAACACAAAAACACATGTTATTTCCAGAAAGTCACCATGAGATTGCTTGATCCAATTGAAAGAGACAATGCCAGAAGTTTTTATATAGAAAGGTACAACTAAATACTAGCTGGATTTTTATAAATAAATAAATATATATATATATATATATATATATATATATATATATATATATATATATTGTCTGGCTAGCTGCATAAGAAACAATAAAAATACTGGAGTGCATTTTTAAGATGGCTGTTTATGGCCCCCAATATACACACACGGTGAGTTTGGCCAAGCTTGCATGTTTGCATCAATGAGAATTGGGGGACTAAGCCTATGCTAGACACTCGATAGCAGACAAAGGGGTTCGGCACTGCTTACTTATGATAGTCACTGATCTGTATGTACGGGGAAGACAGGAATACTGGCAAATGAAGATAGGTGGTGCTCTCGCTATCCAAAAGGATCAATACAGTAAATCAAGAAGGACAAATGAAGTCGGCAACTCCCCGGAGAATTATTTGTCTTCTTTATTTCATATATACATCTCATTTCATATATTGACAAACATGTTGCGGGGAGGGACTCACATGGGGTGTACAGTTAGGCAGTGACAGCAGCTGTTTCGCACTGTAGCAGTGCTTCTTCTGGCCTCAACTAAACTCGAATTCTCTGGGAATTTATGCAAGTATGCTTCTCGTGTATCCAATCACCATTCTAAGATAACACCTCTTGATTACAAACGTAACAGGTAGGAAGTATCCAGCATATGGACTGATAAGAACAACGTTAAGACAATGTATGTAACATTCATGTTCTCATAAATTACTTCTAAAAACATACCGATAAATCAATTTTATCATTAAGACCGAGAGGGCCAGTTGCTTGCGTATTTATGATCCAATGTGTCTCTCTTTGCAGTAGACGCTTGTCTGCTCGTGTCTCTGGTATAGCACAAACCTTCTCCTTTCCTGCAAACTGCAGCACTTCAGGATTCCCTCCATGGACTTCTATTACATGGGAAATAAGATGGGGAGCACCCTTACCAGTATGGAAGGAATAAAAATGTTCCCTAATGCGCACGCACAATTGTCTTACAGTTTTCCCAATGTAATATAAGCTACATGGGCAAAATATAATGTACCGTATATACTCGAGTATAAGCCGAGTTTTTCAGCACGATTTTTCGTGCTGAAAACACCCCCTCGGCTTATACTCGAGTGAACTCCCCCCACCCGCAGTGGTCTTCAACCTGCGGACTTCCAGAGGTTTCAAAACTACAACTCCCAGCAAGCCAGGGCAGCCATCGGCTGTCCGGGCTTGCTGGGAGTTGTAGTTTTGAAACCTCCGGAGGTCCGCAGGTTGAAGACCACTGCGGCCTTCAACATCATCCAGCCCCCTCTCACCCCCTTTAGTTCTGAGTACTCACCTCCGCTCGGCGCTGGTCCGGTCCTGCAGGGCTGTCCGGTAAGGAGGTGGTCCGGTGAGGAGGTGGTCCGGGCTGCTATCTTCACCGGGGAGGCCTCTTCTAAGCGCTTCCGGCCCGGCCTCAGAATAGTCACGTTGCCTTGACAATGAAGCAGATGCGTCGTTGTCTAGGCAACGGCTCTATTCCGGGCCGGAAGCGCGGAGAAGAGGCGCCCCCGGTGAAGATAGCAGCCCGGACCACCTCCTCACCGGACCACCTCCTTACCGGACAGCCCTGCAGGACCGGACCAGCGCCGAGCGGAGGTGAGTACTCAGAACTAAAGGGGGTGAGAGGGGGCTGGATGATGTTGAAGGCCGCAGTGGTCTTCAACCTGCGGACCTCCGGAGGTTTCAAAACTACAACTCCCAGCAAGCCCGGACAGCCGATGGCTGCCCGGGCTTGCTGGGAGTTGTAGTTTTGAAACCTCTGGAGGTCCGCATGTTGAAGGCCGCAGTGGTCTTCAACCTGCGGACCTCCGGAGGTTTCAAAACTACAACTCCCAGCAAGCCCGGACAGCCGATGGCTGCCCGGGCTTGCTGGGAGTTGTAGTTTTGAAACCTCTGGAGGTCCGCATGTTGAAGGCCGCAGTGGTCTTCAACCTGCGGACCTCCGGAGGTTTCAAAACTACAACTCCCAGCAAGCCCGGACAGCCGATGGCTGCCCGGGCTTGCTGGGAGTTGTAGTTTTGAAACCTCTGGAGGTCCGCAGGTTGAAGACCACTGAGGGCGAATGATGAGAAGAGGATGATGAAGGGGGGTGGGGATGATGAAGGGGGGGGGGTGTGGGATGATTACAAGGGGATGATGAAGGGGGGATGTGTGGGATGATAAGGGGATGTGTGGGATGATGACAAGGGGATGATGAAGGGGGGATGTGTGGGATAAGGGGATGTGTGGGATGATGACAAGGGGATGATGAAGGGGGGATGTGTGGGATGATAAGGGGATGTGTGGGATGATGACAAGGGGATGATGAAGGGGGGATGTGTGGGATGATAAGGGGATGATGAAGGGGGGATGTGTGGGATGATGACAAGGGGATGATGAGGATGTTAATGACGGGTCTGGATGATGACAGGGGGGGATGAGGTATTTCCCACCCTAGGCTTATACTCGAGTCAATAACTTTTCCTGGGATTTTGGGTTGAAATTAGGGGTCTCGGCTTATACTCGGGTCGGCTTATACTCGAGTATATACGGTATACTATTTTTTTAGTTCGGCATGTTATGAGTTCTTGTACGGTATAATTCACTTGTCCTAATCTCAGGTTTTTGTCACATGAATTATATTTACAAAAATTACAGCTTTCACACTGATACCCTGTGGGATTAGATCTCCTATCCATGTTGTTTTATGTTTTTTCTGTGTTCTTGTTTTTAGCATGTCACCAATGGTTTTATTTTTTCTATAGGCTATGAGCGGTTTTCTCATATCTATATTTTCAATATTGTCATCTGCATCCACAATGTACCAGTTTCGTCTGATTGCTTGTTCTATTATTTTATTCACTGGGGAATTATTAAAAGTAAAAGAACCTTCTTTCATTATTTATGGTTTTTTGTTTCGGTATTAACAAGGTTTCTCTAATCTTAGAATCTGCTTTTTTTCCTACCTGTCTTAATCAATGAGTCTGGATAAGGCTGGGTTCACACCAAGTTTTCTTAAATACGGCTCCCGTATACGGTTGGGAGGAGGGGTTGGGAGGAGGGTTAGGCTGGGTTCACACCACATTCTCTTAAATACGGCTCCCGTATACGGTTGGGAGGAGGGGGCGGGGCTTAATCGCGGCGCCCGCACTCAGCCGTATTCGTAAACCGTATTTAATGTATGTCTATGAGCCGACCGGAGTGAACCGCAGCCTCCGGTCGGCTTCGTTTTCGGCCGTATGCGGTTTCCCGACCGCAGGCAAAAACGTGGTCGACCACGTTTTTGCCTGCGGTCGGGAAACCGCATACGGCCGAAAACGAAGCCGACCGGAGGCTGCGGTTCACTCCGGTCGGCTTATAGACATACATTAAATACGGTTCCTGAATACGGCTGAGTGCGGGCGCCGCGATTAAGCCCCGCCCCCTCCTCCCAACCGTATACGGGAGCCGTATTTAAGAGAATGTGGTGTGAACCCAGCCTAACCCTTCTCCTTTATATTTCTTCCGTACTGGTATGGGTGCTCCCCATCTTATTTACCATGTAATAGAATCCCATGGAGGGAATCCTGAAGTGCTGCGGTTTGCAGAAATAGAGAAGGTATATGCTATACCAGGCACACTGGCAGACAATCATCTATTGCAAAGAGAGACACATTGGATTATATATCCCCAAGCAACTGGCCCTCTCAGTCTTAATGATAAAATTCATTTATCGGTATGTTTTTTTAAAATAATTTATGAGAATATTAGAATGTTACATACATATTCGTAACGTTGTTCTAATCAGTCCATATGCTGGATACCTCCTACCTGTTATGTTTGTAATCACGAGGTGTTATCTTAGAATAGTGATTGGATTCAAGAGAAGCACACCTGTACAAATTCCCAGAGAACTTGAGTTTGGTTGAGGCCTGAAGAAGCACTGTTACAGTGCGAAAGGCTGCTGTCGCCGCCTAACTGTACCCCCCATGTGAGTCCCTCCCCGCAACATGTTTGTCAATATGTGAGTATATGAAATAAAGAAGACGAAGATTCTCCGGTGAGATGCCAACTTCATTTGTCCTTCTTGCTTTGCTAGACACTTCCAACAACAGCTTACCTCCCAGCAGCACAAATGCGCCTACATTTTGATACCCAACATGTCTGATCCTCTTTTCCAACAACATCTGCCATTGACGGACAAAGGGGACCCCTACACTCATTAGATTGATACAAACTGATAATGTGATATTCTAAAAATTGAATGTGTATTAATTTTTATAGCACAGTTTTATACTCTTTGTTTAATAAAGCTATGGATCCAGTAAAGAATGCTTTCCCAAAGGAAAGCTTTATCTCACCTCTACTGGGATCCATGCCCATTTTTTCATAAAAGTAAAGGAGATATTTTTAAAAATAGCATGGGATCTACCCAAAAGGACTGTGAGCACGATTTTCATTAAAGTGCTCTCTAAATTTTTCACTAACTAATATGAAAAATTACTTTGTTCCTTCACAACAAGTAAGCAAATTCTGTGTGAATTACATTATTATTGTAGCTTCATTTCTAACCCAGAGTCTTTTTTATAGTCTCCCCATTTTCTCTTGACTTCAGCTGCACTAAGCATGTACTGCTCAGTTTGTGGGCTTCTAACTTGGCATCCTGTATTGTCTTATACAAGAACATTGAGTTTATTTGTTTATTACCACTCATGTATACTGTGCCTTCCTCATCTTTAGTTGTTTTCTTAGGAGGACTGAGTGCATGTTTCTTGGCTGATGTTGAGTTTCCTGTAATGTTTTCAGAAGTCTTCTTCATTGTGTGTAGATATTGGTCTGCAGATGTTTATATTTTGTCAACTGTTATTGGGTCTGTCTCTTAAATACTGGATCCGAAGTGAGTATAGTTATATTTGGGTCTCACAATGTCTCTACTGTCATTAGTACAACTTATTTTCTTTCTCTCAGGTATGAGCCAGTTAAGATGGTTCCTCACTCACTCTTGCACAGCTCAGAAGACTGTGTTCTTTTACGCAAGACAGATTCACACTCTTTATAATTAAGGTGATGCCATTTTTGGTTATGGAGATTTTTGTCCAGGCTCATGTGCTCTATTCTCCGATTGAAATAAACTCTTGCTACTTTCAGATGGTGATTTTTCTTTCTTGACCATTTCAGGACATGGTTTCAGCATGTAAAGTCTTCAAATGCTCCACGTACCGCATGATGGGGGAGAATGTTAGCTGTATAGCTCATACCTGCTGGGTGCCCTCTCACACTCTCACACGGAGCCTGTAATGAGAACAGAATTTTCTTCATACCAAAGCATGATTTAGAAAAATGTGCAGTAATAATAGAAACATGTACTTTATTTAGGTCTACAGTCAGAATAGCTTAGTAGAAACAGTGAGGGTTATTTATCATTGCGTTCTATTACTTTTTTTGGTCTACTTTTGCAATTTTTTTAAATTTTTGCTCAAATTGCGAGCTATTTTTGAGTTTTTTTTTACTAGTTCTAAAATCCGTCATTTTGACCTTTTGGTGTTGCTAGACCATTTTTTAAAGTGACGGATGCAGTGGTCACAAATTTATTCGCAAATTAATAATTGCGCAAATTTTTTGGCAAATGGTCCAAAAAAAACCAAAAAAAAAAACGCTAATCTAGACCACCTCCTCACCAGGTCAAAAAAAAAAAATTACTACTCCTGTCTGTTTGCCAAAAAAAGACAGAGAGAGAAAAAAAGGTAAAGTATAAGAATGTATAAATAAATAAAAAGTTTAAAAATAAAAAAGTAAAGCAGTTGCCCATATGAAGCAATCTATATATTTTTTAAAGGTACAAAAAGAAATGGTAAGGCCAGAATTCCACTTGTTTTTTTGGGGAGAACATCATATGGATTTAACGCTGGCGTTTTTGCAGGCGGTTTTAATATATTTTTTTGGGACTTTAGCAATCCAAAAAAAGTGATGGAGATACCTTTTTTAATAAAATTTCGTAGGGTACCATTAAAAAAATTTCATTAAAAAGATACAGTAGTGATGGAAATTTTTTTTATTTAATGATATGTATCTTTTTTTATAACAAAATTTTTATAAATTTTTAACCCCTTAAGGACCAAGCGTTTTTCTGTTTTTACGCTTTCGTTTTTTCCTCCTTACCTTTTAAAAATCATAACCCTTTCACTTTTGCACCTTAAAAACCACATGAGGGCTTTTTTTTTTGCGCCAACAATTCTACTTTGTAATGATGTCAGTCATTTTACCCAAAAATTTACGGCAAAACTGAAAAAAAAATCATTGCACGACAAAATTGAAGAAAAAATGCAATTTTGGGGGCTTCAATTTCTACGCAGTAAATTTTAGGGGAAAAATGACACGTTATCTTTATTCTGTAGGTCCAAACGATTTAATTGATACCCTAGGTTTGATTTTGTCGTAACTACAAAAAATCATAACTACATTCATGAAAATTTATACATTTAAAATTGTCATCTTCTGACCCCTATAACACTTTTATTTTTTTGTGCACTGGGCAGTATGAGGGCTAATTTTTTGCACCGTGATTTCAAGTTTTTATAAGTACCATTTTTGTTTTGATTGGGCTTTTTGATCGCTTTTTATTCCTTTTTATGGTATAAAAAGTGACCAAAATATGCTATTTTTTTTTTTGCGCGTATGCCATTGACCGTGCGGTTTAATTAATGATATATTTTTTATAGTTCGGACAGTTACGCATGTGGCAATACCACATATTTTTATTATGTTTATACATTTTTTATATGGAATTTGGGAAAAGGGGGTTGATTTAAACTTTTAATAAGGAAGGGGTTAATGTGTGTTTTTAAACTTTTTTAACAAATTTTTTTACACTATTACTCCACTTAGGGGACTTTTATGAGGAATCATTTGAATCCTCATACAGATCAATGTGGTTCCATAGAACCACATTGATCTGTATGCTCTGCTCTCGATTGATAAAGCCTGGCCCTGCCAGGCTTTATCTTTCTGAGCGCAGGAGCTGGCACTACAGGAGAGGTAAGCCCTCAGGCTACCTCAGCAGTGGACCCCCCCCCCCCCCCCGCGATCGTGCTGCGGAGGTGGGGGGAGGGGGGCAATCCACTCCACTGGACCACCAGGGACGTGATAAAGACACCTTTAGACGCCGCTGTAAACTTTGACAGTGGCGATCTAAAGGGTTAATAGCCAGCCACGGCGATCGCCACATGTCGGCTATTAATTAGTCAACAGGAATCAGCTGGGGGCCGGCCGGAATGACGCTGGCTTAAGTCGGGAGCCTGTGTCATACCCCATTATAGGCACATGGACGAGTATAGATGTCCATGGTCGTTAACGGGTTAAACAGGGTGTCAATTTATATGTGGGGGCAGGGCATTAAAAATGTAGCCGACAATAATAAAAATGTAGTGTGTGTGTTTTTCACTTTTTTCTTTATTTTTTATATTTTTTAGGTAGTACTACTACTCCCAGCATGGAATACACTGTTCCATGATGGGAGTAGTAGTACCTGTACTAATCTACAGATCACCCAGGGTCCGTTGCGATCCTTCTGTATAAACTATAGATGCGGCCGGACGCTCTTTTATGGTCCCCTGCACTGCAGTATAAATGCACCTATTCATATTTCCCACAGATAGCTGTGATTGGCCAGATGGTTCCAGCCTATCACAGCTCTAGGAATATGTGTATATATATATGTCAGTGCAGGGCACCATAGAAGAGCGGCCGCATCTATACATTATACAGGAGGATCACAGCGGGTGTCAGGAGTGACATCCGTTGTGATTTTTCCATAACTGCAGATACTACTGCTCCCAACATGGAGCGCACTCTGCTCCATGCTGGGAGCTGTAGTACCTGCAAAAATAGACAAATTGCAACAGGTGTTAGAAGTGAAACTCGCTGCAATCTGTCTATTAATGCAGGTACTAAAGCTCCCAGTATGGAGCAGAGTGTGCTCCATGTTGGGAGTAGTAGTACCTGCAGTTAGGGACAGATCACAGCGGGTGTCACTCCTGACACCCGATGCGATTGTCCTATCTATTGCAGAGATGCCGATATAGAATAGAACATCACTCATTCATATTTCCCTCTGAGAGCGGTGATTGGCTGCAAACATCCGGCCAATCCCCACTCTGGGTGGAAAATATGAATGAGTGATGTGAATTTCTATTCACATCACTGGCCGGCCGGAGTACAGAGCCCAGTATCGAGCACTGTATTGAGCCACTCCACAACTCTGCAATAGATAGGACGATCGCATCGGGTGTCAGGAGTGTGTACAGATACTACTACTCCCATCATGTAACAGCCTCTTCCATGTTGGGAGTGGTAGTACTACCTAAAAAATTTAAAAATTTGAGAACAAAAAGTGAAACACACACACTTTATTAACAATTAACCCCTTCCCACTATAGGATGTATGCATACGTCCTGCGCGGGCTCTCGCAATAGACCCCTTTAACCCCTTCCATAATATAAGTCAGAATCCCCCCCCCCCCCTTTTCCCAATAAAAAAAAAAAACCTGTAAATAAAAATAAAAACAAACAAATGTGGTATCGCTGCATGCGTAAATGTCCGGACTATAAAAATATATCGTTAATGAAACCGCATGGTCTATGGTGTACGCGTAAAAAAATTCTAAAGTCCAAAATATTGACCAATATTTTTGGTAAAATAGAAAAATAAAAAAGTGAATAAAAAGCGATCAAAAAGTCCAATCAAAACAAAAGTGATACCGATAAAAACGTCAGATCACGGCGCAAAAAATTTGCTCTCAGTTATAGAGGTCAGAAGATGACATTTTTAAACATATACATTTTCCTGCATGTAGTTATGATTTTTTCCAGAAGTACGACAAAATCAAACCTATATAAGTAGGGTATCATTTTAACCGTATGGACCTACAGAATAAACAAAAGGTGTCATTTTTACCGAAAAATGCACTGCGTAGAAACGGAAGCCAACAAAACTTACAAAATGGCATTTTTTTTAAATTTTGTCGCACAATGATTTTTTTTCCCGTTTTGCCGTGGATTTTTGGGTAACATGACTAATGTCACTGCAAAGTAGAATTGGTGGCGCAAAAAATAAGCAATCATATGGATTTTTAGGTGCAAAATTGAAAGCGTTATGATTTACATCTATAGCTGTTGCAAAACTACAACTCCCAGCATGTACTGATACTGGGAGATGTAGTTATGCAACAGCTGGAGGTACGCAACTACAACTCCCAGCATGCCGAGACAGCTGTTTGCTGTTTGGGCATGCTGGGATTTACAGTTTTGCAACATCTGGAGGGCTACAGTTAGAGACCACTGCACAGTGATCTCCAAACTGTTGACCTCCAGATGTTGCAAAACTACAAATCCCAGCATGCCCAGACAGCAAACAGCTGTGTGGGCATGCTAGGAGTTGTAGTTTTGCAAGATCAGTATAGAGATCACTGTGCAGTGGTCTCTAAACTGTAGACCTCCAGCTGTTGCAAAACTGCAAATCCCAGCATGCCCAAGCAGCTGTCTGGGCATACTGGGAGTTGTAGTTTTGCAACATCTGGAGGGCTACAGTGTAGAGACCACTGTATAGGCAACTCACCGGCTTCCGTAGGATCCGGGCAGCCAGCCGCACGACATGCCGCCCGCGCCGATCACCGCAGCCAATCGCGTCCTGCAGCCTCCACCGATGGGTAAGTGGACTTCAGCAGGACAGGGAAAGCGAAAGTTAACCCCCCCGCCCCCGATCTGCTATTGGTCGTCGCTTTTGATGCCCAATAGCAGGGATAGGAGGGGTGGCACCTCTGTCACCTCACTCCTATCCCTTCAGGGGGATCGTGGGTGTCTTGGACAACCGCAATCCCCCTTATATTCGGGGTCACCATAGACCCGTAATGAACCAATTCAGTGTGAATTCACTTGCGATTTGCCGCGATCGCCGACATGGGGGGGGGGGGTCTGATGACCCCCCTGGGCATTTGCAGGGGGTGCCTGCTGATCGATATCAGCAGTCACCCCCGTCCGGTCCCCGCCCGGCACGCGGCGGGGACAGAAATTCCCGCTGATGTACATGTACGTCCTGGGCCCTTAAGACCCAGGATGTCAGGATGTACCGGTACGCCCGGGGTCCTAAACAGGTTAAAGGGGTACTCCAGTGAAAAACTTTTTTTTAAATCAACTGGTGCCTGATTTACAAATTACTTAAAAAATCTTAATCCTTTCAGTACTTATTAGCTGCTGAATACTACAGAGGAAATTATTTTCTTTTTGGAACACAGAGCTCTATGCTGACATCTCTGTCCATTTTAGGAACTGTCCAGAGCAGCATATGTTTGCTATGGGGATTTTCTCCTTCTCTTGACAGAGATGTCAGAGATGTCAGCAGAGAGCATTGAGCTTGGGATGTCAGCAGAGAGCACTGTGGGGGGAGATTTATTAAAACCTGTGCAGAGGAAGTGTGGTGTAGTTGCCCATAGAAACCAATCAGCTCACATCTTTCATTTTTAAAGAGGCCTGTGAAAAAATTTAAGAAATGATCTGATTGGTTGCTATGGGCAACTGCACTACTCTTCCTCTACACAGGTTTTGATAAATCTCCCCGTGTTCCAAAAAGAAAATAATTTCCTCTGTAGTATTCAGCAGCTAATAAGTACTGAAAGGATTGAGATTTTTTAATAGAAGTAAATTACAAAGCTGTTTAACTTTCTGGCACCGGTTGATTAAAAAAAAAAAAAAAAAAGGTTTCCACTGGAGTACCCCTTTAATAATGAATATGTATAATTAAATTGGATGCAATTAATTGCATACTGAAACACAATGGACTATGACTATAGGCCAGATTTTGACTGGGAGTGTTGTAAGTCTAGCATTTTTTAAGCAGTGTAAGTATATACTGTAACGTGACCGCTAAATTCTTTAAAAACGGTCTTTATGTATGTACACATCTATAATAAATGCACCCTAAAAAAAATGTGCAAGCTTTGTTGAATTCTGCCATATTCCTGGGTTTATAAAAATGTCAACATAGATATTAGGTCATAAGAAAGAGAAACAAACAAATAAAAAAACAGACAAGAGAGGTACCCAAATGACAATAGGATTGATCACCATAACAACACAAAAGAAAAGATTTAATTATAATACCTTTTTAGTAGGTTTAATTTATTACTCACATGGCGCTTTACGTCATCCATACTTAGTGTTGCTCCTTTGTCATTGTTGTTACGCTTTGAATCTTTCCCACATTTTGTACCTCCACACATCTTGTATTTCAAAACCTAAAGAAAACCATTACCATTAATCCTGTCATTTCCATAAAACCGGCACACAGGGTAAAGCTTTAGCTGTCAGTTACAGTGTCTGCCTCCTACCTCATACACATAGTCAAAAAGTTCGAGAACTGTTAGGATACTCGCTCCAATAAACAGACCCATCTGTCCCCCAATGTCCCCTGTAGGAACAAAAAAATAAAAATAAATGAGAACAAAGGTTTCAAAGACATAAGGATAAATTATCCAGGGTGAAGTATGTGAACGATTTTTCTAAACCTTTAATTTATAGATTTATGAAATGGTTGCATGGCATGTAATAAATATTATGTGAAAATACACTTCAATACACCACTTTGTGTGGTTCCTCCTCTGCTACTTTTTCTGTCACTTTCCCCCCATTTTCCACATTGTGCATCATTGTTACAGTTGCTGTTCACAGCTAGTTTTAGAAGACAGGTCAGAGCTTGTGTAGATTTGAGACAAATTGAGGGCTTTGTGACAATTTGCACATGATAAATTCATGACCACTGCAAAACCTTAAAGGGGTACTCTGACCCTGAGACATCTTATCCCCTATCCAAAGTATAGGTGATAAGATGTCTCACCGCGGGAACCCCCACAATCTTGTAATCGCCACCCACCTGTTTGAACTGCACGCCGCGGTGCCAGCTCACAAACAGCCGGGTGGCGACCAGGGGGCCGGAGTATCATGTCTTCATGACTCCGACCCCGTGTGACGTCACCCTCCGCCCCCGCTATGCAAGTCTATGGGAGGGGGCGTGACGGCCGTCACGCCCCTCCCATAGACTTGCATAGCGGGGGGGGGGGGGGGTGACGTCACACGAGGCGGATTCGAGAAGTCAAGATACTCCAGATGGATAGGGGATAAGATGTCTCAGGGCCGGAGTACCCCTTTAACCAGACTATGACATATATACACAGTGTTAGAAAGAGAATCAAAAACAAAATTTGCAATGAAAAGTCTCTAAACAGCAGCTAAGAGAGATCGTGCAACAAATCAACACCACAAAAACAGGGTAAAACCAATCATACATTTCCCCATTGTGCAGCCATAATGACACATCACTGGTGGAGAGTTATCATTGTTGTTAATAAAGTATGTGCATTTAAGCAAAAAACAATAAATCACTTCAGAACACCATTTTGTATGATTCCTCCGCACCAAAAATGTGTGACTTTTTGAAAGTGCCTTCTAAAGGCAATATTTGTTACCACTACAAAGTGAAAACTAAAATTGACTTTTAAGAGTGAAGGTAGATAGTGGAAAAGCAATAATAATATATTTGTCAAAAACTGAAATGGAGCTGATATCAGAGAGGAGAGTAGATAACATTTAAAAAAAAGTTCCCTGGGACATTTAATGTTAATTTTACTATAATAGAAGGAGATTTATCATTCTTTTCAAACATATGGCTTTTATATGACAATTTTTTTAACTTACTTTTGCTTACATGCAACCTATTTATGAAATAGTCGCACGACCTTGATAAATAAATCGCATGTAAGCAAAACCCAGGAAACCCCCTTATAAAAGCCTTTTTTAAAGCAGAAAATGTTTCCTTTATGTTAATAGCCGAAGTTCTTTATCTACCCTTTATTACCAGTAGCGTTGCTAGAGAGTGACAGGGAGGGGGGAGTACCGCATGGGGTGACACGCTGACTGGCCTGCCTGGCACTAAGCACTCCAACTATCCCGCAACAACCCATCCACCCTCCTCAGAGATAAAAAAAAGTTTTAAAAACATACTATGCCGCACCATTAATATCCGAAATATGGCACGGTACGTTACCCACCCCAAAATGTGCATGAAGCTGTATTACTATGGATGTTTCTTTTTTTTAAGGAAACATTTTAGTGCCACATATGGATATTTGCGTAGTCAGTAAAAATTATTACACCATTATTTTGTGCCTTTTTCTATTTTAACACAACATTAATTTTTAAATTTAGTGGGTATGCCAGCGTGTACGTGTCCTAATATTAACAAGGTGTGCAGTGTGTATTTTCAACCTTAAAATTAATAGTTATTAGTTATATAATTAATTTTTCTATAATTAACATTAACATTAATGTAGCAGCTTTGTTTCATGATGCAGAACAAGAAGAGTTGTTAAAGTGGGTGTTAATGTCCTTTTCTGCTGATGTAGGCACTTTCTGTAAGCCAGGTTGGACCTGGAATACATATGCGACTTTTAAATGAAGATGCAACTTTTTTTCTTCATAAATAGCGACTATAGCATTTGATAAATACATGACCACTGCAAAGTAAAAAAAAAAAATTACTACGTGAGCAGATTTCAGAAATGTGCTTTGGAATAAGCAAAAATCTAAAAGTCGCAGCATGTATAGAAAATCGCAAGTACATGCGACTTTTTTTACACAAAAAAAAATCTTGATAAATCTCCTTCATAGGGGGACATTTATCAAAGCATTTAGTAGACTTTTTCGCAAAAAAGTCGCACGTGCGACTACTCTCTTTTTTCTGCGACTTTTTGATTTTGCAAAATAAAAATCTTGCTTACCAAAGCAAAAAGTGATTTTTGACTTGCAGTGGTCAGAGATTTATTAAGTGCGAAAGTCGCAAAAAATTCGCAACACATGAAAAAACCTACTAAATTTACTCCAGCTCAGACATGGAGCAGAAAAAGCCACTACCAAAGCAAAAAAAGAAAACTTGCTTAAGTGAAATAAATGAAAGCAGTTGATAAATAAGTCGCACATAAACAAAAAAATTTTAAGAAAAAAAATAACTAAAAAAAAGGAATACAAAAGCAAACATTGATAAATGTCCCCCCATAGTGTTTAACAGTTGGAACAGCTAGGCCATACAGAAATAAATTGTGCAGAAATGGTGAGTGGACTCAGAGACTCATCAACTAATGATGTCTTACAAATCCAGAGAACTACAGATCATCTAAAGGCTCAAAAAGAGGTTTACATTTGATTTTTCCAGTGAATCTGGCATAATTAATATACTTTCATATCTCAAAGAGCAGAAGAGCAACCAATTGATGTGTAGTTTGAGGGAAAATTATTCAGTATATCTTTTTGGGGGGGCATTCCCATCATGATTAGTGCCTTCCGGACACAGATACATCGTCAGAAGCTCACAGTCAGCTGCCCACGTATCCATGCCAGGATGGGCACAGGCCCCATTTAAACCAATGACCCGAGCGTTTGCAAGTTTTCGCTTAGACTAAAAAATGCGGTAGACCATTTTAAAAAGTAAGAGACAAAGCTCATATATGCTCAGAAAATCACCCAAACATACCGTAGTTACTAGGGGGGAGATTTATCAATATGGTTTAGATTTATCAAAACCTGTGTAAAGGAAGAGTAGTGAAGTTGCCCATGGCAACCAATCAGATTGCTTCTTTCATTTTTAAAGAGGCCTGTGAAAAATGAAAGAAGCAGTCTGATTGGTTGCTATGGGCAACTCAGTAACTTTTCCTCTGGACAGGTTTTGATAAATCTCCCCCTATGGGGGAGATTTATCAAAACCTGTGCAGAGGAAGAGTGGTGCAGTTGCCCATAACCACCAGATAGCTTCTTTCATTTTTCACAGGCCTCTTTAAAAATGAAAGAAGCAATCTGATTGGTTCGCAGCCTTTTTTTTTTTTTTTGCTGTGTTTTTGGCTTCTGTGCACCAAATTTATTAAAACAGTGGAAGACTTTGATAAATTTTGCACAAGTGAAAAATCATCTCAAAACTTGCTATAGGATGCCATTTTTCTAAGCTATGGCAGAGGTGGTATGATTTAGCATTTTTTTTAACGTTTGCACAATGTTTTTGCACCTTTTTAAAAAAGACGCAATTAGTAAATCTTGTCCATTACAAAGTCAAAATTGAAGCACTGCATTTCACAGTCACTTTTGCCAAAGTTGTCTATTTTAAAATTGCACAACATTTTTGCACAATATATTTCTGAGAGTATTTTACTTTGAATCATAAGATAGTGGAGATCACTTATTTTATAGAAAGGATATCAAGGTAATCCCCCTCAGTGAGAACATTTAGAATGGCCAACATATGTAAAGGAGAACTTCAGCCAAAACTAACTTATCCCCTATCCACAGGATAGGAAATAAGTAGCTGATCGCGGAGGTCCGGCCACAGGGACCCGGAACGGGACCCGGCTCTGAGTGAGGAGCACGTGCTGCAGACTGCACATGCTCCATTCATTTTTATGGAAGCACCAAAGAGACCCAAGTACAGCATTTGGGAATCTCTGGTGCCTCCATAGAAATGAATGGAGCCTGTGGATAGAGGATAAGTTAGTTTTGGCCAGAGTTCTCCTTTAAATGTCTGACTGGTTCACCTATGATACTTCAGGGCAATCTATATGGTGCAGTAGAGCATGTAGCTGCACTACAAATGTGCAGCTGCAGGAAGGGAGACAGCTACCCATGCAGAAGACAGAGATGTGTTCTACATGTTTTCAATGCCATGTACAGATGAATATGAAATACTTACTCTACACATACTATACAGTCATAAACACAATAAATGTGCAAAAATGTCAAAACAAAATATATTATTTGATTGATGAAAGAGCTCACCAAGAAGTCCAGCCACCTCGTATGCCTTTTTCTGTTCTATTGTTTCATAGTTCAATGCTTCAAAGAAAATATCCAGTACCAGAATGTTCTCCCTGTTAGAGACAGTAAATTGAAAAAAGAATGGGGGAGATTTATCAAAACTTGTCCAGAGGAAAAGTTGCTAAGTTGTCCATAGCAACCAATCAGATCCCTTCTTTAATTTTTGAAAATGCCTGTGAAAAATTAAAGAAGCGATCTGAATGGTTGCTATTGGCAACTCAGTAATTTTTACTCTTGACTGGTTTTCATAAATCTCACTCACTGTGTGTAACATAAATCTGTTGTGAGAAAGGTTTAAAGAGATTATCCATGTTTTAGAATAAAATTTGTTTAAAAGTGAAAAATGAGCGTGGATCTTCTAAATAAATAATAATGGGTTGTATGTATCAATAATGGTGTAGCAATGTGTGATTTTAGGTATGTTTTTTTGCGTCAAATGGAGCATACTTGCACCAAAATTATTAATTGTCGTACACAGGTTTGTAATTTTGGCACAAATGTAGCCCTACAAAAGGCGCAGACCACAGAATTCCAGGCAGTAAATCTGACTTTGGGACATTCTATTGTTGTAGCTATTTTCTCTGTCACTTTATTCATTGTGTAGATTTGCGCCTAAATAAAGGTATTTGCGCCTAAACCTGCGCCAAATTGAAAAGTCGCAATTAATGAATTCCAGACCAAAGAATGATTGTAACTGAAATCACGACTAACAAAGTGAAATCAGTGATTTTGTTCTAAACCATTTGGCGCAATTGTTTGTCGCAAAAAGTGACATAAAAGGAAATTTGAGACAAATCACCTTTAAAACAACAGGGTAAAATCCTTCATACGTACCCCCCCCCCCCCCCCTGTGTCTAGAGTGCACAGTATTTTGTACTATACTACATGTGCTATCTGTACAATTTGTGAGGTCTGATAACCCCATTAAAGTATCCCTGTCACTATAGAAGACTTTTTACATGTTGCAAGAACCAACCTCTAGATATAACCGCCATAAGTGTGATGCAGCACTCCTTACTTTCTGGCTGGGCTGGCCGTAATCTTCTGCAGATGGATGAAGATTGCAGCCAGCAGAGAAGTGAAGTGCTCTACCATGTGCTGGCTATATCTGGAGATTGGTGGGGGTCTGATTACTCAGACCCTGACTGTCCAAACTTTTGACTTGTCCCTCCGACATGTACAATTTTGTGTAATGACAGGGACGCTCTAAGGATAGTGATCAGTCAAGCAACTATATTTAAAAAACTTAACCAAAACAAACAAACAATGACATTTAATTGTTTTGGATTCAATCCAAAATCTAGAATGTGTCCAGCCCATCAGCTAATAAGCTTTAATTAAAATGCATAATATCTATAGACAGCGTAATTTGTTTGAGAATTTATTTCAAAGCTACATTAAAATGTAAAGAGAATCAGTCACAGCGGGCTGTCTTTACAGTATCTGAAAGTCTGCCTGCATGGCAGCCGGAAGCTGTACCAGGCAACTTGAATCTTCACAGAGTTGTAAAGAACAAAAAAAAAAAAAGACTTCTCACAGAGATAGCAAAAGGACTCCTAGTTTGAAATAAAATATGACAATGCTTTGTTAGTATCCCCACATGATGATAGATACTTCTAAAAGAAAAAAAAAGTGAAAAAATACCCCAAAATAACCCTTTCTGCTAATAACAAATTTTCATTATAATCTTTTGTGGCACCATAGCTTCTTTATAAAGGTTTAATAGAACCAACATCTAAATATTAAGAGAAGAAAAACAATCTGGCTGTTAATCTAGTGCTCTGCTCCCGTCGGTGTGCTTCTTATCCTGGTGCGCACAACCACCAGGTTACCTTCAGTTCATGTGGCCTGGTCCATTCTCCCTCACACTGCCATGATGATACTGTTGTTCCTGGCTCTGCTCAACCAATCTTTAATAATCGCCTAGTAAATGAGGCAGCTCATCTATCCGAATCCACCCTCTGAGTAATAAGGTTCTATTTGACTAGTGTCCTGTAAAGTTGTTTGCATGCTGTTTTATTACTGTGTTTAATTCCAGCCTGTTTACTGAACCCTTCTTTGCCTATTGTTTTGTACCTTGTTATATGGTTGTGTCTGACTCTGTCTTCTGAACCTGTGCTTCCTGCCCTGGCCAGTTGCTTAACTCTACCAGCTCAGACACCAGCCTATATCTGGACTCCCCTCTTTATGATCACTCGCACTTCTCATCTGTGTTTGCCAGTGTCAACTGCCACCTATGAAGGAACCATGGTGGCCCCCTGCAGCGAAGTCCACATCCCTATAGAGGGTTTAAAGTGAAAAAATCAGGGGACCTCTCAAGGCCTGCTGGACTTTACTGATAGAATAAGTTTGAAAATGTCAATAAAATAGACAGCTACACTGCTCAAAAAAAATAAAGGGTGCACTAAGGTAACACATCCTAGATCTGAATGAATGAACTAATCACATGAATACTTTAGTCTTTACATAGTTGAATGTGCTGGCAACAAAATCACAAAAAAGTGATCAATGGAAATCAAATTTATCAACCCATGGAGGTCTGGATATGGAGTCACACTCAAAATCAAAATGGAAAACCACACTACAGGCTGATCCAACTTTGATGTAATGTCCTTAAAACAAGTGTGTGTGGCCTCCACGTGCCCGTATGACCTCCCTACAATGCCTGGGCATGCTCCTGATGAGGTGGAGGATGGTATCCTGAGGGATGCCCTCCCAGACCTGGATTAAAGCATCCACCAACTCCTGGACAGTCTGTGGTGCAACATGGCATTGGTGGATGGAGCGAGACATGATGTCCCAGATGTGCTCAATCGAATTCAGGTCTGAAGAACGGGCAGGCCAGTCCATAGCATCAATGCCTTCCTCTTGCAGGAACTGCTGACACACATCAGCCACATGAGGTCTAGCATTATCTGGCATTAGGAGGAACCCAGGGCCAACTGCATCAGCATATGGTCTCACAAGGGGTCTGAGGATCTCATCTCGGTACCTAATGGCAGTCAAGCTACCTCAGGCAAGCACATGAAGGGCTGTGCGGCCCCCCAAAGAAATGCCACCCCACACCATTACTGACCCACCGCCAAACTAGTCATGCTGTAGGATGTTGCAGGCAGCAGAATGTTGTCCACGGCATCTCCAGACTCTGTCACATGTGCTTAGAGTGAACCTGCTTTCATCTGTGAAGAGCACAGGGCGCCAGTGGTGAATTTTCTAAACTTGGTGTTCTCTGACGTCAGTCCCTCATTCCACCCGCTTGGAGTCTGTTTCTGACCGTTTGAGTGGACACATGCACATTTTTGGCCTGCTGGAGGTCATTTTGCAGGGCTTTGGCGGCGCTCCTCCAGCTCCTCCTTGCACAAAGGTGGAGGTAGCGGTCCTGCTGCTGGGTGGTTGCCTCCTCCACATCTCCTGATGTACTGGCCTGTCTCCTGGTAGCGCCGCCATGCTCTAGAGACTACACTGACATACACAGCAAACCTTCTTGCCACAGCTCGAATTGATGTGCCACCCTGGATGAGCTGCACTACCTGAGCCACTTGTGTAGCTTTTAGACTCCGTCTCATGCTACCACTAGAGTGAAAGCACCGTCAGCATTCTAAAGTGACCAAAACATCAGCCAGGAAGCACAGGATCTTAGAAGTGGTCTGTGGTCACCACCTGCAGAGCCACTCCTTTATTAGATTGGAGTTACATTGTATTGTTTAAGTGTTCCCTTAATTTTTGAGCAGTGTATATGTAAATGTTAAGCTCTAACCAGACTATGAATATGCCTCACTGATCCCAAAACTATATATAACATAACCAAAGGATTCATCTAATTTTTTTATTCAAACAGCTGCCAAACTTATAGGTAGAAGTAGGTTGTGGTTAGACAACTGTTGAAAGAATAATCATTTTAAAGATGCAGCCATTCACTTTTTAGTCCATTTAGGCCATTACAGTTCTTCAGGCTGGCTATACATGATCAATGACACTGGGTGAAGAATGAACAGCCTTTTAAGGAATTTTGCAAGAATATTCTGACAACATTGTTTCCTGAAAGATCAATCAGACAATTTTTTCGAGACAATGACACTTTGTGATCGCTCAGCTGAAACGATTACTCGATGTTAAAATTCATCCGACAAACAATGAATGTGAAAGAAACAAGAGGAACATGCTTACCCATCTTGCAAAACTCAGTGTACCCTCTTGTTCATCATAAAATGTAATATGCTATGCACAAAACATCCCATTTGAGGGATCTACAGTATGATAGGCAAACCAAACGCATCCATATCCATATTACAAGGCAGATATTTACATAATCATAATGACTGTACATACAACTGTTTGCGGATCTGATTGTACTTGTATAAAACTATAAAAGAAAAACAAAGCCACCAAACCAGAGAATATCTAGAATATCTTTAAATAACCAAAATATACTATTACCTGTGATTGTACAACTACCAAGTGGTAATCTTTGTTTGCATAATATCACACTGTATTTACTATTTTGGCACACATTTGTTAACCCCTTAAAGGGGTACTCCCGTGGAAAACTTTTTTTCTTAAATCAACTGGTGCCAGAAAGTTAAACAGATTTGTAAATCACTTCTATTAAAAAAATCTTTCCAGTACTTTTTAGGTGCTGTATACTAAAGAGAAATACAAAAAAAGAAATGCATTTCCTGTGATGTACTGACCACAGTGCTCTCTGCTGACCTCTGCTGTCCATTTTAGGAACTGCCCAGAGCAGCATATGTTTGCTATGGGGATTTTCTCCTTTTCTGGACAGTTCCTAAAATGGACAGCAGAGGTCAGCAGAGAGCACTGTGGTCAGGACATCACAGGAAATGCATTTCTTTTTTGCATTTCTCTTTAGTATACAGCCCCTAAAAAGTACTGGAAGGATTAAGATTTTTTAATAGAAGTGATTTACAAATCTGTTTACCTTTCTGGCACCAGTTGATAAAAAAAAAAAAAAAAAAAGTTTCCACGGGAGTACCCCTTTAAGGATAAAGGCCATTTTTTGCCTAGAAACAAACGGCCAGTTTTCCTTTTTGTATTTTCCTTTTTTTCTCCTGGCATTTTAAAAGCCATAACTCTTTTATTGTTCAAACCACAGACCCGTATGAGGGCATGTTTTTTTGTGATACCAATTGTATTTTGTAATAAAAAATGTTAACATATAATTTTTGGTGCAACCGAAAAAATATTATTTGTAGCAGGAAATCAAGAAGAAATTTAGCAACTTTTGTGTTTTGTCATTTTTAGGCATTACACATTACTGTAAAACTAACATATTCTCTTTATTCTATGGGTCAATACGATTAAAATTATACCCATAGTTACATGTTTTTCTATTGTACTGCTTATAAACAAAGTCAAACTTTTTTTTAACAAAATAAGTATGTTTAAAATTGGCCTTTTCTGACCTCCCATAGCCTTCTTATTTTTCTGTATTCTTGGCTGTATGAGCGCTCATAATATGCTCTGTGATCTGATGTTTTTATTTGTACCACAGAATTGTTTATGTGACTCTTTAATCACTAACTTTGATCATTAACATTATGTTTTAATACACGTGGCTATACCAAAAATGTTGATTTATTTTTTTCTTTTAAATTTTTTTATGTGTAAATTGGAAATGGGGGGAGACTTCATTTTTATTGGGGGAGGGGCTTATTCACATTTATGGAAACTTTGAGTTTTGGCTTTACATATAGTCCGGCAATCCTTGAGATTTAAAACATTCTGAATAAGTTTTCCTTCAGTGAACTCTTCAACACAAGCAGGTCCTTGTCAGCATCTATTCCCGTCTCAACACCTTCATACACATTGCTTATTAGGTCACCCTCTGGGCCATCTCTAAGATTTAGCAAATTGTTGTCAGAAAAGCTGTGGCCTATGTCAAAACCTTCCAACTCTGCGTCTGAAGGCCTGTCATAACAACACAAGCGCAAACCACAATTTAACCTGTTTTCTAAGGGTAGCCTCCTTCATATCCATCTATTCCAAAGTAACATCATAGCAGACCTGTAGGGCTAGATGTCAGCACATGGCTGTCAGGATTCATCAGTTATCATACAGTTGTTCTTGTTTCAAACTCTGGATGACACCATTCCTTTCCCATCTGTTTCAATAAAAATGCTACATTTGAAGGAACATTATAAAGATTTACCAGTTTGGAAGTTCTAAAGCTGGTGTGTATTTGCCTTACAGTTATCCAAAAAGAGGGTAGCCTTGATATCGATGAATTGGGGGAAAAACAGAAAAATAACCAAAAAAACATATAATATGCACAATTGGCATATAAAACAAGTGAACAAGGTGTTTTATGTTTCCACTGCACCCGTTTTATTACTTGACGTAGTGTTTCCCAAACAGAGTGATCCAGCTGTTGCAAAACTACAGTAGTTTTACAACAGCTAGAGGCACCCTGGATGGAAAACACGAGGTACGGAGGTGCAGGCATCAACAGCATAATGCCATCTAAGAGAAGGTCCTTTTCCTTACTTTGCCTGTGGTTTGTGAAGTTATATTTTTGCTGTCTTGTAATGCCGGTGGACAGTCGAAGGGGGCGGCTGGCTCTTGCAGCGGTACACTTCCTCCCACCCTAACCCGCTCCCAGCATGGAGCCCTGTACGTCAATCCTGCGGGACCAGCAAAGTAAGGAAAAGGACCTTTTCTTAGATAGCATTATGCACTAACTGATGATGCCTGCACCTCCTATAAAGTTAACTGTACAGTGATTTCATATTCCCCGCAGAAGTGCAGTGCTGACCCAAAAAATAAGCTACAAATGCTTTAACGCTGGCGTTATGAGATATGTATCTCGTTTTTTGCTTAACAACAAATCAGAGCTCGATTCATTGATGGCAGGATTAATCGACAACAACAAATCAATTCAGCCCTACATTTGACAGATTTGTTATTATTGTCTTTAATTTGAACAACTTAAAGGTAGATCAGCCAGGCAAAATGTGTGCCAAATGTGTCATGGTGCATGCTGAGTGATAGATTTGCTGCATCTGCATAGACATGTTAGACACTTTGTTCTTTCACCAGTTTTTTGTGCCAATCTTATGTACTTTAGATCTCATCTTAGCTATGTCCCCTTTACTACACATTTTAAAACTGTCTAGTGAGGTGCAAAAGGTATCTAAAATGCATTATTAATGTTGAATATGACATACATGTTAGCTTTGGTGCATTTTGTACATTTGGTTTAATAAAACATTTCCACTGTGTGTTCCAGTACTGTATGTGCATATACATTGTCAAGTGTGGAGCTTTTGTGGTAACATACCGTTGTTTAACTGTAAATTAGATTATTGCATCCTAATGTATATTACTTTTCCTATAATCAAAGTAATTGGAAGTAAAGAGGAGAGTAGATTCTACATGGGCAAGCTGCTGTACTTCAAAGCAGAAGTGATAAATAAGATACAAGTATTGACATCACATACAAATGCAAACTCATCCATTACCTCTCAGGTGAAATCTCCATCAATCACATATTTCATGGATTTACAGAGTAGATGGGCTGCCTCTAATTGATACCAGAGGAACAAGGGTTGTAACAATTGGAACTGTAATCTATATTCAGTCTATTTCACCCAGAAGCATGGTAACTATTCAAAATGTTCAGGCATCTGTGAGTGTCCTGGATTAAACATTCTCTTATTATTTTTAGTTTTCTCATAAGGCGTCATGCACACAAGACTATGAAAGAATAGTGCCAACTTATACTGTATTCATGACAATTATTATGACTCTTTGGGTACTGTAAGAGTTCCATGTACATTCCTTTATACATTATGAAATACAGCACCTCTTTGAGATCCAATAGATCCCAGCACTTTTTTTAACATATGGTGGAACCTGCAGTACATATAAGAAGAACACCTCCAAACAAATGACTGCAAAAAGAAAGCGTAGGAAGAGTAATAATAGTTATTGCTGTAGCTGGTGTGCCTCTTTTTCAGAACTTGGGGTATAGAAAAATGGGTCTAACATCTGTGACATAACTTTCAAGGCTCCATTACTTTGCTTTAGTTTAGTAAATTGGGGGTCATGCAAACCAATGAAAAGATATTTTCCAGGGTTAGAAAAACATGACCTTATATGGGTTGTGAACTACATCTTGGCTGCACTGAAGTGTTTGGTGCTGATCTGCAATACTACACACAACTTATGCATAGCTGTGGCACTGTTTTAAAAGAACCTCTTTAAACTGGTTGTCCAGTTGATGTCACTCCTGCTGGGGAATGCCCCTTCACAGTCTGTGAATCTGACTGAGCAGAAAATACAGAGCAATATCAAGGTAGTTACTGCCGGTGTGAGGTGGAATTTTGCACCCCGTGAAGACTTGCATCCGCTCCTCCCCCAGCCCTCCGAAGATTTCCAAGGCTAGAGCTGGGTGAGGGCAGTGCAAGGGGAGAGAAAAGGTACATGCCCCCTCCCTCATCTCCCCTCCCTGAGCTTGGGAGGACGCCGGTCTCCACAGAGAGAGAGAGTACACGACCCCTCCCTCATCTCCCTGAGCTCGGGGGGATGCAGGTCTCCATGGTGAGAAAAAAGCCAGAGCAGGGGGAGAGAGGAGGAGCACGGCTCCCGCATCTCCCCTCTCGTACACAGACAGAGCTCAGACAGGGGAGATGAGGAGCACTGCTCTGGCTTCTTTATCCCTGTGCAGACATGCATCCTTCGAGGGGAGGGGAGATGAGGGAGGGGGCGTGTACCTCCTTTCTCCCCTTCCTCTGCCCTCCCCCAGCTCTTGCTTCGGAAATCTTCGGAGGGCTGGGGGAGGAGCGGACGCAAGTCTTCATGGGGGCGCAAAATTCCACCTCACACCGGCCCTGCAAGTAGTCCCCTGGGCAGGGAGCTCCTCTTACCTAGTCTGTTATTTCAGCCGGCAGTGACGCCCCTTCGGCTTGATTGGCGGGCCGCATCATCGTTCTGCTCCGTCTGTTCAGTGAGCAGAGCGATGATGCGGCCCATCAGTGAAGCCGAGGGGGCGTCACTGCTGCCCAAAGTAACAGACTAGGGAAGAGGCGCTCCCGCCCAGGGAACTACTTGCGGGGCTAGCGGTAACTAGTTTATAAGTTCATATCTTCACCATCCCTGGAGGCAAGAGCGTCCCCCAAGGATGGTGAGGATAAAGATTTTACCCTATATAACGCTTTGCCAAGCGTTATATAGGGTAAAATCTGATGATTGGTTCCCTTTAACAAGATCATGACAGGTACTCTTTAAAGAGGCTTTTGTGCTTGAGTGGCACCACAAGTGAACTACCATGAGGACCTATCCTGGGGATCCGTCATCAATTTTGAAAAAATGGATCACCCCTTTACAGAAGTTTTTCCAAGATTAGAAAAATATGACTGCTGTGCATACATTTTGCGTGGTAATGTGGATCAGAACCAAACACTTCAGTGTATGCAAGTTGCATTACCAAACACAGCTCATAGACAGGTATGGCCATGTTCTTCAAACTTTGGAAAACTTCTTTAAAATGATCTGCATTACCCCAGTGGCTGTTTACTAATTTGATGCAATCAGATTGAGTCAGAATTGTTAAGTTATGCAATAAACGTTAGGCCTTTCGCCTAAGTTCTTCTTAAGAAACACAATTCAATAACTATTATCACTGTTTCTACAATTTGCCTTGCCTATGTAAGTCTGTACTGAAGGGCTGGGATGATGAGAGTGCATCTTGAAAGCTTGCCCTTTAAAATCTATCAAATATGGTTCTCAATTGTTTTGCACATGATTTATATACTTCCATTGTCTTTGCATTTAATTCCTTCTTCAGTATCTGCTTAAAATTGTAGAGAGCCTGAAATGATAAAAATATGCTTCAAAGGAAAAGAAATAGCTGACCTTTCCTCTGTGTGCGTGCTTAGAGCAGAACAGCAAACATCTGACCAGGGATGCTGATTTATCATTTCCCATATAGCTGAAAGACACATTTCCATGTAATGCCGAGCACAATTTATATAACAATGTCACTCAGCCGTCTACATAGAAATATCTGTATTTAGATAGTAAAAAATACATGGCAGACATTCCAGTTTCTTCAAATATGATAGCTGCTGATATTTTAGTATAATTTCCAGGGACACTTGGCTGTGTTTGCATTGAAGTCAGTCCAGAGCTCTTCTGTTTCCAAGGAGTCTGCTCTGCTGTAAACGGCATTGTAAAATCTTTAATTACATTTTCATAGTCTGTTTTGTATTTGCGCTGTTGTTTTGTTTATTTAAGGGGCCATCCCTTTCTATATCTCCCATTATATGGAGGTCGGCTGAGTGTGATTTTCCTCTGTAAGAGTGGCGTCACATATTATATAAAAGTCTGTCAAAGCCACCAAAGGAGGATACTTCATCTCTCCCCCAAGGGCAGAGGTTGAGAGAAAGTAAGATCAGGCAAGCTAGATTGTTCCTTCGGGAGATAGGCTGCTGCCAAAGAAATATGGCATCAGTTTATTCTCTCTTCCCATTGAAATCATATACTATGCAAACTGAGCAAGCACGTATATGAATGTCAGAGGAAACGGAAACATAGAAAAACAGAATGTGTCGGCAGATAAGAACCATTTGGCCCATCTAGTCTGCCCAATAATCTGAATACTATGAATAGTCCCTGGCCCTATCTTATATGAAGGATAGCCTTATGCTTATCCCATGCATGTTTAAACTCCTTCACTGTATATGCAGCGACCACTTCTGCAGGAAGGCTATTCCATGCATCCACTACTCTCTCAGTAAAGTAATGCTTCCTCATATTACTGCATGAACCTTTGCTCCTCTAATATAAAAATGTTTGTGTTCTTGCAGTAGTTTTGCTTCTTTTAATATCCTCTCCTCCTTTACCGTGTTGATTTTCTTTATGTATTTGAAAATTCATATCCCCTCTGTCTCGTCTTTCTTCTAAACATGTTAAGGTCCTTTAAACTTCCCTGGTAAGTTTTATCCTGCAATCCATGTACTAGTTTAGTATCTTCTCTGAACTCTCTCCAAAATATTTATATTCTTCTGGAGATATGGTCTCCAGTACTGTGCACGAGTGAGGTCTCACCATTGCTCTGTACAGCATCATGAGCACTTCCCTCTCTACTAATACCTCTCCCTATACACCCAAGCATTATGCTTGCATTAAATACATATTTGAGATTTAACGTAACTGTACCCCCGTGGGTATTCTGGTCCGCACCGCTCGCCGGGCGGAGACCATGATGCCTGCTGAAATAATACAGCAGGCATCCTGTGACAACGTCTGGGGGGGATTTGCAGTGATTCCTGGTCAATAGGGACCCCGGTGACCCCGAGACGGCACCTATCATCCTTTAGCAGCAGGAGTGAGGTGGCACTGTTGCCACCTCACAATCTTCCTGATTTGTTGTCCATTACCGGCCAACTAATCAGGACTCCTGCTGTGGGGGGTGTCCCTAAAGGCACCCGCTACCGCCCTGGAGGGCGAGAGTGGGTGCCGGGAGTCATTACCTGGACTAGGGGCCTCCGATCCCCGGCATCAGCGGAGGGATCGGGGTCCCAGGAGCAGAGTCAGTGGCGGCGGCAGGCAGGCAGGAGGAGGAGCCCAGCAGGCGGAGGTAAGGCTGGCCTTCTGCTGTTGCTTAGCAACAACTCCCAGCATGCACAAAAGGGCATGCTGGGAGTTATTGTTATGCAACAGCAGAAGGCACAACTTCAACTCCCGACATGCCCTTTGGTAGTTTGTGAATGCTGAGGGTTGTAGTTATGCAACAGCTGGAGGCATATTTTTTTTGAAAAAGTGTGCCTCCAGCTGTTGCATAACTACAACCCCCAGCATGCACGGATAGCAAGGGGCATGCTGGAAGTTGCAGTAGTTTGCCTCCAGATGTTGCATGACTACAAGTCCCAGCATGCCCTTTGGCTGTAAGTGCATGCTGAGAGTTGTAGTTTTGCAACAGCTGGAGGCACACTGGTTGCGAAACACTGAGTTAGGTAACAAACTCTCAGGGTTCTGCAATCAGTGTGCCTACAGCTGTTCCATAACTACAACCCCCAGCATGCATGGGCAGCCAAAGGGCATGCTGTGAATTTTAGTATTATGCCTCCAGCTGTTGTATAACTACAAGTCCCAGCATGCCCTTCGGCTGTAAGTGTATGCTGAGAGTTGTAGTTTTGCAACAGATGAAGGCACACTGCTTACGAAACACAGAGTTTGTTACCTAACTCAGTGTTTCCCAACCAGTGTGCCTCCAGCTGTTGCAAACTACAACTCCCAGTATGCACTGATAGACCATGCATGCTGGGAATTGTAGTTTTTCAACAGCTGGAGGTACACTGATTGCGAAACACTGAGTTAGGTGACAAACTCTGTGTGGAAGTTGTCGTTTTGCAATAGCTAGATGTTTGCCCCCCATGTACAGGGTACATTCACACAGGCTGGAGTTAATAGTGAGTTTCTCACTGCAAGTTTGAGCTGCGGCAAATTTTCCTCTGCAGCTCAAACTCCCAGCAGGAAACTCGCTGTAAACCCACGCCCGTGTGAATATACCCTAGAAACACTTCACTACACCTATACAAAATAAAAAGTAAAACACTACATATACACATACCCCTACACAGTTACTCCCCCCCCCCCAATAAAAATGAAAGACGTCTGGTACTGCACTGTTTCAAAACCTGAGCCTCCAGATTTCCCTAGGATATTGTAGCAACTGAGGGAGATTCTTGAATTTCCCATTACATTAACGTAGTTAAAATATACCTGTCACGTAAACCCACAGCTCATTTTGGCCTTAAGGACACAATTATATTTTTTGGTGTCCATTGCATTCTAAGAAGTATAACTTTTTTTGCCATCTACAGACCAATATGAGGGTTTGTTTTTTGTGCGACCAATTCTACTTTGTAATGACACCTTTCATTTTAAAATGTATTGCGCAACCAAAAAATATTTGTTCAGGGAATTAAAAATAAGACCACAATTTTGCAACTGTTATCCACCATAAGGTGATTTTAGTACATACCTGGCAGGCAGTAATGGACATGCTTAGGAAGGATCTGCGCTTGTCTTGGGGCAAAATGGCTATGTTGTGAGATTACCATAACACTGTGGCTAGCTTTTTTTGAACTGGTATTTCCTGTTTGACTTTTCTTTTTTTTTTTACTACAAATCCCATAATTCCATTTTCCTCCCTCCCACACATCAGCCACCGCACCTATTGAAACATAAATGAGCTGCATCCATTCAAAGACCTGTGGTTTTCAATCAGGGTGCCTACAGCTGTTGCATTAGTTGCAGATTGATCTCTCTCCCACCAAGCGATCCTTCCACCCATTAAAGCAGACAGGCTCTCTGTCATCAGCTGACTAGGGAGTCAGGTCTCGGCCGCATTGCAACCTGGGAAAAATCTGAGACAACAGTCATTTTGTATGCTGTTAAAAATAAATATTGGGGTGAAAATCACATAAGAAGTGTGATAAAATCATCACACACAGGTACAGACACTATATTATGAACTACAATAACTTTACAGCCCCTGTAGCTTAGTCAAATAAAAAAAATCCTGGAATACCCCTTTAAATAAATTAAAATGATACCCATGTTTATATGATTTACTATTATACTTCTTTTTTTTTAAATCTAACTTTTTTAACAAAATAACTATGTTTAAGATTGCCCTTTTCTGATCCCCTATAACGTACTTATTTTTCCATATACAAGGCTGTAGTTTTTATCCGTAAAATTTTTGTGTCGGTTGAACTTTTGGATAGCTTTGTTTCTCGGGGGCAGCGAGACAAAGCTTGCTGAGAGCTTTAAAGCATGCAAACAAGCACTTATGCCTACTTTTTCCTCTGATAGTGGGGTCATGGCACTGAGACACCGACAATCAAAACTTTTCACATTATCTGTGACAATATTACAAAAAATCACCACAGGGATTGTACCACAACTAGCCAAGTTCGATGTATGAACCAGCCAGATGGAATTTTATCCAGCAGCAAAATACAGTGTCAGCAATGTTTCGACCCTTACAATGCATGTGGGTCTTTGTCAGGCTCCTGTCTCCCTGTCATGTTAAATATGACAGGTAAACTTTAAAGGGGTTATATCTTATGATAGAAGGGGTGACCTGCTTGGATGATGTCGGAAAGCAGGCATGGCCTGATAATATGACACCAGAAAGGGACATGGCTTAGAAGGTGAGGACACTGAAGTCAATACAAAGTGTCACATGATCTCTGTTTCCGTTGGGAGGGGGAGAGGATAGAGAGGAGGTTTTTCTTCACTTATACCTATCACAGCATATTCCAACAGGTAAAAATGGCCCAGTGCAGGTAATAAGTGTATATTACAATTCAGCTGGTTTGGCCATGAGGAGACAAAATATTAATCACTTTTTCATTTTTGCTATGCAGAGTACCCCTTTAAGTAAAGACCTGAATCCATTAGAACTAATGAATCCCCTGGAAAAGATGGTTTCTCATATGGTGTCAATGGAAATGTTTAGAGGTACTGTCCTCAGCATTGTTAAGCATATTGGAAATAAAGACTAGGTACCAAGTTCTACTGTATAATGGAGGCTTTGATTGTTCAGATATTAAAAGCAGACAAGGACCCTTTATAAGTGGAGTCCTAGAAATGTAGTGGAGTCCACTCCAGTCTAGAACTAGTGGTCAGGCTGGTGTGTGTACATATATTGTGGATTCGTGGTCTGTAATCAAGACAACAAGCTGTCCACAAGTGAAAGAAGGTAGCAGTAACATTTTCCAAATTAATATATTTGAAAACATAATTAACTTGAAATGCCCTACAAGTTTGACTACATTAGTTGAGAATGCAAAAAAACACCTTAAAGGAAGTCATATATTTTTGTGCAAGCCATTATGTGCTAAAAAAGCTTGAACTTTATTTTTTATGGCACTCTCGTCACTTTTAGAAAAACTAAGGGGTGATTTATTGGTGGGGGGCAATGCATCACACATTGGTGGAAATTGTGGAAATCTTTGCAAGCTCATAGATAACATAGTGTTGTAATTACATTTCTGTTTCAGGCACATGGACATCCTCTTATGCACTAAATTTATTAAAGGAGTTTTCCGGTGAAAACTATCTTATCTCCAATCCACAAGATAGGGGAAAGTAGCTTATTGAGGGAGGTTGGACTCCTGCAACCCCCCCTGCAATCTTCAGAATGGGACCCTGGCTCTCAGTCTCAGTGAGGAGGACATGCTGTAGAAGGCAAATGCTCCATTCACTTTTATTGGAGCATCGGAGATGCCCGAGGCTGTACTCGGGGCTCCCATAGAAATGAATGGAGCGTGTGATATCTATAGCATGCACTCCTCACTGAGAGATGGGGTCCTGTTACAAAGAGTGCGGGGTCCGACTGCTGGATCTCCACGTGATCAGCTACTTATTCCCTATCCTATGGATGGGGATAAGGAAGTTTTCACAGACAATCCTTTTAAGAAGCATGTGCCTCTTTCACTCTGTTCAGGGGTTTTACTCTGATATCAACAGTCAGCCATGTTGAACTGGGCAGATACTGTATTAGTAATTTCAATAAATGATAATATGGAATTTCAGCTTTGTGGGATAAAATCTACTTCTGGTGGCAAAAGTAAAGTCTATGGGGGACATTTATCAAAGCATTTATTAGGTTTTTTTTTGCTTAAAATTGTCGCAAAAAAGTCGCACGTGCGACTACGCTCTTTTTTCTGCGACTTTTTGTATGTTCAGTGTCCTAAGCAAAAAATTTAAATCTTGCTTACCAAAGCAAACAGTGATTTTTGACTTGCAGTGCAGAGATTTAACAAGTGTGAAAGTCGCAAAAAAGTTGCATCGCATGAAAAAACCTACTAAATTTACTCCAGCTCAGACATGGAGCAGAAAAAGCCACTACCAAAGCAAAAAAAGAAAAAGTGCTTATGTGAACGAAATTTATCAACAGGCTGAAAGCAATTGATGAATAAGTCGCACATAAGCAAAAAAATAACCCGAAGCTGGAATTCCATTTATCATTTATTAAAGTTTAGTTACAGTGCTGAAGCCAGGGTAGTGGATCTATGTGAGGAGTGAGATCATGATAAGCTAAATTGCTTATATTCATCACAATATGAGAAAACTCAGTTTATATATGGCCAGTCAGCATAAAAAGAACTGAGCGGCCTGTCCAGTGGTCTTGCGATTCATTTTATGTGGTCAATTTGAAAATGTCCTGGTTTTATATAATCATGGAGAGGTTAACATTTAGAGTAAATCAGAAGATATATTGGTTTGTTCCTTCCCTTTCAATACAGAGACCCAATTTTCTGAAGCTTACTCCTGTGTTGTCACAATGTATTGCTCTGCTTCCTCTTTGACAGTCACTATCTGTATTCATGGGGGGTGGTGGATTGTTCTATACTCCTGTTGACCTTATAGCATCAGTAGATTGGAAACAGAGGAGCACAGCTTGAATGCACACTGACACATGGATAATGGTCAAATTCTCCTGGATTTGAGTTTTCTGCAGAAATGGAAGGTCCTCTTTAAGAAAAATAAATTATACAATATCTTTTATGGCTTTGTCACATTTCCACAGTTTAATAAAACATGCAATAAAGAGATCTTCTGTATGGAGTATTTCCACTGTCTGTGCCCAAGCTAGTTATCTGACAGATGAATGATTTATGGATTTACTTTATTATGCTACCAGAAATGCATATCTTCCAACAATAAAAGCACAAGAACAATGCAAAACCTATCTTAGAGAGTGTAACACCATAGCTTATTGAAGGCTATTCCTGCCTTCCAGAGTAGACATGGATCCTTTTATATGCACTGCTTTATTAATTCACAGTTTGTTATTCATGGGACATTAATATTCAGCCCTAAGCGTGCGGTAACTCAACACTTTGAGTGGCATATTGTCAACAGAGGAATGAAATCTCCTCCTATATGGTGAATCTTTAGTGCCAGGTTAATAATGTACTACGTTTCTTTCAGCATTAAACAGAAAAGGGGTTTATCCTGTTCCAACTGGACATGAAAAGTGTCAATCCGAATATAAAGTACATGGAGAATATTAATTAAAACATCTCGGTCAACTTTAAGATTCACACTTCGAAGCGTAATCCCTCCGCCGGACTTCAGCAATTCTACATAAGTCTAGACTTGGCTGGATGTTGTGAGATTTTAGGCTGCTTTCCTTGAGAATAGGCTTCAGTCACAAGGGGCTTTTAGTATGGTCTTCTTGTTTCAAAAGATACTAATATTTTACCACAAAAATTGTTCTGAAGGCTTTGTTAGACATATTAAATGAGCCTCTGCATATGTCTTGGGAGCTAGACCGAGAAGCAGGAGTCGTATCTGAGCTCAAGACTGATCCATTAAATGCCACAGCATGGGCTTACAAAATGGTCACTTTTAATTTTCTTTTATCACAGACTGTAATATGTTGTTGGTTTTTAACTTAGTTTTTTTCGATATCGAGTGATGGATCGGAGTGTTAGGGTAGCATGTGGTACGGTGTATAGCTTAGGGAATCTGTGCTGTATATTGTACTGTCATGCTTTGTACTATTGTAATTTATTGTATGATTTGTAATGACGACCGAATGACAAATAAAGCTCTTTCATTACCTTTAATTTTCTTCTATGCAAAATCTATCACTGTTCTGCAGAGACATTAATGGCAGCAATACTGTTAACTCTAGTGTGATTGTCCTGAGCCCTGTAAAAAGCTAGGACCAGAACTCCAACTAACTATCAATTAATTCACATACCACTGTATCTTTGTTTACACAAAAAGATGAACGGATGAAGGGATTACATAGTAGTTATATAAATGTCCAGTGCTTAGGTGCTGGTTACCACCATCACTCCCCTAACCAGAACCCCCTATACAGATTCTTAATATCTATGGAAATATAGTGGTGCTTTAAAATTTGATCGAAAGGACAGAAATGTGAAGAATGAGAAAAAGTAAATTACCCTCAATCTGTGTGGCCGTGGATTGGTGGAGCTTAAAGGGGACTCCGCTGCTCTGTTTGGAACAAACTGTGATGTCACGCCTCGCCCCCTCAATGCAAGTCTATGGGAGGGCTGTCACGCCCCCTTCCATAGACTTGCACTGAGGGGGCAGAGCATGACATCATGAGGTGGCAGGGCTATGACATCATGAGCTCCCGACGCAGGCTCCAGCGTTCGGGACAGTTTGTTCCAAACGCTGAGCAGTGGAGTACCCCCTTTAAACTCTTTAGAGATGGTTTTGCAACCTTCTTCAGCCTGAAAAGATTCAACAACTCTTCTTCTGAGGAACTCTGGGGGAGATTTATCAAAACCTGTCCAAAGGAAAAGTTGCCCATTGCAACCAATCAGCTCGCTTCTTTCATTTTTAACAAGGCCTCTGCAAAATGAAAGAAGCGATCTGATTGGTTACTATGGGCAACTGGACAACTTTTCTTTAGCACAGGTTTTGATAAATGTACCCCTCCGTGACATGATACACTTCTACAAACACGTTGTGTAGACCAGACTTTGATTGATCCCTATTCTACAAATAAAACAAGTCTATCCACTCACACCTGATTTTCATTCCATTTACTGAAAACACCCGACTCCGATTTCACCTTCAAATTATCTGCTAAAATGTTTACCTCTCACAGATATGTGATATTGCATCATTTTTTTCACTAAATAAATAAACAGTATTTTAGCTCGTTTGTTCTATTGGTTCTGTTTATCTACTTTTCTTCTTTAAAAGTGTGTGAAGAATTCACAAATTTTAAGCACTGTTGTAATTGATGCAGACAACTTGTTCCAGTCCCAGTTTATTCAAGGGCTGATCTACATATATACCCTTGAGGGATATTGTGTGTAGAATTTATATACATCATAACATATATTTAGTTGCCTATGGAGATAGCTTTGTCTGGCATTATATAAGTAGTACCAAGCCACCCTTTTTTAACCCTTTGTTTTTGTGTAAAGCCTTTGCAGTGATTTTGGACCAGTTGCAGTTGATTTTTTTTTCAATCTCTACAACACTGTTGGCAAATCCCACCCATTTTTAGATAGCATAACATATACACCATTCACCACAGTCACATACAGTGATCTGTACATATATACAGTAGTATACCTTGAGCAAGTTTTTTTTTTCAATACTCAATGTCTCAAAATAAAAAAACACACAAAAAACAAAACAAAATCAAACTTCATATGATATAGCTTTACTTACGCTATATATTGCTCACTTTTGTTGTGCTTCTTAGCCAGATATCGTGCTGAAGCTTTGCTGGGGATTTTTACCATTGACATCTCCTTCCCAAACCGTGTCATGTTACATGGAGTATCGCACACACAGTAGTCATTATCTTTTTCTACTAGGAAATCTGAAAGAATTGCCGATAAGGTAAGAAAAATCAAACCAATCTTTTAGCATTGTCATTAAAATTTCTGAGAAATCCACAAGCTATGCCATAAATATGTTGATCAAAAGTATAACCCTTTTGTGACCCTGCAAACCTGGTCCTTAATGTAACTTCTGTAGAATAGAAGGGAGAGAGCTATAGAGTTATGTGTCCATCTTTCCATCCAACCTCAGACTCACGAAGGAGATTGGAGGTTAAAGAACCCCATTATCCCTATAAGGCATATCTTGTGTTCTATGTCTTGAATGCCTTTGGACAGAAAACTCTTTTAATAGTGAAAAAAATAAATAACATCAAAAAACAGAAATTCTCTGTGGAATATTTTGCTTTTGAAGGTAATCCTGCAGCATGCATCAAGAAGTAATTTGTACATCTGTGTGTTTTACATCTCCAGCAAGAGGGATCAAAACTAAATGTAAGTGAAAAGTCACGTTTGATAAAAATATTGAGGTTTTGACCCATTCATTGGCAGTGGGGCTAACAATGGTCAAAAACTGCTGCACACCATGGGAAAAATCTGTTCTAAACCTTGGTTTCTGACACAGGAATAACCCTGGGAGCTAAGTCCAACAATTGAAGATTTAACCTTAAAAGATATGGCTAATTCTTCACTGCATTAAGCATTGTCTGTTAGACATACACATCCGGGATTCCCCGATGTATACCTATTTGTCATACCTTGTCCCATGTTAAAAAAAAGTATGGAAGTCTTTACTATTCCATCTAGTACACCACAACAGGTATGACCCAAGCTGTGTCATTTTGCCATCTCTTCAGGCAATGGGTGTCTATTTATAATGTTAAACAGATATTACTTAAATGGGCACTCTCATTAAAAATTTTTTGCTATTGCACTCCTTATTGTAAATAAACAATCTCTTAAAAAAAAAAGCTGCCACTGGGTGTCTCCCTACTTGTCCAGAGCACATTTTCCCCATCTCTTGCACAGACTTTGGACTCCTGCTCGCCTGACAGAAGTCCAAAATCAGGAAATGCAGTCTGGAGTGCTAAGGGTGTTGAGTGCAGCCTTTGCCAATCATAGCTCATCTCACACACTGAACTGCTCTGGGCTGTGTGTAGCAGAGTGAGGAAGTTCCCCCCTGTATGGCTTCAGATGATGTCACGCCTGCTGGGTAACACCCCTTTCCAGTCTGTGAATCTGACTGAGCAGAAAATACAGAGAAAAATCAAAGTCGAAAACTAAAAAAATAATACAAATAAAGGCAGGGGGTGGTTTATCATGATGAAGGCAGTGAACTGGGAGGATTATAAAATGTAATGCAGTGTGAAAACACAACACAATAACATTGCTATTCAGTTTTTTAAAAACGCTTGAGCTTTTGCTCTAGGTATCATTGATGACCACATACATACAATGTATCATGTGGCTCTTGAGTACAGTGTAAATGGATTACTCGCCCATATTTATCAATCTGCCTAAAATCAAACTGTCTGGTTTTGCCTATAGCGGTCAATCACAGCTTAGCTTTAAAAAAAAAAAAAAAAGAAGTGCAGCAGACACCATATATTTCGGTGGGATCAGTTTGTGACATGGAATCTCAAAACAAACTGTGTGAGTCCCAATATGGTGTGCTATATGTCTCAGATGAGGGCCTTTGACTGCAACATTCAAGCATATCTTTAAACATAGCATGCATTTATTTATACACTGCTCAAAAAAACTTAAGGGAACACTTAAACAACACAATGTAACTCCAAGTCAATCACACTTCTGTGAAATCACACTGTCCAATCGCAACACTGATTGACAATCAATTTCACATGCTGTTGTGCAAAGGCGGAGGTAGACCGCTACCTCCGCCTTTGTGCAAGGAGGAGCAGGAGGAGCACTGCAAGAGCCCTGCAAAATTACCTCCAGCAGACCACAAGTGTATATGTCCACTCAAATGGTCAGAAACAGACTCCATGAGGGTGGTATGAGGGCCCAAAGTCCACAGGTGGGGGTTGTACTTACAGACTAACACCGTGCAGGACGTTTGGCATTTGCCAGAGAACACCAAAATTGGCGAATTCGCCACTGATGTCCTGTAGGGGTGTGAATCGCCAATAATTTGGCGATTCGATTAGAATCGCGATACCAGGGTGGCGATTCGATATATCGCAATATATCGCGATACTGTCATGTTGGCGATATATCACGATATATCGCGATATTCCCTATTAAAAGCTTGGGAAAACTTATTCTAGCTGAGAAAGAACAAGATCCCGCGAGAGTTGTCCTGTGAGTGCGTACGTTCTCCTTCCTGTTTGTTCTGAGTCTGTAGTCTCGCGGTAGCAGCCTGCGAGTGGGACAGAGCTGATAACAGGTACACTGCCAACTAGTGGTCAGGAGTTTAAGTGTTATAAAAAAAAATAAGACAGACAAATAGGACTGTGACTCAGTGAGTGAAATACAGTAAATGTTAATTATAATAATTTATAAAAAAAATCGATTCTCAGAATTTTAAAATCGATTCAGTATCGCGGAACAAAAAATCGCGATAATCGCGCAAATCGATTTTTTCTTACATCCCTAATGTCCTGTGCTCTTCACAGATGAAAGCAGGTTCACACTGAGCACATGTGACAGACATGACAGAGTCTGGAGACGCCGTGGAGAACGTTCTGCTGCCCGCAACATCCTCCAGCATGACTGGTTTGGCAGTGGGCCAGTAATGGTGTGGGTGGCATTTCTTTGGGGGGCCGCACAGCCCTCCATGTGCTTGCCAGAGGTAGCCTGACTGCCATTAGGTACAGAGATGAGATCCTCAGACCCCTTGTGAGACCATATTCTGGTGCGGTTGGCCCTGGGTTCCTCCTTATGCAAGACAATGCTAGACCTCATGTGGCTGGAGTGTGTCAGCAGTTCCTGCAAGAGGAGGGCATTGATGCTATGGACTGGCCCGCCCGTTCCCCATACCTGAATCCGATTGAGCACATCTGGGACATCATGTCTTGCTCCATCCACCACAGACTGTCCAGGAGCTGGTGGATGCTTTAGTCTAGGTCTGGGTGGACATCCCTCAGAAGACCATCCTCTACCTGATCAGGAGCATGCCCAGGCATTGTAGGGAGGTCATACGGGCACATGGAGGCCACACACACTACTGAGCCTCATTTTGACTTGTTTTAAGGACATTACATCAAAGTTGGATCAGCCTGTAGTGTGGTTTTCCACTTTGATTTTGAGTGTGACTCCATATCCAGACCTCCATTAGTTGATAAATTTGATTTCCATTGGTAATTTTTGTGTGGTTTTGTTGTCAGCACATTCAACTATGTAAAGACGAAAGTATTTCATACGATTAGTTCATTCATTCAGATCTAGGATGTGTTATCTTAGTGTTCCTTTTATTTTTTTGAGCAGTGTATTTACTATAATACAGATCCAGCATTACTCTTTGCAGCTTTTCACATGGTCAATACTCTTCTATCTGAAATATGTAGCATGAGCTGATCTCATTTATTTGGTTGTAAAATGGTCATTGAAGGCTATAGAGATTGTATAGATGCTTGTGTATATCATCTCTATGTCATCATTTTTGCCTTCAAAGCTTTTCAGTATTAAATCCTGTACTTCAAAAAGCAAGCATGTGCATTTTGTCTTATCAAATGTGAAAATCAGAACTGTGTTAGGCTGGGTTCACATTACGTTTTGAAGGTACGGGAACCGGATTCAGCTGGGGGGAGTGAAAATTGGGCGCTCCCGTATCCCAGCCAGACCCGGCCCATATCTCATTCATTTCAATGAGCCAACCGGAGTCATATAGTGACTCTGGCTGGCTCATTTTTGCCCGTATTCGGTTTTCTGACTGGACCTAAAACCGTGATATGCCGCGGTTTTAGGTCCGGTCACAAAACCGGATATGGGGCAAAAATGAGCGCACCGGAGTCACAATCTGACTCTGGTCGGCTCATTGCTATGGATGAGATATGGGCCGGGTCCGGTTCCCATCTATATATATAAAACTCAACGTGTGTGTGTCTGTATGTATGTATGTATGTATGTTCTACAAAAACTTCCAATCGGCTAAAGATATTAAAATGAAACTTGGCACACATGTTACTTATATGTCAGCAACACACATAGGATAGGTGATTTAACCCTTACTCTTACTCACCCCAATCTGCCAGGGGCAGGGTTTGTGTTTAAAGTCCCATACAAGTCTATGGAAAATATATGTTACTGCATAACTTCCAAACGGCTGGAGATATTTCGATAATACTTGGTTACATGTTACTTATATGTCCACTTAACATATAGGATAGTTAATTTAACCATTAACTACCCACATTTGTGAGGGTCAGGGTTTTTGTTTAAAGTCCCATGCAAATCAATGGGAAATGTATGTTCTCACACAACTTCTGTACGGCTGGAGATATTTCAATACCTGGTACACATATTATAGGTCGGGATATGAGGATGGGATGGGAGGTCGAGATATGAGGTCGAGATAGGAGGTCAAGATAGGAGGACGGGATGGTCGGGATAAGAGGTTGGGATATGAGGAAGGGATATGAGGACGGGATAGGAGGTGGAGATAGGAGGTGGAGATAGGAGGTCGAGATAGGAGGTCGGTATGGGAGGCTGGGATAGGAGGTCGAGATAGGAGGAAGGGATAGGAGGTTGAGATAGGAGGTCGGGATAGGAGGTCGGCATAGGAGGTGGAGATAGGAGGACGGGATAGGGGGTTGAGATAGGAGGACGGGATAGGGGGTTGAGATAGGAGGACGGGATAGGAGGTTGAGATAGGAGGACGGGATAGGAGGACGTGATAGGAGGTCGAGATAGGAGGACGGGATAGAAGGATGGGATAGGAGGTCGAGATAGGAGGACGTGATAGGAGGTCGGGATAGGAGGTCGGGATAGGAGGTCGGGATAGGAGGTCGAGATAGGAGGTCGAGATAGAAGGACGGGATAGGAGGATGGGATAGGAGGACAGGATAGGAGGTCGGGATATGAGGACAGGATATGAGGTCGGGATATGAGGACGGGATATGAGGACAGGATATGAGGATGGGATAGGAGGTGGAGATAGGAGGTGGAGATAGGAAGTCGGGATAGGAGGTCGAGATAGGAGGACGGGATAGGAGGTTGAGATAGGAGGTCGGCATAGGAGGTGGAGATAGGAGGACGGGATAGGGGGTTGAGATAGGAGGATGGGATAGGAGGTCGAGATAGGAGGATGGGATAGGAGGACGGGATAGGAGGTCGAGATAGGAGGACGGGATAGGAGGTCGAGATAGGAGGACGGGATAGGAGGTCGGGATAGGAGGTCGATATAGGAGGTCGAGATAGGAGGTCGAGATAGGAGGACGGGATAGGAGGTCGGGATAGGAGGACGGGATAGGAGGTTGGGATAGGAGGTCGGGGTATGAGGACGGGATATGGCAACAATATATGGGGATGGGATTTGAAGTCAAAAGCTTCCTCCTTTGTTGATTTTCCTCCCCAACAAGGATGAGGAAGGAAAAACCGGGCAATGCCGGGTACTCAGCTAGTATCTTATAAAACGTGGTGTGAATGCACCAACAGTCACCTAATTCTGAGTGCAATAACACAGTAGTGAAATCAGTGATCTTAGAAGAGGTATATATGTCATGTGATGACCATTACACTATACAATCTCTACATTGTTTGTGTATCTCTTGGTTTCCATTATTCCCTAGAAGACAGATCAGTAATATTGAGACAATATTGATGACAAATGGATACACTATAAATTGTATATATGGACGGATTCATATTTTGCATATTGACACCTACTATGTTGTGGATTAGGGATTTTTTTCTATGTGTGTTTTTAGTGTACGCTATTTGCTCTTTCTATAATAAAGCTAGTTCTCATGTTCATCTCTTTTTATTTAACTAATAAATTAGGACATGCATTTTTGATGGCCCCAATATGAACATGCAGAAAGTCTTACAAGTTGAGATGTGGCAGAAATCCATGTGCAAAATCATTTAGCAAATTTAGCTTTTTATGTTTTTTTTTATGTTTTAATGCGATATTACTTTAAGAGGAAAAAATTTTCATGTTTACTAATGATCAACAATTCCAATGAACAAAACACAGAATGGATAGAAGACTTACCTAGGGCAGGATCTGCACATTCCTTGTATAGCTCCGGAGTACAATATGCAGCATCTCCTGATAAACACAAAATGCATGCAGTCACTATTTTGTATTGTAATAGTGATATTATTCATGGACACATTATCACAAGCTTTATAGCTACAATATCAGGACAAAATATGACAATAATATTAAATTCTCATTTTACAGTATTATGTGAAACGCTCTAAGGAATTATTAACTTTAAAAATATTTGTATTACTTTAACTCTTTACTATTGCCAGAAAATGAGAAACATACACTGTATTGTAGTTTTCTGTGTTGCATAGTCTATAATAGCCGTAGAGAACAGTAGATAAGAGTTAACTATTTCCTTCTCATAGACATGCTGATATAAGTGAACCTGCCATCAGTTTCTGAAATGCTAAAATTTCCAATCCCATCAACTGTTGAACCTAAAAGTCATTCCCCATTCTGTCTATGAACTGTCCGTTCTTCATTCTCTTTTTGGTTGGCGAGCTGTATGACTACTTTCTTACTACTCACCTGTTCACGTCTTGGCCAGCTCATCATACAAACTTGTCTTGTGTTCCTAACTGTCTTGCAGCTGGATCCTTGTTTCCTGATTTTCCTAAAGAAAACCTGTTTGGAGTTCAATGCTGCCTTAACCATAGGCAGCAAGGATCAGGAACAAGCTACTTCATTACAATCAGCTAGAATATATTATAAACACTACAATGTTTCGCAAATAAGGCAGGAAAAGGGCTCAAAATCACCTGGGTACAGCTTGATTCTCTTCACCAACAGGAATTGACTGTCAGGTCTTATTCTGTACACAAATAGCAAAGAATTGGCAATTAATCCCAAAAGGGCAGAGAAAAGCTGCTATGGACCACACAGATGATTTTTTCCATTACTGCCCTTTTTTTTTATTTTTATCCATTCTTTTCAGATGTGCAGTTTGCAACCTGTTCCTAGTTATATGTCCAGAATGCAGCCACCTTCCCTGGCTTTTACATACAAGCACAGCTTCATTCTTCTACTAATTTCTCCTTCTACAACCCAATAATTATTTCTTCTTTCTGCTCCTGGTAGACACATTTGCTGAGGAGTGTGTGATTTCCCTTACCCCTGCAGAGTCTGCTTTGGTACTCTTCTTTGCTCTACATTCATATATACCCTGTGTGATTTTTCCAATGCAAACTGCCTTTTGTGTGCTATTCTTTGTATGTAGACTCCTAACATAGAATAGTGGTCTGCCTTCCCTGTGAACATTAAGATTCTTTAGTCTGATAAAATCAAGATTGAATTTTGTGGAATTAATTCTAAGAGTCATGTCTGGAGGAAACCAGACACTGATTATCACCTGACCATTACCACCCCAGCAGTGAGCATGGAGGTGGCAATATCATGCTGTAGGTTTTTTTTTTTTAGCAGCTGAAGAAGGCAGACTTTATCAGACTTAAGGAAAAGTACAGAATGGAGCTAAGTACAGAGATATTTTAAATGAAAACCTTATCCAGAGTGTTCTGGACCTCGGACTGGGCCATAGAGTCACCTTCCAAAAACACATTGGGGGAGAGTGGTGCAGTTGCCCAGATCAATCAGTTAGATTACTTCTTTTATTTTTATAAAGGCCTCTGAAAACAGAGCCATCTGATTGGTTGCTATTGTCAACTGTATCGCTCTTCCTCTACCCAAGTTTCGATAAATCTCTTCCAATAAGCACATAGCCAGGACAACATTGGAGTGGCTTAGGGACAACTCTGTGAATGTCCTTGAGTTACCCAGCCAGAGCCATCAAGAGAAACATCTCTGGAGATATTTGAGAATGTCTGTCCTATTGAACTCTATTGAACCTGACAGAGCTTGAGAGGATCAGCAAAGAAGAATGCCAGAAAATCCCCAAATCCAGGTGTGTAAACCTTATGTCATTAGGGCCGGCCTTTGGGGTGTGCGAGCTGTGCGGCCGCACAGGGCGCCATAGAAACAGGGGCACCCGGCGGCCAACACAGCTCGCTTTTTTATTTTTTTTAACTGGCTTGTCAGTGAGTGACTGCGACTGTCGCTCACTGACCGCTGGCGCTGGGTGCCCGCAAGGACTATGACCGGGCCTCATAGTCCTTAAGAATCATTGCAGGGCCGGACAGCCCAGGGGCTGATTGGAGTAGAGACGTCACGTGCCCCGTGCAGGCATGCACGTCTACTCCAATCACCTGACCTGTCCCTCTCTACCATATGTCCCAGCGCGATCTCCAGCATCCTCCTCACGCTGCTGCACTGATCCCTGGGTAAGTAAACTTGCGCGGAGGTGTGGAGGTGATAAGAGGTTCAGGGGGGGGGGTGATGAGAGGTGCAGGGGGAGTTATGGGGGTGATGAGAGGTGCAGGGGGGGTGATGAGAGGTTCAGGGGGGGGGGGTGATGAGAGGTGCTGGGGGGGTAATGAGAGGTGCGGGGGGGAAATGAGAGGTGCAGGGGGGTGATAAGAGGTGCAGGGGGGGGTTATGGGGGTGATAAGAGGTGCTGGGGGGTAATGAGAGGTGCAGGGGGGGTGATGAGAGGTGCAGGGGGGTTATGGCGGTGATGAGAGGTGCTAGGGGGGGTAATGAGAGGTGCAAGGGGGTGATGAGAGGTGCAAGGGGGTGATGAGAGGTGCAGGGGGGTTATGGGGGTTATGAGAGGTGCTGGGGGGGTAATGAGAGGTGCAGGGGGGGGTGATGAGAGGTGCAGGGGGGTTATGGGGGTGATGAGAGGTGCTGGGGGGGGGGTAATGAGAGGTGCAGGGGGGGTGATGAGAGGTGCAGGGGGGTGATGAGAGGTGCAGGGGGGGTTATGGGGGTGATGAGAGGAGCTGGGGGGGTAATGAGAGGTGCAGGGGGGGGTTATGGGGGTGATGAGAGGTGCTGGGGGGTTATGGGGGTGATGAGAGGTGCTGGGGGGTTATGGGGGTGATGAGAGGTGCTGAGGGGTTATGGGGGTGATGAGAGGTGCTGGGGGGGTTATGGGGGTGATCAGAGGTGCTGAGGGGGGTGATGAGAAGTGCTGGGGTGGGTAATGAGAGGTGCAGGGGGGGTGATGAAAGGTGCCGGGGGGGGGGGTTTGGGGGTGATGAGAGGTGCTGGGGGTTAATGAGAGGTGCTGGGGGGTAATGAGAGGTGCAGGGGGGGTGATGAGAGGTGCAGGGGGTGATGAGAGGTGCAGGGGAGGTGATGAGAGGTGCAGGGGGGTTATGGGGTTGATAAGAGGTGCAGGGGAGGTTATGGGGGTGATGAGAGGTGCAGGGGGGTGATGAGAGGTGCAGGGGCGGTTATGGGGTTGATAAGAGGTGCAGAGGGGGAGGTTATGGGGGGTGATGAGAGGTGCAGGGGGGTGATGAGAGGTGCAGGGGGTTTATGGGGGTGATGAGAGGTGCTGGGGGGTGATAAGAGGTGCAGGGGGGTTATGGGGGTGATGAGAGGTGCAGGGGGTGATGAGAGGTGTGGGGGGGTTATGGGGGTGATGAGAGGTGCAGGGGGGTGATGAGAGGTGCAGTGGGGTTATGGGGTGATGAGAGGTGCAGGGGGGTTATGGGGGTGATGATAGGTGCAGGGGGGTTATGGGGGTGATGAGAGGCGCAGGGGGGTTAGGGGGGTGATGAGAGGGACAGGGGGGTTATGGGGGTGATGAGAAGGGCAAGGTGGTGATGAGAGGTGCAGGGGGGGTTATGGGGGTGATGAGAGGTGCAGGGGGGGTTATGCGGGTGATGAGAGGTGCAGGGGGGTGATGAGAGGTGCAGGGGGTGATGAGAGGTGCAGGGGGTTATGGGGGTGATGAGAGGTGCAGGGGGGTTATGGGGGTGATGAGGAGAGGAGAGGGGTAATAGTAGTGATGAGGAGGGGTTTGGCAGGGTTTTTGGGGGTGATGAGGACACCGAGGATAAGAGGGGGTGTATATGCATATATGATGTGTATGCATGTATGTCAGTATTATATTCATGGTACAGTGTGGGCAGTATTATATTCAGGGTACAGTCTGGGGCAGCATTATATTTAGTGGGTACAGTGTATAGCAGTATTATATTAAAGGTACAGTGTGGGTCAGTATTTTCTTTAGGGTACAGTGTATATCAGTATTATATTCAGGGTACAGTCTGGGGCAGGATTATATTTAGTGGGTACAGTGTGGGGCAGGATTATATTTAGTGGGTACAGTGTATAGCAGTATTATATTCAGGGTACAGTGTATAGCAGTATTATATTCAGGGTACAGTGTTTGGCAGTATTATATTTAGTGGGTACAGTGTATAGCAGTATTATATTTAGTGGGTACAGTGTATAGCAGTATTGTATTTAGTGGGTACAGTGTATAGCAGTATTATATTCAGGGTACAGTCTGGGGCAGGATTATATTTAGTGGGTACAGTGTGTGGCAGTATTATATTTAGTGGGTACAGTGTGGGGCAGTATTTTATTCAGGGTACAGTGTGGGGCAGTATTATATTCAGGGTACAGTGTGTGGCAGGAGTATATTCAGGGTACAGTCTGGGGCAGTATTATATTTAGGGTACAGTGTGTGGCAGTATTATATTTAGGGTACAGTGTGGGGCAGTATTGTATTCAGGGTACAGTGTGTGGCAGGATTATATTTAGTGGGTACAGTGTATGGCAGTGTTATATTCAGGGTACAGTGTGGGGCAGTATTTTATTTAGGGTACACTTTCTGTCAAGGTTATAATGATTACTGTCTTCATGCAGAGGATGAGGATCTGCTGACAGTGAGGAGCCAACAATGTCTGGATGTCAGACTCTGCAGAGAAGATGGAGCTGGAGGAAGACCTGGTCTCTGGACCAGATGAAGAAGAAAAGATAACAGAGAAGATGTCACTCAAGTCAGAAGACATCACTCAGGTCACTGATATCATTGTGTATTCTCCTGACTGTCCCATCAGAGCTGTAGTCACTTGTAAGTTCTGCAGTGGTGATCGGTAAAACTGTGTTTCCCCCCCGCGATCTCCTGCACAGGCCCCGGGAGTTTGCTGGAAGCTGACGTCTGTACCCCGCAGGAAGCCGCGGCCGGCACACCCCCTCCATGTATCTCTATGGTGTACATGGAGGGCTGTGTCGGCCGGCGCTCCGTGCAGGGTACGGCATGCCCCTCTTCCAGCCGACTGCCGGGACAACGTGCAGGAGATAGCGGGGGGCCCAATGCCCACAAGGTTAGCTTGCACAGGGCGCCTGAACACCTAAGGCCAGCCCTGTATGTCATCATACCCAAATAGACTGGAGACTGTAATCACTGCTAAAGGTGCTTCATCTAAGTACTGAGGTCTAAAGTATAGATGTGTAAAATTCTGTTTTCACTTTGTCATTTTGGGATATTGAGGTCAGAATGATGGGGGAAAATTTGATATTTCTTTTAGAATTTCAGCCCCAGGCCGCAACATAACAAAATGTGAAAAAAGTGGGTTAGAGGGCCTTTCAAACACAACTATCATTCACATGGAATTGCAATTAGTGGAAATAAGCACAATAATAAAAAGAAAAAAAATTATTATTTTTATTAATATTCTTTGTTGCTTATTAACATAATGCGTAAATTTGAATGACTTTAAGCCTTTGAGGACCAAGGGACATATTTGTCCCATATTTTTAATTGCCTTATACAGGCAATTAAAAGCATGGAACAAATACTTCCCTTGGTCCTCAAAGGGTAAAGTGCATTCATGAAAGTTTATCTCTACTAGGAGATCACTCATTGGTTGTTCTGTGTAGATGGGTCTTTGACAATCTGCTATCCCGAGACACACCAGCAGATCAGTAATCCACTGATGTCTTTGGTGACAAGCAGACTGTCTCTTGATGTCAGAAAAACATTGATGGGACAGTTCAAATCCTTCAAATTCTTGGATTTCTTCCAGTTCTTGATATAAAGGTCAGCGGAGGTGTCAATAGCTCATCTATGTGTGCACCATCGAATCATGTCTGGTTAGCGGATACACTTTTATGTTTATAGCCAACATCAGTCATAAAAACAGAATAACAGAATGTTTTGGCCCATCTAGTCTGCCCGATATTCTTAATATTATGAATAGTCCCTGGCCATATCTTATATATAGGATAGTCTAATGCCTACCCATAGATGCTTAAACTCCTTCACTGTATTTGCAGATACCCCTTTTAGTGCTAGTCCTATATGGATACACTAGCAAGATATGTGGATCCCACGTGATCATTGTAAGTTGTTTAGAAAAATGAAGCTGGTCATTCACATACGGTAGAAGTTGGCCAGACAGTCTTACTAACAACAGCTTTCTTGAACTTGTTAAAAACATTAACAGTATTGCCGATCAATTTTGCTTGTTGTACAGGGCCTCGTTTTTTTTATAAAATCATTCCTATTTGGTGGCAGGCCCAATGATGTTGTCTTAAATGGGCACTGTCAGATACAAAAACTTTTTATTTGTTGTACATCTTGGCAAAACATTAACCTTTCTAATATACTTAATAAGAAAATTAGATTTCCTTTTTATAGAAATCATGGCTTATAAAATCTTGGCATTGTCCAAGCTGAAGCACAGGCATGGACAAAGTCCAGTATGTGAGGGTGGACTAGCACTCCTCTGTGCTCTCCCCTGTCTGATAGGACAAGAGAGAGCACAGAGGAGTGCTATCAGACAGGGGAGAGCACGGAGGAGTACTAACAGACAGGCAAGAGCACAGAGGAGTCCTATCAGACAGGAGATAAAACAGAGGAGTACTATCAGACAGGAGAGAGAACAGAGGAGTACTATAAGACAGAAGAGAGCACAGAGGAGTACTATCAGACAGGAGAGAGCACAAAGGAGTACTATCAGACAGAAGAGAGCACAGAGGAGTGCTAGCCCACCCTCACTTACTGTACTCTGTCCATGCCTGTGCTTCAGCTTGGACAAAGCAATGATTTTATAAGCCATGATTTCTATAAAAAGGAAATAACATTTTCTTATGAAGTATATTAAAAAGATGTTTTGCCAAGATGTACAATCTGACAGTGCCCATTTAAGTTACAGACAAACTGAACAATTAAGACATTTTACATTCAGGGTAGGGTCACATGTGCCATATTTTTCTGCGTATTTGCTGCTTCATATTTTCCCTCCCATTGACTTCAATGGGTAGGAAAATAAGCAGAAAAATACAGCACGTGTGATCCTACCCTCAGAGTGATTTTTTTGTGATCAATTACAAAGATGAGAAAGCGGTTTGGCTAAAGGTGCTTGGCATAGCTGTGATACATTACTTACTGTATAAGCAAATGACAACATTTGTACTCTGTATATATAAAATATATAGTTTTGACACATTATTTTTTATTATACACTCCACATAGAAATTTCCACACTGTAAAAGACAAACCATTGGGTTATGTAAATCGAGGAAGTGGCAGGTGTTGTTAAGATTTGCAAATGATCTAATGTTGTAGCATGTTGTTTCCCAAATGTGGTCCTCAAGTACCCCCAACAGGTCATGTTTTCAGGATTTCCTTAGTAATTCACAGGTGATACAATGAGGGTAATGGCTCATTCCCTAACTACAGTTATATCACCTGTAAAAGAACAAGGAGATCCTAAAAACTTGACCTGTTAGGGGAACTTGGGGACAGCGATTGGGAAACACTGTTCTAGCACCTAGTGCCAATCTGTGGCATGTGGGAGGGCTTCAGTGGTATAAAGTCAGATTAAAACTAAATGTTTTCAGCCATATGAAGGCTTAGAAATTGTATTAAAGGGGTATTCCGGCTTCATGCTTCTTATCCCCTATCCAAAGGACAAGATGTATGATCACAGGCCATTCTGTGCCGGGCGCTGCCCCCGAGTCCAAGACGTGACGCCCCCTCCCAAATTCATGCCATGTGACGGCACGAGGGGGTGTGACCGTGATGTCACGTCTTAGACTCGGAGGCAGTGTCTGGCACAGAATTACGTGGGGCTGCACCAAGAATGTGGGGGGTCCCAGAGGCAGGACCCCTGTGATCATACATCTTATCCCCTGTCCTTTGGATAGGGGATAAGATGTATAAAGCCGGAATACCCCTTTAAGTAAGTACAGTTTGATTGTGAAATGCCTCCAGCTTGTTGATGTACAAGTTATTGCCACTTGTTGCAAAATAATAGGCGCAGAATTCTTAAACGGGGAGACTTTGGTTTATCACTCCAGCAGATTGCCACGGGCATAGGCCAAGATATCAGCACTGTCCAACGTTAAGCATTCCTGTGGTCAAGCACTGTCCAACGTTAAGTGTCCCTGTGGTTGGGAGTGAACTGGAATGACAGCAAGAGATGCTCAGAAGTGAACATGTAGGGATTCATTCTGTACAGCAAATTAAATTGGATGTCACAATCCAAGCTTAGGGCATCGAACAGTGTCTTCACAAACTTACAGGAGGCTAGAGTGAGTCTTCTTTAGCAATGAGTCCTCCTTTTGTCTTGGATGCAATAATAACCAAAGATTGGTCTGGAGAACACATGGGCAACTCCTAGGACTATGGTGTGTTGTACAGTAGCTAGACCCCTCTAGTCTCTATTACAGGTACACTTACACTAGCTCGGGCATACATCTACTTGGTTGTGGAACCAATGGTACTGCCATTTCTCTGAATTGTCTCAGGAGCCAATTTTTCAACATGATGACACCAGATTGCATGTTGCTCGGGCCTACTGTGAACAACCTGCTTGGCCTAAATGTGTTACCATTGCCTGCAGAATCTCTGGACTTGTGGACTTGTCTTCCATTAAACACATTTGGGACATCATTGGTGGGGCAATTACAAAAAGATGATATAAGTGCATTCATTGTGGCAGAACATTTCACAGTCAACTAATAATAACCTTACTAAAAGCATGCCAAGGCATGTAAGTGTGTGTATTTCTGAAAGTAGCGCTCTTCCTTAATATTGAATTAATTGAGATGTTTAAAATATTTGGTGATTTTTTTATCATTTGCATATCATTAACATGTCAATGGATCTTGTGATTTGCATAATTCCATGACTTTTCCTTCTTGGTGCTGCAATGTTGAGGAGTGTATATACAGGATAAATAGCTATTCTAGGATTAGAATCTGCAGCTATAACATTACATGCTTTTCAATCAAACCTTTTATGTTACATGTTAGTTGGAACAGCTGAAACCTAGGATTAGTAAATATTAATCTCATCTTTGAGCTGCCAAGACAAATTCACGGGTTCTTGCATTGATTCATTTAGAATTCTTTGCGCTTTCCAAATTCTATTCTTATGATTCATGAAATTGCTATATTCAGAACATTTTCTGCTTCTTATAAATGCTCTTTTCATTGCCACCAAGTTCTCTTAATTTTATCCTAAGACAAAGGTAAACAGCTACATTTTCTGTTTCAAAGGTTATAGGGAAACCATAATTTCACACAAATTGTTAATATTTCGTATTTTTTACTCCTACAAACTTTGTAGCAGTCAAATAATTTTGCTATATCAGTAGGACAACAACAACTTTTCGCCTAAAAGCAATTCTATGATTTTTTTTCCCTTTGGTTCATTCACATTTATATTGCGTCACCAATGTTACTTTGTAATGACATTTATCCTTTCACCACAAAAGGTTTAACAAAACCCCCAAAATAATTATTCTTCCGTTTCTACGCAGTGCACTTTAAGGTAAAAATGACACCTTATCTTTATTCTGTAGGTCCATTACAATTACGATACCCATTATTATAGGTATTTTACTACTTTAAAAAAAATCTAACTTTTTATACAAAAATTTGTATGTTTAAAAATGTCCTCTTCTGACCCTTATAACTTTTTTTCCCCTGCATACGGTGATGTATGAGGGCTCATTTTTGGTGCTGTGGTCTGTAGTTTTTATCAGTACCATTTTTATAAATGTTTTCTGGTATATGAAGTAACCAAAAATGCACAATTTTGGACTTTGGAATTTTTTTTTTACGTGCACGCCATTGACTGTGTGGTTTTAATAATTTTATATTTTAATAGTTCAGACATTTATGCACGCAGCGATACCGCATATATTTATGTTTATATTTGCTTATATTATTTTATATATAATGGGAAAAGGGGTTAATTTAAACTTTTATTAGGGAGGAGGCTTATTCACATTTATAATTTTTTTTTTTGTTTGTTTTTTTTACATTTCAACACTTTTTTGTAGTCACCCTAGGGGACTATAACATGCAATCTTTGGATTGCATACACTGTTCAATGTTATGCCATAGAGCAACATTAATCAGTGTTATTGGCACTCCATTGCTCTCCAGCCCATAGCTGACTGGAGCATAGGAGCACCAGTCGGACACCAAGAAAGCAGATAAGGGCCCTCCTGCCATCCTAAATTGTTTTTTGAAATCAGAAAGTTTTATTAAAGGTTTTTTTTTTGCATACAAAACACAGAAAACACATTGACAAACCAAAACAGCCCCCCATCCCCCATGTCTATACAGCAGAGAGAAACGATAGCACCGTGTTATAGCCTGTGAAAAAGTTGCCAAAAAAAAAGAAAAAGATGAGGCTTATAAAACACTTTAGGAGTAGAAGAATAACAGACCGGGCGTAGAAATAAAAAAGATAATAAGAAAGAGCATGCAACAAAAGAATCACAGCACTTTAAGGCCGACACAGAACAGGGACAAATCAATACATGTAGACTAATGAAGGGGGGGGGGACGGGACACAAAAACCACATAAAACAATGGCAAACCCAGCAAAGGAAACACCATTCAACTGACTAGATCATCTAGGGACACCCATTCCACGCAAAAAGGTCTCCATTGAAGTATGTTGTAGATATGTGGAAGCCAACCCAGGTGCATCAATCCAGGGGCCGGAGATGGACTCAAACTTCCCCATATCCTTCCGTTTAACATAGACCCCCTTCTCCAAGCGAATAACATGATTCAATTTAGATATCAATTCAGGGAAAGTGGGAGGAGAGACTCTCAGCCAATGTTGAGCAATTAACTTATGAGCCTGATAGAGAATCATACAGATACCTAAGTATACCCCGCTATCCCCATCTGGACCCCCCAGTAGCCCAACACACAAAGCAATGCAGAAGGAGGAAGGATACCATAAACTCATCTAATAAAATGTAACACCTCACTCCAGAATTGCGTAAGATGTTCACATCACATGTAGCAGATGGGCATCAGGTAGAGAACGAGAAGGACAACAGGAGTCCGGCCTAACTCCAGTTCTATGGAGAAAGGCAGGGGTCCAGTACACTATATGTAATAAGAACAGTTGGGAGAGACGATGAGCCTCTAACACTGCCAGCAGAGGAGTCATAGACACTGCTGGAGCCCAATGCTCATCCGAGATCCGCCGTCCTCTTAGTTGATCGGGACACCACAATTTCACTGTGGTCCCGAACAGCCCACTGAGCTAACTGGCAATACACTTTCCCGCATTTATATGCCACAATCAACTTAGATAGCAACCAGGACCCACCGGTTATGAAGTGTACTTATGAGATGAGCGGTTCTTCTAAGTGCGGGACCAAACACAGGACGTACCTGTACGTGCTGTGTCCTCTATGGATTAACCTATAACATCTTGCCCCTTCATCAGATGCGTGAGATATAAATGGGATGCGTGAGATATAGACAGGATAGCAAACAAACCCATGCACACAGTGTTGCGGCCACTCCCCCTTCACCTGAAACCATGGTCCTTTTGCTAAGCCATGCCCATTCGGTAAGCACTAGTGGAAACTGCAAATATTCACACAACATCTGAAACCTGGGTAAAAATTGTGTGAATATTTGCTGTTTTCACAACTTTACAAAATAATCGTATATAATAAATACCCCCCCATAGTGTTTCTCATAAAACTCAGCACATAAAAAAAAAAATTCGAAGCTCTTGTGAAGATTTGTCTCTCTGTGTATACACATAATTTCTTACAACCAATAAAAACTCCTACAAAAAAAAATCAGGAGCAATGTGGAGAAAAAACTGGAATATTCTCAACCAGGACACCACATCCCCAAAAACCGCTATAGACGAGTCCGCTCTTTAACCTGTTCAGGACCCAAGAAGTATGCATACGTCTTGGGACCCTGGTACTTAAAGGGGTTGTGCGCTGCCCTGCAGTTTGGAGCTCCGCTCATAGCTTCCGGAAGTTCATTACTCCGAACGCTGTGTGCGGGCTTCCGTGTTCGCAGCCACTGGGCGTGATGTCACGCCAGGCCCATTCGTGACATCTCGCCCGCCCCCTCGTGACGTCTCACCCGCCCCCTCAACGAAAGTCTATGGGAAGGGGGTGCGACCGCTGCCACGCCACCTTCCCATAGACTTCGGTAGAGGGGGCGGGCGAGACATCACGAAGGGGCCAACAAGGAAGCCCGCACACAGCGTTCGGAGTAATGAACTTACGGAAGCTGTGAGCGGAGCTCCAAACTGACGTATGCATACGTCCTGAGTCATTCCGGTCTCCGCCGCTCGCCGGACGGAGATCGGAACGGCATGCCTGCTGAAATCGTTCAGCAGGCATGCTGTGCAAAAGCCCAGGGGGGTCCAGGGACCCCCGCATGTCGGCTATCGGCGCAGATCGCAAGCGAATTCACACCAGCGATCTGCGCCGATTCCGGTCATTCGAGTCATTCGGGTGACCCGATGACCGGGTAATAAATGGTGATCGGCGGTGTACGATACACCGACAATCACCTGCCATTGTTAGGGAGAGGTGACTATACTGTCACCTCCCCAGCAACGCTGTTATTGGCCGGCGTTAACGGCTTCTTCTCCCCACTCTGCATGCTTACTGAGTTCAGTCAGCTAGCAGAGCGGGAAGATAAGGACCGGGATCCCCCCTCGGAGCATCGGAGACCCTCAGGAAGAAGAGGACCCCATTAGATCAGGGTGAGCTTTTTCTAGGGACAGGTAGGGAATCAAAACGAAAGTAAAAGTGAAAAAACTGTAAAAAAAAAAAAAGTATCCCCCCCGACCCCCTAATAGGTCCCCAAGGGTCTGCTGTCACCTGATCCGTGTGACCCCGGGCCCTATTAGGGGTTCAGGGTGCTGCGAGTTACACCCATGTTTTTTTTTGGGCCGCAGCTTTTTTTTTTTCCTGTAAGTTTACACCAAGCACCACACACTACACACTTCCCTGCCCCCCCTCCCCGCACACACACCAACGTAGAAAAAAGGTGATGGCCCGCCGGGCATTTTCGGCAGTGGAGGCTTACGCCTTTTTAGCCTCCAACTCCGAATCTGCCAGTGAGGACGAGGAAGATCCTTTTTTGTGTTCTTCCTCATCCTCCTCATCATCTAGCAGTGATGATGAAACCCCTGTAAGGCGGGGCTAGGCGAGGCCACGCACCCCCCATGAGAGTGACCCAGTGGACGACACTAGTACGAGTGGCAATGCTGCTCGTAATAGGAGTCCGGCCCCCCAGACAAGTGCACCGGAGCCCCCTTCCGATGACCCTGTCTGGAGCCCCCCAGAGGGTTATCAGCCACGGATTCCTGAGTTTGTTGGCGACTCAGGAATCCGGATTGACCATGCTGGATTCACTGATCTAGACTTTTTAAAGTTTTTTTTCAGTGACAGCCTGGTCAATCACATGGTGGAGCAAATGAACTTGTATGCCCAGCAGTTCATTGCCCACCACCCCAATTTGTTTTTGGCCAGGTCCAATGAATGGTACGCCATTGATGCAGCGAAAATTAGACAATTTTGGGGCCTCACGCTGCATATGGGCCTGGTCAAAAAACCAAGTGCTCGTCAGTACTGGAGCGGGGACGTCCTCTATCAGACCCGGCTTTACAGTATGGCGATGACACGGAAGCGGTTCGAGGCCATTCGGAAATGCCTGCATGATGCAGATATTGCGGCATGTCCGCCCCAAGGTGATCCCGCCCATGACCGGCTTTACAAAGTGAGGCCGGTCATCAATCACTTTGGGGCCAAATTTTTGGAGGCCTACGTACCACTCAGGGACCTCTCTGTAGATGAGTCTCTCATCAGTTTTAAGGGGAGATCAAGTCCTCAAGCCATATAACGCCATGAGGAAAACACGGGCATGGTACAAAAAAGTTGCGGTCTACATGGTACAGGTTGCCCTGTACAACGCTTTTGTACTATCCCAGTATGCTGGCAACACAGGGACATTCCTCCAGTACCAAGAAGATGTCCTAAGGTTCCTGATCTTTGCTGACCGGGAAAGATCAGGCCGGACTTCCCAAGGGTCTGGAGTTATAGGCGCCAGGATCGTCCCAGGCTAACACTTTCCAGGTGTGATCCCCCCCACTGGAAAGAAGGGACGAACCCAGAAAAAATGCAGAGTGTGTTTCAGGAAGGGGATTCGGAAGGACACCACATATCAATGTGACACTTGCCCAGATAATCCGGGCCTCTGCATAAACTGCTTCAGGGAGTATCACACTTCCATGGAGCCCTAAATGTTCCCTTTTTATGTTAATTTTCCATAATTTGACCAATGTACCAAATCCAGAGTACATTCCAAATTTTTCACCCCATAAATCTCTAAATTGCCCCAAAAACCTAGAAAAAAAAAAATAAAAAAACCTGATAAGACCTCTGGGGGTGTTTTTCTCAAAAATGGGTCATAGGTCACTGAGTCACTATCATCGGGGACTTTTCTATGTTGCCTCAAATGCACAGCGCTCTCTCTCCACCTGAGCGGGTGCGCATTTGAGGCAACAGGTTAGGGACGGCCACACACATCACATTCCCAGAATGATTATTAAGAGCATAGGGTTTGGGGCGGGCATATTTTTTGGGGTTTTGGCTATCCTTGATAAAAGTAGTTTTTCTTAATAGTTAATAACAGCTGTTTGTCACCAAGGATATGGACAGCAGGATTGGAGGTTTTCTTCAGTGCACATTGTGCCACATGTATACATCTCTGGAGCAGCAGCTTCAGGGTAAATACCGCTGTGACAAATGTGAGCATGTTGCCCACCTGGAAGCTCGTATTAGAGATCTAGAGGAGCAAAATGCAACATTGAGGGCGATTGACAATCTTACAGAGCAAGCAGTTAGTGGGGTAGAAATGGAGGTTGGAGAAACTAGCCAGGAGGCCCAAGTAGGGAGCTGGGTTAATGTAGTTAGAGGGACTGGAAAGGGGGCAAGGAAAAGGAAGGTCACTTCTGCTTCTGATCTCCCAAGTAAAATTGCCAAGTTGGGCGATGATGCGAGGGCCTCAGTATCAGAGATGGCAAACCTAGTGGATACTGGTCTCCCTAACAGCCGGGGGAACAGCTCAACTAGTAGTGTGGGGGATGGTAACGCAGGTAGGCCAAGACAGTTAGTTGTGGTAGGGGACTCTATAATCAGGAAGACGGATAGAATAATTTGTCGCCAAGACCACCTCAACCGAATGGTTTGCTGTCTCCCTGGTGCCAGGGTTCGGCATGTGGTGGAAAGGGTGGACAAATTACTAGGGGGGGGGGGGGCTGGGGATGACCCAGCTGTCGTGGTCCATGTGGGAACCAACGACAGAATACATGGTAGGTGGAGGTCCTTGAAGAATAATTACAAGGAACTAGGTGCCAAGCTGAAGGGAAGGACCTCTAAGGTTGTGTTCTCTGGAATACTTCCTGTGCCATGCGCATCGCAGGAAAGACAGCGGGAGCTTAGGGAGTTAAATGCATGGCTTAAGTCGTGGTGTGAGGGGGAAGGGTTTGGGTTTTTAGAGCACTGGGCTGACTTTTCATTGGGGTACAAACTCTATTCTACGGATAATTTGCACCTGAATGGAAGGGGGTCTGCTGTGCTGGGGGAGAGAATCCTGGAAGGGGTGGCTGAGTATTTAAACTAGGTGAGTGGGGGGAGGATAATAAAGCAAAGAAAGCAGACAGTGGGATGGATAGGTTAGAGAGGGGTCAGGACATAATGGCGGGTGGAGAGGAGTCCTGTGGGGGGAGGTTAAGAACAGTGGATAAGGAGATTCATGCGTTACAAACCAGCTGTAAAAATAAATGTAGCCCGAAAAATTGTAATCCCAATAATTCAAAAAATTCCATTAGCCCCAATAACTCAATAACTACAATAAGCCCCATTAACTCAAAAAATACCGTTAGCCCCAATAACTTAAATAACAACGTTAGACGCAATAACGCAAAAAATCCCATTAGCCCCAATAACTTAAATAATAACGTTAGACCCAATAACTAAAAAAATCCCATTAGCCCCAATAACTTAAATAGTACAATTAGCCCTTATAACTCAAAAAATGACATTAACCCCAATAACTCTGAAAATCCCATTAGTGAGACTATATGTGTAAAACTTAATGGAAATGTAAAGTGTATGTTCACAAATGCCAGAAGCCTAGCAAATAAAATGGGGGAGCTTGAGGCCTTGATACTGGAGGAACATATTGATATAGTTGGGGTCACTGAAACATGGCTGGACTCCTCGCATGACTGGGCTGTTAATCTGCAGGGGTTTACATTGTTTCGCAAGGATAGAATGAACAGAAAAGGTGGTGGAGTCTGTCTGTATGTAAGAAGTGGTATGAAAGTCAGTGTGAACGATGCCATAGTGTGTGATGATTCTGAGGATGTGGAATCATTGTGAGTAGAATTACAAAAGGAGGGAAATATTGAAAAAATAGTATTTGGTGTAATCTACAGACCCCCTTATATCACTGAAGAGATAGAAGGTCGGCTGTATAAACCAATAGAGAGGGCCGCCCAGGCAGGTACAGTGGTAATAATGGGAGATTTTAACTATCCAGATATAGATTGGGGCCGGGGGTTGGCTAAAACTACAAAGGGGAGAAAATTCCTAAATTTATTGCAGGATAATTTTATGGGCCGGTTTGTGGAGGACCCAACAAGAAGTGATGCCTTGTTGGATCTGATCATTTCCAACAACGCAGAGCTGGTTGGTAATGTAACTGTGAGGGAAAACCTTGGTAATAGCGACCACAATATAGTTACTTTTGACTTAAAATGTAGAAAACAAAGACAGACGGGGAAAGCAAAAACATATAACTTTAAAAAGGCAAACTTCCCTGGGCTGAGGGCTGCACTACAGGACATAGACTGGGGGGAGGTGTTCTCAAATACTGATACAGAAGGTAAATGGGACATCTTTAAATCAACTCTAAATAACTATACAGCTAAATATATACCAAAGGGGAACAAATATAAACGATTAAAACTAAATCCTGCATGGCTGACAAATGAGGTTAAAAGAGCAATAAACAACAAAAAAATAGCCTTCAAAAAATACAAATCTGATGGGTCAGCTATAACATTTAAACAGTACAAGGAGCTTAATAAAATCTGTAAAAATGTAATAAAAACAGCAAAAATTCAAAATGAGAGACAGGTGGCCGAAGAAAGCAAAACTAATCCTAAATATTTTTTTAGATATATAAATACAAAAAAACCAAGGACAGAGCATGTAGGACCCCCTAATAATGATAATGGGGAGGTTGTCACGGGCGATCAAGAGAAGGCGGAGCTACTGAATGGGTTCTTTAGTTCTGTATATACTATGGAAGAAGGAGCTGACATTGGTCAGGTCAGTGCTGGTAACACATCATATAATGTATTGAACTGGCTTAATGTAGAGATGGTACAAGGTAAGTTAAGTAAAGTAAATGTAAGCAAATCTCCAGGGCCGGATGGACTACACCCAAGAGTTCTTAGAGAGGTAAGTTCAGTAATATCTGTACCCTTGTTCATGATATTTAGAGATTCTCTGGTGTCTGGTATTGTGCCAAGGGACTGGCGCAAGGCTAATGTGGTACCAATCTTCAAGAAGGGCTCTAGGTCTTCGCCAGGCAATTATAGACCGGTAAGTCTAACGTGCATTGTGGGTAAATTGTTTGAAGGACTTATAAGGGATTACATACAGGAATACATAGGGGATAATTGTATTATAAGTGATAGCCAGCATGGGTTTACTAAGGATAGAAGTTGTCAAACCAATCTAATTTGCTTTTATGAAGAGGTGAGTAGAAGCCTTGACAGAGGAATGGCTGTGGATATAGTGTTTCTGGATTTTGCCAAAGCGTTTGATACTGTCCCTCACAGACATCTGACAGGTAAGTTAAGGTCCTTGGGCTTGGAAACTTTAGTTTGTAACTGGATTGAAACTGGCTCATGGATCGTACCCAGAGAGTGGTGGTAAATGATTCGTACTCTGATTGGTCCCCGGTTATTAGTGGTGTACCCCAAGGTTCAGTACTGGGCCCGCTGCTGTTTAATTTATTTATCAATGATATAGAGGATGGTATTAACAGCTCTGTTTCTATCTTTGCAGATGACACCAAGCTTTGTAGCACGGTACAGTCTATAGAGGATGTGCATAAGTTACAAGATGACTTGGATAGACTAAGTGTCTGGGCATCCACTTGGCAAATGAGGTTCAATGTGGATAAATGTAAAGTTATGCATCTGGGTACTAATAACCTGCATGCGTCGTATGTCTTAGGGGGGATTAAACTGGCAGAGTCACTGGTAGAGAAGGATCTGGGTGTACTTGTAGATCACAGACTACAGAATAGCATGCAATGTCAGGCTGCTGCTTCCAAAGCCGGCAGGATATTGTCATGTATAAAAAGAGGCATGGACTCGAGGGGCAGGGACATAATACTCCCCCTTTATAAAGCATTGGTACGGCCTCACCTGGAATATGCTGTTCAGTTTTGGGCACCTGTACATAAAAGGGACACTGCGGAGTTGGAAAGGGTGCAGAGACGCGCGACTAAACTAATATGGGGCATGGAACATCTTAGCTATGAGGAGCGATTAAAGGAGTTACAATTGTTTAGTCTTGAGAAGAGACGTTTAAGGGGGGATATGATAAACGTATATGAGTATATAAATGGCCCATACAAAAAATATGGAGAAAAACTGTTCCAGGTTAAACCCCCCCAAAGGACGAGGGGGCACTCCCTCCGTCTGGAGAAGAAAAGGTTTAGTCTAAAGGGGCGGCACGCCTTCTTTACCGTGAGGACTGTGAATTTATGGAACGGTCTACCTCAGGAACTGGTCACAGCAGGAACAATTAACAGCTTTAAAGCAGGGTTAGATACATTCCTGGAACAAAATAACATTAATGCTTATGCAGAATTATAAAACTACATCCCTTTCCCTTATCCCCTTACATCCTTCCCTTCAATCCCCTGGTTGGACTTGATGGACGTATGTCTTTTTTCAACCATACTAACTATGTAACTATGTAACTATGTATGCTCTGGGTTATCATTCTGGGAATATATCCTTTTTTATAAGTTTCTGGCCCACTTTACCCCATATTACGGGCCTCTGTACCCCACCTGTATACCCCAGTTATGGCCCGTTGTCCCCCATAGTGTTCCCCTATTTTAGGGCTCAGTGCTCCCCCATTAACGCTCCTTGAGGGGGGGTCCCACATCCTGGCTCCATATGAAGCTCAAGGCCCCTGACTGCCCTCCCACTCCAGCAAGACCTGCTGTGCATCCACCGAGCCATTATCATCAAAAAATAAGGTATGTCCTTACTCCAAAGAAATGTATTTACAAATTGTGGGGGGTCTTTTCTGCTATTAACCCTTAATTAAAAATGTTAAATTTTGGGGAAAACTCACTAAAATGAAATTTTTTTTTTTTTTTTTACATATGCAAAAGTCGTGAAACCCCTGTGGAGTATTAAGGCTTACTTTACCCCTTGTTATGTTCCTCAAGGGGTCTAGTTTCCAAAATGGTATGCCATGTGGGGGCTTTTTTGCTGTTCTGGCACCATAGGGGCTTCCTAAATGCAACATGCCCCCCAAAAACCATTTCAGAAAAACGTACTCTCCAAAATCCCGTTGTCGTTCCTTTGCTTCTGAGCCCTCTACTGAGCCCACCGAACAATTTACATAGACATATGTCCTTACTCAAGAGAAATTGGGCTACAAATATAAGTATACATTTTCTCCTTTTACCCCTTGTAAAAATTCAAAAATTGGGTTTACAAGAACATGCGAGTGTAAAAAATGAAGATTGTGAATTTTCTCCTTCACTTTGCTGCTATTCCTGTGAAACACCTAAAGGGTTAAAATGCTGACTGAATGTCATTTTGAATACTTTGGGGGGGTGCAGTTTTTATAATGGGGTCATTTGTGAGGTATTTCTAATATGAAGACCCTTCAAATCCACTTCAAACCTGAACTGGTCCCTGAAAAATAGTGAGTTTGAAAATTTTGTGAAAAATTACAAAATTGCTGCTGAACTTTGAAGCCCTCTGGTGTCTTCCAAAAGTAAAAACACTTCAATTTTATGATTCAAACATAAAGTAGACATATTGGAAATGTGAATAAAAAAACATTTTTTTTTTGGAATATCCATTTTCCTTACAAGAAGAGAGCTTCAAAGTTTGAAAAATGCAAAATTTTCAAATTTTTCATCAAATTTTGGGATTTTTCACCAAGAAAGGATGCAAGTTACCACAAAATTTTATCACTGTGTTAAAGTAGAATATGTCACGAAAACCCATTCTTGGAATCAGAATGATAACTAAAAGCATCCCAGAGTTATTAATGTTTAAAGTGACAGTGGTCAGATGTGCAAAAAATGGCCGGGTTCTAAGGTGTAAAATGGCTGGGTCCTTAAGGGGTTAAAGAACATCTTAAAAAAAGAAATCTACCATAATGGCCAAGGCTTCCTAAAAACAATGCAAATGCTGTGACTAGGTCCTTCAGCAGCAAAGTCTATAATCACTTCATTGCTTTTTATCTTATTTAAACTGCATTTCAGACTTTATTATCTATTTAATAGAATCTAAGTGTAGATTATAATATGTTGGTCGGACAGTCCAAAATTTGCACAACCACCTAAATAAACACTGACATAATGTCACACAGGCTATGATGATACACATAAGGGTTTATTTACTATTGTGATTCCGACCCTTTTTTTCTTGGGTTTTGCACCCAAATTGTGTTGCACATTCCATGCGACACAATTTATGACCAAAAAAAACCAAAACCCTCCATTTTACAAGAAAAACCCGAAAAGGGGGCGTGGTCATGGGAGAAAGTCTGCGTGGTCCTTACAAAAGGGGCGTGTCTCCGTCAGTTTTGAAAAATCCCAACATTTTTACTAAGGTTTCCACAGAAAATGTGGTGGATTTGAGCTGAGGAAAACCAGACAGATCAGAGCAGGTGTAAAAAAAGCAAAACGTAGGGAAAAGTGGAAAATGTAGGGAAACCTTAGTAAATACCGTGGAAAATACCTGTCGGGAATCAAAACCCACAAAGAAAACTACACTCTACTCTTAGTGAATAAACCCCATAGTGTTTTAAGGCATGCCAAAGATAAACACAGCTGTAATTTCAGAGACTTTGTGGTCACACCAATCGGGCAAATCTCCCCAGCAGCTTTGAACTGGTTTGAACTCGTAAAAAACTTAAAATGTACTGGATTTATAAGTTAAACTTATGTGAAAATGTAATTGCTATAATGATTATTTCAAATACTGGCATTGATACCATGTTTTAATGTTATTTTAACAAATTTTACTAGATCTGTAGCAAAGGCCCTGTACAGATACCAGACTAAGTTTATATTATTAATATTTATTTAATAAATCATATATTTTATTTAAACCAGCTACATCATATTTCTCTGCATTTCCATAATTGGAAGGTTACTTTTTAAGTAATAAGTATACACCTTGAGGTCTGAATTCCCTCTGTTTTGGTAATTTTATTAATTTTTTTGGCACTTTTGAGTATAGTGCAACTCATTACCTCGGTCTAGACTCAACGTATTTATATTAGTGTGCAGCCATCCAATTCATATTTTTCCTCTAATTTACAAATCTGTTTAACTTTCTGGCACCAGTTGATTAAAAAAAAAAAAAAAAATCCACTGGAGTACCCCTTTAACCCCTTGGGGATGGAGGGTTTTCCAGTTTTTGCACTTTCGTTTTTTCCTCCTTGCCTTTTAAAAATCATAACCCTTTAAATTTTGCAGCTAAAAATCCATATTATGGCTTATTTTTTGCACCACCAATTCTTCTTTGTAATGACATCAGTCATTTTACCCAAAAATCTACGGGGAAATGGGAAAAAAATCATTGTGCTACAAAATTGAAGAAAAAATGCAATTTTGTAAATTTTGGGGGCTTCTGTTTCTATGCAGTACATTTTTCGGTAAAATGAAACCTTCTCTTTATTCTGTAAGTCCATATAATTAAAATGATTCCCTACTTATATAGGTTTGATTTTGTCGTACTTCTGGAAAAAATCATAACTACATGCAGGAAAATGTATACGTTTAAAATTGTCATCTTCTGACCCCTATAACTTTTATATTTTTCATCCTATGGGGTGGTATGAGGGCTCATTGTTTGCGCCGTGATCTGAAGTTTTTAGCTGTACTATTTATGTATTGATAGGACTTTTTGATCACTTTTTATTCATTTTTCATGATATACAAAAGTGACCAAAAATACGCTATTTTGGACTTTGGAATTTTTTTGTGCGCACGCCATTGACTGTGCGGTTTATAATTTGGACATTTCTGCACGCGGTGATACCACATATGTTTATTTTTATTTGCACAGTTTTTTTTTAAATGGGAAAAGGGGGGTGATTCAAACTTTTATTAGGGAAGGGGTTAAATGATCTTTATTCACTTTTTTCACTTTTTTTTTTCAATGTTATAGCTCCCATAGGGGGCTATAACACTGCACACACTGATCCTTTACATTGATCAATGGTTTCTCATAGGAAACCATTGGTCAATGTTTCTGCCGCTTGACTGCTCATGGCTGGATCTCAATCACTGAGCAGTTATTCGGCGATCGGACAGCATGGAGGAAGGTAGGGACCCTCCTGCTGTCTTTACAGCTGTTCTGGATGCCGCGATTTCATCACGGCGATCCAAACAGCTCCCTGAGCTAACCAGCAGTGCTTTACTGTCACTTTAGATGACGCGTTCCACTTTGAATGCCGCGTCTAAAGGGTTAATAGCGCGCGGCACCGCGATCAATGCCGTCCACTATTAGCCACGGGTCCCGGCCTCTGCGTTATAGACAGGGAGCGGGCTGAGGGCGTATAGGTACGACCTCTGTCCCCAAGGAGTTAAGCAAAGAGAAGTGGTGCTAGAACCTTCTGTAGCAAAGCATTCCACATATTTCAAACAAAAGTAAAAGAAAGAGGGCAGAAACTCATCAATGTTCTTCTAAAGGCTTTATTCCGAAAAGAGGTACAAAAATTCCACTTCACATAAGCCTACTTGACACTCCCTGCTCGTGGAGGAGGCTCTTTTTGGAATAAAATCATCAGGATTTTTCTTCTTTCTGTGTCAACCACAAAGAAAGTAAAAAACAAAAAGCTCTCCCCCTTTTGCTGGTGTTTGCACAGATGACCATGAGCAGTGGCCTACAGTCCTTCAGTAAAATGATAATAGCAACTCCAACATTACGAATCAAGATAAAAGCATCTTCTTTATTAGAAAACTTTAAAATGCTTGAACCTGGAGCCCCGGATCTTTGTGTTGGAGATGAACTTTGCCTACAGCTTTGTTTTACAATGTCAATTTTTCCTTTGTCTGTTCCTCCTGATATGTGGTGCTTTTGGTGGGGTGAACGGCTGTTGTAGCCGACTTTGCTTTTTGTTTGTTAATTGTTTATTGAAAAATTTTAATAAAGCCTTTTAAGAAAACTTTAAAACATAGTCTATAAAACATGGAGCAGTGTTCATCAGGCCTGACACATTTCGCATACGATCTATCTTAATCATAGACCCTTTTTTATCAGTCTCAAACTGAGTTATTTGTATTAGTTACTGCTCCTTGAAATCTTGCTTGTACAGTCAGCCCTCTACTTTAGAGATCAAGAACACCTACCTTCTACTGTAGCACAATTCCAGTCCTGCCCCTTACCTTATCAGTCATGCAGAGCCTAGTCTCTCACACTTGGCCTAACCCCCGCTCTACTTATACAAAAGGGCATGCCCATATAGTTCCACCCACTGCCCTTGCAGCTCTGGTGGGTGGATTGGTGGATTACACAGCCATTACCTCTACACTTGCTTACTCTTTCTGTCAGTCACTATGAAAGCTGCTCCTTCCCCAAATGTTTAAGTCATGTTTTTGGTGCCATTTATGGGTATATATGTTTTTGTTTGCTTTAATGTTTATATGTCATGTATATGATGAAGGAGTGTCATGATGTCTCTCAACAATATACAAATAGAGATAAACAGGTACCCGCACTCACCACGAGGAAACAGCAGACCGACTCTCCTGGACTCTAGGATATACCCGGCATCAAGCTGGTAGCAGGGTGCTCATAGTGGAGGCGAGACTGCCGACAAGGTTTCGCGCAAGACGCGCTTCTTCCGGCCTCGTATGAAAAAGAGTCCATGTGAGTCGGCCTGCTGTTTCCTCGCGGTGAGTGCAGGTACCTGTTTATCTCTATTTGTATATTGTTGAGTGACTTTGGATTTCTTGGTCCCCAGCATCCCCGGACTCAAGGGCACTAGGACTCCGCATGGCCACAGTGACAGTTCGTTAGGCTCCATATTATATGCTATTATACAGCTGGGATATAGGTGTCGGTCCCTCTTTACAGCAGTGCCCTCTGTTTTGTGTTTGTCAGTATTCCTTATAAAGTCTTCCAAAGTACACACCTTGCGTGATGTGGATACTTCTCATCTTTCGCTACAAACAAAGTTTTGCCACAAGCTTTTTCTTCCATACATGATATGTGGATTTAGACATTGATGACTCCATCATCTGTGATTCCCCTGTGACAGCTGCATCTCTTGAGATTTAACCACAGGCCTGATATAGGTACCGTTCTATGAAGAGCTCTGCTCTGTTCTTTTTATAATGGAAAGGAAATCCCCTTTATTCTTATACTAAGGCGTACTGTATGTAATAATAAAATGGGATTTCTTTTAAGATAGTGTGTGCCGGTATATTGTGCTTTCTAGGTTTTCTTATTCAAAACCAAGCAGACAGGGGAGCGGATAAATATATGTGCATTCAGTTAATGTAACACTAGAAGTACCACATTATATTCATACCACACTGTGAGTGACCTGAAAAAGAACAGTATTGTGGTAGAAATTAAACGGTAACGCTCTCCAAAGCATAAAATGAGAAGAGCCAAAATATATGTTTGATTGCTTTATGTAAGGATTTATGTCATATATTCGGAGATGGATTTCAGCAACCTGTGGCTCCCAGGGTGTTGCTGATTCATAGACCTCTCTAGAACATGGTGAAAAATATATTGTAGCTCCAAATCTGAAGAGCTTTTCATCTATCATTATACTAAAGCCAGGTCCTGACTGGGAGAAACATTGCTGTGTGGTGAATGAGAATATTTTGGTGCACATGTGGGTTATGGCTGATAATGGTGTATAATACAAACTGCAGTGAATTGCACATCTGCAGACAAAACATTCCAGAAAAAGTTAAAGGGGTACTCTGCCCCTAGACATCTTATCCCCTATCGAAAGGATAGGGGATAAGATGTCAGATCGCGGGGGTCCCGCCCCAGGATCTCGGCTGAAGGACTCACCTGTTGCAGCTTCCGGAAACGCTGGAGGCTTCGGCTCCCGATCACGGTGATGTGAGATTATGACATCATGACTCCGCCCCTGTGTGTGATGTCATGCCCTGCCCCTCAATGCAAGTCTATGGGAGGGGGGCGTGACGGCTGTCACGCCCCCTCCCATAGACTTGCATTGAGGGGGCGGGGCATGACATCACACGGGGGTGGAGTCGTAACGTCATGATCTCACGTCACCGTGGTCGGGAGGTGTTAGGATGAGAGCCTCCAGCGCTGCCAGAAGCCGCAACAGGTGGGTCCTGCAGCCGAGATCCCGGGGGTCCCCAGCTGACATCTTATCCCCTATCCTTTCGATAGGGGATAAGATGTCTAGGGGTGGAGTACCCCTTTAAAGCAATAGTCTCATCTTAGGCATTGATGGTAAATAGATGGGTTATGCCATAAATGTCTGATAACGGCAGGTCCCACCTCAGAGATTACCACCTATTGGGAACACTTATCCTATTATCCAATTCCCAGGCCCTGCATTCTCCACACACTTGAATGAAAAGTGGGTGAACTTCGGTGAAATCTCCACTGAAGTATATGGAAAATACGGTGGGCAGAAATTGTACTGCTAGTTGAAGATCTCTGGTCTGACATTTGCATAGAAACATAGAATGTGTCGGCAGATAGAACCATTTGGCCCATGTGCCAATATCTTGAATAGTATGAATAGTCCTTGTCCTGATCTTATATGAAGGATAACCTTATGTCTATCCCATGAATACTTAAACTCATTGTATTTATAGAATGTATATTATGAACAGGCATATACTTTAAAGAATGTGATAAGTTTCTTCTTTAGTGCCAACTGTGGAGAAAACTACAACTTCTAGCAGGTCCTGAAGGTCTACCTACAGCTGTCAGGGAATGCTGGGAACTAAGAAGATAACAGTAATTTGAAAATGCATTTAACTAGTTGTGGAAGGGACACACTTTATTATCAGAAGCATGCTTCCTGACCCTTCACTGCTTCTCTGCTTCGGTAAGGGGGGGGGGGGGGGGGGGGTGGCGGGGTGGCATCATCCTACCACTGCCCTGAGGGTTAAGAATGCAAACCACAGCACTATCAATGAACATTCTAACACCTATTTAAAGGGGAACCCCGGTGAAAACAAGTAGAAAACAAATGTTTTCAAATCAACTGGTGTCAGAAAGTTAAACAGATTTGTACATTACTTCTATTAAAAATCGTAATCCTTCCAGTACTTATTAGCTGCTGTATAAAACAGAGAAATTTGTGAAATTCTTTTCGGTCTGACCACAGTGCTCTCTGCTGACACCTCTGTCCATGTCAGGAACTGTCCAGATTAGAAGCAAATCCCCATAGAAAACCTCTCCTGCTCTGGACAGTTCCTGACACAGACAGAGGTGTCAGCAGAGAGCACTGTTGTCAGACTGGAAGGAACTTCACAAATTTCTCTGTAGTATACAGCAGCTGATAAGTAGTAGAAGGGTTAAGATTTTTACATAGAAGTGATTTAAAAATCTGTTTAACATTCTTGCACCAGTTAATTTGAAAAAAAAAATTCCACCAGAGTTTTCCTTTAAATGCCGCGGTCAACTTTGACAGAGGACATCAAAAGGGTTATTGCTGGCCAGGGTGATTGCCGCACACCAACTATTAGCGGAGGCCCTTTGCTAATTAAATAAGCTGGGTGGCCGTGGTATGGAGGGGGATGAAATCCCCAATAAACTAAAGTATCCAGGGTATAGGGCATTTCAAGCCGCCTCAAGGTCCTTGACCTAGGTGGAAGTGTAACCTCTGCACCCTCTATAGATATGCTCCCCTCACAATCCATGTTACAAGTGGGGAGGTTTACGAAGACCCCTTGTCATAATAAGTACATTAAAAAATGTTAACTTTATTTTTGCCGTGATGTCAGTTTATTTAATGTTAACATAATGGTATTTCTCCATCCCCACTTACAAATTGGGATATTGTTAGATTCATTTTTGCAGAATTATTTTGATGGGACTCAATTATGTTAAAACATAGTAACACATAACTCTTAATAATTATAAAAGAAACCATTAGATACAATACCAGGCATGTGCACCATGCGACAATTGCAGTTCTCCACCAGATATCGGGTCTCACAGTCAATCCGACATGCAGAAATACTGTAGATATCAAAGAACTCTGAATCCATGGTGCTAGATTTGCAGTCTCCCCATGGTGGGGGCAGGTATGTTAACTGAGAATAATAAATGTCAGAGAGTTAGAGAAATTCTGAGAAACAGACTAATGAAGAGAGACAAGGTGCCAAAAAAGCTGCCATAAACGATACAATAACATAAATATGCAACATAAATGATGAATGTAATAAAAAAACAAACAAACATGTAACTGATTAAATGGTGTAGATTTATTTCATTACAACTGAGTAATAATACTATCCTGACCTATACTCTTTAAAGGGGTATTCCAGGAATTTTTTTATTTGACTATGCTACAGGGGCTGTAAAGTTAGTGTAGTTCATAATATAGTGTCTGTACCTGTGTGTGATGGTTTTCTCACAATTCTTCTGTGATTTTCACACCAATATTTATTTTTAACAGCATACAAAATGACTGTTGTCTCAGATTTTTCCCAGGTAGCAATGCTTCCGAGACCTGACTCACTAGTCAGCTGATGACAGGGAGCCTGTCTGCTTCAATGGGTGGAGGGATCGCTTGGTGGGAGAGAGATCAATCTGCAACTAATGCAACAGCTGTAGGCACCCTGATTGAAAACCACAGGTCTTTTGAATGGATGCAGCTCATTTATGTTTCAATGGTTGGGGTGGCTGATGTGTGGGAGGGAGGAAAATGGAATTATGGGATTTGAAGGCAAAAAAGAAAAACTCAAAAAGGAAATGCCAGTTCACAAAAAGCTAGCCACAGTGTTATGGTAATCTCACAACATAGCCATAGACAAGCGCAAATTCTTCCTAAGCATGTCCATTACTGCCTACCAGGTATGTATTAAAATCACCTTATGGTGGATAACCCCTTTAGAGGGGGGTCTCCTGCAACGTCAGTAAGCTCTCTATTAAAAGTAAAAATGCATTAACTATTTAAATCACTAAGGATTTCTGTCCTTCACAACAAATTATATCCAAAAAATAACTCCATTGTTGTCTTTTTTTAATAGGCCACATGGCCAGCTATTATGACCCCACTATAATGACCCCACCTAACTCCACTACCACTCACCTAGGAATGTTTATAACTACTACACAACTTACCACTGTACAATACAATATAAGCTATCAGTGCCATCAATCTGGGCAATGGACTAAATATATATATATTTGCCCATTTAAGTAAGTAAGGACTATTTTATGGTCTATACAGTATTATACAAAGTATGTACTCACTCGCTGTTCCTGACAAGACACAAAGGTTTGGAATCCAGGAGCCACACCAAACCCCAACTGGTCAATGAAAGGAGGTTCATCCTGACTGTGAATCTGAACCTTGATTCCAGCCTCAAAAGAGGTCTCATCTGCAGAGTAGATACACAGTAGATAATGATCAGTGTCTCTATTAGTCAGGTCAACAGAAACAAAAAACATATATTCTACTGACCTGTTTCTCCCCACACTGGCAAATATTCATCTTGTTGGATATCCAGCATTAACTCCAGACCATTTCCTGTGCCACCTTTAGTAGTTATTAATGGGGGACGTCCATTCTGACCCGAATTAAAAGTGTAGCACTTCCCATATCTTGTAAAAACCTAAGACAAAAATAAAATGAAAGATTTCGTAAAGCAGACTGACGAATGGCCATCCTGGGATTCTTCTCACAGTGTCGACATAATTAAATCTGTTTAATATTTTTTTGTCAAAATTATAAATGTATTGTCCTGTCAAGTTTAAAGGGGTATTCCAGGAAAAAACTTTTTTTTTATATATATCAACTGGCTCCAGAAAGTTAAACAGATATGTAAATTTCTTCTATTAAAAAAATCTTAATCCTTTCAGTACTTATGAGCTTCTGAAGTTAAGGTTGTTCTTTTCTGTCTAAGTGCTCTCTGATGACACGTGTCTCGGGAACCGCCCAGATAAGAAGAGGTTTGCTGTGGGGATTTGCTTCTATACTGGGCGGTTCCCGAGACACGTGTCATCAGAGAGCACTTAGACAGAAAAGAACAACCTTAACTTCAGAAGCTCATAAGTACTGAGCGGATTAAGATTTTTTAATAGAAGTAATTTACAAATCTGTTTAACTTTCTGGAGCCAGTTGATATATATAAAAACAGTTTTTCCCTGTATAACCCCTTTAATAATCTATGGTCTTCTTGATACTCGGAAAAAAGTGTTATGTTTCTTTTTTTCCTAAACAAGAAAAATAAATATGACAGAGGTCTACAAAATCATAAATGTCATAAAATACTGAATAACAGTGCGTTGTCCGACAATTCGCACGCTACAAGCCAAATAGACAAGAAATTAAATTTTATTTGAAGACACAGATCTGTTCATAGAATTTTCCCATATAATCAGCTTGTCCTGCAGCGTTAACACTTAGCCTTGGAGGCACTAAAAGATAAAGTGACCATTCCAGGTTCACAAAGAGAGCCAAGTCGTATTATTAAGGCCCAAATAATAGAAAACACTTCTTTACTATTTGTGCTCAGTTAATCCATTGCATTCATTACGAGGGCTTATTTTGACTAAAGAGGTCATTAATGGCTTTTAAATAGAATCAGACATATTCTTACAATTCAAGTGCATAAACTGCTTTTAGCAAGATGGAAGAATCCCAGCCCTCATGTTGAAGATTATGCCCAATTCTCAATATTTGTACCAAGAAACAGATAACAGCGTAACATTGCCCGACATAGATTGCTGCTCGCATTACTTACAAAGCTATCCATTTAAAGGGACATTAAAGCCATAAAAAAAACAATTATTGGGAAATTGCTACACAGTAAAATTAGATTACTCCCATATGCCGTGCTTGTGCAAAGCAAACATTATATGAAAGGGAGAAAAAAAAAAGACTTGATTATTTAACGAAGATCAAATAGGTGGCAGTGTTGGGGAATGGTGATGCTGTTCATAGATGTTTTTGTATTGACACAGTAAGAGAAATGAGCTTGTTCTATAGATAGTAATATATCACCTTGTGTATAAATAAATAATAAATTATATATATATATATATATATATATATATATATATATATATATATATACACATCAGTCCACACACAAATGTGACCTTAGTGGCGTAGCGCCACACACACAGACAAAAAAAGTTGTTCTTTTAAAGTGTTACTACAATTTAAAGTGTAACTGTTATTTTAAAAAACTTTAAAAATATTATAATGACATGTAAAAAGTTCTTACCGTATATACTCGAGTATAAGCCAACCCGAATATAAGCCGAGGCCCCTTGGGATGATGGGAAATACATTATCCCCCCCTGTCATCATCCAGACCCCTGTGATTAACACCCCCGTCATCATCACCCTGTCATCATCCAGACCCCCGTCATCATCACCCTGTCATTATCCAGACCCCCGTCATCATCACCCTGTCATTATCCAGACCCCCGTCATCATCACCATGTCATTATCCAGACCCCCGTCATCATCACCCTGTCATCATCCAGACCCCGTCATCATCACCCTGTCATTATCCAGACCCCCGTCATCATCACCATGTCATTATCCAGACCCCCGTCATCATCACCATGTCATTATCCAGACCCCCATCATCATCACCCTGTCATTATCCAGACCCCCGTCATCATCACCCTGTCATTATCCAGACCCCCGTCATCATCACCCTGTCATTATCCAGACCCCCGTCATCATCACCCTGTCATTATCCAGACCCCCGTCATCATCACCCTGTCATTATCCAGACCCCCGTCATCATCACCCTGTCATTATCCAGACCCCCGTCATCATCACCCTGTCATTATCCAGACCCCCGTCATCATCACCCTGTCATTATCCAGACCCCCGTCATCATCACCCTGTCATTATCCAGACCCCCGTCATCATCACCCTGTCATTATCCCCCTCGTCATCACCCCCCTTCATCAGCTCCTGTCAATCCCTTCAATCAGTAGTCTTCAACCTGCGGACCTACAGATGTTGCAAAACTACAACTCCCAGCATGCCCGGACAGCCATCGGCTGTCCGGGCATGCTGGGAGTTGAAGTTTTGAAACATCTGGAGGTCCGCAGGTTGAAGACCACTGCCCAGGCCTTCGTCATCATCCAGACCCCCCCTTTAGTTTTCTACTCACTTCCCCTCGGTGGGAAGGAAGGTTGAGCTGGTCCAGGCCATCTATGCTGCAGGGACCGTCCGGTGGGAAGGGTTAGTCGTTCCGGGCTGTCCATCGTCACCAGAAGGCCCTCTTCTCCGCTCCGGCCCTGGACTAGTGACGTTGCCTTGACAAAGATGCACGGGGACGTTCATGCGCAGGGACGTCCCTGTGCGTCGTCATCAAGGCAACGTCACTAGTCCGGAGTCGGCCCGGAGGGGAGAAGAGGGCATCCCGGTGAAGATGGACAGCCTGGAACGACTAACCCTCCCCACCGGACGGTCCCTGTAGCATGTTTGGCCCGGACCAGCTCAACCTTCCCTTCCTAGGGTAGGTGAGTAGAAAACTAAAACGGGGGTCTGGATGATGATGAAGGCCCTGCAGTGGTCTTCAACCTGAGGACCTCCAGATGTTTCAAAACTACAACTCCCAGGATGCCCGGACAGCCGATGGCTGAAGATCACTGAGAAGGGATTGACAGGCGGAGAGTTCACTCGAGTATAAGCCGAGGGGGGCGTTTTCAGCACGAAAAATCGTGCTGAAAAACTCGGCTTATACTCGAGTATATACGGTATCTGTAGAGATTTAGGTGTTCAGACTCCCACCGATTGGTAAAACAAATCAGGAGAAGCGGTTTTCTTGTGCTTGTTGTCCCTGTATTGATACTTGTTGCAGGAGATGGATTCTATAGTACGTATGGAGTTTGTTTTCAGCAGTAAGCCTCAGAGCGGTAGAACGCGAAATGAGCAAACCACATGGCTTGTTTTACCAGTTGGTGGGGGTCTGAACAGCATCGTTTGCCATATGCACCAGGAGCTGTCCTTGGGTTTACAGAAAGTATGTTCACATACCAAAATTCTTATTATTCTTATTAACCTACTAGTAGGCTTCATGGAAACCCCTTTTTCTACTTTCTTGTCAGATAGATAAATAGACAGATGGAAAAATGGAGGAGAGCAGCACTCAATGTATGTAGTGATGGGTGCCAGCGATTTAGGTCCTGACCCATGATCAGTGCATATATATGAAGTATTAGCCGCAGCACTGTACCTGCACATGTATGAATAAAACCAAAAGGGTTTGCTTTATCTTCTGAAGTGTTGGGGCTATTCCATTACAACTAAAAATTTCTAAAGTTATAACGTTTCATTAGGGCTTTTTTAGGAAGAAACATTTCAGCTTTAAAGCAAGCATTGGTAAATATGCATCACTATTTGTTGCACTATATCTGAGTGCCGAGACCTTTTTGAATTTGTGCAAGCCCTTGAATCAGGGAGATATTGTGCCGGTTGGCACCCTAATACCATTTTTTCTGCTTCTGTGTTGCACCCTATTCTTTTTTGGTTGACATAGATAGATACGCAAATATAAGTCAACACTTCAGGGAAAATGTGAAATAAAGTGCTTTTTAAATGCCTTATAAAAGTGCAACATTTCAGATGCCTGTCGCAGCGTTTTCCCAGCATTAAAGGGGTACTACCGTGGAAAACTTTTTATTTATTTTTATTTTTTTTGTCAACTGGTGCCAGAAAGTTAAACAGATTTGTAAATTACTTCTATTAAAATATCTTAATCCTTCCAATACTTTTTAGGGGCTGTATACTACAGAGGAAATGTTTATCTTTCTGGATTTCTCTGATGTCACGACCACAGTGCTCTCTGCTGACCTATTCTGTTCATTTTAGGAACTGTCAAGAGCAGGAGAAAATCCCCGGAGCAAACATATGTTGCTCTGGACAGTTCCTAAAATGGACAGCAGAGGTCAGCAGAGAGCACTGTGGTCGTGACATAAGAGAAATCCAAAAAGATAAACATTTCCTCTGTAGTATACAGCCCCTAAAAAGTACTGGAAGGATTAAGATTATTTAATAGAAGTCATTTACAAATCTGTTTAACTTTCTGTCACCAGTTGATAAAAAAAGAAAAAAAAAAGTTTTCCACGTTCGTACCCCTTTAAGCCAGATGAAACATTTCACTTTTTAAAGCATGTAATAATAAAAAAAATAAAACACTTATTTGCACCTTTTCCCTTGAGTGCTGTGGTATCTTTGAGTTTATTGAAGTTTATGGACTGAGATTAAAGTGTATGGACTGTCACGCCCCCTCCTATAGTCTTGCATTGAGGGGGCGGAGCGTGATGTCAAACGGGGGCGGAGCCGTGACGTCACTATGCTCCATCCCAGTGATCGCCAGTAATCAAACCTGGAGTGAACACGCTCTGGGGGCTGATTCTAACGGGGTGCGGCGTGGAAGATCACGGGGGTCCCCAGCGGCGGGACCCCCGCGATCAGGCATCTTATCCCCTATCCTTTGGATAGGGGATAAGATGTCTTAGCGCCAGAGTACCCCTTTAAGGGCCCTTTTTCTGCCTGCACCCAATGCATCACCAGTGTTGTGCTACTTTAGGAGGTAGGGAAATGTGTTCTCTTATCCTCATTTGACTGCATCTTAATCAGAAGGATTATGGGATGTCAGGCCTGTTTTATTACACTTGGCATCTTTGTATATACTGTATAAGCCTTGTAATTAATCTGATTGGAACATGTCTATGAGAGCAGCCTCTTCCGCAGTGCAAGGGATAGCACTTTAGAGGGCACAATCCAAACACATAAAACTGGCCTACAAAGAGCAAGGCAAATGCCATAAATATGTGCCCTCTCTTTCATTTTATGAAAACTACTGTATATGTAGCATTCTTAAAGACGTTCTGTGCCTAATCTTTACTTCTCTGGCCTTCCCATCAATCTCCTCTCCTCCTTCTAAGTACATACAGTACATTTTATTGAGTACCTGAGATTACAGATTCAAGAACATTTATTTTGCCCCCAGAATATATTAAAGGTCTTTCATGACTCATTTCATCACCGTTCCCTCCTACTTGCACTTCTTGATCTCGGCATTAAAATTTCTTAGAAAATGCATTTAAAAGGGCTCCCAAAGTCCCATTACACATCAATAGACACAGTGTATACCATAACAACTCTAGATGACGAATAAATCTCATTTGTTGTGGGAAGTAAACTGGGACAATACAGTGCCTTTATGAAGTGTTACTTAAAGGCTTTGAAGATAGCTACTGGTATATACAAAATAATTATGATGTACCGTATTTTTCGCCCTATAGGATGCTCCAGCATATAAGACGCACCCAATTTTAAATGAGGAAAATCTAGAATGCAATGTAAAGTATAGGACACAGTGATCTTCAACCAGCGGACTTCCAGATGTTGCAAAACTACAACTCCCCGCATGCCCGGAAAGCCGTTGGCTGTCCGGGCATGCCAGGAGTTGTAGTTTTGCAACATCTGGAGGTCCACAGGTTGAAGACCACTGGTATAGGAGGTAATACTCACGTGTCCCCGCCGCTCCGGACCCGTCACCGCTGCCCTGGATGTCGCTCTCCACCGCTGTCGCCGCGTCACCGGGGTGTCCCCGTCGCTCCGGAACGTCTCTGCTGCTGGGTATCCTCGCTCTCCGTCACCGCCATCACACCACTACGCACGCCGCTCCTATTGGCTGACGGGACGGTGTGCGCGATGACGTGATGATGACGAAGGAGAGCGCCGGCCATGCAGGGGACCCCGGCACGGAGCAGACACCGAGGAGGCAGGTAAGGTCCCTCCCGATGCAGCCGGGTTAGGCTGTGTTCACACCACGATTTCTTAAATACGGTTCCCGTATACGGTTTGGAGGAGGGGGGCGGGGCTTAATTGCGGCGCCCGCACTCAGCCGTATTCAGGAACCGTATTTAATACAAGTCTATGAGCCGACCGGAGTGAACCGCAGCCTCCGGTCGGCTTCGTTTTCGGCCGTATGCGGTTTCCCGACCGCAGGCAAAAACGTGGTCGACCTGCGGTCAGCTTTGATCGCCGCGTATGAAGGGTTAATACAGGGCATCACCGCGATCGGGGATGTCCTGTATTAGCCGCGGGTCCCGGCCGTTGATGGCTGCAGGGACCGCTGCGATAGGTGTGTATTCGCCGTATAAGACGCACCAACTTTCCCTCCCACAGTTTTGGCGAAGAAAAAGTGCGTCTTATATGGCGAAAAATACGGTAATATTGATTTATAAAGGCTGGCAAAAAAAAAAAAAGCTAAGTTAGGCGGTTTCTCTTTGTACTTTTTTGTGTCAATTTGACTTTTTCTGAGATGTCTTGATTCATTGTACACTTCTGTATATCAAGATATGCAATGCTTAAATGTACATGACTCCTGGAAATGTGTATGGTTTGAGGAGGTCTGACATTTTCGTATTTCAATAGGTTTTGTAAGCTGTAAACAATGCTACACTTATATCTATCTATCTATCTATCCATCACCTATCTCATTCCAAAGGGAGGAAGCAGCACCTGTCACTCATGAACACCCCACTGTAAACAAACAGTCAAATGGTGGACAAATCCCATTGCGACCTGTGCAATCGTTTATTGTAAAACACCCGCCTTTTGCACAACAGCGCGTGCGACTTGTGCATCAGCTTTCCTTTATGAAGGCCTGGCATCTGCAACTGCCCACCAACATAGATCTTAATTGTGTAGCAGTTTGATTTATTGTAAATATTTTGGTTTAGATTATATTATGTATTGGGCTGTAGATTGGCTACTTAGTATGTTGGTATAACTGAACACTGTCTGACATGTGAAACTATTCCAGCACAGTATAATATTTTTGTATAGGATGGTGTTTGAAGCATTGTAAACATTTGATATTTCAGCAGATAAAAGTGTAATGGGTCTACATATGGCATTATTATTTATGTGGTGAATATAAAAAGAGACTGTAGGGGGCTGACTTTTCATACACGGATCGTAAGTCAAATAACGCCAAAGTAAGCTGTGGCAAATGTATTAAAAGATGCACACCTACTATTACTGTCTATTAGCCTTTGGAATAAAATCTACACCAGCTATGAGTAGGATAAGACTTCTGACAATAAAGGGGTATTCCAGGATTTTTTTTTTATATTTGACTATGCTACAGGGGCTGTAAAGTTAGTGTAGTTCATAATATAGTGTCTGTACCTGTGTGTGATGGTTTTCTCACAATTCTTCTGTGATTTTCACCCCAATATTTATTTTTAACTGCATACAAAATGACTGTTGTCTTAGATTTTTCCCAGTTTGCAATGCGGCCGAGACCTGACTCACTAGTCATCTGATGATAGGTAGCCTGTCTGCTTCAATGGGTGGAGCGATCGCTTGGTGGGAGAGAGATCAATCTGCAACTAATGCAACAGCTGTAGGCACCCTGATTGAAAACCACAGGTCTTTTGAATGGATGCAGCTCATTTACGTTTCAATGGGTGGAGTGGCTGATGTGTAGCCAAAAAAAGAAAAGTCAAACAGGAAATACCAGTTCGCAATAAGCTAGCCACAGTGTTATGGTAATCTCACAGCATAGCCATTTATCCCCAAGACAAGCGCAGATCCTTCCTAAGCATGTCCATTACTACCTGCCAGGTATGTACTAAAATCAACTTATGGTGGATAACCCCTTTAATAATAGCAAGGGTAGGTTCACACCACATTTTTGCAATACAGTTCCCGTAAAAGGTTTTTGGATGAAAAACGGATTCCTCAACACTGGACTAATCTGTATCAAAATGTGTGTACAGATTTTAACCCATATTCGGTTGAAAACCGTATACGGTTTGAAAAAAGAAGTCCGGTTGCATCCATTTTTTACGAAAAAACTTATATATTTTTAACTTTGCACTCCATTATGTTCCCATTGACTCCATGTTAAAAAAAAAAGGTATATGGTTTCAATACGGTTTTTCACACGGACCAAAAACCGTGGTAGGCTACGGCTTTGGTTACTGGAAAAAAAACTGACAAAATCATACAAGACGCAAAATGGACACAACCTGATGCATCATTTGGCATACGGTTTTCAATGGAGAGTCAATGCATATGGTTTTCAATACGGTTCCATTTGATTTTCAAATTGAAAACGTATACGGGAACTGTATTGTAAAAACGGGGTGTGTCCTTACTTACTGCTAAGCCCTGGTCATATGTTTTCAAATGTGCCAAGAATGTGTCAAGAATGGCATAAAAATGGCAAAAATTAGGCATGTGCAAACACAGTTTGTATGTGAAACTGGTGTATATGCCTTGTTAAATTCCCATGATATGTGTATTTGTTCGATGGTTAACCGTACACTATATGGAGAAAGACAACAACAAAAGGTACGGTATAGGATCATCCAATGGAAGGCCAAGATATGGATGGAAAGGGAGAAAGAGAGAGGGAGAGAGAGAGAGAGAGAGAGAGAGAGAGAGAGAGAGAGAGAGAGAGAGAGAGAAAGAAAGAGAGACATGACATGCAAAAAAGAAACATCTTTAAAAAAAAAACAATTCTGCCCTAAAACAATGAAAGCAAACATCAGCTAACATTAATCCGCCACCGACATCCTTCACATTTGGAAATTATAACTTAGCAATGTTATTTGTGTAATAAAGTCTCTGTGCACAACTGAGTCTAATGTGGAAACATCCCCATTCATAATACAAGAGTTAATTAGATTACTTCCATTCCATGTACTGAAAGTGCGAAGCCCCATACTGTTAGCATAGACTAATAAAAGCAGAAGTGCATAGCTTCAAATAATGATATTCTCCCATAAATATATCACAGGATAGATAAATGTTTCATGGAAATAAATCCTAAAATAAGAATTTTTCTCACTCACTCCATCAGTCTGTGTCCCCTGCTGTTATTTTGTTAAACTTAAGCTCATGCACAATTGCTACAAACATCTTTACAGACATTCTTTAGTAGGTATAGAGACTCTGTCCCCTCTGAAAACCCCTTTAAACTACTGTATTCAGTAAATAGCAACTCTGATTCTGAATCTGTCATTATTCTACTAACTCGCATCTACCTGCTGTAAGCCTGAAAACATAGTCTTAGTAGTCCGCTTCATTATATTGATGAGCTTAGTAGTCCTCTCCATTATATGGGTGAGCTTAGTAGTCCTCTCCATTATATGGATGAGCTTAGTAGTCCTCTCCATTATATGGAGGAGCTTAGTAGTCCTCTCCATTATATGGAGGAGCTTAGTAGTCCTCTCCATTATATGGAGGAGCTTAGTAGTCCTCTCCATTATATGGAGGAGCTTAGTAGTCCTCTCCATTATATGGAGGAGCTTAGCAGTCCTCTCCATTATATGGAGGAGCTTAGCAGTCCTCTCCATTATATGGAGGAGCTTAGCAGTCCTCTCCATTATATGGAGGAGCTTAGCAGTCCTCTCCATTATATGGATGAGCTTAGCAGTCCTCTCCATTATATGGATGAGCTTAGTAGTCCTCTCCATTATATGGAGGAGCTTAGTAGTCCTCTCCATTATATGGAGGAGCTTAGTAGTCCTCTCCATTATATGGAGGAGCTTAGTAGTCCTCTCCATTATATGGAGGAGCTTAGTAGTCCTCTCCATTATATGGAGGAGCTTAGTAATCCTCTCCATTATATGGAGGAGTTTAGTAGTCCTCTCCATTATATGGATGAGTTTAGCAGTCCTCTCCATTATATGGAGGAGCTTAGTAGTCCTCTCCATTATATGGAGGAGTTTAGTAGTCCTCTCCATTATATGGAGGAGTTTAGCAGTCCTCTCCATTATATGGATGAGCTTAGTAGTCCTCTCTATTATATGGATGAGCTTAGTAGTCATCTCCATTATATAGAGGAGCTTAGTAGTCCTCTCCATTATATGGATGAGCTTAGTAGTCTTCTCCATTATATGGATGAGCTTAGTAGTCCTGTCCATTATATGGAGGAGCTTAGTAGTCCTCTCCATTATATGGATGAGTTTAGCAGTCCTCTCCATTATATGGAGGAGCTTAGTAGTCCTCTCCATTATATGGAGGAGCTTAGCAGTCCTCTCCATTATATGGATGAGCTTAGTAGTCCTGTCCATTATATTGATGAGCTTAGTAGTCCTCTCCATTATATGGATGAGCTTAGCAGTCCTCTCCATTATATGGATGAGCTTAGTAGTCCTCTCCATTATTTGGAGGAGCTTAGCAGTCCTCTCCATTATATGGATGAGTTTAGTAGTCCTCTCCATTATATGGAGGAGCTTAGTAGTCCTCTCCATTATATGGATGAGCTTAGTAGTCCTCTCCATTATATGGATGAGCTTAGTAGTCCTCTCCATTATATGGATGAGCTTAGTAGTCCTCTCCATTATATGGATGAGCTTAGTAGTCCTCTCCATTATATGGAGGATCTTAGTAGTCCTCTCCATTATATGGATGAGTTTAGCAGTCCTCTCCATTATATGGAGGAGCTTAGTAGTCCTCTCCATTATATGGAGGAGTTTAGTAGTCCTCTCCATTATATGGAGGAGTTTAGTAGTCCTCTCCATTATATGGAGGAGCTTAGTAATCCTCTCCATTATATGGATGAGCTTAGTAGTCCTCTCCATTATATGGAGGAGCTTAGTAGTCCTCTCCATTATATGGAGGAGCTTAGTAGTCCTCTCCATTATATGGAGGAGCTTAGTAGTCCTCTCCATTATATGGAGGAGCTTAGTAGTCCTCTCCATTATATGGAGGAGCTTAGTAGTCCTCTCCATTATATGGATGAGTTTAGTAGTCCTCTCCATTATATGGAGGAGCTTAGTAGTCCTCTCCATTATTTGGAGGAGCTTAGTAGTCCTCTCCATCTTTTGGAGGAGCTTAGTAGCCCTCTCCATCTTTTGGAGGAGCTTAGTAGTCCTCTCCATCTTTTGGAGGAGCTTAGTAGTCCTCTCCATTATATGGAGGAGCTTAGTAACCCTCTCCATCTTTTGGAGGAGCTTAGTAGTCCTCTCCATTATATGGAGGAGCTTAGTAACCCTCTCCATCTTTTGGAGGAGCTTAGTAGTCCTCTCCATCTTTTGGAGGAGCTTAGTAGTCCTCTCCATTATATGGAGGAGCTTAGTAGCCCTCTCCATCTTTTGGAGGAGCTTAGTAGTCCTCTCCATCTTTTGGAGGAGCTTAGTAGTCCTCTCCATTATATGGATGAGCTTAGTAGTCCTCTCCATTATATGGATGAGCTTAGTAGTCCTCTGCATTATATGGATGAGCTTAGTAGTCCTCTCCATTATATGGAGGAGCTTAGTAGTCCTCTCCATTATATGGATGAGTTTAGCAGTCCTCTCCATTATATGGAGGAGCTTAGTAGTCCTCTCCATTATATGGATGAGCTTAGTAGTCATCTCCATTATATGGAGGAGTTTAGTAGTCCTCTCCATTATATGGAGGAGCTTAGTAGTCCTCTCCATTATATGGAGGAGCTTAGTAATCCTCTCCATTATATGGAGGAGCTTAGTAGTCCTCTCCATTATATGGATGAGCTTAGTAGTCCTCTCCATTATATGGAGGAGCTTAGTAGTCCTCTCCATTATATGGAGGAGCTTAGTAGTCCTCTCCATTATTTGGAGGAGCTTAGCAGTCCTCTCCATTATATGGATGAGTTTAGTAGTCCTCTCCATTATATGGAGGAGCTTAGTAGTCCTCTCCATTATTTGGAGGAGCTTAGTAGCCCTCTCCATCTTTTGGAGGAGCTTAGTAGCCTTCTCCATCTTTTGGAGGAGCTTAGTAGTCCTCTCCATCTTTTGGAGGAGCTTAGTAATCCTCTCCATTATATGGATGAGCTTAGTAGTCCTCTCCATTATATGGATGAGCTTAGTAGTTATAGTAGCCTCGTCAGCCAATCACTGGCTACAGCAATGTACCGCCTCCGCTGATGATTGGCTGAGCGGGCCTTCACTTGCTTATGTCCAGGATTGTGGGGGCCAGAGCATGCTGAGAATGGACCCCATAAAGGAGGCTACAATCTTTAGCCTTAAAGGGGTACTCCGGTGAAAAACTTTTTTTTTTTAAACAACTGGTGCCAGAATGTTAAACAGATTTGTAAATTACTTCTATTTAAAAAGATTGACCCTTCCAGTACTTATCAGCTGCTGCATGTGCCACAGGAAGTTCTTTTCTTTTTAAATTTATTTTCTGTCTGACCATAGTGCTCTCTGCTGACACCTCTGTCTGTCTCAGGAACTGTCAAAAGCAGGAGAAAATCCCCATAGCAAACCTATCTTGCTCTTGACAGTTCCTGACATGGACAGAGCTGTCAGCAGAGAGCACTGTGGTCAGACAGAAAATACATTTTAAAAGAAAAGAACTTCCTCTGTAGGATAATTTACAAATCTGTTTAACTTTCTGTCACTTTACATGGGACAAATGATTCGCTCTCCTCCAGAGATATGCAGGCAATCTTTGTTGTAATCACTCCATGCTGGGATTTGTATGGGATTTAAAAAAATCATAATACAAAACTGTCCCACAATAGCCGGAGATCACCATGTGATGTTGTAGCTAAATATGATACTACTGTTGTATGTGGAAATTGCTAAGTCAAAAGTGTCTTATAGATGAGTGTGCAAGTGCAGGAGTGTCACCAATATTAAAATCCTGACAGTTCGCCTCCCAACTTTTTGGTTTGTCACTTGTGGTTCTTAGTACTAGGGGTTCTATGGCTCAGATTTAGCACTTGTGGTTCCTTGGCCCAGAATTAACAATCTGCCTGAAACCAAACTGCTGACTGCTTTGCCCATAACAACCAATAATAAGTATACAAGAATGGGGGTACTCAATCTGCACTGGGTCTGAGAACTTTGTCTGGGTAAAATCCTCAAAAACCCAATAAATAGAATAAATATAAATAGAAAAGAGTGACAAGTACTCAAGGACACGATAATAAGTAGATAAAAAATATTTGCTGTTTAAAAGTGATGTTAAAAAAGGTTTATGATCCAAGTACCGTATATACTCGAGTATAAGCCGAGGCCCCTAATTTCACCCCAAAAACCCAGGAAAAGTTATTGACTCGACTATAAGACTAGGGTGGGAAATACATCATCCCCCCATGTCATCATCCAGACCCCTGTCATCATCCCCTCCCCCCTTCGTCATCACCGCCTGTCAATCCCTTCATCAGAGGTCTTCAGCCTGCGGACCTCCAGATGTTGCAAAACTACATCTCTCAGCATGCTGGGAGTTGTAGTTTTGAAACCTCTGGAGGTCCGCAGGTTGAAGACCACTGCGGCCTTCGTCATCATCCAGACCCCCCCCCCGTGACGTTGCCTTGACGATGAGGCACAGGGACGTGCCTCATCAACGTCACTAGTCCGGGGCAGGCCAGGAGCGGAGAAGAGGGCCTCTCGATGAAGATGGACAGCCCGGAACGACTAACCCTCCCCACTGGACGGTCCCTGCAGCATAGATGGCCCGGACCAGCTCACACTTCCTTCCCACCGTGAGGAGATGAGTAGAAAACTAAAGGGGGGGTCTGGATGATGACGAAGGCCGCAGTGGTCTTCAACCTGCGGACCGCCAGAGGTTTCAAAACTACAACTCCCAGCATGCCCGGACAGCCGATGGCTGTCCGGGCATGCTGTGAGTTGTAGTTTTGCAACAACTGGAGGTCCGCAGGTTGAAGACCTCTGAGAAGGGATTGACAGGCGGAGAGTTCGCTCGAGTATTAGCCGAGGGGGGGGCGTTTTCAGCATGAAAAATCGTGCTGAAAGACTCGGCTTATACTTGAGTATATACGGTATGTGTATAGTTGGTAGGATGAATATGTCATAGTTAGCAGGTTATATATTAGTGTTAGAGTAGTATAATTAATTGCAGTGGATAGTTCAGGATGTATGGAGTATTAATAATATTTAGTACCGTGTAGTGTAAATATGTTACATGCTCATGTCCAGGATACAACTCATGTCCTAATTGTAGTCAAAGATAAATTTATTAAAGGGGTATTCCAGGCAAAAACTTTTTTTTATATATCAACTGGCTCCGGAAAGTTAAACAGATTTGTAAATTACTTCTATTAAAAAATCTTAATCCTTCCAATAGTTATTAGCTTCTGAAGTTTTCTGTCTAACTGCTCAATGATGATGTCACGTCCCAGGAGCTGTGCATGATGGGAGAATATCCCTTGCATGATGGGAAAATATCCCCATAGGAGCTGGACAGCTCCCGGGACGTGAGTCATCAGAAAGCAGTTAGACAGAAAACAGAAACTCAACTTCTGAAGCTAATAACTATTGGAAGGAATAAGATTTTTTAATAGAAGTCATTTACAAATCTGTTTAACTTTCCGGAGCCAGTTGATATATATATATAAAAAAAGTTTTTGCCTGGAATACCCCTTTAAAACACAATAGTAATGGTTAACAATCACAGAGAGGACACAGGATCCTTGTGATCCTCTCTGTCTGCATAAAATACAAATAATGGGATCGACCGATATCGTTTTTTTAGGGCCGATGCGATAATCGGTGGAGCTTAGGGCCGATAGCCGATAACTTATACCGATATTCCGGTATAAGTTATCAGCTATTTATCCCCCCGCGACACCGCTAATGAACAATAGCACAAGTAGTTGCCGTCTGGATTGTCAATACTGTCCCCCTAGAAAGCGCTGGAATACACAGTTTGTTGTCCACCAGCTGAGCGCTGCAGCAAAAACTTTCGCTGATGTTTAAATCCTAGCGACACGGCGTTTGCAAAGAAAGAATGCAGTTACTCTGCACCACTCACCCGACCTCTCGTCTGTAAGTAGGGGAGATGATGTTGTCCTTAGCCTGAGAAATCCGGCGTTGCTCGAACGTATGTGGGGAAGTTTGCCCGCCGAATAACAAGTCACACATGTGAGTGGAGCCTGTTCTCAGGATGCTGTGAGTCCTCGTGGAGGGGGGCGCTCTCCGATAATACAGTGGGTGGCTGGTATTGGTGACACAGTTCGGGTGCATAGTTGCTGGTCTGTAGCCACAAATAGAAAATGGTGGATGTATGGTTGTGCTTGACCATACACCCGCATTCTTTCTTTGCGGACGCCGTGTCGCTAGGATTTAAACATCAGCAAGTACTTGTGCTATCATTCATTACTCCAGTGGGCCCATGTAATTGCTGCATATACCATCTATTACCCTTGAATTGTTTAAAATACACTATCACCCAGCTGCAGCACCTCGGGTGATACTTACTATATTGACATTTTAAACTTCTATTGATCATTATTTGTATTTTATGCAGACATAGAGGATCACAAGAATCCGGTGTCCTCTCTGTGATTATTAACCATTACTATTGTGTTTAATAAATTTATCTTTGACTACAATTAGGACATGAGTTGTATCCTGGACATGAGCATGTTACATATTTACACTACACGGTACTAAATATTACTAATACTCCATACATCCTGAACTGGAACATATAACCATAATATTTGCACTGCAATTAATTATACTACTCTAACACTAATATATAACCTGCTAACTTTGACATCTTCATCCTACCAACTATACACATACTTGGGTCAGAATCAGAAACCTTTTTTACCATCACTTTTAAAAAGCACATATTTTCTCTACTTATTATCGCGTCCTTGAGAACTTGTCACTCTTTTCTCTATAACAACCAATAATAGCTCAGCTTTTATTTTGTAGAAATAAAAGCTGAGCTGTGATTTGTCAGTATGGACCAAGCAGCTACATTTTAGTTTCAGGCAGTTTAATAAATCTGAATCAGTGTGTGAAGAATTTGTTGAGTCTATACTTGAATAGTATTGAATTAAGTTATTAGGACAAAAATCACTGGGAAAAAAAATATAATTCAAATTGCACCAAATAATGGAATAATATACAAATTAGTCTCTAATATGCAGTTACAGAAAAAATATCTTCTACGGCAGTAAAGTAAGTGTTTTAACCCCTTCAGGACCAAGCCCATTTTGGCCTTAAGGACCGGAGCGTTTTTTGCACATCTGACCACTGTCACTTTAAACATTAATAACTCTGGAATGCTTTTAGTTATCATTCTGATTCCGAGATTGTTTTTTTGTGACATATTCTACTTTAACATAGTGGTAAATTTTTGTCGATACTTGCATCCTTTCTTGGTGAAAAATCCGTAAATTTGATGAAAAATTTGAAAATTTAGCATTTTTCTAACTTTGAAGCTCTCTACTTGTAAGGAAAATGGATATTACGAATACATTTTTTTTTGGTTCACATATACAATATGTCTACTTTATGTTTGCATCATAAAATTGTTGTGTTTTTACTTTTGGAAGACACCAGAGGGCTTCAACGGTCAGCAGCAATTTTCCGATTTTTCACAAAATTTTCAAACTCAGTATTTTTCAGGGACCAGTTCAGGTTTGAAGTGGATTTGAAGGGTCTTGATATTAGAAATACCTCATAAATGACCCCATTATAAAAACTACACCCCCCAAAGTATTCAAAATGACATTCAGTCAGCATTTTAACCCTTTAGGTGTTTCACACGAATAGCAGCAAAGTGAAGGAGAAAATTCACAATCTTCATTTTTTATACTCACATGTTCTTGTAGACCCAATTTTTGAATTTTTACAAGGGGTAAAAGGACAAAATTTTTACTTGTATTTGTAGCCCAATTTCTCTCGAGTAAGCACATACCTCATATGTCTATGTAAAGTGTTCGGCGGGCGCAGTAGAGGGCTCAGAAGGGAAGGAGCGACAAGGGGATTTTGGAGAGTACGTTTTTCTGAAATGGTTTTTGGGGGGCATGTTACCTTTAGGAAGCCCTTATGGTGCCAGAACAGCAAAAAAAAAACACATGGCATACCATTTTGGAAACTAGACCCTTCGGGGAATGTAACATGGGATAAAGTGAACCTTAATACCCCACAGGTGTTTCACGACTTTTGCAAATGTAAAAAAAAATAAATAAATTTTACCTAAAATGCTTGTTTTCCCAAAAATTTTTTCTTTTTAAAAAGGGTAATAGCAGAAAATACCCCTAAAAATTTGAAGCCCAATTTCTCCCGATTCAGAAAACACCCCATATGGGGGTGAAAAGTGCTCTGCTGGCGCACTACAGGTCTCGGAAGAGAAGGAGTCACATTTGGCTTTTTGAACGCAAATTTTTCTCTGGGGGCATGCCGCATTTAGGAAGCCCCTATGGTGCCAGAACAGCAAAAAAAAAAACCACATGGCATACCATTTTGGAAACTAGACCCCTTGGGGAACGTAACAAGGGGTTAAGTGAACCTTTATACCCCACAGGTGTTTCACGGCTTTTGCATATGTAAAAAAAAAATTTTTTTTTTTACCTAAAATGCTTGGTTTCCCAAAAATTTTACATTTTTAAAAAGGGTAATAGCAGAAAATACCCCCCAAAATTTGAAGCCCAATTTCTCCCGAGTACGGCGATACCCCATATGTGACCCTTAACTGTTGCCTTGAAATACGACAGGGCTCCAAAGTGAGAGCGCCATGCGCATTTGAGGCCTAAATTAGGGATTGCATAGGGGTGGACATAGGGGAATTCTACTACAGTGATTCCCAAACAGGGTGCCTCCAGCTGTTGCAAAACTCCCAGGATGCCTGGACAGTCAACGGCTGTCCGACAATACTGGGAGTTGTTTTGCAACAGCTGGAGGCTCCGTTCTGGAAACAGTGGCATACCAGACGTTTTTCATTTTTATTGGGGAGGGGAGGGGGGCTGTGTAGGGGTATGTGTATATGTAGTGTTTTTTAGTGTTTTTTACTTTTTATTTTATTTTTTGTGTTAGTGTAGTGTAGTGTTTTTAGGGTACAGTCGCACGGGCGGGGGTTCACAGTAGTTTCTCGCTGGCAATTTGAGCTGCAGCAGAAAGTTTGCGGCAGCTCAAATTTGCAGCCAGATACTTACTGTAATCCTCCGCCCATGTGAGTGTACCCTGTACGTTCACATTGGGGGGGACATCCACCTGTTGCATAACTACAACTCCCAGCATGCCCGTTGGCTGTCGGTGACTGCTGAGAGTTGCAGTTTTGCAACAACTGTAGGCACACTGGTTATGTATCACTGAGTTTGTGACCTAACTCAGTGTTTCACAACCAGTGTGCCTCCAGCTGTTGCAAAACTACAACTCCCAGCATGTACGGTGCATGGTGTACGGTGACTGCTGAGAGTTGCAGTTTGCAACAGCTGGAGGCACACCGGTCGTGAAACACTGAGTTAGGTAAAAAAAAACTCTGAGTTTCACAACCAGTGTGCCTTCAGCTGTTGCAAAACTACAACTCTCAGCAGTCACCGACAGCCAACGGGCATGCTGGGAGTTGTAGTTATGCAACCAGCAGATGCACCACTACAACTCCCAGCATGCACTTTAGCTGTTTGTGCAAGCTGGGAGTTGTAGTTAGACAACAGCTGAAGGTACACTTTTCCATAGAAAGAATGTGCCTCCAGCTGTTGCAAAACCATAAGTCCCAGCATGCCCATAAGGGAATGCTGGGAGTTGTGGTGGTCTGCCTCCTGCTGTTGCATAACTACAGCTCCCAGCATGCCCTTTTTGCATGCTGGGAGCTGTTGCTAAGCAACAGAAGGAGGCTGTCACTCACCTCCAACGATCCAGACGCTGCAGGTCAGTCCCGCCGCCGCAGCTGCTCCTGGGGCCCCGATCCCAACAGGGGCGCCGGGGATCGGGGTCCCCAGCACCTGGGGTGCACGTCTCGCACCCGCTCACGTCCTCCGGAAGAGGGGCGGAGCGGGTGCGGGAGTGACACCCGCAGCAGGCGCCCTGATTGGTCGGCCGGTAATCCGGCCGACGAATCAGGGCGATCGTGAGGTGGCACCAGTGCCACCTCACCCCTGCAGGCTCTGGCTGTTCGGGGCCGTCAGAGACGGCCCCGAACAGCCAGTAATTCCGGGTCACCGGGTCACTGGAGACCCGATTGACCCGGAATCGCCGCAGATCGCTGGACTGAATTGTCCAGCGATCTGCGGCGATCGCCGACATGGGGGGGCATAATGACCCCCCTGGGCGATATGCCGGGATGCCTGCTGAACGATTTCAGCAGGCATCCGGCTCCGGTCCCCAACCGGCTAGCGGTGGGGGCCGGAATTCCCACGGGCGTATGGATACGCCCTCGGTCCTTAAGGACTCGGGATTCAGGGCGTATCCATACGCCCTATGTCCTGAAGAGGTTAAAGAGGTTATCCAGGAAAAAACTTTTTTATATATATCAACTGGCTCCAGAAAGTTAAACAGATTTGTAAATTACTTCTATTAAAAAATCTTAATCCTTTCAGTACTTATGAGCTTCTGAAGTTAAGGTTGTTCTTTTCTGTCTAAGGGCTCTCTGATGACACGTGTCTCGGGAACCGCCCAGTTTAGAAGCAAATCCTCATAGCAAACCTCTTCTGAACTGGGTGTTTCCCGAGACACATGTCATCAGGGAGCACTTAGACAGAAAAGAACAACTTTAACTTCAGAAGCTCATAAGTACTGAAAGGATTAAGATTTTTTTTATAGAAGTAATTTACAAATCTGTTTAACTTTCTGGAGCCAGTTGATGCATAAAAAAAAGTTTTTTCCTGGATAACCCCTTTAATTCACATCTATGGTTTATAAAACAGACCACTAGAGGTCCCTATACTAGCCAGAACATAATCCTGTCCGGCTGTAGCATCATCTTTGTCACCAAAGTCTAGTAAGTGAGGACTGGACTAGGACTTCTCTGTGCTTACACCTGTCCTATCAGGCTGGAGTATAAAAACAGAGAGGAGGGGTTCAAGAGCAGCCTGCAGTGATTAGATGAAGAGACACAGCAGACTCAGGGAGGAAGTAAATGCAAGGTGAGTGAGGGTGGGCTCAGTGCTTGCCTTAGACATGAAAAGTGGATATTAGAATGAGTGAGCAACAGAGGGATTTGTGAGCTACATGCAAAAGTTAGAGGAAAAAAAGACATGTAAGGCATCTGCATGACCTAGTGAGTAACATTTTTATAATAATATTTATTTTCTGTGATACGACAGGTACGCTTTAAGAAGCAAAGAAGGACTGAGAGATGTGAGTCAAAAGTAGGGACCATTCCTCCCAAAGAGGGGCACTTAGTAAGTGTCAATTACAGTCCAATTCTTGCACCACAGAAACCTCCTTCTGTGTCAATGTTTCTTATAAATCCCTCCTGCAAAGTGTAGGTGTAAGAGCCTGTTCACATTGCCTTGGACTTTTACTGTTAAAATGTTTGTGTGATTTTTTTTTTTTTTTTTACTTTGTTTAAGGGTACCTGTCTCTTTGAAAAACTTCTGATCAGTCCCCACCGGTCTTGCAGCAGCACGAAGCTCGGGGGGAGCCTGTTTATTTCTAATGAGTTATGGGGACAGTGTACAGACTGACAGAAAGCTTATAGAGGGAGATTTATCAAAATGTGTGCAGAGGAAAAGATGCCCAGTTGCCCATAGCAACCAATCAGATCGATTCTTTAATTTTTTACATGTCCTCTGCAAAATGAAAGAAGCCATCTGATTGGTTGCTATGGGCAACTTGGCAACTTTTCCTCTGGACAGGTTTTGATAAATCTCCCCCATAGACTTTCTGTCAACCACCTTTACTACAAAAGGTAGAGATATGGGGGGAGATTTATCAAAACCTGTCTAGAGGAAAAGTTGCTGAGTTGCCCATAGCAACCAATCAGATTGCTTCTTTCATTTTTCAGAGGCCTTGTCAAAAATGAAAGAAGCGATCTGATTGGTTGCTATGGGCAACTCAGCAATTTTTCCTCTAGACAGGTTTTGATAAATCTCCCTCATAGACCTAACCAGGGCTCATGTCCTGCAGGAACACGAGGGAACAGAGTTCCTGCACTTTTTCCAGAGCAGGAACACCATTCCCATTAGTATGAGTTCTGCAGGGCCAGCCCTTCAGTGGAAATCTTGGGTGAGTTCCTGCACTTTTTTTCCCAGGACTTGACCCCTGGACCTAACCCATACACAGACAGGTCAAAATAGACAAAGAAAGAACAGTCTGCTGAGACGTATCACACTGAATGACACTGAAGCAAGTAAAAAAAAACTATGCTACACTTATCTGCTGTGGCTGGTGCACATTGCTGTGGGCTCCTGACATTGGAAAAGCAAGTCCAGTGGTTCATGTATACAGCAGTGGGTTACCCCAAGGTTCACAAAAACTTATTGATCACTCATTGCCTGTTTACTTATTTCTTTGTGTATATCTTATATCTGATATATTTTGTATGTAAGTATATATATATATATATATATATATATATATATATATATATACATACACACAGTGGTCCCCCAAGTTACAATATTAATTGGTTCCAGGACGACCATTGTATGTTGAAACCATTGTATGTTGAGACCAGAACTCTATGGAAACCTGGTAATTGGTTCTGAAGCCACCAAAATGTCATCCAAAAATAGGAAAAGGTGAGGATTAAAGAAAAATAAGTAGATAACTAATATAGATAAAGCAAGGCCTTACACATAAAAGTAAGAAAGATCTGCTGGGAGCTGTAATCACTATCTATGTCAGTGTTTTCCAACCAGGGTGCCTCCAGCTGTTGCAAAACTACAACTTCCAGCATGCCCGGACAGCCGTTGGCTGTCCGGGCATGCTGGGAGTTGTAGTTTTGCAACAACCGGAGGCACCCTGGTTGGGAAACAATGGTTTATGTAGAGGACAGGAGCTTCTTCAGGGTCCTATACAGTACACACACTGTCCCAAATGGAGCCACCCTTCCTTGGTGTCCAAAAGAGCAGCTAACCCGTGCACAGGTAAGGAGTAGTATAGAACTTGTAGTTCCTCCCTGTACTGTAGGGGGCGCTACCAGTCAGTGCAGGCACTTCAGTAATAGAGGTGATTTACCAGTAAAATGCCCATTCTGATTGGTCAGTTCCTCCAGTTGCGACAGGTATCACAGATCTGGACTGTCTGTAGCATTGTATGTTGAGTCTGGTTTCAAGTTACGATGGTCCAGAAAAAAACATTGTATGTTGAAACTATTGTATGTTGAGGGATCACTGTATTTATATATACAGTTTGCAAACCTATTTATACTCCATTGTAAAAAATCCTTATAACTAGTTCTAGCTCTATGTAGTGTAGACATTTGTATATCTCAAAGTATAGTCATTGAGAGAAGAAGCAAGTTTTACTATTTGGCATTTGTCCCCACCAACCATTTTGCTTATAGTGGATTGTGTGTTATCTTACCGGGGTAAAATCATCAGCGTCACAATCTTTTCCTTGGTATTTGCATTCCAGCATCATGTCATTGAGCTGGTGAGAGGAGCGCTCAGTGATCTCGTACAAATCAGACATACCATCGCCCGTTTCCTGAGATGGTCCAGAAACCAATTCTGCATCCCCGTCCTCTGGGAAGCCTAACAGAGGAGATAGGTAGATTAAGTCCGAACGTGAGAGTTGAGAATATCGGAAGCGATTGCAGTTGCACAAAGTAATCGCTGGGAAAGTCATTTTGCTCACCACCATCTCATCAATCGTAGTGAGATGTGGATATAATCTATAAGTAGCCACACGCTCCCAGACCTGCGATAGGAACAGAAAGAGGGACATTAAAAAGGCTCCGGCCCAGACAACGCGTCGGATTTCCCAAGGTCCTTCAGTGATAATGTGGTTGAGTCCATGGAGAGTACAGCTGCCTGCAAAGGAAACGGCATGCATAGAACTGTCAAATGGCTCCTCGGCTGTGTCTGTCTCTTCACATTCCACTTTATCTTGTCTTTTAGTTTTGGGTCCTCTGTCTGTGGACACAGACAATGTGCAGAATATCTGCACTGGCATCGCTTAACTTGGGATCTGTAAGAATTCTTTATCCGATGTTCAAGAAAAAAAAATCAGAGATGATCACTCTAGAGGTAGACGAAAGGATAACTACTTGGCTCACCAGGTTCTCCCCATGGAAATGTAGGACTATGTAGTCTAGTGTAGTCTGTCCTTTTCACACAGTAATATTCAGATGTATGACTCTCTGGAAGTCTCGATCACATCCACTGAAGTTTCAGTTTCTATTCTGTCTATTCTTTAATAATCTGAGATGCTGTGGTGACCGGATAAGCACTACTCATAGTCTTTTGTGGTGGGACGCTAGCATACAGAGCTGTGTGGTTCCAGTCTAGCTCTGCCACTGCAGGAGGCAGCAATGTGATCTAGGAGAGTAGTCATCAATAATGTATCAAGATGCCAGTAGAAAGGGAGGTGCTCTATAGGACTGAGCGGAACAAGGGCACAAGAATTTTGAAAGGATGGGACATTTATTTGGTTTGTCCAGTTATAGTTGTCATCTCGTTCTCTGAGAAATATCATGTTTTGTTGTATTAGTGGTAAGAAACGACATCAAGTGAATTTGTCCCTCCCTTCTTGCAGACAGCTCTTAACGTAAGTTGTGAAGGTCCTTTAGGTCATTTTACACAGGCCCTGGGGACTGATCAAATCTCAGCTTTATTGCTGCATTAGGAAGACTAAATCTATCTAGGATCTGAGCAGCGAAGATGCACGGATACCCCTATAGCATTATCAAAGATAATGGAGTCTATGAAAGATAAAAACACTAGAGTGTAGTTATAGCTTCTCAAAAATAGAAGAAGCTTTAATAGCCTTCAGGGCTAGACAAATCTCTGGAGCCAAGGAGGCTGCTTACATACATAGTCACTGCACCTAACTTGTAAGATAAGAGAATCGTAAAAGGTATCACCAAATATGTAAATATAATTACTTATGTCTGCTAATACAGTAAGTTGCAAAAAAAATAAAGTTTTTACTGAAAATAGTATATTGTACTGTGTAGATAAATCCCCAGCACAGTGCCAGCTTGTTCAGCCCGGTGCGCTTTCATCAGCACTATGTTGTGGCATTGCAGAGAGAAGTAGGTGTGTCCTGTGATTTGAAGGAACAATAAGGAAGTCCCTGTGCGAGTACTACTGGCAAACAGCATAACTTAGGTCCCACCCACTAAAATAGAGATAATGAGAAAAAACTCTGTACCAGGGTCTCAATAACAACAGTAAGAGCACTAAAATCACCTTTGAAGGATTAATGCAACCAAACAAAAAAATCTTATGAAAGTACAAGTACGCTTTAATAAAGGGTCATTTATTAGCATAACTACATACTAGCATTGCTAATGATAGGGCCAGGTTTATGACAACCTTTAAATATCTATTGGTTAAAGCAGTAGAGTCACTAAGTGCAAGATAGACGTCATGCACATTTGTGTAACATTTCTGCATTGGTAAACCAAATCTAAATTAGTGACAAAATAAATATTTCTTTAACGGATACAGTCTACCATGAACAATTAATCCTTAAAGGAGTACGGTGAGGCTTTAAAACTTATCCCGCAGGGTGTCCAAGTGCTGGGACCACCATCTCCTGCATGGCACCCCAGCTCTCCCCAGGAATGGAGCGTCATGACCCCGCATCAATTATATTATTAGTATATTATTTTGTTTGTGTACTATTATTTTGGTGCATATACCCCCACACAAAGTGGCAGCGACCCATCCCTTTCATGTTTCTCTATGGAGAGCCAGAGACAGCATTCGGGTATCTCCAGCTCTCTGGGGAGAGGCGGGGTGCCCTGCAGGAGATCGCAAGGTGGTCCCAGCGCTCGGCTCTTTAATGATGTTCCCTTCCCTTAAATAATGTTCTCCTATTTGTGTCTGTCAATAAGATCAGATCAACTCCAGAATATGGTTTACTAACAGAGTTTACCGTGGTGGTCATAGGCATTTATTCCAATAAAGAATTGGGTGTGAATAGGGTAGATAGGGTGAAGCAATGAAGCCGGAATCAGTTATGACAGATGGATTCTTAGTTCTAGAATAGTGATGAGCAGAATAGGCCATATTAGAATTTGCGATATTTCACCAATATTTGGACAAATATTCATCCTATATTCGCAAATTTCGCATAATCACTATATTCAGTTTTTTTCATGTGAAAATTCGACATGAACTTCGCATAGTGGCATGCGCAGTTATATCTTTCACCTAAAAGAAGGGAGGGATCAGTGTCCAGTCTGGAAGTGCCGATATTTACATAAATATTCGCATAAATATTCCTCTAAATTCACATAAAAAACAAATATTCGTAATTTCAAATATATATCACTATATTCTAAATATTTGTGAAATCGCAAAGTGCCGATATTCGGGGTAAATATTCGCATTTTTAATATTTACGCTCAACGCTATTCTAAAATTAGTTGGGAGGACAGAATGTAAAAAAATGAAAAATAAAAAGTGGTAACGTGCATAGAAGGAGGGGAATTAGGTCTTAAGCATGGAAAGCAGCAAAGAGATTATCTTCTCTTTACAGACTCACCAGCCAATATCTTGTGGTCAGTTTAGTAAGTAGATTTGAAACCCAGCAATATTGCAGCACAATATTCTCCCATAAGGAATCGGTAGAATTGATAATTTTTGCATTACATTACTAATTCCACCTCTTGTCATGGCTTATGATAATATGTCTCGTAGAAAGGACAGTCCTGTTATTATGCATGGATAGAATATTTTTTTTTAGAAATGTAATGCTGATGTATTAGTATATGCCAGCTTTGTGAAGAAATAAGCTGTTTGAAAAGAATGACGAATAACTGTGTATATCTCAGAATATATGCATAGGAAATAAAGGAGAAAAATTAAGGAACATGAAACTGCCTGTTATTTCTGGTAAACAACAAATCACCGCCTTTTTATTCACACTTCATAAAATCTGCTTGATAGATTAAACTCGTATAGACAGTGACAAAGCAAAAAGGGGTATAAGTATTATTGGTTCTGTTTTCCTTTTTTTAGTTAAATTGCAGTTTATGGTCAGTTTTATGCAATGGATCTATGATGCTGTCAGTTTGGGTCATTAAACAAGCAGACAGGCCGTTGACACGCGTGTATACAAAATGTGCCCACTTCAAAAACAAAGTAGAAGGTAGAAATTGGGCTTGCGTTACGGAAAATGCAACACTTGCCACATGATTAATGGGGTACTCCACTGCCCTGCCTTCCGGAGCTCCGCTCGCAGCATCCGGAAGTTCATTTCTCCGAACGCTGTGTGAGGGCTTCCGTGTTCAAGGCCGCCCCCTCGTGACGTCACGCCCGCCCCCTTGTGACGTCACGCCCGCCCGCCCCCTCAACGAAAGTCTTTGGGAAGGGGGCGCGACCGCTGTCGCGCCCCCTTCCCATAGACTTTTGTTGAGGGGTCGGGCGTGATGTCACGAGGGGGCGGGCGTGACGTCACGAGGGGGCGGCCTCGAACACGGAAGCCCACACACAACATTTGTAGTAATGAACTTCCGGATGCTGCGAGCGCAGGGGAGAACCCCTTTAAGCAAACAATTGAATACACAAAGAGGAAAGGGAAGTGCTAAAAGTAAATTCTGGCTATGAATTTAAACAATCACATGACCATTTTATAATGCAACACAAAAAGATTAAAATCGTTGATTAAAAACATGTTGAATACAAAAGTGTTGAATACAAACACACAATGGGACAAGTCACAATAACCCCCCCCCCCCATAACCCACTCTGGGTGTGAATGATCTATGACCCCTGACAAAGTTACAGTGAAAAATAATAGCAATATTGTTTAGGAATAGAAGTTAATAGCATACAATATAAAAAAAATAAGCATGTGAAAATGCAAGATCAAGCTAAGGCAAAGACTATTATACTTCAAAGTGCATGAGGTTATTACTACTACCCCAAGGATAAAGTATAAAATCCCAATCTAGTAAAATAAATCAGTTGGCAGGATAATGTAATATCCACCATATATATTGCCAGGTGTGGGGGTCAGGACCAATGAGACCCCATGCGTATCACCAATTTGTTAGGTGTATATACTCTGGAAAAAAAAAATTGCTGAGTTGCCCATAGCAACCAATCAGATCGCTTCTTTCATTTTTCAGATGCCTTTCAAAAAATGAAAGAAGCGATCTGATTGGTTGCTATGGGCAACTCAACAACTTTTCCCCTGGACTGGTTTTAATAAATCTCCCCTATAGTCCTTATGAGTACATTTTTTAATGTGTTACATAGCAAACAGACAGGAACTGGACATGCACAGGCACAGGTATGACCAATTGGCCGTTTCACATCATTTGGCGCTTCACCAGGGCCCTGGTGGTGAGTGTTGTTGAGTGCAGTGGAATTGTTCTTTCTATATGGACTGTTTGCTGTTCTCTACTCTGGCGCCATCACTGTACATCATACCTTGTAGGCCACTTGATATAAAATTTGTGTCACCCTTATAAATCTTCGACTGAGTACTGTAAAATATGTTGAGATGGATATATAACCTTGTTAGTGTATTTCAGCTGGAAAGACTAATATTCCAATAAATCAGGATGTGCGAGCGGGTGTTTGTTAGGCAGAGGATGTACTGTAATGCTTTTAATAGATAGTGTGCCTTGATTAATTGGTATTATTTTTGACTGGGAAATGAGCCATTTGGGTGATGTGAAATCCTAGCTAAAGTTTTACATTTGATATGAGCAGTTCCTGTTCTCATTTATCCTCCAGGGAGCATTGGAAGTACAAGAAATGCCACCCTTGCATAAAATGCTATATTATTCATTATAATAACCTGTGAGTGGGGGCAGGGGGCACTGTGCTCTGGTGGAAAACATATATTTTAGCAGCTTCACTTCTTGTGGGATGCTAAGGGCCATAAGTCTTAAAAAGCTTGTTGTGATCAGTGAGTTAAAGTTTTATAGCCAAAAGATACAAAATATAGATTTTATAAAATTATTTTACTTTTCCCCATTTAGCACTTCTTTGTCTGACATGGCAGCAATTCATTTACAGACTAAAATTTCTACACGTAACTTCTCATCTTGAGGATGGTTGACATTTTCAATAGCTCGGTGTTCAATCCTATAAACTTTCAACCTTTGTATATTGTTTAATTAGGTCTCCCTGAGATTAAATCTGCTAGTCTTCTGCTCTCTAGAGTCCTGTAGCAAATCTGCAGCTCTGCAAGGGTTAATGGACTGAGGCTGACATTGCAGAACCAAATTAAACATACTTGCCCCCGTCTTCACTTCTCAGTTACATGCTCTAAAACAGCCTTAGTCAGCATTGGAAAAAATAGAGACAAGGCTGATACACACACAAACATTTCCCCAAGGATCCAGTGCATTTATATATGCTGAGCTATAGTATGTCCAGATATTGCAATTTGGGGACTCCCCCCTCCCCATGGAAGCATTTTTAGAAATAAGTAAATATATGTAAAACTGTAGATGAAAATCTTGGACGCAGGTGTCTAATGCAACCAATAGTAAAAACCTTTGTGATTCAATTAAGACATCAATACCTTGCAGCAAAAGGTCTTTAGAGGCTTGGTGTCTAGTTATTTCTATAGTACATCAGATCAATAGAGCCGTATTAATCGTATGAAGATTCCCAAGAGTTGGCTGACCATTGGCTTATATTACAACGTAGTAACATTAGCTCCTCAATGAAATAAAAATGACAAGACCCCATCTATCATCCATCAGTAAAAACATTTAACATAGATTTTTACATTTTTGGAGCACATTAGGAATTTGATATTTAGGACAGTTGTTAGACCAATACCATGACCATACCCATGACCAACAGAAATCTGCTCTGGAAGCCCCTATAAGAAACACTTTTGGATTTAAGCCCAAACTTTTTAAGCAACATCTTTAGTAAAACTGGCCAAATGACATTCTTCTTGACCAAACAGCTAGAATGAGTTAGTGCTACAGTATATTTCATGTTTTTATAAAATTTTGAACAGGAAAACAAAGCACATCGCAATAATGCATGTGTTTTTACTGAAAACTGCCATGCCAGTTTCATTGATGGCACAGTTTTAATGAGTAACACAGTAGAAACATTGGAAAAGCGGCTTATGACAACTGTGCTATCAATAACTGTAAAGCAAAGCCATGGTGATCTGCAGTAAAAAACACATGTGCTAAAAAAATAGAAAAAGAACATCCTAGTTCTGAATGAATGAACTGATCATATGAAATACTTTCATCTTTACATAGTTGAATGGGCTGACAACAAAATCACACAAAAATTATCAATGGAAATCAAATTTATCAACCCAAGGGGGTCTGGATATGGAGTCACACTCAAAATCAAAGTGGAAAACCACACTACAGGCTGATACAACTTTGATGTAACCTCCCTACAATGCCTGGGCATGCTCCTGATGAGGTGGCGGATGGTCTCCTGAGGGATGTCCTCCCAGACCTGGACTAAAGCATCCACCAACTCCTGGACAGTCTGTGGTGCAACAGGGCGTTGGTGGATGGAGTGAGACATGATGTCCCAGATGTGCTCAATCGGATTCAGGTATGGGGAACAGGCGGCCAGTCCATAGCATCAATGCCTTCCTCCTGCAGGAACTGCTGACACACTCCAGCCACATGAGGCCTAGCATTGTCTTGCATTAGGAGGAACCCAGGGCTAACAGCACCAGCATATGGTCTCACAAGGGGTCTGAGGATCTCATCTTGGTACCTAATGGCAGTCAGGCTACCTCTGGCAAGCACATGGAGGGCTGTGCGACCCCCCAAAGAAATGCCACCCAACACCATCACTGACTCCAAACTGGTCATGCTGGAGGATGTTGCAGGCAGCAGAACGTTCTCCACGGCTTCTCCAGACTCTGTCACGCCTGTCACATGTGCTCAGTGTGAACCTACTTTCATCTGTGAAGAACACAGAGCGCCAGTGACGAATTTGCCAATCTTGGTGTTCTCTGGCAAATGCCAAACGTCCTGCACGGTGTTGGGCTGTAAGCACAACCCCCACCTGTGGATGTCGGGCCCTCATACCACCCTCATGGAGTCTGTTTCTGACCGTTTTAATGGACACATGCACATTTGTGGCCTGCTGGAGGTCATTTTGCAGGGCTCTGGCAATGCTCCTCCTCTTTGCACAAAGGCGGAGGTAGCGGTCCTGCTGCTGGGTTGTTGCCCTCCTACGGCCTGCACCACGGCTCCTGATGTACTGGCCTGTCTCCTGGTAGCGCCTCCATTCTCTGGACACTACGCTGACAGATACAGCAAACCTTCTTGCCACAACTCGCATTGATGTGCCATCCTGGATGAGCTGCACTACCTGAGCCACTTGTATGGGTTGTAGACTCCGTCTCATGCTACCACTACAGTGAAAAGACCGCCTGCATTCAAAAGTGACCAAAACATCAGCCAGGAAGCATAGGAACTGAGAAGTGGTCTGTGGTCACCACCTGCAGAACCACTACTTTATTGGGGGTTTCTTGCTAATTGCCTATAATTTTGACCTGTTGTCTGTTCCATTTGCACAACAGCATGTGGAATTGATTGTCAATCAGTGTTGCTTCCTGAGTGGACAGTGTGATTTCACAGAGGTGTGATTGACTTGGAGTTACATTGTGTTGTTTACGTGTTCCCTTTATTTTTTTGAGCAGTTTATATTTGCAATGCATTTTTGACCTTCAAGACATGATAAAAAACAATAAAAATGCACCATGTGAGACAAGCCTAAATCTAACTTTGAAACTATTATTGTCAAGGCTTTGTTACTATTGGGTCATAGAAAGGTATTTTGTATTCATTACCACTTATTATATTTTACCATTTTAAATATTCTGTCCATGATGGTAGCAGTAAATCGTTTTATTCGTGTGACAGCTGGTAGACAAGTAATATTGTGGAGTCAATCCTTGTAATGTTTAGGGCTAGTGTGATTCCACCTTAAAAGAATTTAAAGGGAGGTCATGCCGGACATAGCTTAAAGGATTTCAGCTTGGTATTAGAAAAATAGGGTTGACCAAGAATTTTATGACTTGACTACTGTATCATTCTTGACCCCTCAATTTTAACTCACTGATCATTTCTGCTATAGATTGCTTTATGGTGAATAGGTTCCGTTTGACCTATAATCACATTTTCTGCACTATGCTAAAGCAAACACTTGAATAGAATCAGTGGAAAATGATTGTGAATTTAAATGGCCTATTATGTTGCCGAAGCCTTTAGAGAAAATTGTTTGGATGAGAAAAAAGAGGAACATAACATTTACTCTTCATAATCCCACCAACCTGCACAGTTGGGTTGAAGAATAAAGGCCATACACTAATGATGCATAGGCTGTGTTCATATTGCATTTGGTAAACACAATTTTATATCAAGACAGGAGGCCTCGCATTATATGCAATAACTTTCTTTACTGAAAACATATAGCAGTATTAATAAAGTTCTTTTTCACTGAATTATAAGAAAAAACTTAGGTAGCAGGTGTATCAGTACAGGTATGCACAGCCGAACATGCTGGTCAAGGTCCTGGCCAATGAGCATCCAGCCCAGGTGATATAAGGTCCTGTATGCTAGAGATAGTCCTCTTTCTTTACTGCTCCGCAGATAAGTAGTTCATATCAGTTTATTGTCTTATAATATAATACTTGTATCATTCTTTCCATATATTGCATATAAAAAAAAAATAAATAAATAAATAAAAAAAGGAAAGACCAGCACACTGTGTTGTTTTATCCAGTGGGCCATTGTGAAAATTAGCAATAGGGAAAACAACTGTAGTGAGGAGGTAAGGTGGTCACTGACCACCATTTAAGATGATACTTTTGCTCAGAATCATAATACGTTTGGGTATGCCATTACCTCTAGTGGTAAGGGTTCCACTCCTGTGTTTTTTGAGTTCAAATAAAGAGGAACCTATTAATTTTATTAAAGGAGATCTCTGGCAGAAATTACCTTATCCCCTTTCCACAGACAGGGGATAAGCAGTTGATAGCAGGACGTCCGACCACTAGGACCCCCCGCGATCACTGGTACGGGACCCCAGGTCTCTCAGTGAGGAGCGCATGTTGGCTACTGGTAGATGGCAGGCGCTCCATTCTTTTCTATGTGAGCACTTCCAAAGAAATAAATGGAGCAATTGACGGCTGCAGCACACACTCCTCACTGAGCGCCGGGTCCCGCGATCAGCTGCTTATCCGCCAGAGATCTTCTTTAAGAATCTTCGATTATCAAAATGGGTCCAAGTGTCATGGAATGAGGGTGGATAAAGAAACAACCATAGTAATTTTTGTATTGGGTGTAAAAACATAATTGTGATGATTGTGGTTTTTATTTTCTCCTAAACTCTTTCTTCCATGCCCCTTGAGTGAAACCCCTACTCCCTTGTTTTCATACACTACAGTTTTTAGGAAATGATGTCTTGCACAGGTTTTAAATACCCTTGGAACCAACATTTTCATGAGCTGCCTATATGGCATGAACACCATTGGGATTAACAACCCAATTACTTCCCAATATTAACATACTCATAGTTTATTTTCTATTAGATTTGAAGAAGTTTTATTGTCATTTGATTTTTTATTTAATTTACTTCTATTTATCGTGATAAATGAGAGGATGAAGACTGACTCCAAAAACTGTCCAGGTAAACTTGTCAACTTTATTATTCCCCTTAGGGCAACAAAGTCCAAAATTATGGACAGACAAAACTACAACAAAAATAAGTCATAAAGAAGGTGAATCATATACAGTGACCCCCTGACCTACGATGGCCCCTACATACGATCATTTCAACATACGATGGCCTCTCAGAGGCCATTGGATGTTGAAGGCAGCATCAACATACGATGCTTTTGTATGTCGGGGCCATCGCATAAACAGCTATCCGGCAGCGCAGACTGCTTCAGCTGCCACCAGATAGCCGTTTACCAGATAGTCCACTGACGATCACTCGCCTGTCCTCGGGGCTCCGGTGCGTCCTCTTCGGGATCCCCTGCATCGTCGGCGCTTTCCATCATCGTCCAATAGGAGTGGCGTGCGTAGCGACGTGATGGCGGCAACGGAGAGCGAGGATGCCGGGGAAGCAGAGGCCTTGCCAGAGAATCGGGGACACCCCGGGGACGCGGCGACAGCGATGGAAGGCGACATCCAGGGCAGCGGTGACGAGCGGTGACGGTCCAGAGCGGCGGGGACACGTGCGTATAACCTTCAATACCAGTGGTCTTCAACCTGCGGACCTCCAGATGTTGCAAAACTACAACTCCCAGCATGCCGGGACAGCCGTTGGCTGTCCGGGCATGCTGGGTGTTGTAGTTTTGCAACATCTGGAGGTCCGCAGGTTGTAGACCACTGTCCTATACTCCTATACTTTACATTGCACGGATCCCTCAACACACGATGGTTCATTTGGAACGGATTACCATCGTATGTTGAGGGACCACTGTATGTTTATAGCTCAGATGCTAATATAAGCACATTAGAAGCATTTCCAGTGAACTGTAAAATAGAAATAATACAATCAATAATCTGCATAAGCTCCTCAAGCGTCAAAAAAATTTAGGATTTTTTAATTAATATGGACATCGTCCAAAAGTCCCCTATCTTTATAGACAGTCCGTGAATTCACTGAGGGTTGGCATCCTTGTATGTATATATACCTCCCTGGATTTACATCTCAGGGGCCTGAAGGCACAGATTATCTGACCCCGTAGACTCTACAGCCCAGAGGATGCTGGTTTTTGGCATTTTCCTGTAATAATAGGTGTCAGAGTCTCTAAGGAAAGCTGCTCAAGAAAAAGGCGAAGACATATTCTACACAGATGTTGGCTTCAAAACCATGATTCCAGTTCTTCAGGTCATATCTAACCATTTCTTATCTTCAGAATTGGCTGACCTTCAAATACCCCTCCTAAGAGCCAATTCTAGTGCTTCAGCCCTTTCAATACTTATCTTAGAGATTGCAACATTGCAGATCATTTTCTAGGTTATGCAATAGTTTCAGCCATTTAAGGAAAGGCGGCATGAATCACCTGTTCCATATTCATTTTTGAAAATAGACTTTTGCTTCTATTACCATACTTTTTGGCAAAGAAGACTGAAAAAACCCTGTTCCTGATAAGCAATATTTGTATCGCAATATTGTTATAGCACAATTCAAAATGAATGAATCAAGGTTTAATACAATCTGGAGGCAGTAACTCCACAGAACATTCAGCCTCCCCTTATTTGATAGTATTTTAAATTGGAACGAAAGATGTAAAACAATATGAATAAGGAAGAATATATTGTTTGTAATAACATTTAAAAACGCGCTGTAGCTGTCTCTTAGGCTGTTCTGCGTGTTAGGAAGGATGCAGTCAACTCTGTCAATGGTTGGAAATCATGTATTTTAATTTCAAAATGTATGAGGCTATTTATCTAAATCTCCTGTCTTCAAATGCGGATCCATATTAAATTCTGGAGCTGTATTTATTTGTTTTATAAGACTCCTGCCGTTTTTGCATCTAAGCTTGTCCTAGTTTTTTTTTTTTTGTTCTCAGAGTTTTTTTTTGATGTAATGACAAAATGAGAAAATGGAGGAAGATTTAAATGGTACCTGTTACCATCAATGAAATTTAATATGTTATAGATTAGCCTATGTGAATTACTTTTCTAATATACTTCTTAAAGGGGTACTCCGGTGCTAAGACATCTTATCCCCTATCCAAAGGATATGGGATAAGATGTCAGATCGCCAGGGTCCTGCTGCTGGGGACCCCCGAGATCTACCATGCAACACCCACCATTAGCGGCTTCCGGAACCGCTGGAGGTCCTCAGGCTGAGTCCATCTCGACCGCGAGGACGGAGCATAGGGACATCACAGCTCCGCCCCGTGTGACATCAAGCTCCACCTCTCAATGCAAGTCACTATGCTCCGTCCCCGTGATCGCCAGTAATCAGACCCGAAGCGAACACTCTTCGGGGACTGATTCTAACAGGGTGCGGCATGGAATATCACAGGGGTCCCCAGCAGCAGGACCCCCGCGATCTGGCATCTTATCCCCTATCCTTTGCATAGGGGATAAGATGTCTTAGCGCCGGAGTACCCCTTTAATACAATTTTGTAACTTTATGTGTTAAATGAACCCCTAAAAGTTTGGCCACCAGGGGTCCTCCTTCTGGTCCTGCATGGAGATTGTTTCCTGCAGCAGACTGAGGCTGGGTCCACACTACGTTTTGTCCCATACGGGAGCGCATACGGCAGGAGGGAGCTAAAAGCTCGCGCTCCCGTATGTCACCGTATGCGCTCCCGTATGTCATTCATTTCAATGAGCAGGCCGGAGTGAAACGTTCGGTCCGGTCGGCTCATTTTTGCGCTGTATGCGCTTTTACAACCGGACCTAAAACCGTGGTTGACCACAGTTTTAGGTCCGGTTGTAAAAGCGCATACGGCGCAAAAATGAGCCGACCGGACCGAACGTTTCACTCCGGTCGGCTCATTGAAATGAATGACATACGGGAGCGCATACGGTAACATACGGGAGCGCGAGCTTTTAGCTCCCCCCTGCCGTATGCGCTCCCGTATGGGACAAAACGTAGTGTGGACCCAGCCTGATAGAGAAAAAAATCTGAAAATGCAGATGGGACCAAAGCTCAGCACAGTGAATAGAATTTATAGAGCTGAACATTTCAGCTCCCTTTCACTTTGAGCTTAGCTAGACTGTGGAGCAGGGCTTCCCAAACAGGGTGCCTCCAGCTGTTGCAAAACTACAACTCCCAGCATGCTGAGGGTTGTAGTTTTACAACAGCTGAAGGCACCCTGGTTGGGAAACACTGCTGTAGAGCCATGATGCATTTAGTGCATAGTGCTAAACATTGTGCTGGATATTTTTGCTCCCTTTTGCAGCTGAGGGCAGATCTGACACACTGTAAAGTTCAGTGCACAGAGCTGTGGAAGCTATGTGCGGTCTCAGCCAATCACAGCCCAGGAAGTTCTCCCCTGCAGGGCTTCAGATGATATCACGCCTGCTGGGGAACGCCCCTTCCCAGTCTGTAGAGCTGACTGAGACTGAGCAAAATATGAAGAAATATCAAGGTAGAAAACGAAAAAAAATTATAATAAAGATCAGGGGATGGTTTATCATGATGGGGAAAGTGAACTAGGAGGATTAAAAAAATTATCAAGATCATGACAGGTACTCTTTAAAGTGGAAATAAAAGCTAACAATTTGTTCTGTTCTTCAGCTTATTGTTAAGGGACCCTTCTAAAAAGCAGAGATTATCAAAACCAGACATCCCCTTTTTGATCATAATACTTTTCTTTAATAGTAAAGCATAAGCAGATGATACAGTCCTGAGCAAAAGGGCATATTATGTATCCTTTTTAATACAGATCTGTTATCTGGTGGAGAGGGCCTACAGGTTCGTAGAGATACCACATTACCTTGAGGAAGCAGCATATGACATGCAGTGTCTACTGGCCTGTTATACACCCATGTGTATGAGCATCCACAAACATGGATTGCCACAAAGACAGTTTAGTTCACTTTAGCTTTAATTTGTATCTGTTAAAGGGAACCTGTTAGCAAATTTTACCCAGTATAACCTTTGGCAACATTATATAGAGAAAAATCATCTTGCTTGCCATGTCCCCATGTCCTCAGAGTCGGCAGCGATAGTGACGAAAATAGGTTTCAAAGTTGGCCCACGCTATATGCTACTTAGCTCTAATTAGTTCTCGGGGCGGTGTGGCATCCTCAAGTCGTCACTGTACTTTGGGGTGTAAGTGATTGACAGCTTTGGCACCTTTGACAACCCCGCTCTGCTCCAAAATCACATATGTTCATGTTTTTGTAAAAAAAAAAAAGTTAACATTATTTTATTTGAAATATGGGAAAAGGGGTATTATTAAAATTTTTTGGGGAAGGGGCTTCTTAACATTTATTAACATGTAGTCCACATAGGGGTCTATTACTTGCAATCTTTCAATTGCAAACATTGTGCAATGCTGTGCCATTCACAATACGGGATCATTAACATTATATTTTAATAGTTCGGACATTTACGGATGCACTGATACCAAAAATTTATTATTAATAATTCTTTTTACACTTTTTTTTAAATGGGGAAGAGGAGCAATTACAATTTCTAATGTGAGCTTATTTACAATTCTTAAAACTTTTTTTTAACTTTTTATATTACATTTTTTATGTCCACATAGGGGAATATTTATAGCAATCAAAAGATACTGTTCGCTGTATGCTGTGCATAGGCATAGCAGTCATCAGTACTATCTGCGATCTACTTCTCTAGTCTGCCAGAAGGCAGATTAGGGAAGAAGACTCCAGCAGAGCGAATGGAGATGAGGGTACCTCCGGCTGCCATCTTGGCTCATGAATGAAGCGCTCATGCATGCGTTAAGTACCAGGGCATCAGAACATACATTTACGTTTTCCTTAAAAGGAATCCATCATTAGTGTCACCCGCTGATGCAGGCTGGTAGTGCGGGTGACGCTGATCATAATGATACTTACCTATGCCTGATCCATGTCCCTGTTTGTCCATTATCCTCCTTATTCAGGCAGCATGCTTGGTGCATAGGCAGGAGCATACTCACATCACCACTGCTGCTACATCAATCGTGCTAAGAGCCGGGCCGAGTGAGAAAGCTGCAGTGGTGAGGTCAGCACGTTCCTGGAGCACTGCCCATGCACCAAGCGTGCCACCCAAATCAGGAGGCTAATGGATGAACAGGACCACAGATTTGGGATAGGTAAGTATCATTATCATCAGTGTCATCCGCACTACCAGCCTGTACCAACAGTTTAGTGTGGGTGAGATTAATGAAAGATTGCCTTCAGGGGTTAATAGACTATTTATATACTGTGATTTTACTGTATGAGAACTAAAAATGTTGAAAAAAAAAATGTTCATGTCACCCAACCAGCTCTATTGTTTTAATAAACAATAGCCCCCTATGAATTTTAATGTTATGTAGACTAGATACTATGTCTATACCTTCTGGTGCCATTTTTCCTTGGGCTACCTTGTTTCTGATGATTCTTACAGATTTTTGATGCAGCAGGAGTTATTTTCTGGAGAAGTGCCCTCAGTAGAACACGTATAGTATGTTTATACACAGTAGAGTTTTTGCAAAAATTTTTGCTGCTTAAACTGAGTTCAATACATCTGAATCGGATTGTTCCTGAAAAAAAGTTCATGGATTTTTACAAGCTCAATTCCGGCGAATAAGACAGCAGCAGAAATTTCTTCAACACATCTGCCATATCTTGTGAACTTACACGGCTCATCCTATTATACAGAGGGGGCACCACTGGTGCTTGCCAACTCTACCCGAATGCCAGGCATACCCTTACCATTTAATTTAGTAGTAAAGAAGATTCTTTTGGAAACAATAAGAAGAAAGAATGCTGAATTAAACATCACACACGACCCTTTCTTGAATGCAGACGGATCATTAACTCCAACTATTTATACATAAATTAATCTGCAGAAAAGGTCACACTGTTCAGATGCCTCTTCTAAAAAAAAAATATGTCACGTTAAATGTCTACAGAAGCCCTAAAATAACTAACAGTAATGATAGAATAACATTTGATTTCCATTGTAAAGGATTCCAATCCTTTTTAGTCCTCATGATTAGGGACATGACTGACTACAGCAAGAGACCTACAGAGCTATGCATTGCAAACAGCATCATTCATCTCTGATACCCACATGAAGGTAGACATAAACATTACTTGGGGGAGCTCTGATAAGGAAGGACCATAGAGGACAGATTCATCATAGATCTAAATCCTTGACAATAACTAATGGTTTTGCACACATTTTGTGGACACAGGATACACAGATTGTCCTGTTAATGAACTCTCCATTTAAGAGTATTCATCCAAGTCAAAATGGCTTAAAGAGTACTTGTTATCAAACCATATTTTCTAAACTAACTCAGTTTATATTCAATAACTACTCCTAACACCCCTCCTGCCTTTAAAAATGATCTTCAATCTTTAAAAAGCTCTGCATCATATCTTTACCCTTGCTCACATTGTGTGCGCTCCCAACAAGAGAAAATGGGTGCTCCCTAGCAGGAGCGACATCACTGAAGCATGTGAGAGCTGTGCCTAGCCATGCCCTGCACCCACTTCCTGAGTTTGGTCTCCTGCCAGGCCAGGAGGAGACCAAATTAACTGTTTCACTTGTGGCAGGGAACAGAACAGAGCCATCTAGTGGCCATTTTTTCAATTACATTAAAACATATAAAGGTTGAGAATTTTAACAGCAAGTAAATAACATATTGTCTCATAATTCATAATTACATAAGGAACAATATATTAAATGTTTAGTTTGGTGACAGGTACTCTTTAATTCATAAAGGGATAGACACCTTGAGACTCTCACCAGTCAGGAGAACCCTAAACCCTAATCTGCCAGGCCAATTGGCCAGCAATGTGTCCATCTACCAACAGACTGAATTGATAGATGGAATGAGCAGGTGTACAGCTGTCTCAAATTTGTCTATTTCCATAACTCCTGTAGACTGCAACAGAAGGAGCCCATGCAACTGGTGGGCTTTAGGTAGGGGAAACTAAAGAACTTTATATAGGGAACAACGTTTTTTTTCTGGGGGGAGGGAGGGGTATGGCAATACTTGGATTTTTGTAGGTGTGAGACTGCACATAAAGGTTATTTTTTGCATAGTATAATATTTACCAGATATATAGAGCATGGGGGAGCCTGTTTATGTGGAACTTATTTATATGTACTTAAAATGCTAATGTGTATGTTGAAATTATATTCTTAAATGTATGCTACAATACATGACCCATGCAAGAGTTCCATGACATTTTAGGTAATTTTTATGGACAGAGATGTCAGCAGAGAGAACTGTGCTCATGATGTCAGCAGAGAGCTCTGAGTTCCAAAAAGAAAAGAATTTCTTCTGTAGTATTCAGCAGCTAATAAGTACTGGAAGGATTAAGATTTTTTAATAGAAGTAATTCACAAATCTTTTAACAAGAGGAATGGACAGCTCACAACAAAAATTTTGGTTAACTGGGTACACCTGTACTCTCAGGTGAAATAACAATAAAAAGTATAGTAATAAAAGTTCCCAGTCCTCTAGTAACTCAGCCAAAAAAGGATGTGCAATGGATGGTTGCAAAATACATATATTTTAATATATATATCATATGCAAAAAATAAAATTTCTCACAGGGCCCATGTGATATACCATAAAAATGTACAAAATAGTAAATGAACAATCTGTATAAAAATGGAGACTTGTAAGATAGAAGAAAAATCGAATTTCCAATATGCATGGAAGGATATTCCTAAATAGGTGTGTATAACCACAATAATAATGAATAACCGCAATTCACATTAAATAGCAGTTCATATTCAATAATCCAGTATCTGAAAATAGCTGGTGGTACCAAGTACTGCTCACCACTCCTTGTATGATCGCCGTCCAGAAGCCCCGCTACGAGTGACAAGGCTGCCGGTGTACAGAAGGTATTAATGCGTCTCCGCAGGAACAGTGTCCGGACACGATGTTTCAGACCGGGCGCATGTAGATGGTAAGCAAAAGCTGCGTCTGACGTCACCCAGTCAGCTGTATCAGCTGCGGCCGGCAGCCGCGAGGCGCTGGTATTTTGAAGCGCTGAAGATACACAGTAGTATGTGAAATAGTTCCTATGAAATAGTACCTGGCAGGCTACACAGATAGAGATGACTGGAGTAGCAAAATGATGGCAAGAGCGGCAGAGTGTTCAGAGCGGCAAGATGTTTAGTCCAATAGCGGTCAGACAAATATGGGATGTATCAATACAGGTAAAAGTACTTCCAAATACAAAGTCCTAGTTCAGACAGAACAAACGGACCAAACGCGTTTCAGGGTATGGACAAGTATGTGCTGTCCCCTTCCTCAGTGGCTTAAGAATGGTGTACTCAGATAGCAGGTCATTTATATTTACAACTCTGATTATTCAGCTGGGAGTTGGGAGATCAAGTTGATCATTCAAAACATGGTATGGATCATCACGAGAGGGAATCATGATAAGAGAAAAAAAATCATCACATTGTATCAAAAATAGGAATAAAATCATATATATGGACATTTATCAATGGGTTTAGTCAGGTTTTCTTTACTATAATTGTCGCAAAATAGTCGCAACTGCGACTACGCGATTTTTCGTGCGACTTTTTGACTGGAAAGCGAGAAAAGCAAGTTTTCCAAAAATTTACTACGTAGTAATAATTTTAAAATGGACTACGGGTAGTCAGGTATTTATTAACTGCGACAGTCGCAACTGCGCAAAAAAAAAGTCGCAACAGGGTTAAAAATTTACTAAATTTACAAACATGGGGGGGCATTTACTAAGGGGTTTAGTCATTTTTTTCTGACTATTTTTGGCGCAAAATTGTCGCAATTGCGCCTACCCTATAAATTGTGCGACTTTCCCTAGCAAGAGCTAGAAAGTCAAAAAAAAAATTTCCCGCTTAATTTACGCAAGTTTTCAGTTTTGACTTGCAGTGGTCAGGAATTTATTAACTGAGACAGTCGCAGTTGCGCAATAAACTGTCGCAACGGCCATAAAAATTGACTAAATTTACTCCAGCTCCAACATGGAGCAGGAAAAGCTGCTGCCGCCCGGGCCCCGACATACTTTCTCCCCGCTACCCTCACTGCGCTACCGGGACACTACAGTGATTTATATCCCCCCCCTCTCACCTGCCAGCGCCACACAACTCCCATCTGTCTGCTGTTGCAAGACTACAAGTCCCAGCATGGCCTTACAGTGAGGACACGCTGGGAGTTGTAGTCTTGTAGCAGCGGGAGCTGAGCGGCGCGGGCGGGAGACAAGGGGGGGGGGGTAGCGGGGAGGCCGTGTGAGGAGCTCGGGCGGGAGACAAGGGGGGTAGCGGGGAGACCGTATGAGAAGCCCGGGCGGGAGACAAAGGGGGTAGCGGGGAGGCCGTATGAGGAGCCCGGGCGGCTGCACTGTAATGTCAGCCCGGGCTCCTGCCCTGAGAGCCATAGGCTTTGGCTGTCAGGGCATGCTGGGTGTTGTAGTTTTGCAACAGCTGGAGGGCCACAGTTTGCAGACCACTGGTGTGTGGTCTGTAAACTGTAGTCCTCTAGCTGTTGCAAAACTAAACAGCTGAAGGGGACCGGCGAAGAAGTTCACTTACCCTTCCGAGGCTCCAGCGACGATCGCTGACGGAGATCGTCGCGCGGCACTGTCGCGCGGCAGTGTCGCGCGGCAGTGTCGTGCAGCGCTGGATCCTACGGAAGCCGGTAAGTTGCGCAAGCTTCCCAACCAGGGTGCCTCCAAATGTTGCAAGACTACAACTCCCAGCATGCCTGGACACCCTTTGGCTGTCCGGGCATGCTGGGAGTTGTAGTTTTGCAACAGCTGGAGGCACCCTTGCTGGGAAACACTGGCCTAAAACAGTGTTTCCCAACCAGGGTGCCTCCAGATGTTGCAAGACTACAACTCCCAGCATGCCTGGACAGCCATTGGCTGTCCGGGCATGCTGGGAGTTGTAGTTTTGCAACAGCTGGAGGCACCCTTGTTGGGAAACACTGGCCTAAAACAGTGTTTCCCAACCAGGGTGCCTCCAGATGTTGCAAGACTACAACTCCCAGCATGCCTGGACAGCCATTGGCTGTCCGGGCATGCTGGGAGTTGTAGTTTTGCAACAGCTGGAGGGCCACAGTTTGCAGACCCCTGGTTTGTGGTCTGTAAACTGTAGTCCTCCAGCTGTTGCAAAACTAAACAGCTGAAGGGGACCGGCGAAGAGGTTCACTTACCCTTCCGAGGCCCCAGCGACGATCGCTGTCGGAGATCGTCGCGCGGCAGTGTCGTGCAGCGCTGGATCCTACGGAAGCCGGTAAGTTGCGCAGGCTTCCCAACCAGGGTGCCTCCAGTTGTTGCAAGACTACAACTCCCAGCATGCCTGGACAGCCTTTGACTGTCCAGGCATGCTGGGGCTTGTAGTTTTGCAACATCTGGAGGCACCCTGGTTGGGAAACACTGTTTTAGGCCAGTGTTTCCCAGCCAGGTTGCCTCCAGATGTTGCAAAACTACAACTCCCAGCATGCCTAGACAGCCTTTGACTGTCCAGGCATGCTGGGACTTGTAGTTTTGCAACATCTGGAGGCACCCTGGTTGGGAAACACTGTTTTAGGCCAGTGTTTCCCAGCCAGGTTGCCTCCAGATGTTGCAAAACTACAACTCCCAGCATGCCTAGACAGCCTTTGACTGTCCAGGCATGCTGGGACTTGTAGTTTTGCAACATCTGGAGGCACCCTGGTTGGGAAACACTGTTTTAGGCCAGTGTTTCCCAGCCAGGTTGCCTCCAGATGTTGCAAAACTACAACTCCCAGCATGCCTAGACAGCCTTTGAATGTCCAGGCATGCTGGGACTTGTAGTTTTGCAACATCTGGAGGCACCCTGGTTGGGAAACACTGTTTTAGGCCAGTGTTTCCCAGCCAGGTTGCCTCCAGATGTTGCAAAACTACAACTCCCAGCATGCCTAGACAGCCTTTGACTGTCCAGGCATGCTGGGGCTTGTAGTTTTGCAACATCTGGAGGCACCCTGGTTGGGAAACACTGGCCTAAAACACTGTTTCCCAACCAGGGTGCCTCCAGATGTTGGGAAACACTGGCCTAAAACAGTCACCCTGGTTGGGAAACACTGTTTTAGGCCAGTGTTTCCCAACCAGGGTGCCTCCAGATGTTGCAAGACTACAACTCCCAGCATGCCTGGACAGCCTTTGACTGTCCAGGCATGCTGGGGCTTGTAGTTTTGCAACATCTGGAGGCACCCTGGTTGGGAAACACTGTTTTAGGCCAGTGTTTCCCAGCCAGGTTGCCTCCAGATGTTGCAAAACTACAACTCCCAGCATGCCTAGACAGCCTTTGACTGTCCAGGCATGCTGGGGCTTGTAGTTTTGCAACATCTGGAGGCACCCTGGTTGGGAAACACTGGCCTAAAACAGTGTTTCCCAACCAGGGTGCCTCCAGATGTTGCAAAACTACAAGTCCCAGGTTGGGAAACACTGTGCCCGGCCTCCGCCCCACCTTACTGTAAGGGCATGCTGGGAGTTGTAGTCCTGCAGCTGGGGGCAGGGGACAAGCTTGTCATATTTATTATCACCTGCTCACACATCTCCTGCACCACACAACTACAACTCCCAGCATGTCCTTACTGTAAGGGCATGCTGGCAGTTGTAGTCGTGCGGGGCGGGAGATGTGTGAGCAGGTGATAATAAATGTACTAACCCATTTTTTTGTTTTCTTCTCATTTCAGATCTGTTTATCCTGTGGACTCCTTCGGATTCGGTGGACTACTTCGATGACCAGCGTTTTTCTTTGTTTGATTTTAATAAAATGGTTAACGAGGGCTTGTGGGGGAGTGTTTTTTGTAATAAAAATTTTTTAAAACCTGTTGTGTTTTTTTCTTACTTTACTAGACAGGCTTAGTAGTGGAAGCTGTCTTATAGACAGAGTCCATTACTAACCTGGGCTTAGCGCTAGCCACAAAAACAGCTAGTGCTAACCCCCTATTATTACCCCGGTACCCAACGCCACAGGGGTGCCGGGAAGAGCCGGTACCAACAGGCCTGGAGCGTCAAAAATGGCGCTCCTGGGCCTAGGTGGTAACAGGCTGGCGTTATTTAGGCTGGGGAGGGCCAGTAACAATGGTCCTCGCCCACCCTGGGAACGTCAGGCTGTTACTGTTTGGTTGGTATTTGGCTGAGAATGAAAATAGGGGGGACCCTATGCGTTTTTTTTTTTTAAATAAATAATTAAATATATTAAAAAAACGCATAGGGTCCCCCTATTTTTATTCTCAACCAAATACCAACCAAACAGTAACAGCCTGACGTTACCAGGGTGGGCGAGGACCATTGTTACTGGCCCTCCCCAACCTAAATAACGCCAGCCTGTTACCGCCTAGGCCCAGGAGCGCCATTTTTGACGATCCGGGCCTGTTGGTACCGGCTCTTCCCGGCACCCCTGTGGTGTTGGGTACCGGGGTAATAATTGGGGGTTAGCGCTAGCTGTTTTTGTGGCTAACGCTAAGCCCGGCTTAGTAATGGACTCAGTCTATAAGACAGCTTCCACTACTAAGCCTGTCTAGTAAAGTAAAATAAAAATAAAACACAACAGGTTTTAAAAAAAAATTATTACAAAAAACACTCCCCCACAAGCCCTCGTTAACCATTTTATTAACATCAAGCAAAGAAAAACGCTGGTCATCGAAGTAGTCCACCGAATCCGAAGGAGTCCACAGGATACACAGATCTGTAGAAGAAGTAACCAAAAAAAAAAAAAGTGTAAGTACATTTAGGGAGAAAAAAACTGTGTTAAAAAAATTTAATAAACACACACACACACACACTAAACGCCGTTTACCACTTCTGAGCCATGACTACAATTTACAGTGATCCCTCAACTTACAATGGCCTCAACATACAATAGTTTCAACATACAATGGTCTTTTCTGGACCATCGTAAGTTGAAACCAGACTCAACATACAATGCTACAGACAGTCCAGATCTGTAAAACGTGTCAATGGCTGGAAGAACCAACCAATCAAAATGGGCATTCACTGGTAAAACCCCTGTATTACTGAAGTGTATGCACTGACTGGTATTACATGTTCTGTACACTTTACCTGTATCAGGGTTAGCTGCTCTTTTGGACACCAGGTGAGGGCGACTCCATTACTTGTTTGGGACATTGCCTGTACTGTACAGGACCCCTGAAGAAGCTCCTGTCCTCTACATAGACCAGTGTTTGCCAAGCAGGGTGGCCCCATTTTTTGCAAAACTACAACTCCCAGCATGCCCGGACAGCCTTTGGCTGTCCAGGCATGCTGGGAGTTATAGTTTTGCAACAGCTGGAGGCTCCCTGCTTGGGAAACACTGACATAGACAGTGATTTACAGCTCCCAGCAGATCTTTATTACTTTTATATGTAAGGATTTGCTTCATCTATATCAGTTATCTACTTATTTTTCTTTGTCACTTTTTCCTATTTTTGGATGACATTTTGGTGCCTTTAGAACCAATTACCCTGTTTCCATAGAGTTATGGTCTCAACATACAATGGTTTCAACTTACAATGGTTTTCCTGGAACCAATTAATATTGTAACTTGAGGGACCACTGTAGTTATTGAATTATTTAGATGTGGTGAAAAAGCTAAAAAAAAACTCAAAAACAAAAGATCCAGAAGGAAACCAGCAGCCAAACCTATTCAGACAGCAGGAAAAAGGAACAGACTATTTTTTCTACTACATGAAGTAAATTTCCCACTTTTGCCTATGTGTGCCAAATTTATTAATGCCGTGCAACAATTTAGTAAATTTGTCGCAGATAGTCAAAAATGAAGTAGAAAAAAACAGGGTAAAAACCAGACTACATAGTAAAAGATTAGTAAATGCCCCCCATGGAGCAGAAAAAGCTACTACCAAAGTAAAAAAGGAAAAATTGCTTATGTGAAAGAAAATTATCAACAGGCTGAAAGCAGTTGATAAATAAGTCACACATAAGCAAAAAGAAAAGTAAGGAAAAAATTACAAAAAAAAAGAATACATACGCAAACATTGATAAATGTCCCTCATAGTGAGCAAAACATATATTGAATATAAAAATATATTAAAAAAAGTAAGTAATAATAATGAAATTAACAAAATATGTCACAATTCACAAACAAGATGCAATTTAGATGTGGTTTCAAACCCAAATAAAAATAAATATGAAAAAAATTAATATAAAAATATAAATAAAATGGAAATAAAAATAGGAATAGAAATAAAATAAAAATAAATAAATAAAAATGAAAATAAAAATAATAAAAATAAAATTCAAAATAAAAAACAGCTGAAACAGCTGACTGGGTGATGTCAGACGCCGCTTTTGCTTACCATCTACATGCGCCCAGCCTGAAACTTCATGGCAGCACACTGTTCCTGCGGAGACGCATTAATACTTACTGTACACCGGCAGCCTTTTCACTTGTTGCAGAGCCTCTGGACGGCGATCATACAAGGCGTGGTGAGCGGTACTAGAGGACTGGGAACTTTATTACTTTAATTTACAAATCTGTTTAACTTTCTGGCACCAGTTAATAAAAAAAATAAAAAAAAAGTTTTCCACCGGAGTACCCCTTTAATCTATGAATGGGGGTGGAGTGAAACAGAAAAAAAAAATAGTCATCCCCCTCCCTATCCACTGCAGCTACCAGTCTGACATTATCTGGTCCCTGCTCGTCGCTGCTTCTTCCTGTCTCTGATACAATCTGTCTTAGTAGGACCTAACTTCTTAGCCAATCACTGACTGAGATGGGACACCATTGCGGCCAGTGATTGGCTGAGCAGGCGGTTTTTGCTGAGAGCTGAGATAGATTGTCCTTAAAGCAGGAAAACAAGCGGCAGCCAGATGATGTCAGACCGAAAGTCTTGTGGGATCAGGGGAGGTAAGTATGAATTATTTCATATGATTACACCACTCCCAGCCATATGTACTTAAAACAAATTATGTCCCTGAACAGCCTCCTTAACATTTGCTCCACACGTTACAAATGACTGCCAGGGTCCCAGCAAAGAGACACCCTGTAATTTGCTTATTATAATTTTTTATGTTATGGTTAAAGATAGTCTCTTTGCAGTTTTTGCAGTTAAGTGGTATAAAGGGTTTATACAATCCCTTAGCACATTAAATACATATTGAAAATAAGAGATGATGACCATTGACATTGGACTGATATCTGCACATTTTGTGATGTTTATATACACAGCTGAATACTTTAATAAACAGCCTGAACATTGCTATTATGCATCACATTATTGTAAAATAGAACGGGCGATGTTGTTACTGTAGAAACAGAGTCAATTAGCAGCTGTTTCTCTGAATTGATCAGACTACTACTGTTGGCACTACCACACCATTATCAATAGCTGTATCAATAAACAACTTCAACATATCCTGTCCTACCAGAATAACATGACAATACAGATCACGGTCAGTAACGATTACCTAGTAGTTATGTGATATTAAAAGGGTATTCTGGTCAAAAACATTTTATCCCCTATCCAAAGGATATGGGATAAGATGTCTGATCGCGGGGGGGGCCCTCTGCTGGGACCCCAGCGATCTCCCTGCGCCCACCCGCATTCTATGAGGGTTTCCGGGACTGGGGACGTAACATCACGCCATGCCCCCTCCATTCATGTCATGGCGTGACGTCACGTCCTCATAGAATGCGGGTGCTGCAGGGAGATCGCGGGGGGTCTCAGCAACGGGCCCCCCGCGATCAGACATCTTATCCCCTATCCTCTGGATAAGGGGTTAAAATGTTTTTGCCCGGAACACCCTTTTAAAGGGGTAGGACATTGCTAGGATAAGACATCCCATTGAAATTGGTAAGAGTTTGGACTCTAGGACCCCCACAATTTCAGTGAATGGAGTCTGCTGCAGTTCCCTGGCTGGGATTTATAGGAAAGAAAAGTAAATGGGCCAGTACTGTGACCTGTTCTTAGGATCAATGGAAGTTCCAGAGATCAGTTCTTACCAATCAATGATGGTACTGCAGCTGATCAACTATGGTAATTCATTTAAGAGACTCCTGTTTTTGTGCTGCTGATGTCACGTTTTACCAACTGTGTGGAATCCATTGATAGAGACGTGTAAAGCTCTTCAGGACTACCCATATTAATACTATGAATATTTTGCTTTTGCGATTGCATGGCTGTGTGCTTGCTTTAATGCACTTGTTAGTAGATGGAGTATTGTTGGCCCTTTAAATGTTCATATCAATTAAAATCATTTAACCTCTTAGCTGGGTGTTATAATTGATGTTGACCCCACAGGAGTCCCTCCTGTCTCAGAGTTATTGGTTAGATGACCAATGAGTCACTTTATGGGTCACCATGGTAGCCAACAGTTTACCAACAGTCTCTTCATTTGTAAAAGTTATGCCCCTTAATCCCCTGAGTGTGCCCCTTATATGGACCCTGGTTACTTGTGGTGGCATTTCTTTACCTTTAGAATAAACTGGTCTAGACCTCAGCACATGTACTCACACCACCAGTATATACTCCTTCAGTGTTAGTCCCAATCGGAGATCTCTTTGACATTATTGTATTTTGAAGCTGTACGTTTTTTGTTTTATATAAAAAACATTTTTTCTTTTCATTTTTATATTTTTCACATTTTAACAAAATTAACAAAACAAACAAGAAATTGTTAATCCCAAAAAAACTGAAAAGAATATGGGTGATAACCACACAACTTTCTAGTTGCTGCTGCCTTAAAGGGGTACTATAGCGTAGAACTTTTTTGAACCATCATCCCCTGCTGCTTTCATGTAAAACATCAATCTGGATTTTCCTGCTGGCGCTCCTGCAGTGCCCTAATGTGGCAGCTCTTCCTTCCTGGTCTTCTTCCTGGTTGCTGGTGGTCGTCTTGTCACACTGCTGATTAGCTACTGGTCTGCCACAGCAATGTCCTGCATCGGCCTGCATTAGGCTGACCGGAAATGTGATGTATTGAGCCCCGGAAATGGCCTTCTTCTTAGCACCAATGGATCCAACACGTCACACTGCCATTCAGCCTATATCTGGCCAAAGCGAGACACAGCTGCAGCTGGCGATTAGCTGATTAACCTGGACGTGTCGACACCAGCAACTAGGAGAGCAGCTCAGCAGCAGCTGGAGTACAGCTGGAGTACAGCTGGAGTACCCCTTTAAATACACCACAGCCTGCATCAGCAGTGTACAATGTCAGAGGAGCAAGAATATGATCTAAATTCACGTGAACAGAACCAGTAGAAAACCCCTTCAGATGTCTTTTTTACTCAGTAATCCACCTTCTGTTTAAATTGGTGGAAGAAAGCACAGGCAGCAGCAGGAGAATTATACTCTGGCTCTACTTTCATCTGTAGCGACAGGGGCACACTTGCTTTTAGTGGAGGACAAGGCTTTACAATGAGACACTGGCCTATATCTTTATTTCTGTAGCCCACAGCTCTTGCTCTTATCCTGGACCTACATCAGTGCTCTGTACTGATCTCCCTATTGATCCACTGACCCCAACCATGCATCTATAATAAACACGCAACACACAAAAACTTAATTTTTATGTTAACTTTCCCATTCTAATGAACAAGGCAACAATGTAGTACCTTGCGCTACCACAACAAATAATATGGTCAATGCCGGTATAAGTGCTTTTAAACATAGAGCAGGCAGACTTTTCTTTAAATGGGATTGGGTTGGAAGGAGTTATCCCTTCTGTCCTCTGTCATCCTGATCTTTTTCAAAAGGTGAGTTGAATCTGAATTTTAAAATCAGAATTTTTTGTATTGTATTTTTTTTTTTTTTTTTTTAATATGCCCGGATTTATGAATGCTATTTTAAAGCTAGACAGCTTAAACTGGAACTAGACAGTACAAATTGATTGAATGTTCCTTGAGTCCATAACTATCTTTTCCTAGGCTTAGCCAAATATTCATGTGTTTTGAATGGAGAGAAGAGGGGTAAGCCACTTCCAGACAACTCAGAGTTTAAAGGGGTCTGGCAGTTGAAATCCCACATTTCCAACCCCTTCTTCCCCCAACATCATCTTTTGAGGAAGATTTGAGAGGCCCAAATACACGTTAGAGGGTTTCCAAAGTGGTTCAGGCTGCTTGATAAATTTGACACGGTCTTAGACTGTTTCAGTAATAGACTTGACTTACTTTTACGCCAACTTGTGTTTGCGCCTAAATTTTGGCATATCTTGGCATAGCATGTTGCATTTAAACCCATGTCCCCTTCATTGCAGAGCCATGCCCAGTCCCCAGTAAGCCATATCCCATATAGAATGTCAGAAATACATAATGATTGTGTTTGAGATGAAACATGACAAGACAGCCAAGATGCACCAAATTTTGAAGCAAGCAAAGTCAAGGAAAATGATGAATGATAAATCTGACCTTTTTGTTTTAGTACATGCCTTTTTTTCAGTGACATTCTTCTCTTTGCTAATCCTAGGCTTCAAACATTAAATGAGGTAAGTGTGGGGATCTATGATCCACGAAAAGCACGGTGCTCCAAAAGCGCTCCTTTCCAAGGTGGAAGATGTAATAAGTAGCCGTAGGTCTGGAATTCAGTGAAGCAAGGATTTCTTTATTCATGCAGGGATGTGCAGGGATGTACAGGGATAACGCGTTTTGAGGGGCGGAGACCCCCTCTTCGTCAGATCCAATGCTAAGCTGGGATTGGCTCCCTCACTTTTTATACATAAAAAGCCCGCGAAACCATTTCAGCGGGTGACGTTGCGGGTATGTTACATATGTTCAGAAGGGAATCATTCTACATTCATATATACAAGAAAGGATCTGATATACAAATAAAAGGAAAACATAATGAATAAAAAGAAGAAATAAGAAAAATAACCTTATATTAGTTTTCAGGTATCATAAACGGTAGATCACAGTAGTGTGTCACTTTGACCAGAAATGGGGCTTGCCAGTTGAGTGCTATAATCTCTGTGATAGGAGAGGAAGCGCAACATATACCGGCAGGCAATGCGGAAGATGGGACACCAGTCGGACCGAGTGTCCGATGTAAGGTCATTTTGTCTCGATGTTTTAACTGGATTTCCATTTGCGGCAGTATTAAATATGCTGGAATTCGTTTGGAGGACAGTTCTAATTGTCAAACTCTGG